>NC_060140.1:754583068-755300600 GCF_021461385.2 Schistocerca piceifrons | reverse complement strand
ATGGAACAATATGACAAGATGGGAAATATGTGTTTTAACTAACAACGATACCTTCCATCTAAAACATGTAACAACAAATACGGCAAGAAAAGCAATAATGAGAATCTCTTCTGATGCAATAGGCAACGACAGTATCGGTATAACCATGATTAAGAATGTTGCCGATATCTTAGTACCTGTCTTAACTGACATATTTAATTTTTCCCTTGTGAACGGAAGATATCCCACTGCATGGAAAAGAAGCCTAATTCGACCCATCCCTAAGATCGAAAACCCGCAACTGCCTAGTGATTACCGACCAATTAGCATACTGCCTGCTGTTTCCAAAGCACTTGAATGTATTGTTCATGACCAAATCACTGAACACTTGCATGAATTCAGCCTATATGACAAATTTCAATCCGGTTTCCGTAAACATCACAGCACAAACATTGCTCTAATTAAAGTAACTGATGACCTGAAATATGCCATCGACAATCGAAAGGCAACAATATTGACGCTACTGGACTTCAGCAAAGCTTTTGACACTGTTAACTTTGCTCAGAAAAATGCAACAGCTTAATTTCTCAGATAGTGCAATGAGATGGTTTGAAAGCTACTTAAAAGACAGACAGCAATGTGTTATCTGCGTAAATGAAAAATCTTCCTGGAAACATGTTTCCTCGGGAGTGCCACAAGGATCAGTCTTAGGATCACTTTTGTTGTCTTTATATGTCGACGATATTTCGTCGGTTCTGTCCTCCTGTAAATATCATTTCTATGCCGACGACCTCCAGCTCTACCTAAGCGTCAGACCTGAAGATGTAAACACTGCAATCGCTCAGATGAATGATGATCTGTCTTCAGTAGTGAGATGGGCGAAAAACCTGGGGCTTAAACTAAATGCAAAAAAGACGCAAGTAATCTTAATAGCCCATCAGAAATTAATAAGTTCAGATTTCCGCGAACGGCTACCTCCTATTCTGCTCGACGGTACTCCAATACCATATCAGAAAACAGTGAAGAACTTGGGTGTAACTTTGGATGAGCATCTCAACTGGGCGGAGAATACAGTCGCAGTGTGCCGAAAGACGTCTGCTTGTCTCTATGCTCTCAAAAAGTTTCGGAACATATTTCCACAGGACTTGAAACGCCAGCTCGTGCAAGCACTCGTTCTACCGAACCTCCACTATTGTGATGTGATTCAACAAGGCATGAGTAGTGAAAACAAAAGACAGCTAGAGCTAACCATGAATGCCTGTGTGCGTTACACCTGCAACATTCGCCGATATGATCATGTTAGTGCTTCATACTCCGAGCTAGGGTGGCTGCGGCCGGACAAATTGCGTGACTACCACACTCTATGTCTACTCCACCGACTCCTCATCGCGCAAGCACCCCAGTACCTTGCTTCAGGGATTAAAAACCTGTCATGTCATCATAATCGAAACACGAGGTCACTCTTATTTGGTATCCTAACTGTGCCCACTCACAAAACAAAAACTTTTGCAAACTCCTTCTCAGTTGCCGCTGTCCGCCTCTGGAACAAACTGCCCCTTACCTTGCGCAAAATTCGATCTCCTGCTGCTTTTAAGAAGAAGTTGAAGCATTTCCTACTATCATCCTCACAAAGTTCTCCACAAAATTAATGTACAAGGACAATCCCCTCATCTGTCAAATAGCAAAGCTAGCGTCTCCTATCTTGCTCCTGAGATGCCTTCCTCTTCATCTTTCTCTATTAGCCACGCAATCTTCTTTTCCTTTATATTTCCTTAATTATGTTTCATCATGTCTCTATTCTTCTCCTCCCTTCACCATGAGTCTCCCTCATACTCCCTGCTGCCGGCACTCCTATCTAAAATCTGTCTCTTCAATAATGTCTAATTATAACAGTACTTGTGACCTAAGAATATAAACTCTATATGTATGTATTTTTCCAGGTGTACCTTTCAAATTGTTTATTTCACTTTTTGTACTAGATGTAGTTTAACATGCCTACTAAAACATATGAATGTAAAATAAGTAGAATGCCTGGTTAGATGTAAGAGAGGGCCTGATGGCCCTAATCTTGCCAGGTTAAATAAATCAATAAATAAATAAATAAAGTTGGAATTCTACGCGCGTCTATTTTCATGAACAAACTCTATGGTGGTTTCCGAGCCAAAAAAAGCTGACAAAGGCCGCTGGAGAGCACTGAGAGAGCAAAGTCACATCAACCACCTAGTGCCGCGTGCCGAAGGCCCTATGTCTGGTGACGTGGATATACCACCCGCGTGAACGTTAAAGTTGCTGCCTAGTACCGTGAGCCCATGACTTCAGTTTTAGTCCAGAAGGAACAAGCGATAAACAAAGACTCTTTCGGATAAGTAGTTTTAAATCGTCACAGATATAGCTCCTCTTGCGGCAACTAGATGAGATTCTCTGGCATATTGTTTCGTACGAAAATGCGATTTGTTAGTTACATATACCATAGCCCTTACTCATATTTATTTCTCAACATAGTCGACCTAGCGACAAACACATTTCTCCCAACGAGAGATCAGATCGGTGATACGGTCATTGTAGTACCTTCTACTATTCTGACGCAGTCACAACCTTCGTGACTATCATAGTGAAGTTCTCGAAGGTGTTATATGTAGTTCTGGTAACAGATAAAAATCGGATGTATGGAGGATGATCGATGACAGTGAATCCAAGGAGTTGGATTGTTGCAGATGTCGCAGCGCTCGCGTATGGTCTGGCACTCTCAAGCCGAATGAGAGGGTCGACGAACTCTTCGGATTCGAAACTCAATAGCAGCACGCTGTTTCTCACACACCGAAATACTTAAGTTACACACCGCCATGTCATATGCTATAGATGTGGGACCTCCCTAGCGGCAAAGGGCTGCATATACTTACACACTGAAGAGCCAAAGAAACTGGTACAGACATGCGTATTCAAATACAGAGATATGTAAACGGACACAATACGGCGCTGCGGTCGGCAATGCCTACATTAAGACAACAAGTGTCTGCCGCCGTTGTTAGATCGGTTACCGCTGCTATTAAGATTTAAGTGAGTCTGAACCTGATGTTATAGTCGGCGCACGACCGATGGGACAAGGCATCTCCGAGGTAGCGATGAAGTTGGGATTTTCCCGTACGACCATTTCACGAGTGTACCGTGAATATCAGGAATCCGGTAAACATCAGATCTCGCCATCGCTGCTGCAGGAAAAATATCCTGCAAGGACGGGACCAACGACGACTGAAGAGATTCCTTCACCGTGCCAGAAGTGCAATCCTTCCGCAAACTGCTGCATATTTCAGTGCTGGGCCAGCAGCAAGTGTCAGTGTGCGAACCGATCAACGAAACATCATCGATATGAGCTTTCGGAGCCGAAGGGCCACTCGTGTACCCTTGATGACTGCACGACACAAAGCTTTAGCCTCGTTTCGGCCCGTCAACACCGACATGGGACTGTTGATGACTGGAAACATGTTGCCTGGTAGGACAAGTCTCGTTTCAGATAGTATCGAGCAGATGAATGTGTACGGGCATGGAGACAACTCATGAATCCATGGATCCTACATGTCAGCAGGGGACTGTTCAAGCTGATGGAGGCTCTGTAACGGTGTGGGGCGTGTGCAGTTGGAGTGTTATGGGACTTCTGATACGTCTAGATACGACTGACAGGTGACACGTACGTAAGCATCCTGTCTGATCATCTAAATGTCAATTGTGCATTCCGACGGACTTGAGCAATTTCAGCAGGACAATGCGACTCCTCACACGTGCAAAATAGCTATAGAGTGGCTCCAGGAACACTCTTCTGAGTTTAAACATGCCCGCTGGCGACCAAATTCCCCAGAAATTGACATTATTGAGCATATCTGACGTGCCTTGCAACGTGCTGCTCAGAAGAGATCTCCACCCCCTCGTACTCTTACGGATTTATGGACAGCTCTGCGGGATTCATGGTGCCAATTCCCTCCATCACTACTTCAGACATTAGTCGAGTCCATGCCACGTCTTCTTGTGGCACTTCTGCGTGCTAGTGGGGGCGCTACATGATGTTAGGAAGGTGTGCCAGTTTCTTTGGCTCTTCAGTTTATGTAGACATGTAGAATGTTAATAACGTTTGTTTTATTAACAATTTTTAAGATTTATCACATAACAGAGGTAAAAATTTGAGCATGACTTTACATAGAGATGTAGGTAGTATTGCGGGCACATGGTGTAAAATGATAGTGCACTGCAGGAGCTGCCATGTGTACTCAGATGATCAATGTGAAAAGGCTTCCGACGGGATTATGGTGGGACAGGATTTAGCAGACTTTGAAAGCGGAATGGTAGCTGGAGCTAGACGCATGGGACATTCCTTTTCGTAAATCGTTAGGCAATTCAAAACTACGAAATCCACAGTGTGAAGAGAGTGCCAAGAATACCAAATTTCACGTATTGTGTATAACATACAAAGCAGTGACAGAAGGCCGTCGCTTTACGACCGAGAGCAGCGGCATTTGCGTAGAGTTATCAGTGCCAAAGATCAAGCAACACTACTTGAAATAACATCAGAAGTCAATGTGGGACGTAAGACGAAAGCATCCGTCAGAACAATCCAGCGAGATTTGACATTAATTGGATATCGTAGAAGATGGCCGATGCGAGTGCTTTTGCTAACAGCACGACGTTGCCTGCAGCCATTCTCGGACGCTCGTGACCATATCGTTTGGATCCTAGACGATTGGAAAACCGTGGCCTAGTCAGATGAGATGAGCCCTGATTTCAATTGGTAAGAGCTGATGCTAAGTTTCAAGTGTGGTGCAGGCTCCACGAAGCTGTGGATCCAGGTTGTCAACAACGCACTGTACAAGGTGTTGGTGGCTACATAATGTTGTGGGCTCTGTTTACATGTAATGGGTTGGGTCCTCTGGTCTAAATGAAACCATAATTGATTGAAAATGGTTATGTTCGGCTACTTGGAGACCATTAGCAGCCATTCATGAACATCAAGTGCCCAAACAACACTGGAATTTTTGTGGATGACAATGTACCATGTAAAGTGGCTGCTTATTCTAGAACAACTGTGTAAGTTGAAATGACCAGTTTAATGTCGCAAATTTTAGTACAAAAATTAAAGCTTTTACACAGTTTTCAGCTCGACAACAAAAAAACAGCACAATGGATAACACATCTCGCCAACATCAAAAGGTGAGATAATCCTATACACAACACTACTAAATATTAACTCTCCGAAAGAACGGTAATCCTAAGCACAATAATATGAAAGTTTAATAGGAAGTTTCTTTACAAAATTGCTACTACACATATGTTATGATGTTGGTCAACACTACGAAAATCGTCCGATTCAAAATTCAGTACTATTTAGGATAACAATGAAGTCTATGGTGGATGGTTAGTTATGTGACAAATTTCAGTGCAAGATTACCCAAGGCTGCTTGAGTTTACAGTGGACGCAAGCCGGTCAACCAATAAAGTTTACGCCTCTGCATGCGGTATTTACCTTAAGCTGCGACGAGCTGCCGACTGCAAGGCCGCTCCCTCCCACTGAAATTCCAATAAACCTAATCTGGCCTTTGCTGAACTTTCCAGCAGAAACTTTCCCTATGTTTCTCGTTATGCGAGAAAACACGTAATCATCCCAAGTCTTTGTAGGTGGCGATATACACGCTCAAGGTTGGAGCAGCGTGCATATTATAGTGCCCTCTCTGTTCTTACAAGAACAGTTAACTAGTTTGGCTTGTTCATTTCTCCACAGTTGGAGCTAAACGTTGCTACAGTTAATTTCTAGCTGGATTGCAGCGGCTGTGAACGCAGTGTCCACACAATTTTCTCCTCTGCGTCGTACAGAGTGTTAAGCTCTCCGTTCTGCACTTGACACCAGTTCAGAGAAGAGTCCCTGAAAATTTCTCTCTTGTCCTACTCATTTCAGAACTTCCTACACCACTTGGGTTCATTCGTTCTTCATGTCACGGCCTTTTTCGAACAATAGGAGCGTTCCCCTTATTTTGTGCAAACTCTCTCTACCAATCACAATGTCCCTTCTATCAAACTGCGTCGAAACTTCAGCATTTTTTTCCTTCCTAGTACGTTTCCGCCAATCGGACTTTTTGTGCCCATTCTAGACGTCTAAAGTACATTGACCTTTCCATATGTCTCGCTTGCTGGACACGTGATCGAAATGCGTTTTATTTGTGTACTGCTGGAATTCCGAAACGTAACTTTTTAAAGCTTTTTCTCTGTCCCTTGTGCAAACGTGCCGCTACACGTGGTCCTCCCTCCTGAATCACCTGGTTGGAGTCACTGACCTTCCTCCTGCCACCCCTTTAAGTGGTTTCCATCATAACTCTTGCACCGTGCCTTCGCTATGCTGTTGTCTGCCTGGCTTTTCAAATTAAAAACGACTTGCGTTGCCTGTTCCACCTTCCACTCAAAGACATGCATTATATAGGAATGGTGTGTTAATTATTATCAGTTGACTGTCATCCCTCTTTTGCATTACATACTGATAGGCAAATGTTCTCATAACCGCCGAGTTACGTTATGTGTCATACTCACCTTCTCGTTGCGATGTATAAAGCTCTCATGTAAGGTGTGAATCTGACCATTTATTCTGCCACCTTACAACCAAGTCACTGTACCACAATTGTTTGCGACTGATTTGAAAAACGTTCTGAAGAATTCGAGTGAATGATCTGGCCAGCCATCAAACATTTATGGAACATAATAGGGAGGTAAACTGTACACAAAATCCAGCACTGGCAATACTTACGGAATTCTGGATGGCTGTAGAGGCACCATGGCTCAGTATTTCTCCATGGGATTTCAACTACTTGTTGAGAACATGCCATTTCGAGTTGCTGTACTATGTTCGACAAAAGAGGTTCCGACACGATCTTAGGATGTATCCCATGAGTTTTGTCACCACAATATGTACGTAGGAAGAGTCGCTAAGGTGAAATATCTTAGACGAGGTTCTAGGCTTGCTGCCATCTTTCAGGTGAAATATTTCAGACGAAATATCGTTGGAAGATGTCGACACCATGTGCATTCAAGCCGAAAACCTCATGTAATACTCGTTGAGCCGTGAAAACTTCAAGAATCACGTCTCGAATTTACATTTCAAGACATTTTATGCTGTTTGTTTAATTCCACATTGCCAAACAGTTGTATAGCTTCCTATTCCGCTACTTCCTGTTAGATTTATGAAATGTGAATGGTGTTAATCTTTCCTTCTAGTGTTGTAAGTATATCAGTTGCTGTCAAAGTCAGATGGATTGTTGATAACCCAATGCACAAAGTGGGACAGGAAGAATTTCGCTGACTTTTGGCCGACTTCAGTGTAATTTGTGCCAAAATCAGCGCTATTTTGTTGTCAAATTCTGTTATTTTCTGTCAATTTCGGTGTTATTTTTTGCCGAATTCGGCGTAATTTTTTACCAAATCCGGTATTATTTTTTTCTAAATTTGGTATTATTTTTGTAAACTGGGTGTCATTGTCTGCTAAATTTTTTGCCAGTTTCTCTGTTTTCGATATTTTCAGCGTTTTTTCTTACTAATTTCAGAGTTTCTTGCCTCTCTAAGTGTTTTTTTTTGCATATTACGTGTTTTTTCCAAAATTCTGTGCTATTTTTAATGTCATGTCATAGTCCGTTATGCGGAAAATGAACCGCCTTTTTAAGATTATACGTGAACTTTGAAGCAAAAAATGCAAAATTCAATTTCTGTATTCAACGACCATCTGTTACGAACGTTAATAAACTGTCGTCAATACGGAAAAATGGCAAATTCCATGATATTTCGTAAAAATCGACGATTTAGTCTTTTTTAGCTAAAAGACGCCTGTCGTCGCGGATGACTAAGAATCAGTTTTTGGTCAAGGATTGCAGCGAAGCGTGTGGTTTTACGCAGATTCTATTGGTGCGCGCTTCTTCCGTACGTTATATTACTCGCTAATTTTTACATTTCATATAGTTTTAATGCATTTAGTGGAACATAAACACTTGCCGGACGTGTTTACGCACTGCATTGCCACTGATTTAAAAAGCACTCTGCGAAAGGCTCTACGTAATGTAACCTCTCCACAAAAATTTATAAATGACAATATTATTTATGAATGCTAACCTCCCTAGCATTTAAATTTAATGACAATAAAAAATGAGAATCGCAATCTGACTCAAATATAAGTTCCTCACAAAAAAAAAGAAAGTCAATTCAGTGATAAGAAAATCTCAGTGATAATGATAACTCAATTAAACCGAAATATCGGTCTTTGGCCCTGTGTAAAAAAATCAGAATTAATTTCTTACCTCAGTATAACTGCATGTCAAATTTCTGCTCTTATTATTGGCCACGGCTTGGAGGAAATGCATTGCAAATAATATTTTTTTTTTTTAAATTTAACTGAAACTTTTCTTTAAGGGAAATGGAAGGAAATCGTTGGTTCAATTAAATGATTTTTTTTTGTTAAAGATATTGCTTTGAAATGAAAATTATTATTGGGGCACTTGTTGAAAATTAATTACAATAAATAAACTTTACATTATCTGATGATTACCTTAATTAACAATATACCTCATTCAGCCTCTTGACCAGAATGCCATGTCGACGCTCGCCGACTCCTCGCACACAACTGCACTCGACTGCTACTACCGACATACTGGACGCAACTGTACTGAGCTACTGCTATCGACAGACTGTACTGCATGACGACTACTAGCGCGGTCAAGCGCAGACTAACTACGATAAATGGCTCTCTGGTCAAAGATTTTATCATGCCTCACCATCGCTGCTACGTTACATACGTGTTTCATAACCCTCCACTGAGGGGGGGGGGGGGGGGGGCAAAAATTTGGCAGCGATGGTGAGTCATTTGGACTTGCCATCGCAAGAAATTTTTCCAACTTACAGAATATTCAAAAGTAGTACACAAATTAAATGTGGTGCACATGCACCGAGTACAAAATATATCAGACAAAGACAAAATGTGAGTACAAAACATAGTAGCAAATCAGAAAACTGTATATACAAATTATTTGACAGATAACAGAGTGCACACGCACTGAAAAAATTCTTTAGCATTTTCAGAACAAATAAACAGAATGGCAGAAAATCATGTTGATAAGTGACATGAGTGTACTCGCACTGGAGTTGAGAACATATCAGCAAATGACGAAATGTATATACAATGAGTAACAAATGACGTAAATGCATACGCACTGAAGTATTGAATATACAGAATGAGTACAAATCATATTGAAAAATGAGAAAAGTGCACAGGCACTGAAGTTCAGAAGAAAACATATTAACACATAACATTAGTGCACATGCACTGTAGTTCAGAACATATCATCAAAAAAAAAAATAAAAATGTATATACAATATAAAAGACAAGAGTGCACATATACTGTACTTCAGAACAAATCGAAAAAATGTCTTTAGCATTTTCGCAATAAATAAACATAATGGCAAAAAATCATGTCGACCAGTGACATAAGTGTACTCGCACTGGAGTTCAGCGAATCCAAAAAAAATGTATAACCCATGAACATAAATGATGTTAGCAAAAAAAAAATGATTTTCACTATGTGACAAGAATTAGGATAGGAAAGGGAAGGATTGCATCATGGTTGTAGCACTTTAGATTGCACACAGCTGTTCTGAAAGTCCATATCTTTCCACAGAAGTACAACACCAAGTGACACAATTTGAAGTTCTTTTCCCATCAGAATTTATCAGCGTAGCCAAGACACTGAACTGTCGTAGTAATGTTCCATGTTTTCATTTTGGCAGTACATTAGGTACACCAAACAGTGGGACCATAATAACGTCTTCATCGCTCACGGTGGTGGACAGCATGTCGTGTCAACACCACGCTCTTACAAGGCACACCAACGTAGAATTAGTGCAAAAACCAAATATAGTGCTCCATGATCATGAGGATGGACAGGACAAAATGGATATTGCAGTAATTCAGGGTAGTTAGCTCATAAGGTGAAGGACATTAAGTCACATACCATTCTTCATTAGTAGTTTGCGGCATTCATAGCCCAGTTATTGAACATTTCTGTACCATCTATGTAGTATTACAGAAAAATGTTCATTAATTGTTTTACATAGAATCAGTAACCTTCTTTTCCTAGTTACAAAGCATTATTAAATAATCGCATTCTTTTCCAGTTACAAAGTATAGCATAGTTAATTAATCATTTGTCATTCCAATATAGTAATAATCATTAGCTTTTTCCTAATTACAAAGCATTAGGAAACAATCGCATTCTTTTCCAGTTACAAAGTATGGCATAGTTAATTAATCATTTGTCATTCCAATAGTAATCTCATTCTTTTTCAGTTACAAAGCATAATTAATCATTTGTCATTTCAATATAGTAAGAATCATTAGCCTTCTCCTAATTACAAAGCATTATTAAACAATCGCATTCATTTCCAATTACAAAGCATAGCATAATTAATTAATCATTTGTCATTTCAATATAGTAAGAATCATTATCCTTCTCCTAATTACAAAGCATTATGAAACAGTCGCATTCTTTTCCAGTTACAAAGTATGGCATAGTTAATTAATCATTTTCCAAGTGACATATTATTTATTGCTGATCAGCATTACTCAGAACTTTCTTAAGCTGGTATCATTATTTGGGACTGGTAATACATCCCTTTTTTTATTTTGTTAGCCATACATTGCGTTAGGTAATTACAGGGGAAAGCAAGAGAGAAGAATTTGCTTCTGGGTTGTTGGTATAAATGAAAATGTGTAACGTCATTCGTCATAAGTCAGCTGTGGCAAGATTATGAAACAAGTAGAGTATATGTAATCACATTCATAGATTTAATGAACAACTGCTTATAGCACATTAATCTCATAAATAATTTCTCCTGCAAAAAAATATATAAAAATGGATTATTAAGCTGATAAGAAAAATGTATTTTATGCTGAAAAGTAGTGAACTTCGAATTAACAGGTAGTGAAATGTGTATAAAAAATGTGTTCCATAGCTGTCCTTTCCAAATCCTTCAGTCATTATACTGTGCAATATAACACCTGCTGTCAAAACGAACTGCAACAAATACCTAAATAACTACATAGCCTAAATACATAACTTCAACATTATCCTCATCTGCAAAGAAAACTTCATTACCCATATCATCAAAACTCCATTATCATCATCACCTGTAAAGAAAAACTTCATTATTTATAGTAGCATATTCTTCATCATTATTCATCAGCATTCATTATCATCTGCAAAAAATCACTTCATAACTCATTACACAACTATTCCTTATCTCTAGCATATTTCATCACTAAAACTAAGATGTGTAGTTCTGTCTGACAGCCTGCATCAATCACCTTGTATTCTGAAAGAAAAAATTAGTAAAGACTGCTATTCTACGATGAGCATAGTATATTCTTGTTAATGCTTGTTAATCCTGATCCATTTACTCTTCCTCATAAAGTTATTGCATCTTCTTTCGTTTATTCCGTAGGTGAAATTCCCATTTCTGTTGAATCTATTTCTTACACGCATAATTTCTTTCTGAAATTGATGAACAAAGATTAATGTCTTGCATTTAAATCATATACCCACCAAATAATGACTGGTTTATGGTAACCTAATTAACCATACAGCATAACATGACAGAAAACGTAATATGTCAAAGACATTGACAGTGTTCAAAGCCAAAATGTACAGAGAATATCACAATGCAGCAGCAGAAAATGTAAAACAGTCACGATCTTGAGATGTCATAGGGCAAAAAATGCCAAAGTCAACTGGTGTGTGTTATATCTTAACTATTTCACAGTACATACAAACAAAACTGGAGTACAATCATATACACGAAAAAAAATGGAAAATGTGCACGGTCTGATATGTAACGACAAGAAAAGCGACCTGCTAACCTTACCTTGCCGGGCACTTGCCAAGAAAAAATACGATAATCATCAGTAATTAGTCATGTGAATATAATTGCATTAGTAAATGGCATCATAGTGTGTTGAATCATACTGTGTCTTCATTCAATAAAGGGTTTAATATTTGACCAATGGTGGTTGCCTTTCGATTTTCTGGTTCTCAAAGTTTCAACGTGTACAACATTGGGGTGAGGGATGCTACGAATCCGATATGGACCTGCGTATAGAAGTTCAAATTTACTGCACTTACCTTTTAATTTGCTGGATAAATAGTGTGTACGTACTAATATTTTCTGTCCAATGTGAAAGTCTCGGCGTCTACAAACCTGTTTTTGCTGTCTTCTTCGGCGCTCTGCGGCACGTTTGATGTTGTTCAGCGCAATGTTAATTATTTCATGGTGTCTTAGTCGACGACAGGTAGGGAAGTTTACTAATTCTTTAATTTTGTTTGGTGGTTCAACGTTTTTCAGTATAACAGACGGAGATAGCATAGTGGATTCATTTGGAATGGAATTGATTACATCTTGGAATGAGAGTATGTGTGTATCCCAATCAATATGTCTTTTGTGGCAGTATATTCTACACAGCTTGCCAATTTCTTTCATTAATCTTTCACAGGGGTTCGAAGAAGCATGGTACTTGGATATATAAATCGGAGAAATGTTTCTAGCTCGTAACATACATGTCCATGTAGCAGAACGAAATTGTGATCCATTGTCAGAAATTACTTTCAACACATGCCCTACATGAAATAGAAAATGTTTTACAAATGCTTTCGAAACAGTTTTAGCTGTAGCTTTGCGTAACGGAGTGAAAGTAACAAATTTTGAAGTGAGCTCAACAGCGACAAAGATGTAGCAAAAACCTCTGTTAGTTCTCGGAATCGGACCAAAAATATCTACAGCGGCCATATGTTTTAATTTAACAGGTATAATGGGATATAATGGTGGAATATGTGAAGTGGTGTCTGATTTAGCTTTCTGGCAAATTTTACAAGACGCTAAAACTCGTCGTATACGTTTCTCCACGTTGGTAAAATAACAGTTCTGTCTCAGTATAAGAAAACATTTTCTTGCTCCGTAATGTGCGTAACTTAAATGAGTGTACCAGATTAATTTGTTAACCAGTTCGTCAGGAATGCATAATAACCAATTGCTGCTGTCAGGATGAGAGCGGCGAAACAAAATGTCATTGCGTACAGTGTAATGGTTTCTAATCGTAACATTATTCTTATCTTGCCAAAGGTGTTTAATTTCTTTCCACACATTGTCTTTATTTTGCTCTTGTGCTATGTCCTGTAATGACGATGAAATAAAGTTTTCAAATGCAACTTGCTGAATGTACATGACACTGAAATTTGTTTTGCAGAAGTTGGTTGCTACGTCTTGCTGATTGTTGCCGAGAGAACGCGATAGTGCGTCTGCTATAACATTTTGTGTGCCGGGAATGTGAACTATTGTAAAATTAAATTCCTGTAAATAAAGTTTCCATCTGCTTAATCTGTCGTGAGTGAATTTGGCCGAAAGTAAAAATTGTATCGCTCTGTGGTCTGTGTAAACGGTGGTATGTCTGCCATAAAGAAAGTGCCGAAATCTCGTAAAAGCCCATACAACACATAATGTTTCAAGTTCTGTAACAGAATAATTTCGTTCAGCAGGTGACAGAATACGACTTGCAAATGCGATGTTTTTAATTGCTATTGACCCATCTTCTTCAATTTCCTGGAAAATGTGTACGCCTAAAGCCGTGTTAGAACTGTCGGTGGCAATGGAGAAATTTCTGGTAAGATCTGGGTGGGATAAAAGTGGTGCATTCAACAGAGCATGTTTCAGGTTCATGAATTCAGAGTGTGCTTGCTTATCCCAAGACCAAGTACTGTTTTTACCTGTTAATTGGCATAATCTGGGTGTGTCTAAAGCAGAGTGATGAATAAATTTACGAAAAAATTAATTAAACCCAAAAAACTGCGTAATTGCTTCTTCGTCGTAGGAATAGTAATGTCACGTAGAGCTTGAAGTTTTTCCGGATCAGGTGCAATGCCTTCTGCTGAAATTACGCGTCTAAGAAATTTTATAGAAGTTTTGCCAAAGTGCGATTTACTAAGATTAACTGTAAGTCCTTGTGCACGAAAAGTTTGTAACAGTTGTTCAAGAATCAGATTGTGTTCAGACCAGTTAGCTTCTGCGATAAGAATGTCGTCTACATACGTCGTAATTCTGTCCTTAAGTTCTGTCGGAAGTATTGTGTTCAAACCGCGAATAAAAGCTGCAGAAGAAATAGTTAAGCCGAATGGTAGTTTGCAAAATTGATAACAGTCGCCGAAACAGAGAAAGGCTGTATATTTTCTGCAATTTGGATGAAGCTGAATTTGCCAAAATCCCGATTTCAAATCTAATGTGGAATAAATAGCTGTACCGTGAAATTTCTGTAAAAGTTCCTCTAATGTCTGTAGTCGATCAGTTTCATTAATAATAATGTCATTAATGTGACGTGAATCAAGTACAAGGCGAAGTGAGCCATCTTTTTTTTTAACAATATGTAGCGGGTTTATGTACGGACTAACTGCCGGTTCTATAATTCCTTGGTCAAGCATATCCTGCAATTCTTTTTTAACTTGTTCTCTGTGGATAGATGGAATGGGATAATGCTTTGCTTTAAATGTATCGTGCTGTCTGACTTGAAATTCATACATAAATCCGGACATAGTACCAGGAATATTGTCAAGAACTGGAGCTTGCTGTAAAAGAATTTTGTGTAACTGCGTGCGTTCGTCGTCTGTATTTGCACTGCTTTGTTTAACCTTATCGGAAATCATCTGCATTACGTCGTAGTCAGTTTCGTCTGGAGTATTATAGTTGTGTACGTACGTATCAGTGAACAATGTGGGATTACAGTCTATGTTACGTGATACGGAAATGACCTCTGTGCGGTTTATTGTTTGTTCTTCCGCAGATAGTGAGTGCTGAAATTCTAAAGCAAGTTGTACATTTTCATCCTTTAACATTAAATAAGAATTCTGAAAGTCAATAACTGCGTCGTGTTGCACCAGAAAATTCGTACCTAAAATAACGTCTGTCGTCAATAAAGGAACAATCCAAAAATTTGAGTGGAAAGTATGACCTCCAATACAAAATGATAAATGCGTCTGTAATTTAACGTCTACTCCTTTACTCGATACTGCTCCCTTCACTTTTGTTTTGCCTAAAGGTAATGTCGGATAAGTATTCTCTTTGTTGCACTCGTTGAAAGTTTCTTCATTTATTACTGATATAGGTGATCCGGAATCAATTACTGCTGAGAATTTCGATGAACCAATTTTAATTTCGATAACAGGATGTGAAATGGTTTTCTGAACAACATGTCTTTCCTGTAAAAGAGTGTCTCGTATGTCGTCAAAAGTAATTACATTTTCGTGAACTACATTTTGCGTGTCAAAGGTAGTGCTTGTGTTACTGGAAGATGCGACCTGTACAGTATCTAGTAGATTAGATTAGATTAGATTAGATTAATACTAGTTCCATGGATCATGAATACGATGTTTCGTAATGATGTGGAACGAGTCGAATTTTCCAATACATGACATAATTAGGTTTATTTAACAACATACTTAAGTTAATATAACAACTTTATTTTTTTGTGTTTTTTCTTTATTTTTTTATTTTTATTTTTTTATTTTTTTGTTTTGTTTTTTTTCTTTTTTTTCTTAATTTATATCTAAAAATTCCTCTATGGAGTAGAAGGAGTTGTCATTCAGAAATTCTTTTAATTTCTTCTTAAATACTTGTTGGTTATCTGTCAGACTTTTGATACTATTTGGTAAGTGACCAAAGACTTTAGTGCCAGTATAATTCACCCCTTTCTCTGCCAAAGTTAGATTTAATCTTGAATAGTGAAGATCATCCTTTCTCCTAGTATTGTAGTTATGCACACTGCTATTACTTTTGAATTGGGTTTGGTTGTTAATAACAAATTTCATAAGAGAGTATATATACTGAGAAGCTACTGTGAATATCCCTAGATCCTTAAATAAATGTCTGCAGGATGATCTTGGGTGGACTCCAGCTATTATTCTGATTACACGCTTTTGTGCAATAAATACTTTATTCCTCAGTGATGAATTACCCCAAAATATGATGCCATATGAAAGCAATGAGTGAAAATAGGTGTAGTAAGCTAATTTACTAAGATGTTTATCACCAAAATTTGCAATGACCCTTATTGCATAAGTAGCTGAACTCAAACGTTTCAGCAGATCATCAATGTGTTTCTTCCAATTTAATCTCTCATCAATGGACATACCTAAAAATTTGGAATATTCTACCTTAGCTATATGCTTCTGATTAAGGTCTATATTTATTAATGGCGTCATACCATTCACTGTACGGAACTGTATGTACTGTGTCTTATCAAAATTCAGTGAGAGTCCGTTTACAAGGAACCACTTAGTAATTTTCTGAAAGACAGTATTGACAATTTCATCAGTTAATTCTTGTTTCTCAGGTGTGATTACTATACTTGTATCATCAGCAAAGAGAACTAACTTTGCCTCTTCATGAATATAGAATGGCAAGTCATTAATATATAATAAGAACAACAAAGGACCCAAGACTGACCCTTGTGGAACCCCATTCTTGATAGTTCCCCAGTTTGAGGAATGTGCTGATCTTTGCATGTTACGAGAACTACTTATTTCAACTTTCTGCACTCTTCCAGTTAGGTACGAATTAAACCATTTGTGCACTGTCCCACTCATGCCACAATACTTGAGCTTGTCTAGCAGAATTTCATGATTTACACAATCAAAAGCCTTTGAGAGATCACAAAAAATCCCAATGGGTGGTGTTCGGTTATTCAGATCATTCAAAATTTGACTGGTGAAAGCATATATGGCATTTTCTGTTGAAAAACCTTTCTGGAAACCAAACTGACATTTTGTTAGTACTTCATTTTTACAGATATGTGAAGCTACTCTTGAATACATTACTTTCTCAAAAATTTTGGATAAAGCTGTTAGAAGGGAGATTGGACGGTAATTGTTGACATCAGATCCATCCCCCTTTTTATGCAAAGGCATAACAATAGCATATTTCAGTCTATCAGGGAAAATGCCCTGTTCCAGAGAGCTATTACACACGTGGCTGAGAATCTTACTTATCTGTTGAGAACAAGCTTTTAGTATTTTGCTGGAAATGCCATCAATTCCATGTGAGTTTTTGCTTTTAAGCAAGTTTATTATTTTCCTAATTTCAGAGGGAGAAGTGGGTGAGATTTCAATTGTATCAAATTGCATAGGTATGGCCTCTTCCATTAACAGCCTAGCATCTTTTAATGAACACCTGGATCCTACTATATCCATAACATTTAGAAAATGATTATTAAAAATATTTTCAACTTCTGACTTTTTGTTCGTAAAGCTTTCATTCAATTTGATGGTAATACTGTCTTCCTCTGCTCTTGGTTGACCTGTTTCTCTTTTAATAATATTCCAAATTGTTTTAATTTTATTATCAGAGTTGCTGATTTCAGACATGATACACATACTCCTGGATTTTTTAATAACTTTTCTTAATATAACACAGTAGTTTTTATAATTTTTGATAGTTTCTGGGTCACTACTCTTTCTTGCTGTCAGATACATTTCCCTTTTCCGGTTACAAGATATTTTTATACCCTTAGTAAGCCATGGTTTGTTACAAGGTTTCTTACGAGTATATTTAACTATTTTCTTGGGGAAGCAGTTTTCAAATGCATTTACAAAAATGTCATGAAATAAATTATATTTTAAATTGGCATCAGGTTCACGGTACACCTCATCCCAGTCTAACTGCTGTAGGCTTGCCCTGAAATTTGCAATTGTTAAATCGTTGACTGAACGTACTACTTTGGAGGACTGTTTAGTATTGCTGAATGGAGATATGTCATATATTGTAACTAGCTGTGCACCATGATCAGAAAGACCATTCTCAACAGGCTGAGCATTTATCTGGTTAAACTTATCTTGGTCTATAAAGAAGTTATCTATCAGTGAGCTGCTATCCTTTACCACCCGAGTAGGAAAATCAATAACGGGTGTCAAATTGAAAGAACCGAGTAATACTTCAAGGTCATTTTTCCTATTACCCTCTTTCAGAGAATCTACATTGAAGTCCCCACAAATAATAATTTGCTTCCCCCTGTCTGACAGATAGCACAACAAGGAGTCCAAATTTTTCAGAAATAGATGAAAATTTCCTGATGGGGACCTATATACAGTTACAATTATAAATGTGCCTTTATTTAATTTAAGCTCACAGGCACACGCTTCTATATGTTTCTCTACACAAAACTTTTTTGTTTCTATACTTTTTGCACAATGATAACTTTTGACATATATGGCAACTCCTCCTTTCTCCATATTTTCTCTCATTACATGTGCAGAGAGCTTATAACCACTTACATTTACCTTATCCATATCGGTAACAATGTGATGCTCAGACAGGCATAGTATATCTATTTCATTCTCAGCTTCTAAATCTTCTAAACAAACCAGAAGCTCATCTACTTTATTCTTTAAACTCCCAATATTTTGATGAAATATACTTACATTATTTTTAATTATACTTTTATGAGAACCTTTCCTTATTCTAACATTTGCAGTACTCTCCTGTCTGAGTTTCTCATTGTGCTTAGGCCTAGTTCCTATACCAGTGGTCACATGGTGTTCAGAGAGGCAGATTATGTCAACTGGGTTGGGTGACTTTAATTCATCAATGCAATTACCTAGTACTGAGATACAACTTGGTGGAGATAAAATTTCTGGTGATTGGTGAAAATTTATAATTGGTAGCTGTGATTGGTGATCCAATGTGCTAGAATTGTGCTGTTTAATTTCTTTCCTAAACTGAAGATTTGTTTCAATCCTGACCTCTCGTAGAACTTGACATCTTTCTGTCTTACCTATCCTAAAAAAGGTGCTGCTCCAACACCTGTAACCACTGGTATTTTGCCATTCATGGCAGTGCCTCCCCCCCCTTAAATTTCCTGCTATTACCCCAGCCAGTTTCCCCTTCCCTTTCCTGTTGAGATATAGGCCGTGCCTGGTATAGTCCCACCTACTGAGATAATCAACAGGAACCACACCAATATGAGCCCCCGCACCCGACCCAAGCAGCCGTTCCAACTCCAAATTAACTCTCCCAACAGAAGAGTTCAAATGAGGCCGGTCATGGCGTCTCAGGACAGATACAAATTCAACATTGGTGTGTCTCGATGCCGACGCAATCTTTACCAGGTCACACTCTATACTGTACCCAGGATCTCTGTCAATGCTGTTCCCTGGCCCTCCCACAATAACCACGGTGTCTTCCCTGGTAAATCCTTTACAGAGTGAACCTAAATCCTCTGTCACCTGATCCAGACTAGCACTTGGTTTGAAAAAATTTGTGACCTGGTATTCTGGTCCTAATTCCTCCTGCAGAAGTTGGCCTACACCTCTGATTCTATCTGTCGTGTTATTGTTATTACGTGGATTCTGTGGCATTTCTACTATTTGAACTGTCCTATTACTTCTTCCAGACGTATTACGCTCTGGATGATACCTACTGTCGGGTTCGTTCATGAGAATAGGTTCTCGTGCATAATTTTGCTGTTGGTATGTCCGACTGTTGTTAGATGTACGCTGAAAATTGTTCTCATTATTTTTACGTCTGTCGTAATAGTCATTCCTATACGGTGCATTGCGATAGGAATTGAAATACTGCCTTCTTTGTACGTAGTTGTTTCCTTGCTGCCGTACGTTACTATTTCTTGTATCAGGGACTATACGTGCACGCGGCGAAACATTAAAGCCTGGTTGACCTTGTGCATTCCATTGTTGGTTAGGTATGCTAACCGGCTGGTTTTGATGTTGTTGTTGTGAAACACCTCTATTGTTACTAAAGTGTGGTTCCTGTTGCTGAAAATTTTGACGATATTGATAATTAGAATTTTGGCTGTTATTAGAGTTTTGGTAGTTGTCGTTCCTAAAGCGTCTGTTATCTTTCCTATTGAAATTACGTGTCTGATCATAATTGCTGTACTTTTGTTGACCTTGGTTATTATAAGAAAAATTTTTGTTTACAAAAGAATAATCAGATTGTTGTACTTCCAAGAGCTGTAAAAGATCTCTGAATGCTGAAATGTTTTCCTTTTGCTGCCCCGTTAGAAGTGACACTCGTAATGACCGTGGTAATTTGGAAATGCATAATTGTATAAGTGCGGATTCACTGTACGGTTCACTTAGGTACTGGTTTTGTTGGACCATATGCTCAAAAAATTGCGTGAAACTGGGAAAATTGGAGTTCTCATAATTTGGCAAACTAATTAGTTGATCTTTAATTCCGCGCTGTGTCGTCTTCGACCAGTACGCTGATAGAAAAGCATTCTGAAACTCTTCTACCGAATAGCATTGTCTCGCGATCGGTCTCATACGAGTTGCCGGTTCTCCTTCCAAAAAACTGCAAATAAATTCAAGTTTATGCGTAACGGGCCAAGTCGGTGGAAAAGCAAAGCTAAACTGTTGTATCCAATCCAGTGGGTGAATCTGTGTTCTGTCGTTTTTAAACACTTTAAACTTTCTCACTGACAGAAAATGTTTGTAATCGAAATTATCCTCTCTGTGTGATGGAACAGGTTCAGGATTGTAAGAAAATCTGTTGAACTGTGGTTGTTCGGAATCTAAGTCCCGTACTCTCTGTAGATTACCCAAATTATACGCGTTGCGCGAGTCTGACAAATGTTCGCGAAGTGGCGTCTGCTGTGATGTGTTATTAACTGAAATACTTTTCATTTCTGTTACTTCTTGTTGTAAACTCGATAACTTTCTACGCAACGTGTTATTAGACGAATCGATCTCATTAATTGTCTGCTGTAAATTTTGAAATTCAGGTGTTTGGTTAAATGAAACCGGTGCAGTATCGTCTGATTTATTATCATTATTACTTTCAGTAGCATCAATACGACTGGCTAATTCATCATATTTTTCAGTCAGTATTTTTGCCTGATCATCGGTTTTAGAATCGGACGCATTAATCTGTCTTTGCAACTTACGTGTAGTTTCGCTCAGTTTTTTAACATTAGCTTTGATGACATCGCAATCCTGTATTAGTTCTAATTGCTCGAATCTGTCTGTCACTGTTTGAATATTTACTGTGTGTGTATCTGTTTTTGATTTAAGATCAGAAATTTCATCACGTAATTCCGCATTCAACTGTTCTATGGTATTAATTTTGTCGGACACTGTAATAATATTATTGTCTACATATGTCTTCGCTTTCGCGAACATTTTACGTTTGTCTTCTTGTCTTTGTGCAGTGATTGTTTCCATGACTTGTCGTTTTACTTTGTTTTGACCCTGAATAAATTTGCGGAAACGCGTATCACTGTTTTGTATGTGAAGATTAAAGCGTTCGTCAATTTGAGAGTTCTGTTGGTCGAATTTCGCGTCTATCTTTGCGTCCATTGTGCGCGAAAGTTCTACCGTCATTGCTTTAAACTCGTCCCGTAATTGTGTAGCTTTTTCAGAGCATTGTTTAGCGACTCCGCTAATTTCGTCTCTGAGTGTTTCTGTTGCAGCTGTTTGCATTTCCCTTAATTCCTGAGCAACAGACCTAATTTCTTCGCTGCTTTTTTTTGAACAAGCCTCAATTTCCACGCGCAACTGTTCCTTAGTGTCATTGCACTGCGCGGCAACGGCTCTAATTTGTTCACTAAGCTGTCTGGAATTGTCGTCTAATTTTTCATTTAAGTGTGGTTTGAGTTTTTCGTTAGCTTGTTTGACCTGTTCACTAAGTTTGTCTTGTTTTTCGTTCTGCTGTTTGACCTGTTCACTAAGTTTGTCTTGTTTTTGGTTCTGTTCATTCCTAAACTGTAGCATTATTGCCATAAATTGTTCCAAAGTAACATTACCTACTCCATTATCTGTGCTGTTTGATTGTGTACCTGGAATTGTCGCGCTTTGTGTGACCATTTGGTCATTCTGCAATTTACAAAAAGGATTATCAGTCGGACCTACACTGTCACTCACTATTTCGGAATTAAATAAATCCGTCGTACTTTGTGTATCCTGTTCATTTTCATTAGACAAATTTGTCTGTACGTTACTTGAATTTTCCAAATCGGGTGTGTTAAGCTGGGCAGCGCTCATTACAATAGGGCGCTCCGCATCATCGATTGTCGTCAAATCAACAGAAGACACAATCGAGTTCGTTTGTTCATCATTAAGGTCTACATCATTATGAATGGTTGGAACGCACTGATTGTCAGTGAACGCAGGATTGTCACAATTACTACCGGTCACGGTGTTTAAGTCGGTAATTTCGTTCATAATACCTCGCGATACACTATTCATAGTCTTTCACGGCATTTTTGCTAAAGTCACAATTATTCACAAAAGAAATACGCACAATGCAAAAACAACACACAAATACAACAGAGCAACGAATTGCCGTTGACCTGTAGAAATAAAGTCACAAGATTAGTAAAAGCGTTGCGCCTAATCCTAATTATACTAAGCAAATAAGAGCAGATATCTGACTGTTTTTCAAAAGACTCTCAACGAAATACGATCCTGGACTGGGTCGCCATGTGTAACCTCTCCACAAAAATTTTAAAGGACAATGACAATATTTAATAGAAATGGGAGCCAAGTGTAATATCATCCCCACAGAAATATTTAAATAAAAAAATATAATAATAAATGGGAGCCAAGCGTAACCTCCCTAGCAATTAAATTTAATGACAATAAAAAATGAGAATCGCAATCTGACTGAAATATAAGTTCCTCACAAAAAAAATTGAAAGTCAATTCAGTGATAAGAAAATCTCAGTGACAATGATAACTCAATTAAACCGAAATATCGGTCTTTGGCCCTGTGTAAAAAAATCAGAATTAATTTCTTACCTCAGTATAACTGCATGTCAAATTTCTGCTCTTATTGTTGGCCACGGCTTGGAGGAAATGCATTGCAAATAATATATTTTTTTTTTTGAAATTTAACTGAAACTTTTCTTTAAGGGAAATGGAAGGAAATCGTTGGTTCAATTAAATGATTTTTTTTTGTTAAAGATATTGCTTTGAAATGAAAATTATTGTTGGGGCACTTGTTGAAAATTAATTACAATAAATAAACTTTACATTATCTGATGATTACCTTAATTAACAATATACCTCATTCAGCCTCTTGACCAGAATGCCATGTCGACGCTCGCCGACTCCTCGCACACAACTGCACTCGACTGCTACTACCGACATACTGGACGCAACTGTACTGAGCTACTGCTATCGACAGACTGTACTGCATGACGACTACTAGCGTAGTGCTCGCAACACTCGCGCGGTCAAGCGCAGACTAACTACGATAAATGGCTCTCTGGTCAAAGATTTTATCATGCCTCACCATCGCTGCTACGTTACATACGTGTTTCAGTAATTTCGTGAAACAGTCAGTGGTTACTGCTTGTAGTGGGATAGATTGAGTAGGGACTCGTCTGCTCGCTCTTCAGGCTGCAGTCACATCATAATAGATACACGTGTGCTTCTTGTCTACATTTTGGTATCATATATGTATGTAACATATGCTCTCGTATTTCAGTGTGAGGAACGTAAAATACATCTCGTCGAGGAGAGCCGCGTATATGTGATTATTACGGACCGTTAGTGCCACAGCTTCCCCATCGCTTTCCTGTCGCAGTTAATCTGCCCTCTGCATCCCCAGGATACGCGCCATGCGAGGATTAAGCCACAACTAGTAAAATTAAGGTACGGTAACAATAAAATCTCAAATTCTCTGTAGATGCGATACTACACTCCATAATACGCTTCAGGCAGAAGTGGAAGATTGAGCAGTTGAAAACATGGGATTTTTGTGTGCGTAAAACACGTATAATGCGGAAATGTACTGTCAAAATTTCACCGCATTAACAAATACTGAAACCGTAGAAGGCATTACATAGTTCAGTCGTCTGGTAATATCTCAGCCCCTTCAGTATCAGAGTTCGAGGAATCCATCTCAGATATGGAGCTGTCAGTCGCTATATTTTTGTGGGGAAAGGGAAACAGAAACTACGATTTATTGGCAGAACACTACAGAATGTAACCTGTCTGCTAAAGATGCTGTTTGCACTACGCTTGTCCACCTTCTTCTGGAGTATTGCTGTTCGGTGTGGGATCCGCATCAGATAGGATTGACGGAGAACATCGATGCAGTTCAAAGAAGGACAGCTCATTCCGCGTTTTCCCGAAACAAGCGAGAGAGCGCCACGGAGAAGATACATGAGCTGGGGTGACAGTCTTTTAAAAAAAACGTTTTTCACTACGATAGGACCTTCTCATGAAATTTCATCACCAACTTTCTCCTCAGATTGCGAAAATATTTCGTTGGATGCCACCTACATAAGAAAAAAATCAGAGCTCGCCCGGAAAAATTTAAGTGTTCATTTTCCATTCAGACTTTTCGACGGTGGAGCGGTGGACAAGCAGCTTAAAGGTGGTTCGATGAACCATCTGCCAGGCAGTTAATTGTGAACTGCAGGGTAATCATGTAGACGTAGATGTAGATGTAGCCATTCAACGACAGCATCCTGGAAAGCAACCAGTTCCTGTATATGCACCTTCGATGACATAGCACTTTTCACAAAATCGTGACATTTTCCTGGCATACACGAAAAATTGAGAGTTATTTTTGAAATCTGCCGTATCGCCAGCGATAGATCTAACTTAAAATATTTTTGAATACATCTAGCGCATTAGACGCCAGTAAGGCATCTGGCCCAGACGGTATTCCCGTAAGATCATATGTTGAATATGCTACAAATATAGCACCACTCTTATCCATCATCTATCAGAGATCATTGGAACAGCGGAAAGTTCCACGGACTGGAAGATGCTCCAGGTCATAGCAATAAATAAAAAGGATAGAAAATCGGATGCACATAATTACCGGCCAATTTCACTGACATCGTTTTTGTTGTAGAATTATGAAACATAAAGACATTTCTGGACTCTGAGAAGCTCATCTGCAGAAAGCAGCACGGTTTTAGGAAATAGCGGTCATGCGAGACACTGCTGGCCCTCTTTGTGCATGATATACCGTTACAACAGGCTCTAGATATCGGCTCCCTGGTTGATGCCATATTTCTCGACTTTCGAAAGGCGTTAGACTCAGTTCCGCACTGCCGCTTGCTGCAAAAAGTGCGCGCTTACGATCTATCCGATGACATATGCTGTTGGATAGAAAGTTTTCTAACAGACAGAGTGCAGTATGTCGTCCTGAATGGGGTGACTTCAACAGAAACAAGCGTAACTTGAGATGCCACAGGGCAGCGTAATTGGTCCGCTGCATTTTACGATTGACATAAACGATCTGGTTGATGGTATTGACAGCGGCATTAGACTGTTTGCCGATGATTCTGTAGCCTGCAGGAAAGTAGTATCACACGAAAGTTGTGAACAAATCAATGAGGATTTGCAGAAAATAAATGCGTGGTGTAATGACTGGCAGTTACCCTCTACGTTAGTAAGTGTAACCTACTGCGTATAACAAGGCGAAAATCCCCGTTAATGTACGAATACAAAATAAATGCCCAGTCTTTGGAAGCGGTAACATCCGTCAAGTATCTTGGTGTGACTATTCGAAATGATCTCAAATGGAATGAACAGATTACACAAGAAACGGGCAAGGCGAACTATAGTTGCAGTTTATTGGTAGAATCCTGAAGCGATGCTGTCCTTCAACAAAGGAAATTGCTTACCATACGTTAGTTCGTCCAGTCTTAGAGTATTGTTCGTCTGTATGGGACCCTTACTAGTTGGGTCTCTTTCAAGAGATTGGAAAGGTTCAAAGAAGAGCGGCAAGATTCGTTACTGATACATTTAGCCATCGCGAGAGCGGTACAAATCTCGTAGAAAGTTTGAAGTGGGGTACACTTGCAGATAGACTACGCGCTGAACGGAAGGTGCTGCCCACTAAATTCCGAAATCCAACCTTTGCTGAGAATGTAGAGCATATATTATTACCACCAACTTTCAAATCGCGCAATGATCACCATTCAAAGATAAGTGTGAAGTCAGAGCTCGTACTGAGGCGTTCAGACAGTCGTTTTTCCCTCGCGCGTTCCGCGAGTGGAACAGGGGGGGGGGGGGGGGGGGGCGGCACACACCACACACCGCTTGATGGCTAGCGGAGTATAAATGTAGATGTAGGTGGTTCTCACTGGTTTTTAACGGTCTTCCGCGCATATGTTTCACTACACAACAAGAAAAAAAAAGCAACATCACACATTTTCACAGCGCATGCGAATGACAAGACCTCTTGAGCACGACTGGTGGGAAAGAGAAAGCCACTGTCCAATAATATCTGAAATGCGAACTAGATGAGGTAAGCATTTTACAAGGTGATTGGTAGGATTAACTTAGATTTTCAGTGATTTGGTGTGCGCCATTGTGATATTCACGCTAAAATAACGACAAAGTAACTAATACATGAATAGGATCCACTCTCAGTGGTGTCGGTGGTGTAGGTACGCTGCGAACGACGAGGAGTCGCTGAGTGTGCCGAGGAGGCTACCAGCCACAATCTTGTCACGTCGCCATGTAAATGATATTATGTTCATTGACGTTGGCTTCGAATAACTTCTCAGAACAATAATTTGGTCTCCGTGTTTCTCTTAGTAACACACTTTGTTAATTATATTTCTCATCGTTCTGCAGTTTTCCTACAACTTTCAAACTTCTCCCATTACACACTACGATTCATATAACAGCGTCTTCATGGGCGGAACCCATTCAGATATCCTAACAGCAGACTAATAGAGTCTCGGTTTATTTGATGAAAAAGTGATCCTAATGAGCAGGTTGGCTCTGAGCACTATGCGACTTAACTTCTGAGGTCATCAGTCGCCTAGAACTTAGAACTAATTAAACCTAACTAACCTAAGGACATCACACACATCCATGCCCGAGGCAGGATTCGAACCTGCGACCGTAGCGGTCACGCGGTTCCAGACTGAAGCGCCTTTAACCGCACGGCCACACCGGCCGGCTAATGGGCAGGTTTTAGTAGACTGTCAGTCCTGTGGATACACGTTTTGTGTCTTAAATGCAATCATCTCCATTGTCTTTTGCATCCTCGTTCCACTGAATTGCGCTGATTCCCCCGACGTTAGACAACAGAGGTGGTTTTCTACGACAAGATCAATAGGGACGCCATTACTAGAATTAGGGAGGGGGGGGGGGGTAGGAATGAAAGTCTTCTTAATTTAATGATTCGACAGAATCGAATTAGGGACATTTTGGTTACTATTAAGAAATGCTAAACTTTTTACAAACAAATAATTCTTGATAAAATATAATTTCGAAACAGTAGATTTTGATTCATTTACGTAATAGTAGGAACTACCTCTAACATACCAGATGCGAAACCACAGGACAAAAGAATACGTAGTCTTGTACTCTGTCGCAGTACTTCATACATTTATTCAAATTTATGTAGTATTGATTAATCTGCATTGCACTATTTCTGGCAGGTTATGCTTACTAGGCGGACGTGGTGAAAAGTAATGCCTTTGAATTTCTTTATTTTAAAGCCGTTAAGGCTTTTTAAGTAAAACAAACGTTATGAATATTCAACGTCATTATCCTTCACGTCTATACGTTTGCACCCTTCTGCCGCTAGAGAGCTCCGAATTGTAGCGTGTAGTATGGTGGTGTGTAACTATGCGGGTAATTTTCGAAATCGAAGAGCTCTTCCGCACATGGAGCACCTTCTCCTTCAGTATGACAGTACCAGAGTATACATTAGTGATACACCATCGACGAGAATCCGACACATTGCATTCACTGTCATCGATCATCCTTCGTACAGTCCCGACTTGCACCCAATGAGACACTTTTCTGTTTCAAAACATTAAAGGACGCCATAGAGGACTTCACTTTGATAATCATGAAGCGGTGCAAATAGAGTGGAGGTTGTGGCTTAGTATCAACAAAGTGGTCTCTCATTGGGTGAAGTGTGTTTCTCGCCAGAACGGTGAATGGTGCACATGGTTTGTTGCAACACACGTCCCCATATTTCCCATGTTGTAACGTAGAAGTAACACCACGTCAAGTGGCAGACACTCGATAACCCTGTCCTGTAGTCCTGATCTCTGTGCAAGCTATTATCACGCCTTCGGTCCCATGAGAAAGTCCTTGGAGGGTCGACGATGCCTGTCGGATCAGAATGTGTAGCAGGTCGTCGTGTTTAAGCAAACGGATGTCTTCAAACCGGTGCGTCGCTGGACTGATTGCCTCAGCGCTCACAGAAATTTTGCCTGATTGATGTTTTGATTCTGGACTGTTCAAGCTTTGAGTGAAAATATTTTGATCGTCCCGTATGTTACATGTATGTGACATAAAGCTAATCATGCAGTTATTGTTTAAGTGATCATTTCTTAGTCATTATTACAGCTGAGGAATCATACAGCAAAGCATCAAAAGATGTCCATAAAGCCTCAGAATTATTACACTGCATCCTTCTACCTAGAACCCAATACAGCGATGATGGAGGAAGATGGTAAAGGAAGTCCTGTAATTTGTAAATACCGGGTGATCAAAAAGTCAGTATAAATTTGAAAACTGAATAAATCACGGAATAATGTTGATGGAGAGGTACAAATTGACACACATGCTTGGAATGACATGGGGTTTTACTAGAACAAAAAAAAAAAAAAATACAAAAGTTCAAAAAATTTCCGACAGATGGCGCTTCATCTGATCAGAATAGCAATAATCAGCATAACAAAGTAAGACAAAGCAAAGGTGATGTTCTTTACAGGAAATGCTCAATATGTCCACCATCATTCCTCAACAATAGCTGTAGTCGAGGAATAATGTTGTGAACAGCACTGTAAAGCATGTCCGGAGTTATGGTGAGGCATTGGCGTCGGATGTTGTCTTTCAGCATCCCTAGAGATGTCGGTCGATCACGATACACTTGCGACGTCAGGTAACCCCAAAGCTAATAATGGAACGGACTAAGGTCTGGGGACCTGGTAGGCCAAGCATGACGAATGTGGCGGCTGAACACACGACCATCACCAAACGACGCGCGCAAGAGATCTTTCACGCGTCTAGCAATATGAGGTGGAGCGCCATCCTGCATAAACATCGTACGTTCCAGCAGGTGTTTATCAGCCAGGCTGGGGATGATGCGATTCTGTAACATATCGGCGTACCTCTCACCCGTCACGATAGCAGTTACAAGACTAGAATCACGCATTTCCTCGAAGAACAAAGGCCCGATAACGGCAGATGTGTAAATACAACCCATACCGTGACTTTCTCGTCGTGCAATGGAGTTTCCACGACAGTTCTAGGATTTTCGGTAGCCCAGATTCTGCAGTTGTGGGCTTCGACAGACCCTCGAAGCGTCGGTCCACAACACGTTGATCAACCTATCGTCATCTTCAGCCATCTTTTGAAACGCTCACACCGCAAATGCCCTCCGCTTCACTAAATCGCCAGGTAACAGTTCATGATGCCAATGGATTTTTGTACGGATAGCATCGTAGGGTACGCCTAAGTGCCAACCAAACAGTAGTGTACGGAAATCCGGTGCGACGTGCGACTGCACGAGCGCTGACTTCCCCGTACATAGACGAACCCGCTACAGTCTCCATTTCTTCCTGAATTGTCTCAGCAGCATTACGCCTTGTGCTCGGTCGGCCACTACGGGGTCTATCGTCCAGACAACCCGTGGCTTCGAACTTCGAAATCATTCTCGCTACAGCTGCATTTGTCAACGGACCTTTACCCGTTCGAATCCCCTTCCTATGGCGATAGGGTCGTAACGCTGAACTAGCACATTCCTCATTCTGATAATACAGCTTCACTAAAAGCGCCTTTTCAGGTAACGTCAACATGCTGCGACTGCTGGTGCATCTGATTCTCTCTCTCATTACAGCTCCTTTTATACACGATTGTTATGCGCAGTCACTGACGTTTTGCTGTCCAGCGCCATCTGTCGGACATTTTGTGAACTTTGTTTCTTTTTTTGGTTCTAATAAAACCCCATGTCATTTCAAGCATGTGTGTCAATTTTTCCTCTCTATCTACATTATTCCGTGGTTTATTAAGTTTTCAAATTTATACTGACTTTTTGATCGGCCGGTACTTTTGTGTTCTGTGTTACACGACCGGTTTTTTCTTTTTTTTTTAACAACTGCGTATGGTGTGTAAAATCATAATGCAAAGAGCCAGTCAATCAGAATGATTAATCGTCCCTGAGAAGTACGATACATAACAGTATTAGTGGTATTCAGTGGGGTAGCTGACAAATGTAATTTACTCTTTATCTACTATTTTTTTCGAATTTGCATTCGAATGAGCATTGCTGACAATTCGAATACGTTTTCTATTTACACCCCATAGCAGAGAGAAAAATTTAAATATTGTAATAGCCATACACCATTTTTCATGTCATCGACATCTGAAAATTTCATTTTTGGCAGTCGCCCGTATAACTTCTATTAGCTCATTGACGATTTTTGGAAAAGTTGCAATTCCAACACGGAAAGAACACACTAGACTGACAGTTGATGGGTTCCAGAGAAAAAAAATCGTAAGTCAGTAAAACATGTATTTTATTCCAGTTTATTGTGTGTTAATGGAGATGCCGTGTAGGTTTTATGTTAAGGCACATCGCCGAGTTTCTTCAGCAACTAGAGTGAAATAATCGAAAAAGCTAGCAAAATAAATTTAGGACTTCAGTGGCTTCCATCCAAAACCAAACATAAAACACAGCTCAACATCCTGCGCCATGCTGTTGTCGACACTCCATCATTAACCCCTCAAGAACTGAGAACCAAGATTCGTTTCAGTTGCTGCTCCCTTGCATGCTTTTAATGACTGTCACAGCACCGACATGAACGAACCTTCACACAGGAATAACTAGAGGCACACACAAGTCCAGCCAAAAAGGTGTTTCAGGTACTCAAAGGACTAGACGACTGTGGAAAAACTGTACAGGTAGTCAGGTTTTCAACCCCGATCCTCTCAGATGTAAGTGCAATGCTGTAACCACTGGTGCAACTCGATTCGTGATAAACGCCACTGCTAGGTATGAAAGGTAATAGGCTTACGTCAGTGAACTTCAGGATTTAACTTTAAAAATTAGTTCAAAATGGTTCAAATGGCTCTGAGCACTATGGGACTCAACTGCTGAGGTCATTAGTCCCCTAGAACTTAGAACTAGTTAAACCTAACTAACCTAAGGACATCACAAACATCCATGCCCGAGGCAGGATTCGAACCTGCGACCGTAGCGGTCTCGCGGTTCCAGGCTGCAGCGCCTTTAACCGCACGGCCACTTCGGCCGGCTGTTAAAAATTAGTGATTTAAAGGCAAGTAGGTGCAAGTACATTGGTCTACAAAGTTTAAGGATGAAGGTAACGTTAGTATGATGTGTCAGACCCAAATGAAATATTTCACTGAAACTTGGACCATATGTACAATGAGCTGCGCGGCTACAACCGACAGTGCACGAGGAAGAGCTCTTGGAACTAGAGGATATTCATCGAACGGACTGACCTGCCAGTTCTGCCAACTTAAAAGCTATTGAGCAAGTGTGGGATGCGTTGGAGAACAGCAGGTCCACATGCACCAACCACTGTCCAGCCGCTGTCACCCAGCCTGGTGGAGGAATGCAATGCCCTACCACAAGAACTCGTCGTCAATCTTGTAGCCAGCGCGGACCACACTGCCTAGCACGCATTGCGATCCGCCCCTTGTAATGCCTACGGGATCGTCATAAATCGCTGTGAGTTCAGCGTAATTAGGAATACTGTCTCTGGACAAAAGTGTCATTTCTGTTCGTCTCACTGCGTATTTCTTTTAGTTACTTTCCGCACTGTTCTGTACTTGACTGTGCTGTACTACGCTGTAGCAGTTCTTTCTGTGTATGGTCCAGGTTTGATGAACTCGGCAGTGACACATCATGAGAAAGTTACTTTCGTCTAGAAGTTTCGCTCACCGATGTAGCAAGAATCTTTTTGGGTAAGAAACTTACTCGAATGGAAGTCGTTTATACGAGGTGTTCAAAAAGTCTCCCCGCAGTACCGTAAGATTGTTAGCCGCGCGTGCTGTGTGATTGTTCGCTTGCCTCGGTTTACTTCCCTTGAAGTGGACTCTCCCAACTTTCCACTGTTTCGTGTATCTCAGCCAGCGTCAGTAGTATCGTTGGTGTGTGTCGCTACATGTTGACGTGAACGTATAAGTTTAGTTTCCTTTGTTGGTTTGTTTGGTTTTGTCACTGTTAAAATGCTAACCATTGAAGAACGTGAGTTTTTAGTCGAACAAGTGTTCAAAGCTGGCGGTAAATACACGGTTTCAGTTCGTCAAACATTTAATTCAGTTTTCCCGGAGACAACACTCCCACATCGCGATACTGTGCGAGATTTGACTAACAAATTTCGAAGTACGGGTTCAGTGACAGATGCACCGAGAAGTGGTCGTCCTAGCGTTTTGTCTGAGGATAAACTGCTCGATATTTCCTATGAAATATCCATGAGTCCGAACAAGTCAGTAAGAAAACTCGCCCAGAGAATCGATGTGAGTGTAGGAACGGTCCACACTGCTGTAAGGAAAAAATTAGAACTTTTCCCATACAAAGTGACAATCGTGCAAGAACTGAAAAATACTGATTATGGCAAGAGGCTGCATTATTGTCAATGGTTAAAAAACTTCGTTCAACAAAATGGAAGGGATATTCTTAATGAAACGTTTTTCACTGATGAGGCGTGGTTTAATTTATCTGGGTACATGAACTCGCAAAATCCCCGTATGTGGAGTACTACAAATCCATTGTGTATTCATGACGAACCACTTCATTCTGTGAAAATCGGAGTTTGGATTGCAATTTCTAGACGTCGGATTGTCGGTCCCATATTTTTCAACGAAACAATAAACGCAGAAACGATACTGCAGTGATATTTTGTACCCGTTCATAGGAGAACTTGTGTTAAGTCAAATACTGAACGGTTATTTTTAACAAGATGGTGCAACCGCGCATACAGCTCGCGTTTCAATGTCACTGCGTGCTGATGTTTTTGGTGATGGCATAATTTCACAGGGACCTTAACCCTTCACGATCGCCTGACCTAACACCACCTGACTTTTTGTTCTGGGGTGCAGCGAAAGCAACTGTCTATAAAAACCGTGTAAATCCATCGATGAATTGAAAGCTGCAATATCCACTTTCACTGCTTCTGTTACAGCAGAAATGTTACAGCTTGTATTTGGAAACGTGATTACACGAATTGAATTGTGTATTCATCAACAGGGGGAACACTTTCAACATTGAATGTGAAAATTTGTAAGTAAAGATGAATATTCAATAATTTAATAACTTGTATTTCACTGAGTTTCATTTCGGTATATTCACTGCGGCATACGGCACGCGCAGCTAACAATCATATGGCACCGCGGAGAGACTTTTTGAATACCCAGTATATAGCAGGCAAGGGGAAAGAGTTGTCCTCTCAATGCTATCCGAGAACGTACTGCAATAGCTGACTGCTAAATCGGCCGCCACAAAAGCGTGAAGAATAGCAATTAACAAGAGAGGGGTCGTGTGAGAAATTACGCGCATTATAATTTTTGTGTATAACATAACATCGCGACTTTCATCTTGAGAGTAATTTTCGATCCTGACGGTTCCGTCTTGCTACCTAATACTTCTTCCTGGAGAGAGTGCCACTAACGTTGGAATTTATTAATTAAACGGAGAAGAAGGACTTCCATTTACGTCCGGTAAAATTTTTTCATAATAACTTTACTTATGTTAATGAGGGCAGCGTCAGGCCACCTCAAAAGTCAGTTACCTGGGTTATTAACCCTCTCAGTTCGAAGTGATTGCTGGTCATAACTTTAAATTATCATTTTTAACCGTCGAAAGGATCATACGGTTTTTCACGTCGCGATGTTTTCCTTGTTGTTGTGCAGTACTTTGTTTCTGTGTCCCAGCAGTAATCTTTCAGTGCGTGACTTGAATCCGGCGAGAGAGCTTTGAGCCAATTCTGATACGTACAATGACAAGTGGATATGAGCAGCGTTGGCTATTCAACACAGAAGCGTGTCTTCCCCCTTTGTTCCTTTTTCTGAGAGTCATTGTGGCATTGTGATGCTGCACTCTCACGACTTTTCAGCTTAAACGCAGTATTCTCGCGAGGTGCGCGCCGGTGCTGGGATGCCGTATGTGGCATTTACATCACGGGTGAGACGCGCATTGTCTGAGCGGTGCGTGGAAATCACGCGTGAGTCACAGGACTTCTCCGAGGTGGCCAGAAGCGTACTGACCCCTCAGCGGTCTTCTGCCGGCAGCGCGGTTCACAAAACATGGGGAGACCATCTCGTTCTTCCAGACTTCGACGTAATACATCGTTGGGGTGGATAGCATAATAAATAAATTTGCAGGACTTTTTTCTTTTCTCATTTTCCAACAAACTAACGAACAAGCACGACACAAGTGCAAATGAAAATTTTTTTTGATGATTCAATGAGGCATGACTGGAGGATCACGTATGTGGACTACAAATCTCACTTATCGGGAAAATGTATTAGTCATTGCTTTTATTTTCTTGCCCCTTCCATCAATAAATCATTTTGTCAGCAGTATATATTTAATGGGTTTGAATAAGTACACTGTATATGCTAATGTAAACAGAAAAGAGATTTCTTAATGTTAATATCTTTGAAATTGATGAATTAGAATACAAGTTATTGTTGATGCTATAAAACAACTTCATAATTGCAAGAAAAGAATAATCTTACAACAAATTCTAGCAAGTAATAATTTACTGCTGCCAGTACATATCTCTTAACGTTTTACAACAAGTTTTGAAAACAATTATTTTTCTAGAACTCCGCATTTAAAGCACAGATGTCTTATTTAGGAACGACAGCCAAGTTTCCTGCATTTTGAGGCACTCCTTGCCTCAACACAATTTGGTAGTAGGTCAACATAGTAAGACACAACTTTTGAAATTCGTTGCAACACAGTTCTTGGATTTTTATTCACATTTTCTATATCATCTACATCTTCGCTGTCAGAGAAAATTGCTGTTCAAAGGCGTTCTCTTTTCCTAGTTACCGGCACGACATTTTAACGTTCTTGGCTTTCACTAGTTAGTTTCATCAAGCTCAGCAGCACGATCTTCAGTCTAAAATGGGAATTCGACATCTCCTCAGTCAGATAATCTCGCATTCCTGTCAATAACAACTTCTAATTGCTCTTCAGTTTATATTTCATGCAATGCTCTAGTGTGCAGAAATAATTATTATTTCAGTATTCCACTATCGAATCTACATTATGACGTTAGGTCGACATCGGAGGACCTTCAGAAAATGTGTTATTTCATAATACCGAACTAAATTTATGTAGATCTTGACATCTATAAAATTTAGCGAACGTTAGGTAAAAACACAGATTCCCAGTCTAATATTAAGGCATAATAAATATTTACATACCTTTTCTGTTCGTGGAAGTAACCATTTTCTGCGTGCGGCCAGCTGTTAACTAACGCACAAATCGTTCCTTGTAAGGTACTGTGCCCTAATTTTAAAACTAAAAACTGGAAGGTCCACACTCAAGAGCCTTTGGTGTGTAAGTGGAAAAATACGCCTATATACGTACAAAAAAATAATGAACGAAGGTCCACATGTGTAGACCGAGGGAACCAAGAGGTTGAGATTAGAACACTTCATAATCCATTACATACAGGGTGTCCCAGCTATCTTGTCCACCCAAAATATCTCTGGAACAATAATAGCTATTGGAAAAGACTTTCACCGGTATCAATGTAGGGCTGGGGCTCATGAATGTACACATTTGGAAACATTCTAAAACGAAAGCGTATGTGATTTTTAACACAAACTTATGTTTTTTTAAATAGACCTATATTTTTTCTTCAACAATCCATAGCATGACAAAGCACATACACAATGGCGTTGATTGCATCGCAATATTCCCATTACATCCCGAGATATTAAGACGCGAAGTTGACGCTTGAAACACCCGACATGCGCTGCTAGCGCACGTCCTGAGGCTCAGGCGTGAACCCCATGCTGCCCGTAATCGCAGCAGACCGTATTATTCGTTTCGGACCTCTTGATAAGTATGGAGGTGTGATTACACATGACAATCACATCGCGATTACGGGCAGCATGGGGTTCACGCCTGAGCCTCAGGACGTGCGCTAGCAGCGCATGTCGGGTGTTTCAAGCGTCAACTTCGCGTCTAAATATCTCGGGATGTAATGGGAATATTGCGATGCAATCAAAGCCATTGTGTATGTGCTTTGTCATGCTATGGATTGCTGAAGAAAAAATATAGGAGGTCCATTTAAAAAAACACAAGTTTGTGTTAAAAAACACATATGCTTTCGTTTCAGAATGTTTCCAAATATGTACATTCATGGGCCCCAGCCCTACATTGATACCGGTGAAAGTCGTTTTCCAATAGCTGTTATTGTTCCAGAGATATTTTGGGTGGACAAGATAGCTGGGACGCCCTTATACTGTAATTTTTGTACTGCCTGTAGACCTACACTGGCAAAGTTCCTTCTAGTGAGCTTCCCTCTCATCCCAGTACTTTCTTGTACTAGCGCTACGGGCACTGTTACGTTCCCGGGTCCGGTTATCAGAACCACTTTTGATACTGTTAGTAACTGGAGAGAATCTGTTGGTCTGATAGACGTTCTGTATTGTTCTCTGTCGTTAACGCCGTTGTGGTCAATTTATAGTCCCTCAAAGTCTTTCCAAAGTACTCTTGCTCTCTTTATGTTAGCCGCTTTCCCTTTAGAGACAGAGCCTTCACTTGAGTTTCCAGTTGTTCTTCTTGACCACATGACCATAGAAGATTGGCCTTCTCTTTCTGATTCCTGTTCTAATGCACACGAGATAGTATAGCTCCTTGTTGTGTCTGACACTGAATACACCACCTGCTTTGTTTGGGACCAGTGGTTTTTCTCAGCATCATTCTTTTGTGTAGTTCCACTGTCATAAATTCCTCCTTTCTGATCATGTTCGACCACTGCTACGCACAAAATACTAAATATCTCAGAACGATACTGCATTTCTAATGTTTGTGATGAGCTCTGTCTCGTAACTGCTTCTCGATCCAGAGTGTTCTATAAATACCTTCATCCGATTCCCCAGCAAATTTCTCCAGCAGGAAGTTGAAGAGAACTGGAGGTAGGCAGTCCCCTTCTCTAATACCAGCTCCAATATCGAATTTCCGGTATTTCCATTGAATTTTACTTTGGTCATCATTTTGGTAAGAGCCTCTTTTGCAAAGTAAAAAGTCTTATCTTATTTTGTTATTTTCTATGATTTATATATCACAGGTGTGATGACAACGATAATAAGTAATAAAAGAATATGTTATTGACAATGAATGTGTAACAAACTATGACAGTGAAATTAAAAAAGAGAAAAATAGCAATGAACTGTACCAGATATTTATTGTGAACCATTTACATATTATTTAAGCATTCCAGGTGTCTTTACAAAGTGATTATGCATACGAAATTAGGGGGTCACAAAAGTTTACCGCAATTTATAATCTTACTACGCATAAAAGGTGGTAGAAACGTATGGGAGCGTCTTGCTTCAATAATTAAAGAAAACACTATTTGCTATCCCTCTTGTTAGTACTAAAAATAGTATCATTGAAAGTAATATTTGTATGACACACTGCTCTGATAAATGCATAAAGTGGAATAACCCTTGGAGACCGCTTTCTTAAATGACTAATGTATTCTTCCTTGAATACTTCACAAGACATTCAGTACAATCCAGTGCATCTCTAATAATGCATGAATAATATGGATGGTCCTTTAATATAAGACAGGGCTTCCCAACCTGTGGCTGCGCACCCCTTAGGGGTCCGCCAGATCTTTGTTGGGGGGTCCGCGGCCACCTTTCACCAAATCGTGTAAAATAATGAGTAAAATTATTGAAAAAAATGAGAAAATCAAATTCATCACTATTTTTTTTTCGTGTGAAAAACATGCGTACTTTTACTTCAGGTCGTATCCCTAGGCAGCCTTTGCGGTTCCTAAGTGAGGACGCATACACAGTTTAGTGCCGGAGAATGCGGCTTCTCTGATCGACTGTTTCGCAACAGTACGGGGGTCGCTTGTGCGCTAGATGCGCTGAAACCTTTTACGCAAGTGCGGAGTGAGCTTTGTCGACCAATCACAGCACTCGCTGGCACGTATGCGGCCCCAGGCATCACCAAATGTTAAACTTGCTTTTTTAGTGCACTACCTATTTCATAAGTCGATTTTTGACCAGTTTATTACTTCTAATATGGATCGGTGGCTGAAGTCAGGATCATTGAAGAAGGGTGCAGTTTCTCCATCGCCTTTACAACAAGGGAGGTTTCCAGTTTAAATGAATGAGGAGGGAGGACGAACAAAGGAAGACTTTACATACATTTGAACATTTTTCTTCGGATTTCACGAAAAACCACACATACACACACACACACACACACACACACACACACACACACACGCGCGCGCGCGACTGTTACGAAATATGCATGCTCCTTACACAACAGTAGCCAAATAGTGGAAGTGAACAGACCATAAGCGGCAAATTGTCAAGAGCGAACAGTCTGGACGTGACGTTGATTGCTCTTGGAGGAAGACAACTCCATTGTGTGAAATTTCAGTTACCAAGTAATTTTAATCAGGCTATAGCGTTTTGAACAAAGGGAGTAAATTCACTAGTAAGTGTCTAGATACAGTGGGAATTCAAACTGGATCGTTAATTTAAAGTTGTTTTCATTCATCTCTAAACCAAAGACTATTGATACTTCGGGGGGGGGGGGGGGGGGGTCATTGGGAACATGGCACTTGCATTAAGAAGCTTTCAGTTCCCATGGGTTTCGCTCTGAAATTTAAAGTTACTGTGCTCTTGACTGACTAGGGGTCCACCATGGATTTTCGACTGAAGAAGGGGTCCGCCAGCTGAAAAGGTTGGGAAGCCCTGATATAAGATAATTATAACTCGCAGTCAGTAATCGGTAGAAAGCAGAGAGTGTTCGTTCTCAACCAGTACACTAGATGAGCCAGTTAACCTTCACAGAAAAGTATGGTAAGGATGCGGCAAACAAGTCCACCTTCGATCGGTTGTGCGCCAAGTTCCAGAACAGAGGCGGATGCAACCAAAAGTGGCCAACACCAGAAAAGTTGTAGCACGTGCAAGCTGCGTATTCTTTAGGTTCCGCGAAGTTTGCGCCTCGCCTATCCAGCCTTTCCGGCCTCTCGTTTTTTAGTCCTCACACGACATTGCGTCAACATTTGAAGACGTATCTGTACACGTGCCGTGTTATTATTGAGGCACAATGTCTACAGGAAACCTGTAGCCCGTTAACATCAGATGGCGAGCAAGTCGATGATTAATTTTTGTCTGACGAGACATGGTTTCACCCTGATGGATATGCGAATGCACAGAATTCACGCATTTGGACTATGGAAAATCCATATTAGCAGCACGAGTCCTCTCCACGCGTACAAAAAAGTGTATCTCTGATGTTCAGCATCACCGAGGTGAATATTCTCACATTCCTTAATGATACACATTGACGGTGAGCACTACAAGCAAATCAAGCAATGATTTGTAAATAATAGATTTCAGCTATCAGTCGTCCTTTGGAATTTTTATTGGCAGATCTAGATTTCAGCTAAAAACTAGCCATTCTCAATGCACTATCATTTTTGGTCAATGCATGTACTGCCTATTGGTCGGGCTACATCCACAGTTCATTGAATTCAATGAACTGAGGAAAAAGACGGACCAACAGACATTACATGCATTGACCAAAAATGATAGTGCATTGAGAATGGCTAGTTTCTAGCTGAAATCTAGATCTACCAATAAAAATTCCAAAGGGCGACTGATAACTGAAATCTATTATTTACAAGTCAAAATAACTGTCGCTGCATGTCTGAATGGAGGGTAACACTATACTTGAACACCAGCACATGATTTCAAAAGAAAAATGCCGTAGTTCAAACAGACGAGAACACTTTATTAGATGCTTGTTTTCAAGGAAAGGTGATTTTTAAGGGTCCTACGGCCCACTGAGTCTCCTAATTTATGCCCATCTCATTTTTTCTTGTTCTTTTCACATTACTCCTGACAATGCAGGAGATACTGCAATTCCTCAACAAGACTAACATGTGTTTAAGAAAATGTTTGAACACTTACATTATGTGAATCATATAAATCGCATAATGGAGGCCTCTTTCAACAGCTTTTGTAATTTAGGCATTTTCTCGTAAGGTTGCGTTGTTTTCTGTGTATCTTATATCTCGATGACAAATTGTAAATGTGTTCTTACTTGGCAATTTACGAGTATATATTAAACTGCGGCCAACTTAAGCACTACGAAACCTAGCAATTAACAGGTGATTAGTATGGGAACGACAGGGTCCCAAATCAGGAAATTAAAAGAAAGAACTAAAACAACATTGTGCAATATTTACCAAAATCACCTAACAATTAACAAGTGATTAGTATAGGAACGACAGGGTCCAAATTCAGGAAATTAAAAGAAAGAACTAAAACAACATTGTACAATATTTACCAAAATCACATCAGTTATGTGTCCTTTATATTTAAGTCTGCTCTAGAACTTTGCAAATCACCGAACGGTTTGTGGAAGAGGATATAATTTTTCCTTCGTGGCTATGACGCGGAACAGAAGTTTCTCGTACTGGAACATGTGCTCGAAGAATCTGGAGGGTAAGGCTTTTTGTGACACACATCGTCTTTCTTGTAGAACGTCCGAACTGAGTCTGTTGAATAATACTAGGGCACTTTCACAAATACATGCCGAATCAAGCAGCTCTCACTATCTATTCCTTTAAAAATCTTGGTAGAGCGTCCAAGACCGACGAACGACACCCCTTTCTCAGTTTGTCTGCCTTCTCCTTGCTACATTAAATCACTTACGGCAGAAACTTCAAGACCATCATGGTCGTGATTAATTCCGGCGACTGACTATCTACAACTTTTTCAAACAATATCAGCTCATTGCGTCTGTTTGGTGTGTTTCATTTATTTACGTTGAAGGAAAGTTATTATCATTTTTAACGAAGCACTGATCCTCTTCAAGTCGTCCTCAATTTCGTAACAGTTTTCTCCCTAAGTGACTTTTTAACATAAATGTATATCTACGTAAATACTCCGTAGGCGGCACAAGTTACTTCTGTTGCCACTGACTGATTACCCCTTTCATATCCCACTCGCGAATGGTGCATGGGAAGAATGATTGCTTGTAAGCGTCTATATTAGCTGTAACTTCTCGAATTTTATAATTGTGGTTATTTCATGAGATGTGTATAGGAGGAAATAATATGTTGTTCACCTCTTGACGGAAGGTACTCTCTCTCGAGATTACAGCAGTGAGCCTCCCCTTGGCGCACAGCGCCTCTCTTGTAGTGTATGCCACCGGAGTTCGTTGAGCGCTTTTGTAACGCTCTCGGGTAAACTAAAGGATCCCGTATCAGTTAACGATTAATAAAAACAAGTTCAGCTGTATTATTACGCATTTATTGAGCTACGACCGGTTTCTTCATTGCCAATCTTCAAGTTGTCGAGTTGTGCTAAAGTCATACCATAAATGATCTGGTTGTCGTAGATAACGTTAAAGACCAAATCAGAAATGACAGATCATAAAAATTCCGCCGCCAGTCTAGGCGCATCAACATTATCATCTGTCAGTCCTACCTTGCAAGGGCTTCAGACAGATGAACAATACTCAAGAATCGGTCGAACAAGGCACTTATAAGCCACTTCTTTCGTGGACGAATTACATTTCCTTAACATTCTTCTTACGGACCTCTCTGTCTGGCATCTGCTTTTCCTACTATTTGTTTTATGTCATTATTTGAATTAAGGTAGTCCTGGGCAGTCACTCCAACATATTTTGTGGTATAAACCGCTTCCAGCAATTTGTTGGGTTGGGTTGGGTTGTTTTGGGGAAGGAGACCAGACAGCGAGGTCATCGGTCTCATCGGATTAGGGAAGGACGGGGAAAGAAGTCGGCCGTGCCCTTTGAAAGGAACCATCCCGGCATTTGCCTGGAGCGATGTAGGGAAATCACGGAAAACCTAAATAAGGATGGCCGGCCAGCAATTTGTCATTTTCCAGCAATTTGTCATCAGTGGTGTAGTTGTGCAGTAGTGGATTTGTTTTCCTATGCATGCACAATGTGCTACATTTATTTATGTTCGGGATCAATTTCCAGGGCCTGGAACATTCACCAATTCTGTGTAGACCATTTTGGAAATGGTTACTGTCTTCTATCATTGCTATTTTCTTATAGACAACCGTTTCATCTGCGAACAGTCTTGAAGAGCTTCTGACGCCTTCTACTACATCATTTGTCTACACTGTAAACAGTAACGGTCGTGAAACTTCCTGGCAGATTAAAACTGTGTGTCGGACCAAGACTCGAACGCGGGATATTTGCCTTTCACGGGCAGGTGATCTACTGACTGAGCTACCCAAGCACGACTCACGACCAGTCGTCACAGCTTTACTTCCGCCAGTATCTCGTCTCCTGATTTCTAAATTTCACAGAAACTCTACCGCGAAACCTCCAAGACTAGCACTCGTAGACGGTAGGAAATGTACTGGCGGAAGTAAAGCTGTAAGGACGAGTAGTGTCTCGTGCTTGGGTAACTCAGACGGTAGAGCACTTGCCTTCCAAAGGCAAGGTCCCGAGTTCGTGTCTTAGTCCGAACCACAATTTTAAATTAGTGAGGATGTTTCATACAGCGCACACTCCACTGCAGAGTGAGAATTTCATTCTGCAAACATCCTCCATGCTGTGGCTAAGCCACGTCTCTGCAGTAGCCCTTCTTCCAGGAGAGCTAGTCTTGCAAGAATCGCAGGAGAGTTTCTACGAAGTTTGGAAGGTAGAACACAACGTACTGGCGGAAGTAATGCTGTGAGGACAGGTCGTAAGTCGTGCTTGGGTAGCTCAGTCGGTGGAGCACTTCGACAAGAGAAGCAAAGGTCATGATTTCGAGGCTCAGTCCTACACACATTTTTAAATCTGCGGGGAAGTTTATCTCTAACGCACATTCCGCTGTAGAGTGAAAATTTCATTCTGCACACATCCCCCATCTCGTGGCTAAGTCAAGTCTCCGCAATATCCTTTGTTTCAGGAGTGCTGACTGGCCTTACAAGTTCCGAATGAGAGCTTCTGTGAAGTTTCAAAGGTAGGAGACGAAGTACTGGCGGAAGTAACCCTTTGAGGAAGAATCATAAGTCGTTACTGGGTAGCTCAGTCAGTACAGTGCTTGCCCTCGAAAGATAAAGTTCCTGAGTTCGGATCTCGGGTCGGCACATAGTTCTAATCTATCAGAAGGTTTCGTATCAGCTCACACTCCGGTATAGTGCGAAAATTTCATTCTAGTAACGGTCCTTTGAGACTTCCTTGGAGTGCTCCGCAAATTATCTTTGTATTTGTTGCCTTTGTTCCGTTAAGATCGACATATTGCGTTCTGGGTACAACGAAGTCTTGAATGCTTCCATTTGCTGGAAGAAGGAATACTATAGAGACGTGGCTTAGCCACAGCATGGTTAATGAAACTTCCTGGCAGATTTAAACTGTGTGCCGGACCGAGACTCGAACTCGGGACCTTTGCTTTTCGCGGGCAACTTGTAAGTAGGCTGTTTAGGTTTTCATGTTGGTAACGCCACGTAGCGATCTGTATGAAAATCACTGACTGTGCTTTGTGCAGTCTGAGGCTGGTCGGTATTGTTGCAATATTTGCTATTGTAGTGTTGGGCAGTTAGATGTGAACAGCGCGTAGCGTTGCGCAGTTGGAGCTGAGCCGCCAGCAGTGGTGGATGAGGGAACAGAGATGGCGGAGTTTTGAGAGCGGATGATCTGGACGTGTGTCCATCAGAGACAGTAAATTTGTAAGACTGGATGTCATGAACTGATATATATATATATATATATATATATATATATATATATATATATATATATATATATATATATATATTATGAAACTTCCTGGCAGATTAAAACTGTGTGCCCGACCGAGACTCGAACAGCGCGTAGCGTTGCGCAGTTGGAGCTGAGCCGCCAGCAGTGGTGGATGAGGGAACAGAGATGGCGGAGTTTTGAGAGCGGATGATCTGGACGTGTGTCCATCAGAGACAGTAAATTTGTAAGACTGGATGTCATGAACTGATATATATATATATATTATGAAACTTCCTGGCAGATTAAAACTGTGTGCCCGACCGAGACTCGAACTCGGGAGATCGAGTCTCGGTCGGGCACACAGTTTTAATCTGCCAGGAAGTTTCATATCAGCGCACACTCCGCTGCAGAGTGAAAATCTCATTCTGGATATATATTATGACTTTTAAACACTATTAAGGTAAATACATGTTTGTTCTCTATCAAAATCTTTCATTTGCTAACTATGCCTATCAGTAGTTAGTGCCTTCAGTAGTTAGAATCTTTTATTTAGCTGACAGTATTGTCGCTCGCTGTATTGCAGTAGTTCGAGTAACGAAGATTTTTGTGAAGTAAGTGATTCATGAAAGGTATAGGTTATTGTTAGTCACGGCCATTCTTTTGTAGGGATTTTTGAAAGTCAGCTTGCGTTGCGCTAAAAATATTGTGTGTCAGTTTAGTGATGATCAGAATAAGTAAAGAAAGACATGTCTGAGTACGTTCAGTTTTGCTCAGCTGTTTGAAAATCAAATAACGTAAGGGGTTTACCAGCACAATCACTCATAAATTTTTCTAAGGGGACGTTTCAAACTGCTCTGCACACTTTTTTTTTGTTTTTTACTGACTGAGACACGAACTCGGGACCGTTGCCATTGCGCGGCTAGTGCTCTACCAACTTTTTTTTTAAATGTGTTAGAAACACGAAGAGGAAACAAAATATTTTGGTACTCAGCGGTATGCGAACCTACAATATTTGACGTGGTAGTTTCCTGTTTCTACTTTTTTAATTTTTGTCTACAATGTCCAAATTTTGACAAATAGTGGCTAATCAGAAAATAATTAAGCAAGGAAATGAATAAAATTGAAAATGCGCAAATGAAAATGACATGACGACATCGTTGATAGTACAAATACAAAAGAAACATGCTCGTCTAGCAATGAAATGAAATTCAAGTCGGAGGCGACACTGATCACCACCCGACGGTCTATAGAGCAATAGAGCCATCTATCGACCCGTTCTCCAGATGTTGGCGTAAGACTGGGACGCCTTCTCGAAAGTGACTAAGGTTTCGTTAAGTGTGATCGATGTCTGTCTCGGCTTACTTCGTCTATCTTATCTCTCACCCGTCACACCCCATCTGGCCTGCGGGTCGGTAAAGGTCCGCGGCAGATAAGACCTCGTTAATTGCCTATATTTCTTATGCTGTTGCAGCTTCGCATGCCTATCCAGGAGAAAATGCCAAAAATCCATTTTGCCCTTTTCCGATTCGTTGTAGACGTAAGTTCCGAAAGCTGCTTGTATCCGCGTTGCCATAGTGCGCTTTAAAGGCGGGATTTGCGCTACCTGAGTGAGTCTCGGCGCTAGGTACAAGTTAACATAGGTCACCCTCTGAATCATATTCAACGCTCTTAACTTCTATACCAGCACCATTGTCCGCATGAGCTTCAGTCTGCGTCGGTAGTTATCCGCTGCTGTCCGCTGCACATCTGAGTGGAACGTGACACCTAAACATTTTATGGTGTTAACTAACATGAGCAGGCCTTCCTCCCCCTGTCGTAATCCTCGACCGACACTCATGCAGCGTGACTTCTGTAGATTAAGCACGCTTCTCGGCGCCATCCCGTATCGCTGTATCCATACCAACGACGTACGTATGTCGCCTCTTCGTGCCAGCACCATCACATCGTCAGCATAAGCGTGGCAATGAAAGGTCAGCTGTGGCAACGGCACTCCTTCCAGCCGTCTTCGGAGACCATATAGGCAGAGTTCCAACGCCATCGCATACAAAAATATCGAAAGGGTGCAACCTTGACGAACTGACCTTGGATCGCACGCCGTGTAACAGTCGCATGATCACTTGAATGAAGGCCTTTGGAATTCACAAACTGTCCATCACGGAGTGCAAAAAGTTACGATCCACCCTGTCGAACGCATGATCGAAGTCAATAGAGACTAGTGCCCCGCGTAGTCGGCACGCCGCTGCTGATGCGACGATATCTCCGTAATCACCAAGCGCCGTACGGACATTACTCTTACCGCCGAAGCATGTTTGATCGATGAGGAATTTATCAGAAATTGAAGACTTCAGGCGAGCCCCGAGGATGCTGGGGAAAAATCTCGTAGTCGCAGTTCAGGAGGGTTAGTGGTCTATAATCTCCTGGCCTTCTACCACCACGTGGTTTGGGTATTGGGATGATGATACCCTCCGTGAATTCGACAGGTATCTCAGTCTGCGGCAAAAGGAGTTCGCTGTACATCTGAATCCACGTGTGTCCCATGAGGTATGCAAAGGCACGGTAAGATTCAATTGGGAAGCCGTCCTGTCCTGGGGACTTGTTCGTTGCTCCCTTGGCAATTGCGTCTGTCAGCTCGTCCTCACCTAACGCTGTGATGAAAGTCTCTGCATCCGGCGCTGGTCCTCTATCTGGCATTTCAGACATGACATAATTTAGTGTCTCTTGGTTCACTTGTACAGGTCCCTATAAATGGCGCAAGTATTCGGTAAACTCCTACGCAATGTCACTTTGGGTCACAACTTGCTGGCCAGTTTCAGAGATTATTTCCCTGATCAATGTCCTCCGTCGTCGTTGGCGTTCACATACTACGTGGTGCATTGAGGGGGCTTCGACAGCTACTGTGTCCGTCAATCTCGCCCGGACCATTATCCCTTCAATTCTTAGTCCTGTCAGCTCTAATAACTTGGCTTTTATCCTGTGCATGGCCGTGTGCCTTTTCGGCGATGGTTGTTGGGTCATCAGCTCCCTCCGAGCCGTAAAATAAAACTCCGCCGTAGCGCGGTTCCACTGTGATTTGTCCTGCCCGTATCGTATCAACGTTCTCCGTAACGTAGGTTTTGCGCATTTGATCCATCACTAGGGAACGGAACTGTATGCCCGTTGGCGGCGAACGCAGGTCTCCCAGACCTCCTCTATCGACCGGCGACATGCAGCGGCATGTACAAGTGTTCTATTTATTTTCCAGTGACCCTTACTCCGCCATATCTTCTGCCGCGTTAGTGAAATAGTACATATGTACGCCATATGATCCGTAAAAGCCGCCGGCTAGATTTCGGCATCCAGTATCGCCGTCCGTAGAGCGCGCGTCACATACACTCTATCAAGTCTACTCACCGAGTGTCCCGTTACATACGTGTAACCCGTTCTATCGCCATGCTGCAGTTCCCAGGTATCCAGAAGCGCCATTTCGGTAATCAAAGCGCGCAATTCCATGCACGGCACATAATGAGGTACTTGGTCCTTTTGAGCGACGACACAATTAAAGCCGTCGCCCACTACATAACTGTCATATCGGCCGGCGAACAACGGTGCCAATTCTTCGTTGTAAAAGGTCGCTCGTTCTCTTCTTTTTGTGGAGCCAGATGGCGCGTATACATTGATGAAACGAACGCCGTCGACAGTGATCGCTGTTCCATGTGCTGAAGGGAGAGACATGACCCCCACCCCAATGCCTTCCCTGCTAGCCGGCCGGAGTGGCCGAGCGGTTCTAGGCGCTTCAGTCTGGAACGGCGCGACCTCTACGGTCGCAGGTTCGAATCCTGCCTCGGGCGTGGATGTGTGTGATGTCCTTAGGTTAGTTAGGTTTAACTAGTTCTAAGTGGTAACGCGACATAGCGCTCTGTATGAAAATCACTGGCTGTGCTGTGTGCAGTCTGTGGCTGGTTTGCATTGTTGTTGGCTATTGTAGTGTTGGGATGTTGGCTGTTAACAGCGCGTAGCGTTGCGCAGTTGGACGTGAGCCGCCAGCAGTGGTGGATGTGGCGAAGTGAGATGGCGGATTTTTGAGAGCGGATGATCTGGACGTGTGTCCATCAGAAACTGTACATTTGTAAGAATGGATGTCGTGAACTGCTATATATATTATGACTTTTGAACGCTATTAAGGTAAATACATTGTATGTTCTCTATCAAAATCTTTCATTTGCTAACTATGCCTATCAGTAGTTAGTGCCTTCAGTAGTTTGAATCTTTTATTTAGCTGCCAGTAGCGGCGCTCGCTGTATTGCAGTAGTTCGAGTAACGAAGTTTTTCGTGAGGTAAGTGATTTGTGAAAGGTCTAGGTTAATGTTAATCAGGGCCATTCTTTTGTAGGGATTATTGAAAGGCAGATTGCGTTGCGCTAAAAAAATATTGTGTGTCAGTTTAGTGTTGATCAGAATAGGTAAAGAGCGAAATGTCTGAGTATGTTCAGTTTTGCTCAGCTGTTTGAAACTCAAATAATGTAAGAGATTTATCAGCACAGTAATTCAATACTTTTTCTAAGGGGATGTGTCATATAATGACCTCAGAAGTTGAGTCCCATAGTGCTCAGAGCCAGTTGAACCATTTGAGTACAATATCTACGTCTGCGACGTGTAACATATCTTTCAGAATTTGAATTTTAAGTGGTGTCCAGATGCTATTAATGTTGATCGTCGCAATGCGGTACGCCAGGCGTGTGTTAATCAGTTGGAGGGGGTGTCATCAAGCGATGGTTTTTAAAACCGAACTGCTGTCGGTTATCGGCGGCCCCGTCGCTCCTCACCACACCAAGTTGTTCAACATTCGCCGGCCCCTCCCGGCGAAAGGCCAGGACTACCCTCTATCGCCGCGTCCGTATCTTCATCCTGCTCCTGTTGGTCCATTTCCTGCGCCCAGTCCCCCCCAGCATATTTCCAGAGCCGGCCGAAGGATGGCAGACAGCGGTGTCACCGCTCTGATGATGGACAATCATCATCTCCACTTCTTCCTTCCCGTCACCAGAAGGAGAATTCAAGTTATCGTCACAGTGAAACTTCTGCGCCGTCATCTCGGTATCTGTTGAATCCAATGGTCGCAGGTCGTTACTGTCGGTGTCGTCCACTGTTCCCTCGGGACTATGGCTATCGTCAGCAGAAGTCAGTCGTCGCTTCTTTCTTCTCTTCGGCGAACGCTGTTTCCGTTGTGCTTCCGCATCGGCTGTTAGGATGGCGTATCCTCCGTCTTGCACCTGGTCTATCACGCTCTCGATGTAAGCACTGGTACCCACCACGGTTGAGCCTGGAGCGAGCTTCAGTTGCATGTCTTGTATGGGGTCCTGTATTTGCTACTGTGGAACCAGTGGTCAGAGTCCCAATCCGTTGTTGCCCCTGTTCTCTATGGTGTGCAGCTGCTGGTGTCCATCGGAAATCTCCATCACTTCTTCTCTCAGGGTCTCCACAAAAGTCATCGGTAATACAGTAATCTGTTGTGGCCCCTGGACGTCATCCTGCAAGGTTTGTACTCGACCTGAGCAAGTGCGAGGTTGTCCATCATATGTTACAATCATTCGACAACCCCCTATATACAAATAAGAGGGGACGTGCTTTCTCAGTTCTATCTGTATTTGTGTCACCCCATTTAGGATGGGGTATGTGGTAAAACTCACCCATTTTTCGGACAAATGGAATAGAACTGTACCGTATGGTCGTAAGGCGTCTGTCAGAAGTTCAGACCGGACCTCAAACAGAAGCTCGAAGAGGCGTATGGTACGTATCCGCATGGTCGCCTGTAGCCGCACCAACATTCCCGTCGACATGACAGAAATGATATCCGTTCGGTGATCCTTGGAGAAGTCTTTCACAAGCCGTCTCGTCAATAATCTTGACATGACGACGCTTGAAACGATCGATAAATGGATTCCCACCATTTCCCCTGGATCGAATTTAACCTCTTCTCTTAAAAACCGTTTAATCTCGTGTGCCTTTGATCGTGTATCGTCGTTCACAAAACTGAACTTCAAAGTCATTTTTCTGTACAAGTGTGCCATGTCGTTCTAGACTCAAAACACAGCAAACGCGAAGCTGCTCCGGCGTAAACAAACAGGCGCGCGCACCGCAGCGCGACCAGAGGGCAACACAGTCCACACTGTGTCACTGCCGAAGGTAGACTGCCGCCAACTTAGCTCCCCACGCACGCCTCACACCCCTTCCTCACAGCTCTACTTCCGCCAGAGTGAAAATTTCATCATGGAAACATCCTCCAGGCTGTGGCTAAGCCATGTCTCCGCAATATCCTTTCTTCCACGACTGCTAGTTCTGCAAGGTTCGCAGAAGAGCTTCTGTGAAGTTTGGAAGCTAGGAGACGAGGTGCTAGCGGAAGTACAGCTGTGACGACGAGGCTTGAGTCGTGCTTGGGTATCTCAGTTGGTAGAGCAGTTGCCCCCTCTCCCCAAAAGCAAAGGTCTTGAGCTCGAATCTCGGTCCAGCACACAGTTTTAGTCTGCCAGGAAGTTTCATATCAGCGCACACTCCGCTGCAGCGTGAAAATTTCATTCTGGAAGCATGGATGATGTTTGCAGAATGAAATTTTCACTCTGCAGTAGAGTGTGCGCTGATATGAAACTTCCTCACTAAATTAAAATTGTGATTCGGACTAAGACTCGAACTCGGGACCTTTGCCTTTCGAGGACAAGTGCTCTACCATCTGAGTTACCCAAGCACGAGTCATGACCGTTTTTACAGCTGTACTTCCACCAGTGCTTCATCTCCTACGTGCCATGGGTGTTAGTCTTGCAGGTTTCACAGTGGAGCTTCTGTGAAGTTTAGAAGGTAGACATGAGGTACTGGCGGAAGCAAAGTTCTGAGAACGGGTCGTGAGTCGTGGATGGTCCAATATTCGGTATCGTATTATTTCCCCGAAACGACAGTTCAGGATGGTGTCAAATACCTTTCTGAAGAAAGGAAGACGGAATCAACCTGAGCGCCGTTGTCTACAACGCTATGAATCTCATGGAGGAACAGAATTTCTTTCTTCAAAAATGTCATAATTGTTTAGCATAAAACATGTATCATAACTCTAAAACAATTTGACGTCAACGATACAGGCCTACAATTAAGCGGACCTTTAGTATGACCCTTCTTGGAAACGAGAATGACCCGCTTTATTCCCGTCACTAAGTACCCTTCGTTGTTCCAGCGAACTACAATAAACTGCTGCTAAAAGGGGAGCAAGTTCTTTCGCATTATCTACAGATGTCTCACCTGGTCCAGATGCAGTTCCGCTGCTAAAAGAGTGTAGCTGCTTAATTTCGTTCATCATGATCGTTGTTTTTCGAAAAGCTTGCAACTGTGTCATTCATTGTTAAATAATGAAAACTGCACAGTTACTTGTTTTTTTTTCATGTGTATTTATTTACATAAATATTTTTTGTGATGTTTGCATATGTGATTTCCTGCCTCTCTTGCTCTTCGTTTTCTTTTTTAGGTTACACCGCAATCGGAATGTTGGGCAAATGAGTTTTGGAATGTTTTTTATATGCTAATGTTAGAGATAGTAGTTTTGTTTTTCTACTTGCAAATATTGTGCCTCCTCCATTACACAAGCTATTACACACACCCGCAAATCACCACTTACACTCATTGCCTTTGTAATCAAGACATGCTACACAGACATCACTACATTGTGTTTTCACAAACAACTCGCAGGATTCTCAGCCACGTATGTAATAGCTCTTTGGAGCAGGGTGTTTTCCCCGATAGACTGAAATTGCCATTGTAAAACCATTGCATAAAAAGGGGGATACGTCGGATGTGAACAACTACCGCCCAATCTCTCTTCTGACAGCTCTATCAAAAATTTTTGAGAAAGTAATGTATTCAAGAGTAGCCTCCCATATTTGTAAAAATAAAGTACTTACAAAATGTCAGTTCGGTTTTCAGAAAGGCTTTTCAACAGAAAATGCTATATACGCTTTCACTGATCAAATATTAAATGCTCGGAATTTGTGATCTCTCAAAGGCCTTTGATTGTGTAAATCATGGAATTCTTTTAGATAAGCTAAATCATTATGGTTTGAGGGGGGGCAGTGCACAAATGGTTTAATCCATACTTAACTGGAAGAATGCAGAAAGTTGAAATAAGTGGTTCATGTAATGTTAAAACAACAGCTGATTCCTCAAACTGGGGGGCTATCAAGTACGGGGTCCCACAGGGTCCGGTCTTAGGTCCTTTACTGTTCCTGATATACATTAATGACTTACCATTCCACATGGATGACTATGCAAAGTTAGTTCTTTTTGCTGATGATACAAGTATAGTAATAACATCCAAAAACCAAGAACTAAGTGATGTAATTGTAAATGATGTTTTTCACAAAATTATTCAGTGGTTCTCAGCAAAAGGACTCTCTTTAAATTTTGATAAAACACAGTATATACAGTTCCGTACAGTAAATGGCACAACTCCAGTAATAAATATAGACTTTGAACAGAAGTCTTTAGCTAAGGTAGAATTTTCAAAATTTTTAGGTGTGTCCGTTGGTGAGAGGTTAAACTGGAAGCAACACATTGATGGTCTTCTGAGTTCAGGTACGTATGCTATTAGGGTTATTGCAAATTTTGGTGATAAGAATCTCAGTAAATTAGAGTACTATGCCTACTTTCATTCACTGCTTTCGTATGGCATCATATTCTGAGGTAATTCATCGTTGAGTAGAAAAGTATTCATTGCTCAAAAACGTGTAATCAGAATAATTGCTGGAGCCCACCCATGGTCATCCTGCAGACATCTATTTAAGGATCTAGGAATCCTCACAGTAACCTCACAGTGTATATATTCACTTATGAAATTTGTTGTTAATAATCCAGCCCAGTTCAAAAGTAATAGCAGTGTGCATAGCTATAACACCAGGAGAAAGGATGATCTTCCTTATGCAGGGTTAAATCTGAATTTGGCACAGAAAGGGGTAAATTATGCTGCCACAAAAGTCTTTGGTCACCTACCAAACAGCATCAAAAGCCTGACAGATAGCCAACTAAAATTTAAAAATAAGTTAAAAGAATTTCTAGATGACAACTCCTTCTACTCATTGGCTGAATTTTTAGATATAAATTAAGGGAAAAAAAGAACTTAAACATTAGTGTCATGCAATATTTTGTGTAATGTAATATCTTGTACAGACATCTTTTATTAACCGACACGTTCCACATCATTACGAAGTGTTGTATTCATGATCTATGGAACAAGTATTAATCTAATCTAACTCTACAAGAGGAGGCACAATACGTGCAAGTAGAAAAACGAAAATATTCCCTCTCACTTTACCATATAAAAACATTTCAAGATATATTTGTTCGATTTTCTGATTGCAGTAGAATCTCAAACAGACATCAAAGCAAGAGAGGCAGAAAATAAAACTTCATACAAAATATTTATGTAGACAAATGCACTTGAAAATTAGAATAAATTTTCCAAATGTGTTGTGCTAAGCTTTAAAAAATAGGTAACCGGTGCCGGTTTTGATTATTTAAATCATGATTGTAACTGGTTTTCTGTTCCGTGAACGGTTGTCTCAATAACTGCCATTTCTTTGTCCTTGCGATATTTGAAATGAGACATCTGTGAAAAGCATACGAGAGCTAAATACATTGTCTGCTACGTCATTTATGTATGAAGTTGTGGTAAAACGGAGAGGCGAGAAAGATTGTGCCTTCCGGGAGATTTTTCTGTGAAATTAATTCGCACCTAATAAGAAACAGTATCGTTTGGTCCTTGCATATGTAATCTATTCTGTGACTGATTGCAGTAAAGTTTCATGTCTTCTTATTTTAATTAGAATGGCTTTCCTACTGATGATGACATACAAGGGACAGGGTGTCTCCCGCCTTCCACAATTATACAGGGTGTTCAAAAAAGTGTCTAATACTTTTGAGAGGTGGTAGTGCTCATCTAAACAAGAAAAATAAGTCCAATAAATATGGATCCCGAAACGCATACTTAAAGAGATAAACGAGTATTCATCGGAAGAGCTGCGGATATTAGCGGAGACGTTGCATTCGGGCTCCTTCAAATGTGGCTGCAGGGTATTATGATGTCTTACTCACACTAATCTACCTACCATTAGGTGGTCTGCAGTCAGTTGTGGGATTCCCGACGTGTTGTGGATTACGTTAGTTTCGTTGTGTTTGTGTGCCTAATTGTACAGTACCGTCAACCATGGTTACGTATCGTGGTGTTTTATCTTCTTCCAAACGCGATTTTACTTACCTGATTACTGTTATTGCGCTGTTTGTACGTAGAGATGATGTAGTACATTCACATTTGCTCTCTTCCACACTTGTTAACAGTGGAAGCCTACTACTCGACAAATGAAATGGCGCATATGATATTCTGCTACGGTTTAGCGAATGGACGTAGCCTGCGAGCCCGTGCCTTCTACGTTCAAAAATATTCACAGCGCAGAGTGTTCTCTGATAAGCTGTTTGGCAGACTTTTGCAGCGTCTGAGGGACACAGATACGCTTCCACCGCAGAAGACTGACAGAGGAAGGCCCCGCAGTCAGCGCGCCTGACGTGCAGGAGCGTGTGCTACATTGGGGGTTGGGGGGGTTTCTGGGACCAGTGAGCGATTCACGGTTAGTAGCAGCAGTAGATGTACGTGGGGGGGGGGGGAATGGAGTGGATACTTCATGATAAGTTGCCGTACCTATAAGATCTACAGCGCGTTCAGGCCCTAAGGCCGCAGGATTATCATGGCAGACGGCGGTTCTGTCAGCAGCTGTTGCAGAAGTGTGTCACATATCCGCTGTTCACATCCAAGATTTTATATACCGGTGAGGAAAGGTTCGCAAGAGATGATGTGAATTTCCTTAACCAGCATGTATAGGCAGATGGAAATCCCCAAGCAGTTCAGAAAAGAGGTCATTAACACCGATTCTTATTCAACATATGGGCAGGCGTACCTGGCGTGCAGCGTGGGTTAATGTTGCGCACAAAGGTTCAGTGGGTTGCATTATCTGGACCTTCTCATTAATGTATTGCCTACGTTACTGGAGATTATGCCACTGCAGCAACGAATACAAGTGTGGTTCATGCATGATGGAGCACCAGTCCAATTTCGTCACAATGCATGGGGGCTTAATTATTAAATTTGAAAATAATTTTTATTTTTCGTAACTGTATGTCCGATTACGCTGTGTCTCGTAAACGGTTGGCCCTGATTAGTATTTGTACGCAATCTGACTGCATAGAACAACAACAAAGAATGAAATGAAAATTTCCGTTAATACAATTAAAACCTACGAAACCAAAGCACAAGTATAACTGTTCTGTGTATGGAAGTATGACTCAACGTCCACATCTGGCACGGTTCTTCTTCAATAAGACAAGAAATTTTAAATATCATTTATACTGAAGTAATTAAAAAATAGAAATACTATAATTGCGTAAGGAAAGCAGAATTACACTCTAATACAAGAACACAAGCCAGATGCTTTGTTGACTGAACCTGTAATGACGCATTATTTAAGACATTGAGATAATAAAAAGAAAAGGAAATTTTTTTTTCTTTTACCTTCATATATATTGATGAAAAGCACTCTAAACATTACAATATCTCCACACCGACTCGCTGCTACCACATCTCAACAAGAACTGACTACTGCCACATCTCGACAAGCACTCTTCACTACGACATCTCAGCAAGCACTCACTACTACGAGTTCTCTACAAGCACTGCCCTCCGCTACTTCTCAATAATCACTGCCAGTGGAGGCGGCGAAACAAAACTCTCTGGCGCTGTGGCTCAGTGTAGCCACCTTTCATATGCCCTTCCTCCACGGGCTAGAATTTGATGGTATTTTTGCCAGCATTGGTGGTGAAAATACCACCAAATTCGTCAAAAAAAATACAGACAAAAATAAAAGATAATATTAATACGTAAATATCACATAATTAGATAAAATTTTGGCTTTGCACTGACCTTTCATAACCTAATATATAAAATACAGTAGGCAATACAAATTCTTTCATACATGTGGCTTTACATGATAGTTTACACAATACACAAAAAATCAGTTTATACAAATGTTCACATAAAATACTTTTAATTATTAAAAAAAAAAAAAAACAAATAGTTGATAGTTCCAGCAGCAGCACCCAGCAATGGTCAACAGGTGCAAACACCAACAAGTGACATCATTTTAGTAAAAGCAGTTCCATCTGTGGCACCCAGTAATGTTGAACAGGTGCAGACAGCAAGAAGCAACATCATTTCAGTAGAAGCAGTCCATCAGTGGAACCCAGCAATGTTGAGCAGGTGCAGACAGCAACAAGTGACATCACTCAGCAGAAACAGTTCCATTAGTGACACCCAGCATTGTTGAACAGGTGCAGACACCAACAAGTGACATCATTTCAGTAGAAGCAGTCCATCAGTGACACCCAGCAAAGTTGAGCAGGTGCAGACAGCAACAAGTGACATTATTTCAGTAGAAGCAGTCCATCAGTGGCACCCAGCAATGTTGAGCAGGTGCAGACAGCAATAAGTGACATTATTTCAGTAGAAGCAGTCCATCAGTGGCACCCAGCAATGTTGAGCAGGTACACACAGCAACAAGTCACATTTCTCAGCAGAAGCAGTTCCATTAGTGGCACCCAGCATTGTTGAAAAGGTGCAGACCCCAACAAGCGACATTATTTCAGTACAGGCAGTCCATCAGTGGCACCCAGCAATGTTGAGCAGGTGCAGACAGCAACAAGTGACATTATTTCAGTACAGGCAGTCCATCAGTGGCACCCAGCAATGTTGAGCAGGTGCAGACAGCAACAAGTGACATTATTTCAGTAGAAGCAGTCCATCAGTGGCACCCAGCAATGTTGAACAGGTGCAGAGAGCAGTCCATAATATTCACTATCAGTGATCACACTGTTCATCAGAGTTTATAAGCAGAAATTAAACATGTCCTAGTGGCACCAATCATGTAGAAAAAGTACAAGTAACAGTCCATAATATTCACTATCCTAATCACACAGTTCATCAGCAGAAATTAATCATTTCTAAGTGGCACCCATTCTGTTGAAAAAGTGCAGGTAACAGTCCATAATATTCACTATCACTAATCACACAGTTCAGGCATGAACAATAGTTTGAATGCACATACAAATGCTTTTACAAAATTATTCTCAATGCTCTTACACTAAACATACAAATTCTAATAAACACACAAATGATATCAGATAATTGTCATATTAACTATTACAAATACTCAAATATCAGTAAACCTATAATATTTATGGGTGTCAGTGCAAGCCACTACAAACAAATAAAATAATATTTAGGAGATAGGTGGGTAGGATTAGGAAAGGAAAACACACAAAACACACTCACTCATCTTTCATCCACATTAAGTACTACTGTGTAATTGAATAGTGTTAACCGTGTAAATGCATTTCTGTCAAAATTTGATGTTCATCATGTGTATCAAGTAGTAGTGTCAGCAATGTATAACAGTCGATAATAGTTAAGTCAACGTCATAGTCATCATGTCAAGACCAATGTCTGCCAAGCCAGATCAAAATGTGTGGTTGCTGAACAACTGTCAGTGAGCCTAAGATATGCAATTGCTTCCTCTCTCCAAAATAAATAAATAAATAAATAAATATGTACTGCTTATTGATTTAACAAAGTGTGTGTAGACAATCTTCCTTCTACTTGAGTGTTCTAGTCTGCTATCTTCATCCTCCTTGTTCCATATAGACCAACAAAAAAAATATGCACCTCACTTACTTTACCTCTTATCCACCAAAACTCCAATAATCATCAGCGTCACATAATCTCAATACTTCAATAATACCTCTTACGTCGATACATATAAACCTTATCATCAATATCATTTACCTTACCTCTTGTCCACAAATACTCCAATAATCATCAACTTCATATAATCTCAATACCTCAATAATACCTCTTCAATACGTCGACACATATAAACCTTATTACCAATATCATTTCACTTCCATAACAACTCTTTCCTCTAGTCAGTCTCCTCGAACAAGTACAGATAAAATTCTAATGCAAACCTCATCATCCCATACAATCCGAAGACACACTGTCAACACACAACCTCTGTGTAATCCATCTGACCCAAATCTTCTACTCATTATAAATTATAAGATGGATTTTGGTTACCTTGTCCATCATTAAATAAAAGAAATGCATACATGACCTTTAACAGACTTAGTTCGAATAACTCTCAGTAATTAAGTACGTTTACGGAGTGTGAATGATCATAATATTTCACAGTGTGTACACCACTTCAAGAATTATGGCAAACAGAAGCAAACATGTGGAGTATTTCTTGTGTCAAGTGTCACTACCTATTTCAATTGCTCACGAAAAATGCAGTGTAATAACTGTCAATGGTCTAAACCTAATGTTGGTGTGTCATGTTGTTAGCTTCCTTCCTAGTAGCATAAATTTATACAGCTTCCATAAAACCTCCAGCTCATGTGACTTCTATGAAGTTTCTTGTACTAATGTCGTTTATGTCGAATTATAGCAATTCACTTTCCTATCTTAATAATATCAAGCACTGTGCGTAAGTAAAACATGCAATAGCGAGTAAATATACCAGTAGAGAACAGAATGTCAACAAGTGGATGCAGCACAATTCCTACAACGAGGCTCTGCCAAGCAAACAATCTATAATTAATACAATAGTGTGACCTAAACTCTATGTTTGTACACAGTAAATCAGCATTTCTATATACCAAATTAAAGAGTAGTTATGACAACAAACAGAAATGTATAAATATGCAATCCATACGCATAGCGGCAAACATATATCTTACGTAATAAACAGGTCATTAACATCATATCAGCATAAGCAAATAATTGTTCATATGTCATCTTAATAAGTAAACATGAAGGCGCAAGCAGATAAATCACAAAGTATAACTTACATACATATCAGCACAACTAATCGGGTGACAATTATAATTTAAATAAATAAGCACAGCAGACACATAATAAAAAAATATGACATCAGTGAAAAAGCAGTGCAGCCAAGCGATGCATAATATATACAAATAACAACCCTGTTCATTAATAAAACATTGACAAAAATCAGCAAATGTACGCAAGCACGTCGCTTCACAAGTAAATTCATAGAACATGAAATTAGCACAAAGTATGAATCACGTAATTGCGAGCAGCAAATTACGTCTAAAGTACGTACCTAAGTGGAAATATGTTACCTAAAAAAATAAACTCAATTAATAGTTACCTTTTTAATTTATTAGTTTCTTCTTGGAAATTACATTCTTTCTGAAATTTTCTCGATAGCAAGTCCTCTTAACGTCGGAGACACACAGAATTTCCCTGAAGTTCTTAAATATTTTATACAACCGTATCCTGAAAAATACTGAACGTTAATAACATAATTCATCAAGTCATTATAGCTTTATACTGAATTTAATCGGAGAAATTTGACTGTGTATTTGTTTACGGCTGTCAGTGCATTCGCACTGAGCGCTCGATCAGCTGTAGGCGCGTGACGTAGGAAGCAATTGTTTGCGGTCAACGATTGCCTTGTGCGGCGCGCAGACTTGACTGTTGCTTTGAGTATATGCCGCCGCCAAAACACAGCGCGGTATCCTTGTATTCTCTGCATGGTTACATGTAGCTTTTAGTTTCTCAAAAGTATGTCATTCCACAAAAATTTTAACGTTAGATATATGATGTATTCCCTTAGAGCGTCGTGATTTAAGAGTTTCTACTTCAACAGTGTTATCATGAATAATTTTGCGAATTCTATATGGACCGTTATAAAGCAGAAAAAATTTGCGACACAAGCCCTTTCCTTTGTGAGACAAACGGTGAGACTTAATTAACACCTTTTGACCAACTGACAAGATTTTTAAACGACCAGGATGTTTAGCTGATTTCTCTCTTCTAGCAGCCGCAGATGCAATATTTTGTAGAGCCAGGTTCACAACTTCAGAATGCCGCAGTTTCCGTGTAGGCGGAAAAGGAACGATTTCAGAAATGCGATTTGTCGGTGCTTTGTTTTTTAATATCAGTATAGGCGGTAAAGAAGTTGAGTCATTAGGAAGTTCATTCAGGATGTTTTGAAAAATATGAAGGTACTGATCCCACGTTCTGTGATTCTGATGACAATAAAGACGACACAATTTATTGATTTCCTTCATCCATCTCTCTGAAGCATTAGATTGAGGGTGAAAAAGTGAAATGAAAATTGGTTTAATTTTACGACGCTGTAGAGTACAAAGCCAAATTTGAGAACGAAACTGTGATCCATTATCTGATATAACCTTATCAACATGACCAACTTCTTTAAGAAAATGGTTAATGAAAGCATTAGATACTGAACGAGCTGTAGCTTTGCGTAAAGGTGTAAAACACACATATTTTGATGTCAACTCCACTGCTACGAAAATGTACGCAAAACCATTAGTAGAACGAACCACTGGACCGAACAAATCGACTGCAGCCATGTCCTTTAATTTCGCTGGAATGATAGGAAACAACAGTGCTCTGTGAGAAATTGTTGGTGGCTTAGCCTTTTGACATAATTTGCATTTGGCCAGAACAGATCGAATACGTTTTTCCATATTACTGAAGTAGCAATTTTCCCGTAATTTATGAAAGCACTTTCTGGGACCAAAGTGTGCATAACTGAAATGCGTATACCAAATCAGCTTATTAACCCACTCATCAGGAATACAAACTAACAGAGTTGTCGACCGATTTTCGTTTAAAAAGAACTTTCCAGATAGATCGCAAAAACGAGGTGTGGCCAAATTGTCCAATCTAACAAAGCGTCTAAGAAAATTACAGACACCTAGGAAACTACAAACGTCACGTTTTGTGGTAGGAACAGCCTAATTACGAATAGCGTCTAGTTTCTCTGGATCAGGGAGAATACCTTCTGTAGAAATAATGTGACCAAGAAATTTCACCTGAGAACGACCAAATTCAGATTTTTCCAAGTTCACTGTAATGCCAACTCTTGCAAAAATACGTAATAATGAATCCAAAATTTTGTTGTGTTCACTCCAAGAACGCTTAGCAATAAGAATATCGTCAACATATGAAGTAATATTGTCAGGAAGATAAACAGGTAAAATTTCGTTTAAGCTACGAATGAATGCTGCTGAAGATACAGTAAGTCCAAACGGTAATTTTCGAAATCACTTCTGGGTAAAATAGTCATATCCGGTTAATGTTTACTTACTGTCTAGATAGATTGATAGTCGAAAAGTTGTTTTGACAGATGCAAAGAATAGTAAAAGAGTAGGCAGCGGTGCAGAAAACTAAAAGGGAAATAGCACCACTACAGCTCGGGGCCCTATGCACGCTAAGGCACATATTCACTTAGAGTAGTGAATCCCCTGAGGACTTTAATAGCCACACATAATTTCCAGTTTGTGACTTAGTGGACAATTTGGTGGAAGTGCGTACATAAATTGATCTAACCATGCACATGGATGTATGTCATTCTTAGAAATGCGGAAGATCTTAAATTTCCGAACAGTCAAAAAGTGTTTATAGTCAAAGTTTTCGCCTCGTGGCGACAAAGACCTACCGTGTCTGTCCCAGTCACAATGACGATTATTGTTAAATTCAAGCGCCTGGCGCTCTCTTGTTGCATCCCGTACATGAAACAAATTACTTTCTTCAAACCCCTCTGCTACCTGTGATTCTAAATTTCCTTTGCTGTCTTTTTCTCCGATTTTGCCTTCAATTTGTTTGACTTGCTTTCGTAATGCCTCAACTTCCCTTTTAACGCATTCATTAAATTTTCCCTGATTTTCAACATGCTTATTTATGTTCTGATACTCTTCAGTTTCTGCAAATGGTAATGGAGCTGTATCATCAGAATCTCTGTCCCCATGTAAACGAAGATTTGTCAATTTATCTGAAATCTCCTCAACTCTTTCCGATAAGTCACCTTTTTTTTCCTTTCTGTTTACTTACGTCTTCCGTAAGTGTCGCGACTCGGGTTTCAGTATTGACACATTTGGTAGTTAACTGTTCATATTGTTGTGTTAGATTATTTATTCTGTCATTTGGTACGGATTCCTCGATTCTCTCAAATATTTCTTTCTTATCGTGTGCACGTTGTAAATTTAACTCTGAAAAGTTTTGTACTATCACGCGATCTCTTTCTTCCTGTTCTCTATCCTGTTCCCTTTGTCTAATCTCTACTGCAATTAATCTATTATTGTGAGAATTCAAAATCGGTTGTACTTCTTCTCTGATTTCTTTCTTTAATTCATCTTTCATATTTTTGAAACATGTCCCTATTCGTGAGTCTAACCGTGTTTCCATTGTTCCCATCTCAGTTCTAATTGTTCCTATTTGTGATTCCACTGAGTCTAACCGTGTTTCCATTGTTTCCATCTCAGTTCTAATTGTTCCTATCTCAGTTTTAATTGTTCCTATCTCTGTTTTAAATTCAGATCGAAAATTTAATATTGCACTCATCAACTGCTCCATATTAACTTGTTCGAAATTCCTTTCGCCCCTAACATTTCCCACAGAAACAGCTTCCTTCGTCATAGCTGTAAAGCTATCTGTGTTCGATACTATTCCAGAATCTTCTATCGTTAATCTCGTATTCTGTGAATTTTCTGATTGAGAAAAATTTTGAAATGGTTCCGGACTGTCTTCCCGACTTATTAAATTGTTTTCAACTCCATTATTCATCATACTGTTGTCCTATGTTGGCGAGTTCGCCATGTCAACAATTTCGTCATTCTCACTATTCATCATTTTCGCCTTTTTCATCGATCGCGTAATCATTTACAAAACATACAAAACTCGTCACTGTACGAAAATTACACACAATGCCTCCTTATCTCCAACAATACCATTCACACGAAATGTTTCCCTCAAACACGATTAACGATCAATTAAAATAATTGCACTAAATTGTCAAACGCGTATACAAGACAACAAAATTAAATTCTGAAAAAAAAATACCATTAGAAGAATGACAATTACCAAATCTACACATGCAAAATAGACTACAATTACTAAACTACAAATTACTACAACAATACTACTGTCTACTATTTTTCAATCAGAAGAATTCCAAGGGACGATCCGAAGCAGCGATCGCCACGTGCATGGGGGCTTATTTATTAATTTTGAAAATAATTTTTATTTTTGGTAGCTGTATGTCCGAATACGCTGTGTCCCGTAAACGGTTGGCCCTGATTAGTATTTGTACGCAATCTGACTGCATAGAACAACAACAAAGAATAAAATGAAAATTTCCGTTAATACAATTAATTAATTAAGTCCCCAGCAACTATAAAACCTACGAAACCAAAGCACAAGTATAACTGTTCTGTGTGTGGAAGTATGACTCAACGTACACATCTGGCACGGTTCTTCTTCAATAAGATAAGAAATTTTAAATATCATTTATACTGAAGTAATTAAAAAATAGAAATACTATAATTGCGTAAGGAAAGCAGAATTACACACTAATACCCGAACACAAGCCAGATGCTTTGTTGACTGAACCTGTAATGACGCATTATTTAAGACATTGAGATAATAAAAAGAAAAGGAAAATTTTTTTTCTTTTACCTTCATATATATTGATGAAAAGCACTCTAAACATTACAATATCTCCACACCGACTCGCTACTACCACATCTCAACAAGAACTGACTACTGCCACATCTCGACAAGCACTCTTCACTACGACATCTCAGCAAGCACTCACTACTACGAGTTCTCCACAAGCACTGCCCTCCGCTACTTCTCAATAATCACTGCCAGTGGAGGCAGCGAAACAAAACTCTCTGGCGCTGTGGCTCAGTGTAGCCACCTTTCAACAATGTGCGCGGACATCTGACACAGAGGTGGAAAGGGGGAGGGGGGACAACTTTGTCTGCTCGTTCTCCACGCCTCAATCCCCTTGAGGGGATTTTGGTTATGAGGACACTTGAAGGAATTGGTCTACGCTGAGTCAATCAAGATGTGCGGTCATTACAGGGTGGCGTCTTCAACGCGTGTCAGGCAGTACAACAACAACCGGGTATACTTTAAAGGGTGCGTCGTTCCTTACGCCGGAGGGCAAAGATGTGCATTTTCATCAATGGACGCCAACTTGAACACTTCATGTTAACTCTTGTTTATGGCAGAAAGTATGCGTTTCCGGACCGACATTTATCTGGACGAGTACTACCGCCTCTCAAAGTACTCGACACGTTTTTGGAACACCCTGTATTTATATGACATAAGAAAAGTAAATTAATTGTAGCTTTATAAGGTGTGTATGTGTTTGGAGCTTAGGGGCCCTCAACGGCGAGGTTACCAGCGCCTTCCTAGCACAAAGGAATCTGGCCCGTCAGAACTGTGTACCTTTTAGTAAATAGCAACAGACACGCCCTCGATTCTGTGCTCCTAGCACCACTGTGTCGGCTCGCTTGATATCCCTATGATTAAAGGTCGAATTTGACACCTTTTTTCTCTCACCTAGGCTTTCACTGCAGCAGTTCCTTACTTACATGCAACACCATTGTAACTTAACTAAATGTGAAATGAACGATACATTTAATGGAACGAAAGTAGATGCAGAAGACAGTTTAGTGTACTAGCTATTCTGACAATTCATAATAATCATTTTGAATTGCCCAATTGGGATTTGGCTATTGAAGAATAACTCAGTTTTATTTGTGTCATGATACACCATTATACAAGTTTTATATGTTTAAATAGAGCAGAACAGCTATAGCATATTTCACGTTTTGGAAACGCGGTGCTTCATTGTCAAGAGTAACGATCGTATCACACCTAAACAAACACACCAGACACTGTTCCACATCTGACCACATCTCTCCTTTAAGAACTACGTGCTGGTTTCGATTGTTAGAAAGTCTTTAATCACAAGCCGCAGCTGTATTCCCCAAGCACATTATCTGTTTAATGATATCCATCGTCGTGAAAATTATTATGGAAGTTCAAAAGAATTTATGTATAAATATCGCCTTCTGTCAAAAAGTAACATCTTTCAGGGTATGCATAATGATGTTTCTCATCCTAAGGGTCCATTTTCAGTTGTTGTCGCGCTTAAAAGGACTACATGTATTCCTTTACGTAATTTATTACTTATGATGTTAACAAAACCGACGTTAAAGTATGTATACAAAGAATATTACGAACTAAATAGGTCATTATTACGGTTAGACGCATTTATTATAAGTGTAGTAACCTAAAATGGCTCCAGAAATACACAAATATTGTGTAATACAACACCTTAAAATCAATATAGTTAATTTAAGGTTGATGCACGACGTAAAAATTGCGTGTCAACAAACAAAAGATGACGATTTGCGTGCGACGGTAATAAGATAACAGTGGTCGCTACAGTTAAAGGTATAAACTTTTAAGTATAAACTTAATAAACTATTACATACCAGGGTACATAAATGATATAAATTGCTGTTGATATATGTGAATATATCTTAAAATTATAGAGCAGCCACATGTCGCGTGTGAATTTCTTTTATTGACATATTTAACTCGACAGACGCGAGCATCTTCAGCAGTTATGTAGCGAAAGACAGCACGTTACATATACCTGACTGCGGACAAAGTCACCGTAATAAGTAAATGTATCTAATTATCAAATAGTAAATACGCCACAGTGAGCGGGAAAACGTATATGTGACCCATGTTTATAAGAATGATAAAAGACTATATGCGCAAAAAATATATACCAGTACTTATAGCATCTGTCTATTGAAAGATACTGCAACACACTCTCTCGCTTAACGACGTCGATTTTTTACACAGAATTTCGGAGACGACTAAAAGAAGGGATCTGTTGGCAGAACACCTCCTGAGACATCAAGGGGTCACCAAATTAGTATTGGACGTGTGGAGGGTAATAGTAGAAGAGGGAAGTAGTTATCCGCAGATAAAGAGTCTCGCACAGGGTAGAGCAGCATGGAAAAACAGTTCAGGCTGAAGACCAGAACAACAACAACAGCAATGTCACAACTATAAACATAGGCAAGCAAGTGGATTTTCATTTTATGTACATTCAAATGCTTATCCACACACAGTGTAGAATAAACTGATAATAAAGGGCACGTTTGCTAAATACCACTGTTATCGCTATCAAAATGAAGTAATTTCTACTTATGTGACTTTATTATATTAATAATATTTTATGCATGTAGACTAAAGCGGTGAGTGAAAATTGGTACCTTGGTCTGCAATCAAACCTGGGTTCCCTGCTTATTAGGCAGACGCGTTAGCCACTTCTGTTTTTCGTTATTCTCCGTCGCATGAAATCGTGGCCGACATCACGTGGCATCCGTCTAAATACAACGTTGGTGCTCTAACTCATTTTCTTCTATTACAGAGAGCAGCCAGCTCTCTGAACGAAAGCGCTGAGCTACCGTGCCGGCATCACTAAGCGCCCTTGGCACAGCGGTTCAGAAAACTGCACCGATTACCCTGGCACGCCTCCTTCCTCGAGCCAAATTCTCTCTGCCACTCCAGTCTAGTCTAATTTTGCCCTTACAAATGGTTCAAATGGCTCTAAGCACTATGTGACTTAACATCTGAGGTCATCTGTCCCCTAGACTTAGAACTACTTAAACCTAACTAACCTAAGGACATCACACATCCATGCCCGAGGCAGGATTCGAACCTGCGACCGTAGCAGCAGCGCGGTTCTGGACTGAAGGGCCTAGAACCGCTCGGCCACAGTGACCGGCTTTCCCCTTACACACGAACAGATTTGCCGAGGCCCTTCACGTTCTTCAGAGACGTAAGTCTATTAAACACAGCATTAAATACCCACAATATTCCAATGGCAAAAGATAATCGTAGAAAAACGTTTATCAGTGAGAAGGTGAACTGAAAATAACAACAAAAGCGACACTATTTTTAACGAATTCAGTGACAGAATTTCAGATACTTTACTGCTCTCTTACAGATACGATTTTATGGATATACCTGTAGACTGAAGTGACGAGGCATCACAACTGGCATCGAACGAATTCTAACATAGTCTGCTAGGATCGTAACAGGTTGGGGTGGCCCACTCGAAAGGTCGACAGAAATTCTCGATGCGTGTAAGTGGAGATCTTTGGACGAATGTCGATGTAGTTATCGCGTTAGGTGTAGATGCATTTAGAGTAGTTATTTTCGAAGAAGGAGATGCTGCCATTCTGCTGTCACCAACGAATAGCTAGCATAGGTTAAGTGGGAACAGAGGCACATTGGCGTTGATTTTATCTGCCATAGTATGCGAATAGAACAGAAAAAAACATCAATAATATTAGTGAACTGTGTTCGATATACTTTAAGCTTTAGAATCCTCTTCTGTTGTGATTTAATTACACTAGTCTACTCAAATTACTTCAATTAATCATAAGCAGAAGAAAATTACTTAATGCAAACAGCAAACACGTAAACAGAATCACAACATTAATCAGAAAACGATAACAGAAATAAACGCCCAGGCTCGGTAGTGTATGGTTGTTAATTGGTCCACCGAGAAGAAGCGAATATCGAATTCAAAAATGTGTTACATAAAACATATACTAAATTAGTTAAAAAGGAAACTCATGAACCTAAATCATTATAACGTTGCATTTGAAAAATGATTTTAGTTGCGGAAGCAACCAGCTGCAGGCCCTCACTGAACCCCTAGCATCGGTCACATGGGATCAGCTTCACACGACAGTTTAGAACAGCACTATGCGACTTAACATCTGAGGTCATCAGTCCCCTAGACTTAGAACTACTTAAACCTAACTAACCTAAGGACATCACACATCCATGCCCGGTCACATGGGATCAGCTTCATACGACAGTTTAGAACAGTATGGAAAGCAATTTATAAAACACACATAAAATAAAACAATTTCCATTGTTGTTGTTGTGGTATTCAGTCCTGAGACTGGTTTGATGCAGCTCTCCATGTTACTCTATCCTGTGCAAGCACTTTCATCTCCCAGTACCTACTGCAACCTACATCCTTCTGAATCTGCTTAGTGTATTCGTCTCTTGGTATCCCTCTACGATTTTTACCCTCCACGCTGCCCTCCAATGCTAAATTTGTGATCCCTCGATGCCTCAGAACATGTCCTACCAACCGATCCCTTCTTCTAGTCAAGTTGTGCCACAAACTTCTCTTCTCCCCAATCCTATTCAATACCTCCTCATTAGTTACGAGATCTACCCGTCTAATCTTCAGCATTCTTCTGTAGCACCACATTCCGAAAGCTTCTATTCTTGTCGACACTATTTATCGTCCATGTTTCACTTCCATACATGGCTACACTCCATACAATACTTTCAGAAACGACTTCCTGACACTTAAATCTATACTCGATGATAACAAATTTCCCTTTTCCAGAAACGCTTTCCTTGCCATTGCCAGTCTACATTTTATATCGTCTCTACTTCGACCATCATCAGTTACTTTGCTCCCCAAATAGCAAAACTCCTTTACTACTTTAAGCCATATCCTAATCTAATTCCCTCAGCATCACCCGACTTAATTCGACTACATTCCATTATTCTTGTTTTGCTTTTGTTGATGTTCATCTTATATCCTCCTTTCAAGACACTGTCCATTCCGTTCAACTGCTCTTCCAAGTCCTTTGCTGTCTCTGACAGAATTACAATGTCATCGGCGAACCTCAAAGTTTTTATTTCTTCTCCCTGGATTTTAATACCTACTCCAAATTTTTCTTTTGTTTCCTTTACTGCTTGCTCAATATACAGATTGAATAACATCGGGGAGAGGTTACAACCCTGTCTCACTCCCTTCCCAACCACTGCTTCACTTTCATGCCCCTCAACTTTTATAACTGCCATCTGGTTTCTGTACAATTGTAAATAGCCTTTCGCTCCCTGTATTTTACCCCTGCCACCTTTAGAATTTGAAAGGGAGTATTCCAGTCAACATTGTCAAAAGCTTTCTCTAAGTTTACAAATGCTAGAAACGTAGGTTTGCCTTTCCTTAATCTTTCTTCTAAGATAAGTCGTATTGCCTCACGTGTTCCAACATTTCTACGGAATCCAAACTGATCTTCCCCAAGGTCGGCTTCTACCAGTTTTTCCATTCGTCTGTAAAGAATTCACGTTAGTATTTTGCAGCAGTGACTTATTAAACTGATAGTTCAGTAATTTTCACATCTGTCAACACCTGTTTTCTTTGGGATTGGAATTATTATATTCTTCTTGAAGTCTGAGGGTATTTAGCCTGTCTCGTACATCTTGCTCACCAGATGATAGAGTTTTGTCAGGACTGGCTCTCCCAAGGCCGTCAGTAGTTCTAATGGAGTGCTGTCTACTCCTGGGGCCTTGTTTCGACTCAGGTCTTTCAGTGCTCTGTCAAACTCTTCACGCAATATCGTATCTCCCTTTTCATCTTCATCTACATCCTCTTCCATTTTCATAATATTATCCTTAAGTACATCGCCAATTTCCATACATGAAAAATGTCAATAAGCCACTAAGTTAATACAAAACATTATTTAAAGGAAAACCCACCAGAGCTCGGGATCATATGGGACATCTAACCAACAAATAGCGGAGATGCTGAGTCGCGATAGGCATAACAAAAAGATTCACACAATTGTAGCTTTCGGCCATTAAGGCCTTTCTCAGCAGTAGACACACATACACACACGCACACACACACTCACGTAAACACAACTTGCACAAACATCTGCAGTCTCAGAGAACTGAAACCACACTACGAGCAGCAGCACCAATGCATGATGGGAGTGGCGACTGGGTGGGGGTTACATTACATCCAGGATTTTCCATTGTTTGATCTAACCAGCAAATGGATAAATAATTAACATCACTTAAACATGATAAAATACATATAGACTGCATACTTACAGACATGCAGAGATCAACAAAATTTTAAACAGTTACGCTACCTCTTTGCCGCTCTGTTCTCAGAAAAAAAACCGAGTAGGCTCAGTTGTGAAGTGAATGAAACAGAATATACTTTAAATTAATAACCGACAAATAAAGCTGCACCCCGTCTGGCACTGCTACTTTACGATTTCAAAAGAGGTAACAACGTTTTTCAAAACCACTAACGCTGCACAAGCATTACAAAAAAATACCGTAACTTTTGACGTAAGCAAGTTCCTAACTGCTCATTGCAATTGAAGCATAATAATGACGACGTTAAGGGAAAGCACCACTTTCAACCAGTTATCTCACAGTGAAGACAAGAAACCATTTACGTGAATACTTCTCGAAGCTCGCCGTTTTCAAAATGCAGTGCTGTAGAGTCTTCACAAATACGTTCCATGAGTACGCTGTCCGTTTACTGCGAGTGCTCGACAACCGTGCAAACAGATTTTTACCAGAGTCTTCCATTTATCCAAAGTGAATACGCTAAAATCCTTTTACTTTGGACCGTGAACGCCTCCGCACATCGAGACTACACTGGCGGGTGTGGCAATGACACACAGCACACCGCGTCCCAGTACAGTCCTCGCACCACAACGGGCCTGATACGACTTCATCAACTGAAAACGAAAGCATTCAACAGTGGCTAACACTTTAGACAAGGCACTAGGCTGAACGCACTGTCTCCCTCCTAGCCGGCCGACGTTCCGACTTTAACTGTCGATGGCACGATTTTCCCGCCTCCACCCGTCACAAATACCACACGTCAACGAGGTGGAAGCAAATCTTTGGAATCGAAGGCGCTCCGGCTCACTTGGTACGATATATCTGTCCCAGTGTACAGTACAGTAACTGGTGGACTGATGACTCAAAACATAATGACCACTGAGTACAGCGAGATTTAGTGTTGCTTGGTGGAGTTTAGGCTTCGTGAGGCGGTAAGGGAAGTATATAAGCAAATACAAGACGAAAGGGGAATCACTGCAGTGATGATACGCCCCGCTGATGGGCAGATACACTGACATAGGCGACTTTGACAAAGAGCAGACCGTTGGCAGCCGGGCGCCTGGAAATGAACATCTCGGAAACGGCCAGCCTGGTCCGTTGTCCTCTTTTTAGTGTCGTGGGCATCAATGAAAAGTGGTTGAAGGGCCGTGAAACTACGAGCACGTGACAAAGTGTTGGACGTCCTCTCCTTGCCTCAGAGCGTTGAGATCGGTGACATGCCTGCCGTATAAAGCATGATTGTGGCGATTTGTGGACGATCTGAAGACAGAGTAAAACGCTGGTGCAGGTACAAGTCCTTCAGAGCACACTACTCAGTCCCCATCGTTGAATATGCAACTCGTTAGCAGAGAATCCTCACGTATTCCCATAATGACCTAACGACATCGTCTGTTACGTTTGCATTGGGCAGGGAACCATCAGATTGGACTCTAACGAAAACGTGCCGTCTGCTCGGATGAACCACGTTTATTGTTACGGCAGGACGACGGTCGTGTGCAGATATGCCCTCATGCAGTAGGACGGCTGCTCGAAAGCACCACGCCACTGGAGGAGGCCTGTGGTTGCAGTATTATACTGTCGGGAACATTCACTGTTCTCCCATGAGACTTATGGTAGTAATCGAAGACGCCATGCCGGCTGTGTATTGCGAAAGCATTTTTGTGGACCTCATGGCTGATTTCCTCGACGGCGATGGCATCCTCAAGCAATAGTGGATTGAGGAACACAATAGTCTAGGCCACCAGATTTGTCTGAAGCCAATGAAACTCATCTGGGACGCTACAGTTCACTAGCACTGCACCAACAAACGCACGACAGTGCGGTGCCTGTATGTTCCAAAAAGCCACGCAAGGGAATAATATCATGGGCTCTATTGATCACAGAGATAAGGGCCCAAGTGGTTATATATAGTCCTTGGCCTAACGATCATCTCTATACCCAATCGGAAAACGGACATATTGTAACTATTCTGCAGTAAGGAGTCAAAATTTTAATATTACAAACTTACTTCAGCCCAGGCAAACTGAGCAAATCGGTGGTTCTTTTGCTTTAAATATAGCGTAGGGTCGGCTTTAGGCGGCTTATAAAAACATAGTTTATTCATCAGGGGTTCCTAAGAGAACCCTGAAAAATCACGACTTTTGGGTAGGAAAGGTACCCGTTTTGGGAAGGGTCACTTCTATAATTTCAGTTTTGTGGCTAATCTTCGACATTTTTAGCATATGTTCTTAAGGTTATTTTATAGGGGACCTTGAAGCTTTTTTCAGTATCATTATCTATTACCGAGACCCGACGGTTCAAAGTTACCAAACTTACGCACGTAAAATGCGAACGTAAATCCTGTCTGGGGCGTACATGTAGTTTTCACTGATTTAGTGAATACATGACGAGTATTCTACGGTCATCGAAAGGCTTTGAGGTTACCAACGAAGTGTTTTAAAGAAACTTTGCTCCATAACAGTGATATACACTGGTGTTCAAAATGAAAGTAACAAAAGGAAATTTTGTATGGTTGCGTTTATTTTGCCACAAAACAGTATAAACACATAATAGTAAAGTAGAAACAAAGTAAAAAATACAGAACCCAAACAACTGCAACAAGCATGGCAGTAGACAAAAGTGTTCTTCGTTTTTTTTCAACTTAACGGAGTGGCACAGACATTTTGGCAACTGGTTAAAGTGCCCAGTATTGGGAGTGACCATCTTTCGCAGCAATAGAGGCCTGACAACGACGGGACATGCTGTGAATATACCGTCAGTCTCATTCTTTCTGTAGAACTGCTCACAAGTCTTGAAGAGTGGTTGGTGGCTGCTGACATGATGTAGTTCGTCTCCCTTGTGCATTCCTGACATGCACTGTGGGATTCAAATCCGGAGGGTGAGCAGGTAACGCCATGCGTCCAACATCTCCCGTTTCCAAGAAAACATCTACCACTCATGCTCTATGAAGTCGAGCATTATCGTCCATCAGTACGACGACTGGACCCACAGCATCTCACAACAGCCGCAAATTAGGTCCCAAGACCTCGTCACGATGTCTGACAGCAGTTAAATCTTGCCGATTCACCCGTACAATTTCATGAAGAGGGGTTCGAGTGGTAAACATAATCGCACCCCACACCATTAGGGATCCTCCTCGATTTCGGTCACTTTCCACAATGTTTGGGCCCCGCAATCGTGTTCCACGTTCCCTCCAGATGAGCATCCATCGAGAATCACTCTCTAGGTTAAATCGGGATTCATCTGTGAAAGCAACATTGGCCTACTGTTCGACCATCCAGGAGGCATGTTGATGATTTCAATCTATACGTTTCCTTCTGTGAAGATGCGTCAGAGGTAGACACACAGCAGGTCTCCGACAATAAAGGCCACTCTGCCGAAGTCGCCTGCACACGCTTGGCTCGATACAATACGTCCAGTGGATGCTGCAGGGTCAGAAGCCAGATGCCGTGCAGTCTAAGGCGGTAATGTTGTGCCCTAACAGCCAAATAACTGTTCTCTCTTCTGAAGTCACACATAGTCGTCCCTGCCCTGGTCTTCGGAATACAGTTTCGGTCTCTATAAACTGTCGCCACATTCGAGAAACAACGGAACGATTCATGTTAAGCCATCGGGCCAGATCAGTTTGTTACTAATACTATTATTCTCGGCTGTGCAGCAGGATCATAACATCATCTTGACACAATATTTCAGCGGTCCAACTGGCCGTCATCTTCAGGTGAGAGTGCTGGTACACGATCTCTCCAGAACTGACTTCTCAGTGCATTTTTTTTCTTTATTGTTATTTTCAAACCCGTACAAAGAGGCATGCTGTCAGCAGCATGTTACGCCGCTCTTCAGCCATAGAACAGATCAATAAACAACAGAAAGAATACACATAAGTGACATAACGGTGCGTGATAAAACAGTAGACACATAAAGACAAACACGGAACCGTTCACACTCGACGATAAACCACACTACAAACTGTTGACACGACGCACAAACACTGAAGATGACGATGGCACAGGTGAACGATGGAGTGCGACGGTGAACACTGAACACTAAACACGATGGCACACACGAGACACCGATGGCGATGATCTCCGGCGCGCGAATGTCCACTTAGCATGTGCGACTCTGGGGACCTGCCAAGAGGGGAAGAAGGGAGAGGGGGGGGGAGAGGGGAGAACAAAGATGCCAACGGCTGAGGAGATGGGGGGAGGAGTAGAGGGACAGGGGAGGGAAAGCCCGGGGGAGGACTGGGGAGAAATGGAGGAGGGAGGGAAGAGGGAGAGAAGGGAGGGAGGGTGCCAAAAGGACCAAACACAGGAAGAGGGAGGGAGGATCAGAGTTGGTAGGAGGGGTAGATGGAGGGGAGGAGGGCATCATCAGGGAGAGGGAGCTGGCGGAAGCCACCTTGGGAGAGGGTAAGGAGGGTGGAGAGATGGAGACCGGGCGGGATGTGGGAATACAGGCGCGGCAGCGGGCGGGGGTGCGACAGGATGGGCGAGACAAGGGGGTGAGGAGGATCGAGTTTGCGGGAGGTGTACAGGATCCGTATCCTTTCAAGGAAAAGGAGGAGGTGGAGGAACGGAATGAGATCGTACAGGATCCGCGTGGGGGAAGGGAGACGGATGCGATAGGCGAGGCGGAGAGCATGGCGTTCAAGGATTTGAAGGGATTTATAAAAGGTAGGGGGGACGGAGATCCAGGCCGGATGGGCGTAACAAAGGATAGGCCGTATGAGGGATTTATAGGTGTGGTTTATGGTGGAGGGGTCCAGACCCCACGTACGGCCGGCAAGGAGCTCGAGGAGACGGAGTCGGGAGTGTGCCTCGGCTTGGATTGTCAGGAGATGGGGGGTCCAGGAGAGGCGACGGTCGAGGGTGACGCCAAGGTACTTAAGGGTAGGGGGGAGGGCGATAGGACGGCCATAGATGGTGAGATAGAAATCAAGGAGGCGGAAGGAAGGGGTGGTTTTGCCTACAATGATCGCCTGGGTTTTGGTCTCAGCGCAAGCGGCGGCGCCTATATAGGCCGTAGAAGGCCCACAACGCGTGCGCGAGAACCTGACGTAACTGCCCTCTAGCGCAAGTAAACATACAGCGCCTCAGTGGTGGAAACAGGCGAAATCGAAACATCGCTATCAAAAATTAAACAATATTCCCGCTATCGAAACACAGACAGTTATGTTTTAATGTCTGATAATACTTGGTTCCAAGTCTTACTTAAAAGGTAACCCTTGTCTCTATTAATATGATTATCAGATAATCGAATCACTATGGATTCTTTTAAAACACAATCCCAATAGCGAGATGCAGGGGCAACCATTTGTTTCTCGTCATACAGCATTCTATGTCCCTCGGTGAGACAGTGCTCCGCCCGTCAGGCTCGAACAACCGTGAGCACAACACATCGGTATTGAATGGTCCGGATTGTCCGGCCAATATAAGCCTTCCCACAGTGGCAAGGGATCTTGTACACACAGAGCTTCCTCAGACCCATGTCATCCTTAACCAAGCAAAGAAGCGCCCTATCTTTGGCTGGCGGACGAAAAATACTCTTGATATGATATCATTTTAGAATTCTTCCTATTTTCGAGGAAATGCTCACGGCAAAAGGTAGAAAAGCCATCGATTTTCAGGTATCTTCTGGTGGTTCAGGCGAAGGTCCAAACTGGAAAGCACGACGGATCTGTTTATCGGTATAGCCATTCTGCTTGAACACAACCTTGAGATGGTCCACTTCTTGTGTCAAGCTTTCTCCGTCCGAAATGGCATAAGCTCTTTTCGCCGACGTCCGCAGGACCTCCTTACGTTGAAACGATTAATGACAGCTAGATGTATACAGGTAACGGTCCGTGTGCGTAAGCTTTCGATAAACATTGTGTCCCAGCGTCCCACCATCATTTCTGTACACCAGAACATCCAGAAACGGAAGCTTTCCATCACTTTCCACCTCCATGGTAAACTTGATGCTGGGATGCGGGGAATTAAAATGATCAAGGAGGCGGTCAAGAGCTTCTCTCCCATGAGGCCACACCATAAACGTATCGGCGAAATACCTCCAGAAACAGGTTGGTTTTTTGAGGACATGGCCCTGAAGACGGCGTCTTTCAAATCAGCACGTGACACTGCAGGTCTTACGAGTGCCAGCAGCCGTCTCCGGAGTGGAGCGAGTAACTGATTCAGCAGAGTTTAATAATTACTGTCCGCGCATTTAAATGCATGCAAGGTCTCGATAGCACACAACGAAGTTAAAGTCTTTAGTGGGTACCTTTTCAATTGCGTACTGATTTCCTGTAGGTGCTACACGGTGCGGAGGATCGCGAAGTGTGGCGGACAAGCCGGCTAGTGTGACGTCACAACTTCGGGGCAGGGCCCGTGTTTATCGGTGTGCGGACATTTGCCACGCCGGATATTTGTCACGTCGGACATTTGCCACGATTTTACCTGCTCCGAAGGGTTGGGTCCCTTGTCTCCCCCTCCTCCTGCTTCTCCTCCTCCTCATCATCATCGCTTACTGAGCCTTTCCGCTGGTTTTCTTAACATAGAACCAGAATCTCTTTGGGTTTTCCGCCACATTTCTAGAGAGAGTTTCGTTGAGGAAACTATTAAACGCATCTCGCATTGAAATCCGCACCAAATTTCAAGGCTCAGTAAAACTTCGCCAATCTTGGAGATTTTGCTTTCGTATAAATTGTACTTGCCTTTTTCGGTGCTCCTGCAGCAGCTTTCTGTCGTGTTTTGTGTACCGTGGAGGATCAGTTCCGTCTCTTATTAATTTATTTGGTATGGATCTCTCGAGTGCTGTTGATACTATTTCTTTGAACTTAAGCCACATATGCTCTTCACTTACATGGTTTGGAAGGATTGGAGACTATCTGTTAGAAAGACGTCAACCAAATTTTTAGTTGCTTTTATAAATAGATATATTTTGCGTTTAGTTTTGGTAAATTTCTTTGTTATGGAAATGTGGCTCGCTACGACTGTGTGTTCACAAATCCCTGTACCCGTCGTGATGCTCAGGATCATTTGTGACTAAGAGGTCAAGTGTGTTTTCGTAACCATTTACAATTTGAATGGCTTCGTGAAGTAATTTTTCGAAATAATTTTGTAAACAGCATTTAGAACAATTACGGAAGTTGTTTTCTACCTACAATAGGGTCTAAAAATGTATGTTTGTCAACACACGGAAGGTAGATTGAAGTCACTGCCAACTATAATTTTTTGAGTAGGGTACCTATTTCTGATGAGACTCAAGTTTACTTGTAACTGTTCAGCAACTGTTTCATCTGAGACCGGGGGTCGGTAAAAGGAGCCAGTTATTAATTTATTCCGGTTGTTGAATATAACCTCTGCCCATACTAAGTCACACGAACTATCTGCTTCAATGTCGCTTGTGATCTGGAACACACATTAAATTATTTTTCCTTAAGTTGTGCTTCTTGTTTCTGTTGTAGTGCAGATCATGACATTTACTGCTTTTCCCTCCAAAACCTAGGGCTTTCTCTGTGACCCTGTAAATACCAGAGCTAAACAATGTAGAACAACAACGTACGTTACAAGCATAGCATTCTCCATTATTCCATTTCCTTATTACTAACATTTTAAAATTGTACGTCGACTTTAGATGACATTTAAATCATAGATGTTCTTATCTCTATTTAGTGAACGTATTTTCAGTCATGTTTTGAACACTGTCACGCTACACTTTATTAACTAGTGTTTCGCCGTAAGGGACATCGCATTTTAGAGAGTAAATTAATGTGGAGTATGTCGTTCTTCTTTTCAAACATTCACATACCCATTTCTTCTTTCCTTATTGTCTTTTGGGCATGCAGTTGTAGTGATTAAATTAGGCACAAATGCAGTGATAAAAAAGAAATGATTAGCGTACATTCGCATTCTCTTATCATCGTTCCTTTGTTGTTGCTCCCATGGCGATGGACTGTTTGTATCGCAATCAGTAAGCGTGAAAGGAAGCTACCGTACAGACAGAGGGATCTATATTTGGCGGAACTAATTACATGCTGACATAATAGTCGGTATTGCTTTCGTTTCCCAAAAGTTATTGTTGTGTACATAGTCCCGCGTAGTCAGCGCGTACACAACTTTCCCACTAGAGCGCGCCCCGCTAAGCACAACAGCGCAGGCGCAGCGCTCGTCCGTCTCCGCTCTACGAGATGGCGCTGTCATAAAGATGGACCAAATTCTGCTTCCGCCGATCCGCGTATTCATATGTAACGCAGCCAATGAGATTGCTGCTAACGTAGAACCTTTTCTCCTCGCGGATCACACTCGCGCAGTGATACCTGAACGCGTGACGTATTATAACGAGTGTACAGACCTCCGATTAGTCAGTCTGCATTAGTCTGTACTAGTCTGCATTTGTCTGCATCAGTCTGTACCAGTCTGCATTAGTCTGCATTAGTCTGCACCAGTCTATAGTCAAGTTTCAGTCTGTCAGCCTGCGCCTAGTAAGATTATCATGTTCCTGTACATAGCCATGAAGAGAAATGTATAGACACTTTGTCAAGTATCAGAGACATGTGAGAATAAGATTAACGTACCAAGACCAAAGGAACTTCAGATTGTCAGTTGTAAACAGCGTCCAGAATCAAGTTACGTAATGTCTATCATTTTTATTATTTTAGTAAATGTGTGAAAAAATTAATCAAGTTTTGTGTAAAGTTGGTCACCGTCAATCTGCTACTCTAAGCTTGCAAGTGGCATTTCTATCGTCTGACCTAACGGCAGAAGATAAACGCGCCACGATAAGACCACGAGACATACTGCTGACACTCGCCTACTTCGTTAGAGCGACAAGTCAAATAATCTGATGGTGTGTGTACCGAAGGTCTTACAGTACGCACACCACAGTTATAAATATTTCGATTTCGGAAAAGAAGCTCCGTATTTGGCCAAGATGCCGAAGAAGAAGGTTTTTGTGTTAACAGAAGAGCCAACACCGTGTTACGAGTGGAGGCCGAAATGCACACGTTTTAACTCACGCAGGCTGGTGCGAGGAGGGAAGAACTGTTCTGACGTGAGGTCTGGAACATGACAAGGAATGAGAGTTCAGAAAGCGGACGTAATTAGTTTGATACTTAACTTTAATCCATTAATGATGAACGTCACTCTTGACGGTACAGGATTCACAGTGTTATCTGTTCAGAATACATTCTTGAAGATATTGATTATAGTAACTGAATATGGCGCCTTGCTAGGTCGTAGCAAATGACGTAGTTGAAGGCCATGCTAAACCGTCGTCTCTGCAAATGAGAGCGTATGTAGACAGTGAACCATCGCTAGCAAAGTCGGCTGTACAACTGGGGCGAGTGCTAGGGAGTCTCTCTAGTCTAGACCTGCCGTGCGGCGGCGCTCGGTCTGCAATCACTGATAGTGGCGACACGGGGGTCCGACGTATACTAACGGACCGCGGCCGAGTTAAAGGCTACCACCTAGCAAGTGTGGTGACTGGCGGTGACACCACAAAGGTCCCTTACATACTGGTTGTATCGAGTAAGATGTGGAGACGACGGTTTGAAATCGGACAGAAGTAGTACGAGGAAGGGCGTCCCTTACCTGAGGGATCGCTACGTGGCGAAGGGGCAAGTGTGGCAAATGTCCGGCATTCGTGTTTCACATGGGCTCCGGCCCCGAATACTGTGACGTGCTTATGTACCTCGAGAGCAACGGCAGCACGCTGCAGGTAGTGTGAGTGACGTCACAGGCACCTGCGCGGGCCTGCGGCAGCTGCCCGGCGGAGATGCAGGCTGCAGATAGGCCGTATCGCGGCGGGCATCTCGCGCAGGCGACTCACGCGCTGTCCCACGGCGGCTGCGCCACGCGCTCGCCGACCACGTGACGGGCGGCGCGTGCGGCACGTGTGCTGCGCTCCAACTGCAGCGCATTGTGCGTGCGCACCACTCCTGATGGACTCAGGCCGAAGGACTCGCTTGCGTCGTGCCCCAGGCGACTGCGTTAGCCCATCCCGTATGCTGGATTAGAGTATAGAAAATCGTGACATTTAGCACGCAGGCCGAAAAAGTAGGTAACCCCTCAGGAGACACGACTCTAATTCAGGGCCGGCCAAACGCTGCACCGCGGAAGTGCTGCACATGTGCGCACGTGTGCGACAGCGAGCGACAGTGACATCTGTTATTAAACACGTGTCCTAAATGAACGGCGGCGGCTCCACTTCCCTGTTTATGTGGTACAAGCAAGTGCGCAACTTACCCAGCCTCGTTTACCCCTGGTAACCGTAACCTTAACAGAGAAGTACTGAGAAATGTGCAGGTACTGTGAAAAAGCAAACGACGGGAGATCTATGTTCTCAGTCGTTTAAAAATGACTGGGAACTGCAATTCTATTTTGTAGCCGTTGGTGAAAACTCAGTGTTTTCTATGCCTCCGAATGATACGCGGCCAGCGTAAGTTTTCAGTTGAAAGACACCACCATACATATCACAAAGACGAGTGTAGTGTACTCAAGAGTGAAGAACGGCAAGCAAAATTAAATGTCCTGAAGAAAATGGGTGAGACACATCAACTCGATTATCATTTCTCATGACCAGTGATAAACGTGTTTGGATTTATTCCTTCCATAATTAAAAATTATTGTTTACTAACTGTGCATTAGTGCCTCATTCTGCTCCATATTACATTATTATCAGGAAAGTTGGTCATTAAACCGATTGTTCCAATGTATACTTACATTTAGGGTTTTTTTATGTTTGAAGGGCTACGCTCAGCTGAAGTCGATAAAACGTAACATTCTTCTGATTGTCGGTTATTATGCAGATTTCAGACGGAGCTGATGAAAGATGTAGCAATAATGGTATTGAAATAACAGGTGATCATCGAGAGGTCTGCGGTTATCATTCTGTTCAGAGGTCGGTGAGACAGAAATTATGTGGGTGTAACTGAGGGCACCGAGAATTAGTTATAGGAAACCTTGCATTAGTTTAATGTTATTTGAAATCATGGATAAGGTTCGTTGGAAGTCGCTAAGTGCTCTCTTTCTTAAGTACTAGATCAAAAACATTACTCGTATTTACGTGCCGTCAGTCAAGCTGCCTTAATAAAAACCCACGGTTGTTAACTGTATTACTTGTCTTACTGGGTTAAACTGTTAACATAAAAGTAGACGTCTCAATGAGTAGACTGTGACAGTATTTTAAATGTTTAATACGCGAAATACCTTCCCATGGTTGGCCTCCAAGCTGTGGAAAGAGCACTAGAATGCGCCGGTACAGAGTATCCCAGCAAGTGGATAAAGCGACATCTGTAGGTAGAAACATGCACTACATGAACGCTGACAGTTGCGGCGTGCACGCTGTGACCCGGAAGTAGCACATGTGCAGGAACACCGCACGCGTGTAGAATTTCTGGCCGGCCCTGCTCTAATTCCTTGTAACGTCGCCTTGATACAACGGCCTCGGCTCGGCAGCGAGTCCACTGGTTTCTTTGGGTGCACCATATCCAGCAGACGATTAGAGTCTGTTTATTTATTTTTTGAGCCATTAGTCTTCTCAGTCTTCTGATTTGATGGTGTGATGCTGCCCACCACCAATTCCTATCCTGCACTAACTTCTTTGTCTCGGAGTAGCACTTGCACCCTAAGTCCTCAATTATTTGCTGGACGTATTCCAGGCTCTGTCTTTACCTAAGCTCGTTCTTCATTTCATCAGTCCGCCTAATTCTCGACATTCTTCTGTAGCACCACGTCTCAAACGCTTTGGTTGTTTTCTGTTCCGGTTTTCTCACTGTCCATGATTCGATAACATACGACGCTGTGCTCCAAACGAACATTCTCAGAGATGTCTTCCTCAAATGAAGACCTATGTTTGATACCACTAGACTCCTTCGGTCAGGAATCTCCTCTATGCCTGTGCTCGTCTGGTTTTATGTTCTCCGTGCTTCGTCCTACATGGGTAATTTTACTTTCAAATTTGTCTACTAGGTAGTCACCAATTATGATTTTACATTTTCCTCTATTCTCGTATTTGCTACACCTCATTACGTTCATCACCTTCCAGTTTACTCTTACTCTATAATCTTTACTCTTTAGATTCTCCATTCTATTCAACAGATCCTGTAATTATTTATTTTAATTGAGGATACCAATGTTCTCAGCGACTCTTATCACTGATATTCTTTTACCTTGGATTTTAACCCAACTAATCAACCTTTCTTTTATTTCCCTGATTGCTTCTTCGATGGATTGATTCAGCGGTCAGCAGTAGGAACGAAAGACTACATCCCTGTCTAACACTCTCATAGTTCGCTACTTTTTGTTACCGCTTGGTTCTTGCACATATTGTATATTACCCACTTTCCCTGTAGCTTACCATTATTTTTCTCGTAACTGCGAATATATTGCACCAGTTTACCTTGGCAAACGCTTTTTCCAGGTCAACAAATTCTATGATCGTGTCTTGATTTTTCTTCCACTATCAAGCGCAATGCCAGAGGTGCCTCTCTTGTGTTTTTACCGTTCCTAAAGCCGAACTGATCGCCATCCAACCGATCCTCAATTTCCTTTTTCATTCTCCTGTATAATACTCTTGTCAGCAGCTTCGACGCATGAGCTGTTAAGGTAGTTGCGCGATAATTTTCGAACTTGCTAACATCGGAATTTTATGTACCATATTTATCAGAACGTCTGATGGCACGTCACCAGTCTCATACATTCTACACACCAACTTGGACAGTGGTTTCGTTGGCACTTTCTCCATTTATTTTAGAAATTCCGATGAGTAGTTGTCTATTCCTTTTGCATTATTTGCTCTCAGGTCTTCCAGAGTTCTTTACAGTATTACTCTGATACTGAATGTACTCTGATATGAGTTTCTGAATAGACTGGAGTACTCCGATGTGAGGTTCTGTATAGACAAGACGCGTAGGTGACGCAACTACTTGGATATGAAGATGATCCTGAGTGATCGAAAGATGTCATATGCTTATAAATCTGCAGTTGAGATTGAACAATAAATGAGAATGATCTTAGAATGACACTTGCTCACTGAAAATTGTGAAATTGACATCCTGCGGCAGGTGCAGATGCACAGTAATCTGGACGAATGGGCCCAAATCATGGTACGGTAAGTACCCCAGAAACATCATACAACTACCTCTGCACTGAACAACATGATCCACACTCTTTTATTGGAACGTCGGTGCACTCGACGCCTTGCCTCATTTTAAAATCAGCAAAATCGTGACTCCACGGACCACAATACACGCCTGAATCTAGCTAATACCGAGTTTCTGAGTTGTTTGGCTCCTTTAAAACACACATTAGGTGACACTGCCATTAGCGACGTATACCACAACCCTAAAGTGCATTACGTATAGTTCCCTTCGCAATGTTTGCTCGGGAACTGGTTGAGACTGACGATTACTCATTGAAAACAGCCATTTCTGTCGAGTCTGAAACTAATTATCATAGACACTCGTCGCTGTTCCTTAGGATCTTTTCTGTCTACTACCGTAGGTCATGTTACATGCCTGCAAATGGGACACTGTACGTTGTAGACATGTTGGACAGTCCGCCTTGATACACCAGCGAAACGGGCAACGTATTTACGGTGTAATCATAGCGTTACGCAGTAGAATAGGGGCAGGAAATGAAATTTTTCTTCACGCTATCACAGAGATAGGCGACACCAGGGAAGAACAATCAACGCTGTAAGTCGGTGCGGGCGTGAGCACACGCTGCTAAACCGGCATCAGTCACCAGGCTCATGTTATGCCTTCAGCAAAACGTCCACTGAGAGAGAAAGAGTCAGAGATATATTCATTAGCTCCTGATACAAGGAGCAACAAGCTGTACCACAGATGTAAAAGCACGTATCATATACTGGAATGTGTCGTTAATATCCTGTAAAAAACTGTTAAGCAAGCACAGCAGAACGAGGATCGCTAACCACTAATAAAGAAGCAGGCCACGCATTTAGTTATAACGAACAAGCCTCAAGTCATTGCTTCTGCCCATGTCCATAAACACCGTAGTTCTCCAGTTCTGAATTCAGGTGGTCATTAGGATCTACGGCGTTCCTACTTAATCACACAATTCGATGATTATTGCAGTGTAGTGACACCCATGAATTAGATGTTCCACCACTTCTCGTGAGCACGCTGATTACCGTCCCCAGGATGACAACATCCAAGTAACCACGACCTGCCACGCGTGCGTTTCCACACTGGCTGCCTACAAAATCGCTGTTGGGGAGACTGAGGGTCTTCCAACACCAGTACATTTCGCGGTGCTTGTCGCACTAGTATCACCGTCATCACTGGGTGAGATGGCCACTCGGTGCCCCTCTGGGAGCCAGTGCCTAACTGCCTAGTGGGACCAGTACCATCCCACTTCACGACTTTCGTCAGCCCAGTATATCCCGATAGGTCATCGTTGGTCGCTATCATCTTCTGGAGAGGGATCTAGAACTCTCTTACACAGTGTGGGGGCGTAATCTCACTCTAGGGCTTCTTGTGCACACTGCAGACGTCAGCGCACATGACAGCAGCTAAATAGGTGGAGCAGTAGCCTTGCCACCCGAGCTGACAGCGGGAGTCAGCATGAGGCATCAGCAATGGCTGACAGCAATACGCAGAACTGTGAATCTGAATGAATGAATATTAACTTGCGAATCATGTTTATCAGAGTAGGAAAACGCACTATGGCTTCCACAAGACTATCTTAACAACGTAGAGGTGTATCCTCGGCACCCCTCCAATAGTCACGCCCAAACAGTGTAGCTCCTTTCTGTCATTCAGTCGCGCGTCCACGTCAGCACATCTTTCCGCGCTAAAAGAAACACTATAAATACTGAAGTTTACTTAAAGATATTATTTTACGAATAAGTGAGACACAAAACATGGTCCTTGATTACTTGGCTTTCTTTTTTCCCTTGTGCTCGACTGCTGCAAGGTTACCGGTCTCTCTGAGCTTAGCCAATGGGCGAGTACAAGTTTGCAGACCTTTACCATATGTCCTAGCCTTTGATGACGATTTGTTACACTTAACAGAGAGAATCTGTGTTCTCGTCCCCTTCCAGCGAAACGTATTACTGACAATGTTGTTCTTGTAACTACGAAATAGATACTCTGCAAACATATGAACCTCACGAGAAAGTTAATGTTTGCCGATGGTTGGTACCTACCACTCTACTATTTCAAACATCAAATGTAATGTTATTTTTATCGAAGTGAATATATTAAAGATGTTTAAGTTCCCTGTCGTGGTACCGTGTACCATTATCATTACTAGCCTAGTCCTTTTCCCTCTGTCTAGTCCATTTTTTTAAACTCAAAACAGTGATCCATTTTTACAGTTGCTCGTGTTACTTATTTCCTGCTCTTTCCCCTCTGAAGTTGGTCTAGTGTGTATTATTGGAGTGAGGGTACCTGTGACGAGATGTTTACACTGGGTACTCTTTTCTTTGTGTTTTTGAAGATCGTCATGGACATCCAGAGAAATGTGGCGTCAGGAAAGTGCGCCGTTGGATACGCTGAACTTAACATCTTCATCTCATAAACATATAATCAGCAAAGTCACATTCCCTTTTTACATGAAATGCTTCTTCTTCTACTGAAGTTGTTAGAATGTCCGTCGCTGTAATAACTTTTCAAAACGATGTGTGGTGCACTTCATTTCACTACACGATGTAACTATAGTCGACATAGTACCATTTTTCAGCAGATCCGAGTCCGCTTTCTAGACTCCTGTACTCTACTTTATTCAACTGTTATTTCCCAAAAGAACTTGCGATACGGCGGCCGAGCTTACCCGCATGGGGCCTCCCGGCCAACAATGCCATACGATCATCATCCCTCCCCCAGTAGAGAGAGGCCAGACAGCGGCTACGTCCCCCTCTTCACTCTTTGAATAAACCGAGTTACGAAAGACGTAAAAATATATTGACAAGAGTGTAAACGATGACTTGAAGCTTGATGAGATATTTACGACGCTGCTGGTTCTATGGACACATGGTAGCATTTTCTAGGTAAGGTTTTTTTAATAGAGGTGGGACTGGGAAAGGAAGTAATGTCAAAGTTGAGGGCAGAGTATTACCTCGAGTTAGTGACGTAGGCAGTAGAAGGCGGTTAGAGCTGCAGTTTTTCAGGGAGAGTGTGTGTTGGAGTTTCCGTTTAGAATGGAAGAGATAGGATAGAATAACAGGCTGGGTGGTTTTGAGGAACAATTTAATTATCTGGGATTCTCCAGTACTTGCGAAATCTATTTTCATTGCCATTTCAACTTCCTCGCCCCGTAACGGCGATGGGTGTCAGCTGATAGCGGTAACAGACCTACTCGTCAGTCGGAGAGATTTAAAATACATAAAAATGATTTTAAAAATTAAATTTTTGTTTATAAGATAAAGTATCGATGATAGTTTTTTTACGTACTTGATTTCGAGTGATAGCTGTCAGGTTTGGAGATGGTGGTGTACGATTTGTAGCACTTACGAAGGCGTTTGTTTGAGAAGGAAACAAATAGGTGATGACGAGGAAGATTGTTTTGTAATCCATGAGTGACGGCAGTTATGGGTACGGGGTACGCAGACTAGCTCTTGGAAATAGAGGGATGATAATGGTGAGGAAAGCAGTCCTGAAACGTAGTCTACAAGGAGAGTTCTGTTCTCAGCGGATTCTAGGTTAGGTAGCGAGAGACGGTTAAAGTTTCGTTGGGAAGGACGTCCAGGATATTTCACTCCACCAGTGAATTGGTAAGTGCGGTTGTAAATGATAGGCAGAGATCGTGGGGACGTAAACTGCGCGTGGTTCATCCAATAGTTATTTATTTATTTAACCTGATCAAATTGGATCCATCATGCTCTCTCTTACATCGGACTAGGGTTACATACTTTTAGTTTCCTAAAAATAATAATTTTAGTATGACGTACAGTATTAAAATAATCTGAGTGTCTGAAGTGACAATGTGAGTAAATAATATTGACTCTGAACTAATAAAGTTTATAATGCCAGTACTTGTACTACTATAGCTGCTACCTTTAATAACGATAATTATAATAATAATAACAACAATATCGATAGCAGCAGATATGAAAAGAATTTATAGATGTGAAAGATAGATGTTTTCTGATATAGCTGGTTCTGCGAATAGGCAATAGAGGAAGACCAGGTTGGGAAGAAAGATGTACAAGCGTAACGAGTGCTTACTGGGACAATGGTAATATTTATTGCAGCTTTAGTACATATGTCGTTGTCTCTTGAAGCTGGAGATGTTACTCAGTTCTCTAACGTAATGCGGTAGGTTACTCCAGAGACGCGTTCCATGTCACTCAGAGAGACTTCGAGAAAGTGGCCGAATGCTGGAGTAGAACAGAAAGGATTTTGCTCTGATGGGAACGGGAGTTCCTGCCATTTTGTTCAGATAAGAGCATTAATGTCGAAAAAAGATGACAGGAACAGAGTTCGTTGATAAGACAGTAGGGAAGACAGAGGGCATGGAACTATCTGCGACGGTCTGCACACAGCCAGGATATGATAAAGAGACAATCACAAATATAAAAAAAACAGGTATTCATAACCAGTCCCAGGCACCGTGGGCTTCCTTGAGGAAGGCCTTTCAGGATAACATGGCCGTAATAAAAAACTGGAAGTATAACTGTTTCTCCATGTTTATTTTTCACATCAAGAGGGTAGGGCGTTTTATTTTTTTGTAGGACATGAAGAGATGCTGATGCGTTCTCGAACGTGGCAGTTCTACAGCTTGGATCTAGGAAGAGTGCGAAACCTGTGTATATAAAAGGACAAACAAACAGACTGACTGACATATCATCGCCCAACATAAAACATTCGTCCATGAACATAGCTTCCTTATTTAACACAGGACTCAGTCAGCCACGTGACAGCATGTGCATATGTCGGCGCCTTTACAGAAGTGAAAACTACATTCTCGGTGCCATCTCGTAAGACGGAAAGGAACTTACTTTTATTTACTGCTGAGAAAAATTTTACACCTAAGGTTATCACAAATTAAGATAAAAAAAGAACTTCATATTTTGAAGTGAATTTCTAGGAAAATAGGATATGGCAGCTGTAAAATAACGCCTGTATATAACAAATTATAACGAAGGGAGAAATAAGTTAAATAAGAAACGTAAATATCTAAGCCTGACTTACTCTGGCATAAAATCTCCCAAAAAGGAAGGTCTTTAAATAAATCGGAATTAAAAGTTACCTTCAAAATTAAAAAAGTGGTTTAGCAAAGAAATTTCGACACAGCATCTGTATGATCAAGTGGAAAGGTTACCATAAAATAAAATAATAGGTAGACCGATCGAACTTTCACAACACACTACTTCGCAGAAAATAAAACCACTCTGGGTACACTTATCTCGAACATACAATCTCGGACAAGGTCACTAGAATCATGTTTTTAATCAAGAGGTATTATCTGGATCGAGTTGGAATAACTTGAAGTATTTTATGCCAGAAGAAGGAACCATACAACTCTTTTGAAAGAACAAAACGGTTTCTCGAGAATGTTAATTGCAACAGTTAGAATGATGTTTATTGTTATACACTATGTGATCAAAAGGATCCGGACACCCGCAAAAAAATATGTTTCTCATATTAGGTGCATTGTGCTGCCACCTACTGCCAGGTATTCCACATCAGCGACCTCAGTAGTCATTAGACATCGTCAGAGAGCAGAATGGCGTGCTCCGCGGAACTCACGGGCCTCGAACGTGGTAAGGTGACTGGGTGTCACTTGTGTCATACGTCTGTACGCGAGATTTCCACACTCCTAAACATCCCTAGGTCCACTGTTTCCGAGGTCATAGTGTAGTGGAAACGTGGAAGGACACGTGTAGCACAAAAGCGTACAGGCCGACCTCGTCTATTGACTGACAGAGACCGCCGACAGTTGAAGAGGGTCGTAACGTGTAATGGGCAAACATCTGTCTAGACCATCACACAGGAATTCCAAACTGCATCAGGATCCACTGCACGTACTATGACAGTTCGGCGGGAGTGAGAAAACTAGGATTTCATGGTGAGCGGCTGCTCATAAGCAACACATCACGCCGGTAAATGCCTAACGACACCTTCTCTTATTATAAGGAGCGTAAGCATTGGACGATTGAACAGTGGAAAAACGTTGTGTGGAGCGACGAATCACGGTACACAATGTGGCGATCCGATGGCAGGGTGTGGGTATGGCGAATGCCCGGTGACCGTTATCTGCCAGCGTGTTTAGTGCCAAGAGTAAAATTCGGAGGCGGCGGTGTTATGGTGTGGTCGTTTTTTTCATGGAGGGCGCTTGCACCCCTTGTTATTTAGCGTGGTACTATCAAAGCACAGGCCAACATTGAGTTTTAAACACCTTGTTGCTTCCCACTGTTGAAGAGCAATTCGGGAATGGCGACTGTATCTTTCAACACGACCGAGCACCTGTTCATAATGCACGGCCTGTGGCGGAGTGCTTACACGACAATAACATCCCTTTAATGGACTGGCCTGCACAGAGTCCTGACCTGAATCCCACAGAACACCTTTGGGATGTTTTGAAACGCCGACTTCGTGCCAGGCCTCACCGATCGACATCGATACCTCTCCTCAGTGCAGCACTCCGTGAAGAGGAAGAATGGGCTGCCATTCTCCAAGAAACCTTCCAGCGCCGGATTGAACGTACGCCTGCGAGAGCGAAAGCTGTCATCAAGGCTAAGGGTGCGCCAACTCCACACTGAATTCCAGCATTACCAATGGAGGGCGCGGCGAACTTGTAAATCATTTTCAGCCAGGTGTCAAAAAATGGTTCAAATGGCTCTGAGCACTATGGGACTTAACATCTGAGGTCATCAGTCCCAAAGAACTTAGAACTACTTAAACCTAACTAACCTAAGGACATCACACACATCCATGCCCGAGGCAGGATTCGAAACTGTGACCGTAGCTGTCGCGCAATTCCAGACTGAAGCACCTAGAACCGCTCGGCTACTCCGGCCGGCTCAGCCAGGTGTCCGGATACTTTTCATCACATAGTGTATTTAGGATGCCTGACATCTCCCACAATCATAAAAATAAACTGTCATGTAAGCCGACGGTGATGGTACGCGCAACCTGTTAGCTGCAGCATGCGTATACACGGCATTGCCACTCTCGATATTCAGCCTACTGCACATGGCAATATCTTTTGGCCGCTTCCATTTATCTTACCAAAAACTTGTACCTTAGATTTGTTGAAAAAAAAAATGTCATTTTTTTTTCAAAACCGTGCCGCGCAATTGGAAGAACACGACCGAATGGGTTACTGCAGTGGCTAAGATACTAGACTTCCTTCGCAGAGGATTAGTGTTCACAATATTCATCAAAACTAAGTAATTTTCTGAGGTTTTTCTAAATCACTTTGGTCGACTCCCTGTATGATTCCATTGAAACTTTGCATTGCGGAATGACCCACTGAACCTGTTCAGTGTGAATTAATTATGTGTAATTAATTTAATTTCCGATGAATTCTAAGCTGTCTTTTAAAACTAGGAGACGAGACTGTAGAGAGTTATAAGTGTATGAAAAAACGGCCGTACTTAGACTTTTGTATTCTCGAGAAATATAGAGCAGAAAAACCAAGGCAAAATTTAGCATCCAGGAAGCGGAAATGAGATTTCATATGGACTTATGCACCTAGTTTGCAGCAGAAATAAAAACGTATTTTGAGAATGACAGGTCTGAGTAGATCGATAGTACTTTGTGAGCGCAAGATGATTGTTTTCCAAAAATAATCTAAGGGAAAAAGGAGAGTGGGTCAAACAATAAAGTGAATGTTTATAAGCGAACACGAAAAAAATGCTTAATCCTTAATGACCATGATGGTCTCTGAACATTTAAAGTAAAACATTCCGGATTTATTTAAGAAAACTACTAGGAATTAATTGCCTCCTCTTTGCGCAAATGACTTGTTGAGGCAGCGGTATTGATGAATGGGCAAATAGTGACAACAATGGCACCTTCACATCTCATGATACTTTCAAATTAATTTTTGTCTCCCAGATACACCCGGGGCCATTTTCTTTCACACTATTACGATTTATGTGCGATGAATACGATATCATATCTTATTTATAACCTCATTGTCCACATGAGGGAAGATAACAACAGAAAAACATTAAGCGTCCCTTAAAACAGTTTTCTTGCACCACTGATACGCTACGGAATGGTTTATCGGAGAGGGTGCGCCATCCGGATCCTTCCAGACGGGCGATCACGATAAGCACTATAGCTTTCGAACGTAAAAAAGAGCTTCTAGGAACACTTATCCCCTTGACGCAGATAAAAATCGCATATGCCTGTCACAAAGGCGATATACGGACACCGCTGCGGTTGTAAATAACACTTTTACTGCGTCGAGCCGTGATATGGCTCTCCACGTGACTGTCTCTAGGGGAATGGCCTGTTAAAGAAGCTTCCTATTTCTGAGAGACTGCTAGCTGCGGCTGCAGGTGGACGTTCCTTCTCTGCGGGAGGCCTCCTCTGCCGTAGGGAACGCTGGTTGTGCGCGAGGCGTAGTAACCATTAGCTCTCGTGTCGATTCCCGCTGATAGCGTCAGTATCGCGTAATGCTCCAGCGAGTCGTTGCTTGCGCTCCCACCGCGCGTGGGCAGTCCTTTCCCACGAGAGATAACTGCACCCTCAGACGCCATCAAACTAATTAATTCGTTTTACTGCTCGCTTTCCCGCTGCAGCTCACGATTCCCTGGCAACTAATAGAGCCACACACCTCCGGCAAACGGTACTTGAAACGTGCGTTAAACGGCGTTACTCCACATGTTAGAATAAAGACACTGCTCCAGTACTAAGTCTCTGCTGTGTCAGTTTTGAAGTATCCTCGAATATGTATTGGAAAATTATAGGCTGTTTTTTTTTATCATTGTATCTTAGGCTGCAGTTATTGACTACTACCTATCTTTTGTGAATTTCTGAAAAGCTATTGGAAATGTGTAAACGAAGGACAAATGAGGAAAAAACGTCCTTCATCATCATTGTATGAGGTGCATTCAAGTTCTAAGGCCTCCAATTTTTTTTCTCCGGACTGCGCATTGTTTTAAAATGAGGCCGCGTCATTGTAAATAAGTCCCAGAGATGGCAGCACCGTACGGCAGATGGAATTATACTTCCAGCAGCGAGAATGAGAACTGTTTTAATTACTTAAAATGGCGACGTTTTCCTTACTTAAACAGCGTGCAATCATTCGTTTTCTGAATTTGCGTGGTGTGAAACCAATTGAAATTCATCGACAGTTGAAGGAGACATGTGGTGATGGAGTTATGGATGTGTCGAAAGTGCGTTCGTGGGTGCGACAGTTTAATGAAGGCAGAACATCTTGTGACAACAAACCGAAACAACCTCGGGCTCGCACAAGCCGGTCTGACGACATGATCGAGAAAGTGGAGAGAATTGTTTTGGGGGATCACTGAATGACTGTTGAACAGATCGCCTCCAGAGTTGGTATTTCAGTGGGTTCTGTGCACACAATCCTGCATGACGACCTGAAAATGCGAAAAGTGTCAGCCAGGTGGGTGCCACGAATGCTGACGGACGACCACATGGCTGCCCGTGTCGCATGTTGCCAGCAATGTTTACGCGTGACGACAGCATGAATGGGACTTTCTTTTCGTCGGTTGTGACAATGGATGAGACGTGGATGCCATTTTTCAATCCAGAAACAAAGCGCCAGTCAGCTCAATGGAAGCACACAGATTCACTGCCACCAAAAAAATTTCGGGTAACCGCCAGTGCTGAAAAAATGATGGTGTCCATGTTCTGGGACAGCGAGGGCGTAATCTTTACCTATTGCGTTCCAAAGGGCACTACGGTAACAGGTGCATCCTACGAAAATGTTTTGAAGAACAAATTCCTTCCTGCACTGCAACAAAAACGTTCGGGAAGGGCTGCGCGTGTGCTGTTTCACCAAGACAACGCACCCGCACATCGAGCTAACGTTTCGCAACAGTTTCTTCGTGATAACAACTTTGAAGTGATTCCTCATGCTCCCTACTCACCTGACCTGGCTCCTAGTGACTTTTGGCTTTTTCCAACAATGAAAGACACTCTCCGTGGCCGCACGTTCACCAGCCGTGCTGCTATTGCCTCAGCGACAGACTCCTAAAGAAGTCTTTGCCGCTGCCATGGAATCATGGCGTCAGCGTTGTGAAAAATGTGTACGTCTGCAGGGCGATTACGTCGAGAAGTAACGCCAGTTTCATCGATTTCGGGTGAATAGTTAATTAGAAAAAAAATCGGAGGCCTTAGAACTTGAATGCACCTCGTATCTATTACAGATTGTGGTCACGGATGTTCAGTTCGAGCAGGAGTACATTTAGAAGTATGCAAATGGGGAATTTTACATCCGAGGTAAATTATACACACATTACAACTCTACAGTGTGGAAAACGTGTGATGTGGCTGGAATGTGATCGACTTGGAACAATGTGGTTTTGTTCCAAAATTCAAAAATGTTCAAATGGCTCTGAGCGCTGTGGGACTTAACATCTGAGGTCATCGGTCCCCTAGAACTTAGAACTGCTTAAACCTAACTAACCTAAGGACATCACACACATCCATGCCCAAGGCAGGATTCGAACCTGCGACCGTAGCAGTCGCATGGTTCCAGATTGTAGCACTCGGCCACACTGGCCGGCTCCAAAATTCAAGTCTCAGTTGAATTAAGTCAGAATTTCATGTCAACCAAATGATTTATTGTCTTCCATTAAATGTGAAACCACATTGAATCTCAAGAAGATGAACTTACACCGCAATCACAGTTCAACTGAAAATAAACAACTGTATCAATTTTTCGTCTCTATGCAACCGAGTAACTTGATTCACAAATTGACAGTCAGCTGTCAAATAACATTCGCGCACGTCATACAGAAATAAATTGGAACTGGAATAGAAATAAAATAACTGAATTTGTTGGACAGGTCGTGAAACAACACCAAAGTAGAAACAATTTTATTTTATTTTAATTTGGGAAGATATGAAATTTTCCAGATTTTTATCCACATCTTCCAGATTTCTTTTTTAACTGAATACATTCAACTGAGTTATTTTCATCTCGGGAGCATAACTAATAAATCGATGAAGAATCAACCTAATACGTTATTCCTATCGTTAGTTATGATCGAGAGTGCATACAAGAATTATGCTTTTTGCAGTTTGTCAGAATTTCTTTCCATTGAAATTTTCCCGAATTTTTTCCTTGAAATTTTTCCCGAACCATACCGAAGGAAGAAAAAAAAAAGCCGTATCCATCGTTCGAATGCTGAGTTATGGTCTTGAGCTGAAACAAAATTCCCATAGAAAAAGCACTTCCACATTTTCCCGATTTTTTCCAGTTTTCCGGAAACTTTTCCAATTTTTCTTTCCCTAAATACTTTATTCGCACTAGTATGAACATTTTTTAAAAAAATATCCGAATCGGACAACATCGTACTCTCTGAAACAAAGAAGAAAGGCCAAGGAGAAGAAGAACTGGATAATTATGTACATATCTGGAGTGGGGTATAAAAAGCAGTAAGAGCCAAAGCAGGAGTCTTCATTATGATAAAGAAATCATGGAAAGAAAGAATCACAAATTGGACATTCATCAATCAACGTATTATAACTGTTGAAATGACATTATTTGCTAGGGAAGTTGTGGTTATTGGCGTATATGCACCCACGAACGACACAAAAGATAAGGAGAAAGATACATTTTGGGACACCCTCAGGGAGACTATTGAAAAAATCCCAAGAAGAAAGGAACTCATTATCATGGGAGATCTGAATGGAAGGGTAGGAATTAGAGAACCTTGTAGAATAGTAGGAAAACATGGAGAGGACGAATATAATGACAATGGGGAACGATTGATTGCAATTTGTGAACAATTTGATCTAAAAATTACCAACACATTTTTCAAACATAAGGACATTCATAAATATACTTGGCAACAGAACACTAAAGAACGTCGTTCTATAATAGATTATATTATCATTAGGCAAACAAGTAGTTTCAAGGCAGTAGACGTCAGATCTTATAGAGGAGCCCAGTGTGGATCAGACCACTATCTAGTTAAAATGAAGTCTTTCTGGCCATGGAAGAATGCAAGGAGTGATACAAGTAACATAAATAACACGAACCAGACTGAGAAAGATGAAAATTTAGCTTTTAATATTGACAGCATACAAGACGAAAGTATCAGAACACTCTTAGCGGCCAGGATGGAAAAGAAACTGGTTGAATCATTTGAAGGAAGTACAGAGGAAATATATGACTATATAAAAGCTAATGTGAAAATCATAGCAACAGAGGTGTTGGATAAAAAAGATAGCAACCACAACCGTGCAGCAGAGTGGTGGTCAGAGGAACTAGAGGTCCTCGTTAGAGAAAAACGAAATGCGTTCCTTCAGTGGTTGAATGATAGAAGAAACAAGGTCAATATACAAGGAAAAGAAGAATGAAGTGATGAAAAAAATAAGGATGGCAAAAAATGAAGCATGGGAAAGAACATGTGCCAAGGTGAATAGCAAATTAGGATTTGGGAGAGCAAAAGAAGCATGGTCAGTATTGAAAGGGCTTCGACAGGATACAAAAAGCAAAACTAATCTCCAACTGATAACGCAAAAGGAATGGGAAGAGTATTTCCAAAAATTATGAAATGAGGACAGAGAAGAATATCTAGAAGATGGAACAGGGGAAGATAAAGGACATGAAGATGATGAGATGCAGATTTTGGAAAGTGAAGTGCTTCAGGCGTTGAGAACAGGAAAGAATGGTAAATCACCGGGACCAGGCAATATCAATCTGGAGTGTCTGAAATATGGTGGTGACAAAATTGTGAAACTGATAACACAGCTCTTCAACAAAATGATACATGGAGATTCAGTACCCAACGAGATGAAGCTAGGTTACATTAATACAATATTTAAGAAAGGGGATCGCAAAATTTGTTCAAACCATCGAGGAATTTGTGTTACAAACACATTAATGAGAATTTTTGCGAAAGTAGTTAAAAACAAACTGCAAAAAAAATATTAGAACCCAAGAAGAACAATGTGGATTCACGGCTGGGAGATCATGTGTAGACCATATTTTCACATTACGACAGATTTTGGGGAAACATAGGGAAAAATCAAAAAATATAGGATTAATTTTCATAGATCTAGAAAAAGCGTATGATACTGTTCCAAGAAAATTACTTTGGAGAGCACTACTTATGGCAAACATAAACCCTTCCTTGATTAAAATAATACAACAGATGTATAAAGATAACATTTGCCAAGTGAAAGTTGGTAATAAACTTTCACAGAAATTTAGAACAAGCAAAGGCCTTTTACAGGGCTGTCCCATGTCACCATCATTATTTGAAATCTATATAGATATTAGCCTTAGAACATGGTCTCGTAAATGTGATAGTATGGGATTAGAAATAAGAGATGGAGTTTACCTACATCATTTATTATTTGCTGATGATCAAGTAGTCGTAGCACAAGATGGGGAGGATGCTAACTATATGTGCAATCAACTAGCAGTAGCATACAAAACTTGGGGTTTGAAGATTAATTACCAAAAAACAGAATACTTGACTAATGATTCAGATGAGCTATACATTGAAGGAAAGAAAATCAAAAAGATAAACACTTTCTGTTATTTGGGATCCATTTTAGAAATCGAGGGAAAATCAGAGTCAGAAATCAATAAAAGAATTAGTAGCGGACGGAGGGTCATTGGGATGCTTAACTCAGTCTTATGGAGCAGGAATGTAATGAGTAGAACTAAAAAATTAATATACAAATCCATATTAGAGAGTGTGGTTCTGTGTGGAATGGAGACCTGGACAATTAACATGAAGCACATTAAAAAATTACAAGCTCTAGAGATTGACTTTTGGAGAAGATCGGCAAGCATCTCCAGGAAAGAAAAGATAAGGAACACCGAAGTAATAAGGAGAATGGAAATAAAAGAAAGAATATATGACGTAATGGATAGCAAGAAATTACAGTGGTACGGGCATGCACGACGAATGGAGGAAGCCAGAATACCAAAATTGATATTGGAGTGGGAACCGGAGGGGAGAAGAAGAAGAGGACGACCTGTGACCACCTGCCTCCAAAATGTACAGCACACAATGAGGAGAATGGGCGCAGAGGAAGAGGACACGCAAGATCGAAACACCTGGAGAAATATTTTGAGAGTATAGTTTAAGAACGTTTATTGTTTGTATTGTAATTTCCAAGTAAATTATTATGTTGGAGATAAGCCTCTGTAATGAGGAAAAGCTCAAAAATAAAATAATCCGAATCGGTCCAGCCTTCTAAATTATCCTAAGGACAAACTCACACACCCATGCCCGAGGGAGGACTCGAACCTCCGCCGGGACCAGCCGCACAGTCCATGACTGCAGCGCCAGCCTTTCTCAATTGATACCTAATTGTATCTGCCGGGACTCTTGAATTTGTGCGCTTAGCGGCCAGATTGGTTAAATTAAATACTACTTAACCGGAAAGCGGGGATAAGTAAACAGTTTTTTTCTTAACAATTATTTCCCAGCGTAGCGTACCCTGCCACACCATTACAAGCTTTTCAGACTCTTTCTGACCACCCTCTACCTACATAAATAAAAGTTAAATACTCAGCCTTTGGCTCGGGTTCGATCCTTACTAAAGCTCCAATTTCTGCATCGTCCTCTTGTTCGGTTTAGGAAACCAAACGAAGGACACATTTCGCGACACCGTTTCTGGCGGGCCGCTTGAATCTGCGCGCGAAACGGCTTGATTCGCTAGCCTCAATTCTAAATATTTCAGAAACGGTTCAATGAATCGATTTTTTTCTTAACAATTAATTCTCATCACTACCTACTCTGCAATACCCTTAGAAGCTTTTCAAACTGTTTAAGATCACAGTAATAACAAATTGTATGGACAATTATAGTGGGCTGTATCATTAAAACCTACTGAGAGAGAACACGGTATTTCAAAAGGATTCATCCCCTCTCTCCAGACTATATCTCATACAGGAAGTAAAATAAGAATCTCGGTGTGAATTTTAACCAAGACATCGAAACTACAGTTTACCATGGCGTCAGTTGCCGGTTCCAATAATTACCGACTGAGGTATCCCATGTGCAACTAGATGGCCCGCTCGATCTCTCTTTCCTTACCCAGGTGGAACTCGGTTAACAACTGTGCGGCATTGTTTCCGTTGGGAGTACGGTACTGCGCGTCCTACAGTTAGCACACTGGACACGCATTTGGGAGGACGCCGGTGCAAACCCGCGTCCGGCCACCCTGATTTACCTTCTCCGTGATTTCCCTAAATCACTTCAGGCATACGCCGGTATGGTTCCTATGACAGGGCACGGCCGACTTCCTTCCCCAGCCTTCCCTAGTCCGGTGGGACCGATGACCTCGCTGCTTGGTCCCCTCCTCCAAATCAACCAATCAACCATTAGATGCTGGGATTCACAAGCTTGCTAACACAGTCTTCCTCCTGCTCCGCCATCGTAAATCCAGACACTGTCAAGCCTTTGATGTGTTATTGCAGTATACGGTGCCAGTGAACTTGAATTAAAAGTGATTTGTGTTACAGGTAACAGCAAAATATTTTCGTTAGCACCTAGTCTCGTAAAGGAAAAAAAAAAGGTATTCAAATGATGATAACTTTCAGCATGTTTCTTTCTTCTCCAACTCTTCTTAATACGTCTTCATTTCTTACTCGGTCTTCCCATTTCACTTTTTCCATTCTTCTCCATATCCACATCTCTAGTGCCTCCAATCTTTTTTCATCTTCCTTCATCAATCTCCAGGTCTCCGCACCACATAGTGCAACGCTCCAGATGTAAGGTAGAATACCGTACTACTACTACCACTATTCAAATGATGAAGCCTGTAAATTGAAAGTAATAGCACATGCAGAAGAACATGGAAACAGAGCAGTGATGGAACTTCGGCCCTCCACTAACAGAAAAAAACCATTCGCAACTGGTGAGCTACTAAAGAGGAACTGCAAAAAAAGAGGAAGGCTAAATGTGCAAGTAGAGAACTGAATGCAATGTGGCCAAAACTAGAACACGACGTATTGAGATGGATTCAAGGAGACCGTCAAAATGGCACTGGAATTAATACAAAAATGATTCAAATATAGGTTTGTAAGATAGCGCTATAGTGGAACTGGTTGATGCAACAGGTTTCTGAAGCGTCATGGACTTAGCATGCGAACCAGAACCAATATATCTCAGAAAAGGCAATACGAGTATAAAGTTAAAACATTACCTTTCCATCGCTTTATTATTCAACACCGTAAGAAAACCAGTATGGAACTAAGCCAAACAGCGAATATGGACGAAACTCCTTTGACATTTGATGTGTCGAGTAACAGAACTGTTGCCATGAAAGATGCTAAAGCTGTAAGTATAATAACATGTGGACATGAAAAAAATGTACTACACTGTTGTCCTTTCATGTTGCGCTGACGGTGCTAAACTTAATCCAGTGATCATTTTCGAGAGCAAAACAGTGCCAAAACCTTCCGAAAAACCGCCAGGTGTTATTTCTCACGTACATTACAAGGGATGGATGGACGAGGCTGGTATGAAATTATTGGTTAAGAGAATGTGGGAAAGAAGTAAGGGTAGTTCATTGAAGGAGAGTTCTGTTCTTGCACTACATCAGTTAGTACCCATTTGAAAAGTTCTGTGAAAGAGAAATTGAGACAGGGAAGTACAGAACTTGCTGTTATTCCGTAAGGACTTACTTCAGGGTATATGAGAGAGGGTTAGAACAAATGGATGGTGGATGAAACCTGACACGAACTAAGGGATCTTTGAAACGGCCTGCAATCGAAGAAGTGTGTCAGTGTATAAAACAGTCGTGGCCTAGAGTGAGAGAAGACATTAGTGTTAAATCTTTCAAGAAGTGCGGCATTAGTAGAGCTCTCGATGGCAGAGAAGACCATCTTATATATGAAAAGGACAATGATGTCGATGTCGACGAAGAGAAAGAAGAAGAAGAACAAGAACAAGAAGAAAGTTCAGATGACGATATCCAGCGACTTTAAAGGTCAGTTCGGTTCTATAAACTAAGCATTTTTTCAGTGTGGCTTTGCACTCTAATAATAAAAAAAGTAAAAATGTTATTTGTAAACAAAACTGCTTCAGAATTAAGGTGCGTCTTATAGCCAGTCAAACACGGTAGGGATAAATCTAGAAGTCGGTCCCGTAAACCGCATTCAGCAGAGTTTCTCACGTCAAAGCCTACTCGTAGTGCCAGCCGAGACTTGAACACTACTCGTGTGTCTGTCTAGCGTGTTTGCAGCGACATTTGTGCTGTAAGTCATAAAGGATTCAGTTGCTAGAAGCCCTTTAATATGGCGATAAGAAAAGCAACGTGTTAAGGTTTATGTATTTATTCTACACGTAGAAATGGAAGATCCCATTGTACCAATATGAATACCTAAGGACAATTGACAACTAGAGTTGAATTTTACTGGGGTGGATTCGGTTTTTGTATGTGAAATATTAAATAGATCAGTTATACCATTCATTTAACATCACCAAGAATCACACCGATCAAGAAGGAGTAGCATGAAGTCACTGGACTCGCTAAAATTTAGTCTCTCTTCTTTAGCTGTTCGATCCATTTGATTTTCAGCATTCTTCTTTTGCACCAATCTTTAAAACTTTCAACTCTCTTCTTGTGGAACTGTTTATCGTTTACACCTCACATCCGTAAAAGGCTATACTCCAGACAAATATCTGCAGAAGCGACTTCCTAATAGTTAACTTATATTCGACGACAATATACTCCTCTTCATCAGAAACACTTCTCTTGAAATAGTCAACCTTCACTTTACATCCTCCACTTTGGCCATCATCATTTTTCTGCCAGAGTGTGTGTGAATTCGTAAGGGACCAAACTGCTGAGGTCATCGGTCCCTAGACTAACACACTACTTCAAGTAACTTAAATTAACTTATGCTAAGAAGAACACACACACCCATTCCCGAGGGAGGACTCGCACCTCAGGCGGGAGCGGCAGCGCAATCCGTGACATTGTGCCTCGAACCGCGCGGTCACACCGCGCGGCTTTTCTGTCTGAATAGTAAACCATATCGAGTACTTTTAGTTACTCGTTTCCTAATCTGTTTGCACTGCATTGCCTGATTTAAACTGACTGTATTCAGTTACACTTTTTTTTATAACCCTTGTTTATGTTTATTTTATAAACGCTTTTCAAGATGTTGTGGGTTGGCAGGAGAGCCAACTCCGTATTATTAGAGGAAGCCGAAAGGCACGCGTTTTAGCTCACGCAGGCTGGCGTGAGGTCTGGAACAGGACAAGGAAATTAGACTTTAGAAAAACGGACGTAGCTGGTGGAATACTTAACTTTAATCCATTAATGATGAGCGTCGCTCTTGACTGTACATGATTCAAGTATCAATAGTAACTGGTAATGGCGCCTTGCTAGGTCGTAGCAAATGACGTAGCTGAAGGCTATGCTAACTATCGTCTCGGCAAATGAGAGCGTATTTTGTCAGTGAACCATCGCTAGCAAAGTCGATTGTCCAACTGGGGCGAGTGCTAGGAAGTCTCTCTAGACCTGCCGTGTGGCGGCGCTCGGTCTGCAATCACTGATAGTGACGACACGCGGGTCCGACGTATACTAACGGACCGCGGCCGATTTAAAGGCTACCACCTAGCAAGTGTGGTGTCTGGCGGTGACACCACACAAGACCTATACTATATTCGAAGAGTCGAAGTGTTTGGAGTCTCTAACACAGTTACAATGTCATCAACAATTCTGACAGTTGTAATTTCTTCTCCTTGAACTTTAATTTCAATTCCAGACATTTCATTTAATTACATTACTGAATTTTTGGGGACAGGGTCCGTTGTCACCTTGTAACCTCCCAAGAAAAAATGTTATATTAAACTGAATGTAACATCTAAAATCCAACAAACACAAATACAACAAAGAGCAACGAATTGCCGATGATCTGTGGAAGAAAATGACAAAGTTAGTAAAAGCGTTGCGCCAAATGCTAATTATATTAAGTAAATAAGAGCAGATATCTGACTACTTCTCAAAAGATTCTCAAAGAAATACGATCCTGGTCCGGATGTCGCCAAGTGTAACCTCTTCGCAAGTAATTAGAATAGTCAATGTTTATAAAAATGTGCCAGATGTTGTCTTCGCACAAAACTGAACAATAAAAATGAGCCAAGCGTAACCTGCTTGCAAAATTAAGGTATAATAATGGCCCAAACGTAAACTCCACACAAAAATTAAGGAATGATAATTGCTCATTAACCCACAATAATATTAATTAAATAAAGAACCATGAACTGAATGTAACATCTCAACACAAATAATTAAGCCTGATAAATTTTATAAGGGCAGCTGCGCTGACCTTCGGCCCTATGAAATAATTAAACCTGATAAATTCTTACCTCAGTAAAACTGCATCTATATCTGCTCTTATTTTTCGGCACAGCTCCGTGCAATGCTGGCCTACATTTAATTTTGATTCTTGGAGGGAAAGCATAGGAAATATTCTTTAAATTGAAATGAACCTTTTTCTTTAAAAAAGTTACTTTATAGAAAAATTATTATTGGGGAATTTTTTGAATCAATTAATTACATTTAACATACGTTATTAGCTGAGCGCAATGCTGCTTTATTACCTTCTACAATAATATACATGTCGTCCACCACATTCCTGACCAGACTCGTGGGCAGAGCACACCGCGGACGCATGCCGACTCGCTGCACACTAGCACTGACTGAGTACAACTATCCAACTGTCTACTCCCTCTGCCAACTCGCCACACACTAGCACTGTCGTCTCGCGCGGTCAAGCGCAGACCAGCCACGATAAATAACACTCTGGTCAGAGATTCTGTCATGCCTCGCCATCGCTGGTAATGAATACATATGAAACGTACGCGTTTCAACCTGACGTCGTGCTTCCGGACATGATCGAATCTTAGGTTTCTGAAGAACATAGCACTTACCCCCTATCAAAACTTTGACAATTTTGCTACGCCTCTTACATCTATGGAGTTTTCGAATTATCACTTTTCTATAAAGTGCACTAATTCTTGGTTGAAAGTGGCCGAATGGCGATGAGAGTCATGAATTAATGCCCAGTAATTGCGTAATCTGTTGCCAAACACTTCCGAGGTAGCGATAGGAAAAGAGATTACTCTATAGAATAGGTTTGAAGCCATATCGTGGGAATGTAGAAGAGAAATCTGAGGTATGTCACTGTTAAATGAACCAGTGTCAACGGAAAGTATTTTGTGGTGGCGCCTGTCACTTCTTGTACTTGTATGTGGACCTCGCTACTGCTACGTGATTATTACGGAAGTGCATTGTTTACTGAAACTGATTAAAAAGTCGTTATGAACTACGCATGTCGAGCAACAGTCATCCTGCGGTGATGGCGACACGTTTTAATCGCTACTACACTCCTGGAAATTGAAATAAGAACACCGTGAATTCATTGTCCCAGGAAGGGGAAACTTTATTGACACATTCCTGGGGTCAGATACATCACATGATCACACTGACAGAACCACAGGCACATAGACACAGGCAACAGAGCATGCACAATGTCGGCACTAGTACAGTGTATATCCACCTTTCGCAGCAATGCAGGCTGCTATTCTCCCATGGAGACGATCGTAGAGATGCTGGATGTAGTCCTGTGGAACGGCTTGCCATGCCATTTCCACCTGGCGCCTCAGTTGGACCAGCGTTCGTGCTGGACGTGCAGACCGCGTGAGACGACGCTTCATCCAGTCCCAAACATGCTCAATGGGGGACAGATCCGGAGATCTTGCTGGCCAGGGTAGTTGACTTACACCTTCTAGAGCACGTTGGGTGGCACGGGATACATGCGGACGTGCATTGTCCTATTGGAACAGCAAGTTCCCTTGCCGGTCTAGGAATGGTAGAACGATGGGTTCGATGACGGTTTGGATGTACCGTGCACTATTCAGTGTCCCCTCGACGATCACCAGTGGTGTATGGCCAGTGTAGGAGATCGCTCCCCACACCATGATGCCGGGTGTTGGCCCTGTGTGCCTCGGTCGTAGGCAGTCCTGATTGTGGCGCTCACCTGCACGGCGCCAAACACGCATACGACCATCATTGGCACCAAGGCAGAAGCGACTCTCATCGCTGAAGACGACACGTCTCCATTCGTCCCTCCATTCACGCCTGTCGCGACACCACTGGAGGCGGGCTGCACGATGTTGGGGCGTGAGCGGAAGACGGCCTAACGGTGTGCGGGACCGTAGCCCAGCTTCATGGAGACGGTTGCGAATGGTCCTCGCCGATACCCCAGGAGCAACAGTGTCCCTAATTTGCTGGGAAGTGGCGGTGCGGTCCCCTACGGCACTGCGTAGGATCCTACGGTCTTAGCGTGCATCCGTGCGTCGCTGCGGTCCGGTCCCAGGTCGACGGGCACGTGCACCTTCCGCCGACCACTGGCGACAACATCGATGTACTGTGGAGACCTCACGCCCCACGTGTTGAGCAATTCAGCGGTACGTCCACCCGGCCTCCCGCATGCCCACTATACGCGCTCGCTCAACGGCCGTCAACTGCACATACGGTTCACGTCCACGCTGTCGCGGCGTGCTACCAGTGTTAAAGACTGCGATGGAGCTCCGTATGCCACGGCAAACTGGCTGACACTGACGGCGGCGGTGCACAAATGCTGCGGAGCTAGCGCCATTCGACGGCCAACACCGCGGTTCCTGGTGTGTCCGCTGTGTCGTGCGTGTGATCATTGCTTGTACAGCCCTCTCGCAGTGTCCGGAGCAAGTATGGTGGGTCTGACACACCGGTGTCAATGTGTTCTTTTTTCCGTTTCCAGGAGTGTATTACAAAGTGCGGTAGGGCAACCTGCATTGCTAAGCATAACAGCCGATAAAAGCCAAGTACATTGGCTTGGGCCACCATGGATATAAAAGTTGATCCGGGCTCTTACATACTGAGGACAAGCTCAACTGCAACTGATTCATCAGAGAGGTTTTAGGACAAGAGCTACTTTGTCTGTTTCAAGTATACCTCACGTCATATTTGTACTGGACATTTTCTGTCCACATGTGTCGAGGAATGCACAAACATTCTTCAAACAATTGCAAGGACTGCCTCTTACCTCGCCAGATCGTTCGCTTACCCTGTCGACTACAGAACATCATATATTATTGATCAGCAATTAACTACTCGCTCTTCTACTAATCACTGTTGGTATTTCCTTGACCAGCCAAAAGCAATATGCTCCTATTTATCAGGGGACTCGTCCCATCCACCTGGGAGCCAGGACACGGGGTTGGAACACTTAAACATTTAGTATGGAGTGAGCCGCATTAACCCGTTTCGTAGCAAATTTATTTTTAAAACTGTTGTGTTACTGAGAACTGAGAATGAAATTTAACGTCTCTCTGTAATATCTTAAGTGATGAAATGAACGGGGGCAGTTAAGTAAGAAACGTGATATTTCTTACGACTGTTTCTGCCTTATGATGACTGCCGTTTTAGGACAAAATTAAAATTGACGATTTTATATTTCGTTACAGTTTTATTTAAACGTTAAACATAAAAACACAGAATGTCAATGAAATAACTTGTTTTGCTTTTCACTAAACGATCAAAGTCTGTTACCACTTTTCGAGTAATGCTAATTCGAAGACAATCTCGTAAGTGGAAGTCTGCCAGTAAACTTCTGTGGGTGTATTTCGTTCTGTTCAATGCGCAAAAAAAAAAAAAAAAAAAAAAACAGCATGTACATGTAAATCTCAACATCGCCATAATAGTAGCTTCAGACTTGTACAGTCGTGAAAATTTACTTTCGATAAACAGAAGTCTACGAGACTCATTTTGCTATGAAACTAACCACGCAGACGTCACCCGGTGGGTGTACAAGTTGTGGCTGTAGTCGAGTTTCCACGCTGTTCATATAATTCGAAAATCAGTGAAACTGCGCAATCCTTTCCAGCCTGAAAAGCAGTATGCCAACTTTAGCTAACTACAAATTCATTCACTGAGTGTGTGTGACGTTCGTTTCTATGCTTTCTTCAGTCTTGTGGCCTAAAAGCGGAGGATTTTTTATTTTTTCAATTTTTTATTCCACATTGCCTTATTGCTGTTCACCTTCCAAGTGTCCATAATCTTTTGCATGGAAATCTATTGTAATCTTGCTGTAAACTGAACTTTTTCTCGTGTTAAAATTTTGAAGCACATTTATAGAACACTAAGAGTATCAAGACACCATGGCATATAATTAGCATATAGACTAGGCATCCTGCACTGATACATTGATGTGACTGGCCGCTTTCATGTTCCTAGCCCAACCATCATGCTACATTTCAATCCATTTAGAAAAAGCTACCCTCCATTTTAAGGGGAGACTCCAACCTAAGACTTACATTTGTTCTACAAAAAATTTAAAGGCTATTTCACATCTTTGGAGTGTTTGGCCTTAGACCCCAAACCGGTTTGTATTCGAATTACAAGTACGTCTAAGAATACTGACTGCATAAGGGGCTGTCGCACAGCGACAAGTGACAAATATAATTTTTCATTTCTGTCACCATCAAACAGAACCATCGTTAGTCCGACCTTGGCATAAACTCAGACTGGGAAAAACAAGTTGCAAGATCTTCAGGAAAATTGAAGTAAAAAAAAATGACAGCCAGTCGTTAGAAACCAATAACTTTGCCTGTTGACAGTGTAAATATAAATTTAGGGAACATCAGAAGCCCTGTTCAGTACAGACAGTAGACTCCAAGGACATATACACTGAAAGGTCTCTGTTGGATTCCTTTCATGTTAATTTCTTAAATATGTTCTCATTTACGGCATAAATTCCTCTTCTAAATTTACCTTGGTGTTTCTGACTATCTGGGAGGAGACTGAGCAGTGGAACGTGTTACTTTTACACATAAACAAGAACGATCTGTCACACTACTACACTTTAAAACACAGTTTATATGTAATTCATGTCACACAGTCTCATACGGAACCTACATCCGCTTTCTTTTATATACTGTATATGATAAGATACTGTCATCCCTCTTCCCTTCTGTGTGAGAGGATGAATGAGCCAATGTATTTCTAGTTGCATGCTTGATGGTAGCAGACAAGCCTGTCTGCTAGAGAACAGTAGGACCAACGTCGGAACAGGTAGCTACGCTTTCTAAAAGCAGAGAGGTTTCTATTCTTAGTATGGTCATGTCCGTCCCTTGTCATGTTGGTATAGGAAGCTTCCTCTCTGGTCACTTCCGTTTGTATCTGTGAGGACCCTCAGGAAGGGACCACGGCAATCTGTCCGCGGCGAGCGTCTGAAGTGGTAAGATCTCCGGCTAAGCGCGTGTCTGCTAAGTCCGTAGGACAATGGATTTCTTAATTTCAGCCTAACTGAAAATTCAGTCACCTTTATTTCAGGTTTAGCTCTAAAATACCTAATGTTATCTTAAATTGCAACGCAGTGTAATTCGAGTGTGAAGTTCAGAATATCTTCCGGTAGTTGCTTTGTCACTACTTTGTGAGTAAAGTGGAACCACGCATTGATCAGTAACTCTAACTAAGATCATCAATCTTAAATGCGAATGTGCGTGAGATTATAACGTCTTGTCTTGACAATATTTTTCAATATAGCAACTTTTCTTTATGTTCAATACACGTGGTGTGTACTTTGTGAGACCAGTACCACGTGCTTATACAATTGTTTGACCCATCAGGTTAATAGTAAGACGTTAGTAACCAGTTCGAGGTTTTTCTTTTGTAAATTGCGTTTCGATGTAATTTATTTTAATTATCAAAATTATTGTGGAGTTACACTCTTTGTGTAAACCAAGTTGACCACGTGAAGCATGTGGTGTAAGCATCAAAGTAGCCCTCAGCTATTCTTTTCGGGAAGATTTCACAGAGAGTTAGTGTGTGGTAATTTCATGACGGGCAGGATTGCGCTACGAACGTAACTTCTTTGGGTGAAAATTGAATCGGTTGGTTGTGGTTAATTTCCCCTTGCAACGTTCTTTGTGTGTTATTTTATGAATGCAGTGTTGTATGCAGTCTCCCAATCTTGGCTCCATATTTGATGTGTTCTGTAAGATTACAAACTCACACTTTCACAACCCTAAATAACGCACCAGTTTAGTTATGAATCAGGTTTGATATGCTGAAATTTCAATGATCAATGTTAAAATAAATTTCCAAATATAAACTGATTTATTTCTTTTTATTTAAATTCTCTTTTATATATATATATATCACCGGTTGTCATATGACTATTAAAAGATTATAATTAATGTTAGTCTGGTTGGGTATTTGGTAAGCTAGACTGTATACCTGGTGAAACAGTTGTGCAGTAATGCAAGGTTAACTTCCTCACATAGCTCACAGCTTTTAACCCACTTTTATGGTCTTGAATATCAGCACCGCTTTTAGAACAAATTAATGCAACCACATTACAACACTGGCTCACAACCGCAGCTTCTCAAGGATATTCTAATAGCCTCTCAGGGCGAATGCTGCGATTAGTCACTAGAAAAAGATTAGTCTTTGAGATAGTCTTGTCAGTCTTCATTGGGGAACACTTGACAAGTTTCAAAGGACATTTAGCCCTAGTTGCGTCGTTTCCAGGGAACACCACGACATGGCAGTCTCCTTCCGTCCCCTATTAAATTTATTTACAATATTTACAAGATTTCCAGTGATTACGTTAAACTACTTTTCAATATTTCCAAATTTTTTCAATGATTCTGATGTGTTGGTCGTCATCGTATTTTCTGTGTGTAGGCCACACAAGTCATAAATGATTTTAAGGTTCTGTCAGTTCGAAGTTTCTTTAAGGCCTTTTCAATCGTTTCTTCAGTCTTCATCGCCGACTTTTTTTCTTTTCCCATCAAGATTTAAAATTAGTTGGTCAAACTGTTGTCCGTGGTACTCTGCATCTTCTCGAAGACTTTTTACTAATGAGTAAATATTGAGATAAACTTTTGACATTAATATATTTATTCCCCCATTTCATTTTTCTGAGACGTTATTTTTGCGATGGCGCCGGCATCCCAGGAGAAAACGACGAAGTCTGATTCCATGACAATGTCCTACGCAGCACTCAAGTAACCGGCAATGTGCACCCAAAGAAGAATTCCATTCGAGAATATTTTCCGTTGTCCGGCGCCGATTGGCGCCACTCAGATATGGACACGAATTTGCTACCACATTTACAAGTGGCCAGGAATGATGGAATACCTTTTGAAATCGCGTATGCAAAAACAGATGTTAGTGTGGATGAAATATACACTACTGGCCATTAAAATTGCTACACCACGAAGATAACGTGCTACAGGCGCGAAATTTAACCGACAGGAAGAAGATGCTGTGTTATACAAATGATTAGCTTTTCAGAGCATTCACACAAGGTTGGCGCCGGTGGCAACACCTACAACGTGCTGACTTCAGGAAAGTTTCCAACCGATTTCTCATACACAAACAGCAGTTGACCGGCGTTGCCTGGTGAAACGTTGTTGTGATGCCTCGCGTAAGTAGGAGAAATGCGTACCATCACGTTTCCGACTTTGATAAAGGCCGGATTGTAGCCTATTGCGATTGCGGTTTATCGTATCGCGACATTTCTGCTCGCGTTGGTCGAGATCCAATGACTGTTAGCAGAATGTGGAATCGGTGGGTTCAGGTGGGTAATACGGACGCCGTGCTGGATCCCAACGGCCTCGTATCACTAGCAGTCGAGATGACAGGCATCTTATCCGCATGGCTGTAAAGGATCGTGCAGCCACGTCTCGATCCCTGAGTCAACAGATGGGGACAAGACAACAACCATCTGCACGAACAGTTCGACGACGTTTGCAGCAACGTGGACTATCACCTCGGAGACCATGGCTGCGGTTACCCTTGCCGCTGCATCACAGACAGGAGCGCCTGCGATGGTGTACTGAACGATGAACCTTGGTGCACGAATGGCAAAACGTCATTTTTTCTGATGAATCCAGGTTCTGTTTACAGGATCATGATGGTCGTATCCGTGTTTGGCGACATCGCGTGAACGCACATTGGAAGCGTGTATTCGGCATCGCCATACTGGCGTATCACCCGGCGTGATGGTATGGGGTGGCATTGGTTACACGTCTCGGTCTCCTCTTGTTCGCATTGACGGCACTTTGAACAGTGGACGTTACATTTGATATTTGTTACGACCAGTGGCTCTACCGTTCATTCGATCCCTGCGAAACCCTACATTTCAGCAGGGTAATGCACGACCTTATGTTGCAGGTCGTGTACGGGCCTTTCTGGATACAGGAAATGTTCGACTGATGCCCTGACCAGCACATTCTCCAGATCTCTCACCAATTTAAAACGTCTGGTCAATGGTGGCCGAGTAACTGGCTCGTCACAGTACACCAGTCACTACTCTTGATGAACTGTTGTATCGTGTTGCAGCTGTACCTGTACACGCCATCCAAGCTCTGTTTGACTAAATACCCAGGCGTATCAAGGCTGTTATAAACGGCCAGAGGTGGTTGTTCTGGGTACTGATTTCTCAGGATCTATGCACCCAAATTGCTTAAAAATATAATCACATGTCAGTTGTAGTATAATATATGGTTCAAATGGCTCTGAGCACTATGGGACTCAACTGCTGAGGTCATTAGTCCCCTAGAACTTAGAACTAGTTAAACCTAACTAACCTAAGGACATCACAAACATCCATGCCCGAGGCAGGATTCGAACCTGCGACCGTAGCGGTCTTGCGGTTCCAGACTGCAGCGCCTTTAACCGCACGGCCACTTCGGCCGGCTGTAGTATAATATATTTGTCTAATGAATACCCGTTTATCATCTGCCTTTCTTCTTGGTGTAGAAATTTTAACGGCCAGTAGTGTATTTCAATTAGATATAGTTTACAGTAGTAGTACACAAGTGAGTGAGGTTTTACTGCAGTGGGAATGGAGAGGTTTATGACAGCGATTGTGGTATTACATTGTGGTATTATTTAATAACGTTCATAGTTGTATTGATAGTAAGAAGTGTTATTTAGCTCTTCTAGACTTGAGGAAATAAAAAACAATGTATGAAAAATATTTCTGTTTAGATATCGATTTAATTTAAAGTAGAATCGCTACAGACCTTGTCTTTACGATTTGTGTCGGAATAACACTGCACCAGTGGCAGACTGATTATGTTCTAATGTCAGAAGTCACTTCTGATGTTTCAGGTGCGTCTACCAACTGGTCGGCAGCGACATGAGGTTTTCGCCGGTGGCGACTGCGCTAGTGGTGCTGGTGGTCAGTGGCTGGGTGGAGCCGCACCGCTCCAAGCGGGTCGTCTACCTGGATACGGCCAGCCCCATAGACGTAGGTGAGTTTCACTAGGCTAGTCAACCAGGGCTTTCCCGCCGCCGGAGGCAAATCCACCATCCGTGACAATAAATATCGTCTCATCCGGAAATATATACCACTACAGTACAGTACTGAATTTACGAGTAAGGTACTTCACTTACCAAAATATTTGGGGTTGTTTTTTCCTGCAGGAACACATTGATTTCTCCACACTCGCGGAGTAAGTACAACGTCGTCAGAAGATGGACCCTCTAGTATTCACACCAAACAAACGATAATGTGGTGCTTCATAAATGTCATTATTTTCACAAGCAAACACCCTAAAGTTGCATATAAAATATTTACTCTTTAACTAGTGTTCGGAAACAAGCCCATCATCAGCAAATTGAAACAGAGTTACTTGTGCTGTCCTGACATGATTCCTGATGATTCATTCACTAGTTTCGGAACACCAGCTTCAAGGTGTTTTCTTGTAAACGAAATGTTTTTTATGTTATGAAAGCCATGCATTTTAAATGTCCATTTAATAATATGTGATTTAATTTCGGTTTATTTTTTTAGGAATAAATGTCGAGTCTCTATCCAGTTGTTCTTGCTTTTGTTGCTGTTGTTATTGTTGTCGTTCTCAGTCAGCTATCCATGCTTGTCTGTCCTGTGCAAGGTTCTTAATCTCTGCGTAACTACCCGAATCTACTTCCATTTGAATCTACTTACTGTATTCAAACTCGGGTCGCTCTACATTTGTTTTTGATAAACAACGTTTCTCGTCCTTGTATATATAAAGAAAAGGCTGCCTGCTTTCTATATTTTTCAATATTTTGACAACAATATATGCCACTAAAATTATAAAGCACGACTTTTCTCAATTATATTAATTTGATGGGGCATAAAAGTAAAATATAAGACCGCCGATGAAGAGCAAGTGCTCGATACCTATCCGGTAAGTTGAAAAATATAAAAGCAAGTAGCTCTGTCTTATACAAAGAAATAAAAATGTCGCTTATCAACTACACTCCTGGAAATGGAAAAAAGAACACATTGACACCGGTGTGTCAGACCCACCATACTTGCTCCGGACACTGCGAGAGGGCTGTACAAGCAATGATCACACGCACGGCACAGCGGACACACCAGGAACCGCGGTGTTGGCCGTCGAATGGCGCTAGCTGCGCAGCATTTGTGCACCGCCGCCGTCAGTGTCAGCCAGTTTGCCGTGGCATACGGAGCTCCATCGCAGTCTTTAACACTGGTAGCATGCCGCGACAGCGTGGACGTGAACCGTATGTGCAGTTGACGGACTTTGAGCGAGGGCGTATAGTGGGCATGCGTGAGGCCGGGTGGACGTACCGCCGAATTGCTCAACACGTGGGGCGTGAGGTCTCCACAGTACATCGATGTTGTCGCCAGTGGTCGGCGGAAGGTGCACGTGCCCGTCGACCTGGGACCGGACCGCAGCGACGCACGGATGCACGCCAAGACCGTAGGATCCTACGCAGTGCCGTAGGGGACCGCACCGCCACTTCCCAGCAAATTAGGGACACTGTTGCTCCTGGGGTATCGGCGAGGACCATTCGCAACCGTCTCCATGAAGCTGGGCTACGGTCCCGCACACCGTTAGGCCGTCTTCCGCTCACGCCCCAACATCGTGCAGCCCGCCTCCAGTGGTGTCGCGACAGGCGTGAATGGAGGGACGAATGGAGACGTGTCGTCTTCAGCGATGAGAGTCGCTTCTGCCTTGGTGCCACTGATGGTCGTATGCGTGTTTGGCGCCGTGCAGGTGAGCGCCACAATCAGGACTGCCTACGACCGAGGCACACAGGGCCAACACCCGGCATCATGGTGTGGGGAGCGATCTCCTACACTGGCCGTACACCACTGGTGATCGTCGAGGGGACACTGAATAGTGCACGGTACATCCAAACCGTCATCGAACCCATCGTTCTACCATTCCTAGACCGGCAAGGGAACTTGCTGTTCCAACAGGACAATGCACGTCCGCATGTATCCCGTGCCACCCAACGTGCTCTAGAAGATGTAAGTCAACTACCCTGGCCAGCAAGATCTCCGGATCTGTCCCCCATTGAGCATGTTTGGGACTGGATGAAGCGTCGTCTCACGCGGTCTGCACGTCCAGCACGAACACTGGTCCAACTGAGGCGCCAGGTGGAAATGGCATGGCAAGCCGTTCCACAGGACTACATCCAGCATCTCTACGATCGTCTCCATGGGAGAATAGCAGCCTGCATTGCTGCGAAAGGTGGATATACAATGTACTAGTGCCGACATTGTGCATGCTCTGTTGCCTGTGTCTATGTGCCTGTGGTTCTGTCAGTGTGATCATGTGATGTATCTGACCCCAGGAATGTGTCAATAAAGTTTCCCCTTCCTGGGACAATGAATTCACGGTGTTCTTATTTCAATTTCCAGGAGTGTATATGAAGACAGAAAGATTCCTTGAATACAAAGAATCTACAAATATTACCTTCCCACACATATCCTTTCATTACCGAACTTACAATTTCTTGATGCCTCAGGATTCAACTTATCAATCATTTAGTCAAGTTTGCCATAAATTTCTTTTTTCGAGAACTCGATTCCGTAGCTCCTCCCTGTTATTCGATCTACCCACCTAGCTAACCTTCGGCACTTGCTGTAATTTCCCAGTTTTAATATCTTCATGTCTCAACTGCTTATAGTCCGTGTTTCATTTCCGTGCAAGACTACACTCTGCACAAATGCCTTAAGAAAAGGCGTTGTAATTATTAGAATTTGTATTAGTTGACAAAATTTTTCCTCTTTCTCAGAAATTCTTTTCTTCCTAATGCCAGTGTGCATTTTATGTTCTCTCTGCTTCAGTTATGCTGTTATTGCATTGGCAAAATAGTAAAACTCATCTAATTTCTTATACACTAAAGTAATTCTATCAGTATCACCAGATTTAATAACATTACGGTCCATTGCCCTTACTTTACTGATGTAATGTTCACATTATTTTTCTTTTCGGTATACTGACCATTCCGTTCAAGTGCCCTTCCAAATCGTTTGTCGCCTCTGACAGAATTACAATACAACAAACCTTAAAGTTCTTATTTCTTCTGCATGAACTTTCATTCCAGTTTCACATTTCTCCTTGGTTTCTTTTATGGCTTGCTCAGTGTACAGTTCGAGTAAGTTCGGGGATTGGCTACAACCCCCTCTCACTCCCTTTTCAGCCTCGGTTTTCATTTCATGTGCTTTGAGTCATATAACTGCAGTATTCTTACTGTAGAATTGTAAATATTTCATCCCTGCCGTTTTTAAATTTCAAACAGTGTAGTCGCGTCAACATCTCAAAAGATTTCTCTAGATGTACTAATTCTATAAAATCAGGTTTGCCTTTCCTTAACGCATCTTCTAGGATAAGTCATATAGTCAGTACTGCCTCGCGTATTCGCTCATTTCTCTGGAACCGAAACTCATTTTATCAGAGGTTGGCTTCTGCCAATTTTTCCATTCTTCTGTAAATAATATTTTGTAACCATCTTTTATTAAACTAATGGGTCAGTAGTATTCACACCTCTCTGGACTTACCTTCTTTGGAACTGGAATTATTACATTCATTCAGAGGGTATTACATCCGTCTCATGTGTCTTGCCCACCAAGTGGAATAAATTTGGCATTTCTGGCAGTTCCGCGGATCTCATTACTTCTCAGGGAATGTCATCTATTGTTTCCAATTACGTACTTACTACTCTGTCAAATTCGTCTCTGGAATATCATATCTCTCATTTTATTTTCACCTACTTCCTTTTCTCTTTCTGTAGAACTATTCTCGAGTTTGTTTCCGTAATACGGTTCCTATATATGTTCCCTCACTCTTCAGGTTCCCCTACTTTGCTAAGTACTGGCTTGCCATCTGAACTTCTGATATTCATATCGCTGCTTTTCTTTTCCCCGAACGTCGGTTTAATTTTCCTATACGTTTTACCTATCTTTCCTCTGGTCATGCATGCTTCTACAGCCTTGCATTTGTCCTCTAGCCACTCCTACTTAGCCATTTTTCACTTCTTAACACTCTTATTTTTAAGCCATCTATATCCCCATTCGCCTGCTTTTGCTTCATTTTTATATTTCGTCAACGGAATTCCGGTGCTATCAAGAAAATTTTACTAAGCCTTGCAATTTTACCTCTGTTTCCTTACCTGTTTCATCTCTCAAATCTACACATCCGTCTTTTATTGATTCTTTTCCTCTTTAATCCAGCGTTGCCCAATGTTCTCAACAACCGCTAGTTACCTCGCTTTATTCAGGTACCATCTCTTTCATTTCCCACATTTTTGTAATTTCTTCAGTTTTAATCTGCACTTTATAACAAATATATTATGATCAGAGTCCACATCAACCCCTGGAAATGGCTTGAAATTTAAAAATCTGATTTTGAAATCTCAATCTTTCCACTCTACTATCGCTGCGAAACCTTTCACTGGCCTCATGTTTCTTCCATGTTTACGGTTTTCTTCGAAGATTTTTAAACGAGATGTCAACGATAATTATATACTGCTCTATAATTCTACCAGCCTGCTTCCTCTTTCACTCCTTTCCCCTGTCCAAGTTCTACTATTTTTTCTTCTCTATCTTTTCGTTACTACCGAATTCCAATTGCCCAACACAGTTTAATTTTTATCTTCATTAACTATCGAATAGTTTCCATTATCTCATTATACATTCTTTCCATCTCTTGATCATATGCAGAGGTAGCTGGCATATAAACTTCTATTACTTTGGTGTGTGTTGGTTATATGCCTATCCTGGCTTCGACCATGAGTTCACTATGCTGTTCCTAGTAACTTACCTGCATTCCTGTATTCTTATTCATTATTATGCTTACTCCTGCATTTTCCATATTTAATTTCGTGATGACAACTTTGTATTAACTTCACCAGAAATCCTTTCTTCCTGTTATCTAACTAATTTCCACTATACCTAACTTCATTCTACTTCTACATCATACTCCACATGTCATCTAACGGTGTGTCCGCCCCCGGTAGCTGAGTGGTCAGCGTGACAGAATGTCAATCCTAAGGACTCGGGTTCGATTACCGGCTGGGTCGGAGATTTTCTCCGCTTAGGGACTGGGTGTTGTGTTGTCCTAATCATCATCATTTCATCCCCATCGACGCGCAAGTCGCCGAAGTGGCTTCAAATCGAAAGACTTGCACCAGGCGAACAGTCTACCCGACGGGAGGCCCTAGTCACACGACATTATTTACTTATCTAACGGTATAAAGTGGAGAGTACTTTGGTACCACTAAATGTTCGCTCACGTATGGCGGCGGGATGTGAATAATTGTCGGTAAATCTCTGTATTAGCTCCAATTTCTCGAATGTCCCCATCGTGATCATTTCGTGAGATATGAGGGAAGAAGTAATATGTTGTGCATCTCTTCTCGGGAAGTGCTCTCCCTCGAAGTCTCAATAGTTAACCTCTTGATGATGAATAACGCCTCTCTTGTAACGTGTGCCATTAGAATTTGTTGAGCATTTCTGTTACGCTCTCGCGGCGACTGAACGATCGAGTGACAGGACATACTGCCCTTCGTTGGATCTTTTCCATCAGTCCTAATGGTTAGCATCCCTAGTACATGAACAATACTCAATAATCGGTCCTCCTAAGGTCGTCCCTGTTCGGAGATGTGAACTGGGGACTAGTTTAGCTCCGGTATGTTTTACCAAACAGGATTACACCATCATCAAGCCTTGCACTGGAGCTGCGTGGCCTCGGGGAAAAATAGCGGCTATAGTTTCCTCTTGATTTCCAGTAGCCTTTCAAATCCACAGCTCCCGTGCATATTCACTCTCTGAACACAAGTATTCAGACACCTGTTGGTGAACATTAATGTGGTGTGTGTTCCTCATTCTCCTTTATGAGGACTTGAACTCTGTTGGGATCACTTTCAACAAGGTAGCTGAATGTCTGTGGAAAAATGGCAGTCCATTCTTTCTCAGCAACCGAACCAATGATGTTTGACGCTTTTTTTCAGAGCAGAGTCGGCGTTGTAACTCAACGCAGATATGTTCTGTAGGGTTCATTTTGGGACTCTGGACAAGCCAGGCCATTTCAGGAAAATTACCTCAAAAATGTTGCGCTTTAGTACAAAATGATTCAAAATATTTTTGATCAGATTAGTGCGTAATGAACCTCTGGGATTTCAGAAGACAACTGCGCGAAAACTGCAGGACACGCAGGAAAATGACATTTCAGTAGACAGAACATCTCTCCGAGTCTCGATTCTTAATACTAGCACTGGTGCAGGTGCAGGGTGCACCACTAGGGGACAGGCGTGTCAGAGCATGGCATATATTGGTGTGTGCATTATGTGTCCTTCAGTGCACTAAAAGCTGCCATGGTTCAGACACGATTTACAAATACATATGAGGAGAAAGCTCCCACAGATAAGATCACCCCTGGGTGGTACAATACATTCCGTGAGAATGGCTGTTTATGTAATGCGAAGAAAACAGGTTGGGGTTGACTGTCAGCAAAGAACGTGGAGGGTTTGTGGGAACCAGTCGACAGGAGCCCGAAGACATCGATGACTCGTGCGAGCAGAGAACTGCGGATACGGCAGTCAACTGTTGTTGTTGTTGTGGACTTCAGTCCTGAGACTGGTTTGATGCAGCTCTCCATGCTACTCTATCCTGTGCAAGCTTCTTCATCTCCCAGTACCTACTGCAATCTACATCCTTCTGAATCTGCTTAGTGTATTCATCTCTTGGTCTCCCTCTACGATTTTTACCCTCCACGCTGCCCTCCAATGCTAAATTTGTGATCCCTTGATGCCTCAAAACATGTCCTACCAACCGATCCCTTCTTCTAGTCAAGTGGTGCCACAAACTTCTCTTCTCCCCAATCCTATTCAATACCTCCTCATTAGTTGCGTGATCTACCTACCTTATCTTGAGCATTCTTCTGTAGCACCACATTTCGAAAGCTTCTATTCTCTTCTTGTCCAAACTAGTTATCGTCCATGTTTCACTTCCATACATGGCTACACTCCATACAAACATTTTCAGAAACGACTACTATATCCTCTCTACTTCGACCATCATCAGTTATTTTACTCCCTAAATAGCAAAACTCCTTTACTACTTTAAGTGTCTCATTTACTAATCTAATTCCCTCAGCATCACCCGATTTAATTTGACTACATTCCATTATCCTCGTTTTGCTTTTGTTGATGTTCATCTTATATCCTCCTTTCAAGACACTGTCCATCCCGTTCAACTGCTCTTCCAAGTCCTTTGGTGTCTCTGACAGAATTACAATGTCATCGGCGAACCTCAAAGTTTTTACTTCTTCTCCCTGAATTTTAATACCTACTCCGAATTTTTCTTTTGTTTCCTTTACTGCTTGCTCAATATACAGATTGAATAACATTGGGGAGAGGCTACAACCCTGTCTCACTCCTTTCCCAACCACTGCTTCCCTTTCATGCCCCTCGACTCTTATAACTGCCATCTGGTTTCTGTACAAATTGTAAATAGCCTTTCGCTCCCTGTATTTTACCCCTGCCACCTTTAGAATGTGAAAGAGAGTATTCCAGTCAACATTGTCAAAAGCTTTCTCTAAGTCTACAAATGCTAGAAACGTAGGTTTGCCTTTTCTTAATCTTTCTTCTAAGATAAGTCGTACGGTTAGTATTGCCTCATGTGTTCCAACATTTCTACGGAATCCAAACTGATCTTCCCCGAGGTCCGCTTCTACCAGTTTTTCCATTCGTCTGTAAATAATTCGCGTTAGTATTTTGCAGCTGTGACTTATTAAACTGATAGTTCGGTAATTTTCACATCTGTCAACACCTGCTTTCTTTGGGATTGGAATTATTATATTCTTCTTGAAGTCTGAGGGTATTTCGCCTGTCTCATACATCTTGCTCACCAGATGGTAGAGTTTTGTCATGACTGGCTCTCCCAAGGCCGCTAGTAGTTGTAATGGAATGTTGTCTACTCCCGGGACCTTGTTTCGACTCAGGTCTTTCAGTGCTCTGTCAAACTCTTCACGCAGTATATCTCCCATTTCGTCTTCATCTACATCCTCTTCCATTTCCATAATATTGTCCTCAAGCACATCGCCCTTGTATAAACCCTCTATATACTCCTTCAACCTTTCTGCCTTCCCTTCTTTGCTTAGAACTGGGTTGCCATCTGAGTTCTTGATATTCATACAAGTGGCTCTCTTCTCTCCAAAGGTCTCTTTAATTTTCCTGTAGGCAGTATCTATCTTACCCCTGGTGAGACAAGCCTCTACATCATTACATATTTTCTTCTTTCATCAATTAAGTTCAATATTTCTTCTGTTACCCAAGAATTTCTACTAGCCCTCGTCTTTTTACCTACTAGATCGTCTGCTGCCTTCACTACTTCATCCCTCAGAGCTACCCATTCTTCTTCTACTGTATTTCTTTCCCCCATTCCTGTCAATTGTTCCCTTATGCTCTCCCTCAAACTCTCTACAACCTCTGGTTCTTTCAGTTTATCCAGGTCCCATCTCCTTAAATTCTCACCTTTTTGCAGTTTCTTCAGTTTTAATCTGCAGTTCATAACCAATAGATTGTGGTCAGAATCCACATCTGCCCCTGGAAAAGTCTTACAATTTAAAACATGGTTCCTAAATGTCTGTCTTACCATTATATAATCTATCTGATACCTTTTAGTATCTCCTGGATTCTTCCAGGTATACAACCTTCTTTTATGATTCTTGAACCAAGTGTTAGCTATGATTAAGTCATGCTCTGTGCAAAATTCTACAAGGCGGCTTCCTCTTTCATTTCTTCCCCCCAATCCATATTCACCTACTATGTTTCCTTCTCTCCCTTTTCCTACTGACGAATTCCAGTCACCCATGACTATTAAATTTTCGTCTCCCTTCACTACCTGAATAATTTCTTTTATCTCGTCATACATTTCATCTATTTCTTCATCATCTGCAGAGCTAGTTGGCATATAAACTTGTACTACTGTAGGAGGCATGGGCTTTGTGTCTATCTTGGCCACAATAATGCGTTCACTATGCTGTTTGTAGTAGCTAACCCGCACTCCTATTTTTTTATTCATTATTAAACCTACTCCTGCATTACCCCTATTTTATTTTGTATTTATATCCCTGTATTCACCCGACCAAATGTCTTGTTCCTCCTGCCACAGAACTTCACTAATTCCCTCTATATCTAACTTTAACCTATCCATTTCGCTTTTCAAATTTTCTAACCTACCTGCCCGATTAAGGGATCTGACATTCCACGCTCCGATCCGTAGAACGCCAGTTTTCTTTCTCCTGATAACGACGTCCTTTTGAGTAGTCCCCGCCCGGAGATCCGAATGGGGGACTATTTTACCTCCAGAATATTTTACCCAAGAGGACGCCATCATCATTTAATCATACAGTAAAGCTGCATTTCCTCGGGAAAAATTACGGCTGTAGTTTCCCCTTGCTTTCAGCCGTTCGCAGTACCAGCACAACAAGGCTGTTTTGGTTAATGTTACAGGGCCAGATCAGTAAATCATCCAGACTGTTGCCCCTGCAACTACTGAAAAGGCTGCTGCCCCTCTTCAGGAACCACATGTTTGTCTGGCCTCTCAACAGATACCCCTCCGTTGTGGTTGCACCTACGGTACGGCCATCTGTATCGCTCAGGCACGCAAGCCTCCCCACCAACGGCAAGGTCCATGGTTCATGGGGGGAGGGGGGGGGCAGTCAACTACGCAACCGAAAAGTCTACTTGTATAATCACATCAGATATAACCTCATCGAACAAGAAATTAATCACCCCCGGAGGAATAATTACTAGCAGCATTTAATGCCGAGAAATTTGGCTTGGACTTCATAACGGATTGGGTTCGATTAGGAATTGAGTTCACGAGATGGTGCAGGTACGTCGCATCCAGATTAAGCCCCTCTCTGAGGATTTGATAGAACAGTTCCATCAAATTGCGGGGATGTTGATGTCGGTGTTTTATTTACTGTTCAAACATATCCCAAAAATTTTCTAAGGGGTTCAAGTCAGGTCGTTATGCAAGTCAAGCGCATATTCTTCCAGCCCGATAAACTTTGCTGTTGTCGTCTTTATACGCCTATGTGAGCAATGGCATCTTGCGAGGTGACCAGCTTCAGATGTTCACTGCATGCGTTTCCCGTCTGTTTTCTTTAACTAACGGCCGGGGGGTGGGGGTGGGGGTGGGGGGAGTAGACTTTCATTCATGGCCTGCAACATTGTGCAGCATTTCTGTTACGTTTTGAAGAGATTTTTTTTCACAAGCCGTGAAACACGTCTACTGTCCCTCTCACTCTGGATGTCTCTCCGACCACCAACAATCTTCCACGAAACACCAACAAATCCATCAACTTCACTATGTTTCTTCCATACGTTTATCTATGTTTACGAGTAGTATCTTCTTGAAACATACACTACTGGCTATTAAAATTGCTACACCACGAAGATGACGTGCTACAGACGCGAAATTTAACCGACAGGAAGGAAATGCTGTGATATGCAAATGATTAGCTTTTCAGAGCATTCACACAAGGTTGGCGCCGGTGGTGACACCTACAACGTGATGACATGAGGAAAGTTTCCAACCGATTTCTCATACACAAACAGCAGTTGACCGGCGTTGCCTGGTGAAATGTCTGCACGAACAGTTCGACGACGTTTGCAGCAGCATGGACTATCAGCTCGGAGACCATGGCTGTGGTTACCCTTGACGCTGCATCACAGACAGGAGCGCCTGCGATGGTGTACTCAAAGACGAACCTGGGTGCACGAATGGCAAAACGTCATTTTTTTTGGATGAATCCAGGTTCTGTTTACAGCATCATGATGGTCGCATCCGTGTTTGGCGACATCGCGGTGAACGCACATTGGAAGCGTGTATTCGGCATTGCCGTACTGACGTATCACCCGGTGTGATGTTATGGGGTGCCATTGGTTACACGTCTCGGTCACCTCTTGTTCACACTGACGGCACTTTGAACAGTGGACGTTACATTTCAGATGTGTTACGACCCGTGGCTCTACCCTTCATTCGATCCCTTCGAAACCCTTCATTTCAGCAGGATAATGCACGACCGCATGTTGAAGGTCCTGTACGGGCCTTTCTGGATACAGAAAGCCAGCACATTCTCCAGATCTCTCACCAATTGAAAACGTCTGGTCAATGGTACCCGAGGAACTGGCTCATCACAATATGCTAGTCACTACTCTTGATGAACTGTGGTATCGTGTTGAAGCAGCATAGGCAGCTGTACCTGTACACGCCATCCAGCTCTGTTTGACTCAATGCCCAGGCGTATCAAGGCCGTTATTACGGCCAGAGGTGGTTGTTCTGGGTACTGATTTCTCAGGATCTATGAACCCAAATTGCGTGAAAATGTAATCAAATGTCAGTTAGAGTATAATATATTTTTCCAATGAATACCCGTTTATCATGTGCATTTGTTCTTGGTATAGCAATTTTAATGGCCAGTAGGGTAAGTGTCTCGCTGGTCGTTACTGTCTTACGCTCAAGTAGGGGCAGTGCGTGCGCGTTTGAGCATGTGTTTCGATCGTTGCGCCGCCTGTAAGGACTTGCCGATTCCATCTGTGCGTGCGCACTGACGTGACTAATTTTTTGTCTGGTGAGTTAAGTTTTTACATGTTCTAACTGCCGGGGATAACGAGCTTCATTGTGAATTTCGTAGCGAGTTGCAGCGCCTACATGACGGGGTCACGTTTCATGTGTCTGGAAAGCCGAATCGTCGTAACATGCTTGTCCGGTGCACAGAAATACTTAGGAGATTGCCGAACACATTCGTGATTCAACTGAAGTTGAGGCTCTTTGTGCCATTTTTCTTTGCAGATAAGACTTGACTAGTTTCGTGTACCTGAGCTTTTTGCAGCAATGACCTAATCCACAACTACAGCAGATCACTGAAGACCATTTTGCAACAAGACTGCTTCACCAGACTTTCTTTCCGACGTTTGTGTTATGTCAATGCCGGCCGAACTGCGACAGTTTTGGATTGCACATGCGTCCTGTCAAGATTCTCATCTTTTTCAGTGATCCCCACAGTCACCTGACTTTTAAATCTTCTGGGCTTATGTCAAAGATCGTGTGTTCTTGTCTGTACTGTCACTTAATTGGGAATAGCGTTAAGAAACAATAATTAATGCAGTAGTTGATACCGATCTGACGACTGAAGACGTGTATGGCAAGTGTTTAACAATCTTATTGACTGAGTCGCGTCACGAACATTGCCCGTATTTAGCACCTGTAATATCAGTTGAATACTTGAGAAGCTGCTCTATCAACTGATATGTTTTTCACATATTTTGTATGTTGTTTTCGCGCAGCGTCTTTCCGATCCCAGAGGACTTATGACCTTGTGGCCATTAATTTTGTTTTGAGTTACGGGTCCACGTCATCATTTGACGTTTGAAATGATAATGAGGATTTAAAAAAATTCAAAAACCATGCATAATGTATATTATCATTCACTGTAAAAAAAAAACAAGAAACCAAAAAACATTACTTGTTCAAATATGGCATTCTTTAGTGTTGCCACTATACTGCTTAACAGAACTGACAATCACCAGTTTCATCCGAAGCAGCTACTCGCAACTGGCGTAACACACTAAACATCTCTACCAGAACTGCCTGCATCAGCTGAGGAAGTTCCTTTTACTATGGTGACTTGTGACGTCATTATTATGGCGTCAGCCAAGCCCTAAGTCAATTAGGAAATGCCTTATGAGTGAAATTATCATTTGTACTGTTTCCAATGACAATGAAGGCCAGTTTTCATTGTGATGCAGTGGATCAAATAGAATTCGAGGTCTTTCACTGAATACCGTTTCTGTTCACGTGCAAATCACGTTTATAATGTTGGTGTAACGGATTAAAAATTATCGGTCGCTTAACTGCGTGGTCATCAACCCTCTTTCTTAAGATTTTGTCAGTGTTTCAGGCGTAGTTATTTTTGTTAAAACAAAAAGCAAAAGCAGTCAACTACAGCGACAGTCATAGAAAAAATTCACGTACAATCTCCAGTAACAATTCACACCATCATCATACGTTAATAGTATTAACCAAATATTGGCAATATTGTTCTCAAGAAACTTCAAAATGACACACTGTTTCCTGGAACGCTTCAAATTTCGTCCTTTGATAGCCACTGGTGCTTCCAAGCAATGTTTAAGGACTCGTACACAGCGATATTCTGTGGTCTCTGGTGATAAGTTTCTGAACAGTGTCCATCTCTAGCAGACATCGCGCAGTGTTATATAAGAATCAGTTACCGGTGTATCATTTTTTTTCTATTTTATGGCGCCGTTTTTGATTGTGCAACGAAAAGTGTTTGTAAACGAAAGTGGAAGTCACGAAAGTGAGTTATCATGCAAATGTGTTACCGAATTCTTACCTGGGACACTGCAAATGTACTTTTCTTTTCTCGGAAGAGGAAGACTTGCTTTGAGTATTGATGGATAGAAAGAGCGGAAGAAGGCGAAAACAGTAATTCCTATACCAGTGAATGATATGCGGGAATACAGTTTTGGTCACTGGCCAGAATACAGGTCACAAGGGAAGATGTAGACTTCGGCCCCAGGGACAGTTGGCTGTAAAATGCGTGAAATGTTGAATTGTCCTGTGCTTTGTACAGAAGTGGACTCATCTGAAGAATTTTCAATGCGATAGTGCAAACTGTAACCTTTTCTTCACCCACAGGAACAACAATGAGGTAGTTTTAATTGTAAAACCCATGCGCCTTTTGTGGGCAATGATACAGGTAACGCACGGTATTCGAAACAATATACGTAAAATTGTTCGCATGAATTTTATCTGTGTGCCAAGTAAAGAGTTAATACAACAGCAGAAGGTATTAAGATGGCTGGTTAAACGAGGAAGTAATAGGATGAGCCAGCAATCCATAGACACATCAAAACCTTCATCGAATGAAATTGATCAAGAGCTCTGATGCCACGCCAAATGCGAACATTTTTCTTGCTATTCTTTCGTCGTTACCTAAAGCTGACGGATGTCCCTCGGGATACCAAAGGCTTCTCTCCTATAAGGATAACGCGACATTAAAACATAGTGTGCCATGAATGTACGCTGCAAACACTGCAATTCGGTATCTTCATGTCGCAAGAGACAAGAATGCGACGTTGGACAGCGTCCGATACGAAGGCGAGTGAGGACCACTGTTGAAAGAAAATACGCCGTGGTTTAACAGTCAGTCTGACCGACTGCAGCATGTCTGCCGCTTTCACATAGTCCTTTTCCCGCGCAGCCAACACACTTTTTGTCACGCACAATACGAGAATGTGTGGCGTTAGGATGAACCGATGTAATTTCCTGGCAGGCTGCTTTCGCTGCTCTGTCAGCTTCGTATTTCCCATCATTCCCATCCGTCCAACGCCCCAGCAGAAGGCCGCCTCATTCTTATGGGGTGCAGGGAGTGTATAGTGTCGATGACAATCTGATCTATCTTATATGCTGGGGACATTTGTTGGATAGCCTGAAGAACGCTAAAAGAGTCCGTGCAGACAAAGAACTTCCCTACACGAAGGAGCCTAATGTTCCCTAGAGCCTTCTTCATCTTCCAGAGTTCTGCATAGTACACCGAGAAGTCGTTGTACAGACGGATTTTAATGATAAAATGCAGAAAGATAAGAGAACACCCGACAGTTTTACCTTTCTTTGAGACAGAAGTAAAAAACATACGATAAAATGACGTTAAATACCTTTTCTAAGAGTATAGCCGGTGTGCTGAACCTGTTCTACTCCGTCATGTCCCAACCGCAGAATAACACTGGACGCAGTCACGTCCATGAAATATCTGAGGGTATGCGTACATACCGAGTTAAAGTGGATCAACGACATACAGCTGATAGCAGTTAAGACAGACGCCTGGCTGAGATTCTTACGAGGAATCCTCGATAAATATAGCCCGCCCACAAAGGACTCAGCTGACTAAACCCTCGTTAGACCAGTACTTGAATGTTGCTTGTCAGCCTGAAGATCCGCAGCAGATAGGATCGGCAGATCCAAAGAAGAACAGCGATTTTCGTTACAGCTTCATTTCAGAAGCATCACGGAAATAACCAGCAAATTCCAGTGGCACACGCTACAAGAGAGACGTTTTGCATCGCGGTATGATTTACTGTTAACGATCCTGAAGCGAACGTTTCTAGAAGAGTGAAGCCAGTATATTGCTTCTCCCGATGTGTACAGGGTGTTTCAAAAAGGATTTCAGAACTTTAAAAAATCATATAAATTTATTGATAGAAGATACAGAACTGGGTTCCGTGTTATTTTGTAGGAAGTTCAGGTAGAGAAGCCTGCACAGGAGGTACAATCTCGATATCCTTGATGATTCCCCATTTTAAAAAATCGGGTGGTGTCAGGTCTGGGGAACATGGGGGCTATGCAATTGGCGAATAGCAGCCGGTCCATTGACCTGGAAAGCGGTTACTGAGAAAATCGCTGGCGTCAGCCACGTAGTGGGGTGCTCCTGCATGAAGTAAAGATTTTGATCTTGGTCATCGCCATCGATCTGTGGTATCAAAAACTGTTGTAACATATCCAGGTACACTATCCCGCTGATGGTTCTCGCACGGAGTGAAAAGGGGCCGTACACTTCGTTTCAAATGCAAACGGTTGCCGGCCGGTGTGGCCGTGCCGTTCTAGGCGCTTCAGTCTGGAACCGCCTGACCGCGACGGCCGCAGGTTCGAATCCTGCCTCGGGCATGGATGTGTGTGATGTCCTTAGGTTAGTTAGGTTTAAGTAGTTCTAAGTTCTAGGGGACTGATGACCACAGATGTTATGTCCCATAGTGCTCAGAGCCATTTGAACCATTTTGCAAACGGTTTCTCAACACACGCCAAATAATCGTATGTGGGATTTGCAGTTCGCGAGTGGCACGTCTAGTTGATGTCGTTGATACACGAAAGGAGACACTAATTAATTCAAGCAGTTTTTTGTTGTAGCTGAAACTACACTACTGGCCATTGAAATTGCTACACCAAGATGAAATGCAGATGATAAAACGGGTATTCATTGCACAAATGTACAGGGTTATTACAAATGGTTGAAGCGATTTCACAGCTCTACAATAACTTTATTATTTGGGATATTTTCACAATGCTTTGCACACACATACAAAAACTCAAAAAGTGTTTTTAGGCATTCACAAACGTTCGATATGTGCCCCTTTAGTGATTCGGCAGACATCAAGCCGATAATCAAGTTCCTCCCACACTCGGCGCAGCATGTCCCCATCAATGAGTTCGAAAACATCGTTGATGCGAGCTCGCAGTTCTGGCACGTTTCTTGGTAGAGGAGGTTTAAACACTGAATATTTCACATAACCCCACAGAAAGAAATCGCATAGGGTTAAGTCGGGAGAGCGTGGAGGCCATGATATGAATTGCTGATCATGATCTCCACCACGACCGATCCATCGGTTTTCCTATCTCCTGTTTAAGAAATGCCGAACATCATGATGGAAGTGCGGTGGAGCACCATCCTGTTGAAAGATGAAGTCGGCGCTGTCGGTCTCCAGTTGTGGCATGAGCCAATTTTCCAACATGTCCAGACACACGTTTCCTATAACTTTTTTTCGTAGAAGAAAAAGGGGCCGTAAACTTTAATTCGTGAGATTGCACAAAACACGTTAACTTTTGGTGAATTGCGAATTTGCTGCACGAATGCGTGAGGATTCTCTACCGCCCAGATTCGCACATTGTGTCTGTTCACTTCACCATTAAGAAAAAATGTTGCTTCATCACTGAAAACAAGTTTCGCACTGAACGCATCCTCTTCCATGAGCTGTTGCAACCGCGCCGAAAATTCAAAGCGTTTAACTTTGTCATCGGGTGTCAGGGCTTGTAGCAATTGTAAACGGTAAGGCTTCTGCTTTGGCCTTTTCCGTAAGATTTTCCAAACCGTCGGCTGTGGTACGTTTAGCTCCCTGCTTGCTTTATTCGTCGATTTCCGCGGGCTACGTGTGAAACTTGCCCGCATGCGTTCAACCGTGCTCACTGCAGGCCGACCCGTTGATTTCCCCTTACAGAGGCATCCAGAAGCTTTAAACTGCGCATACCACCGCCGAATGGAGTTAGCAGTTGGTGGATCTTTGTTGAACTTCGTCCTGAAGTGTCGTTGCACTGTTATGACTGACTGATGTGAGTGCATTTCAAGCACGACATACGCTTTCTCGGCTCCTGTCGCCATTTTGTCTCACTGCGCTCTCGAGCGCTCTGGCGGCAGAAACCTGAAGTGCGGCTTCAGCCGAACAAAACTTTATGAGTTTTTCTACGTATCTGTAGTGTGTCGTGACCATATGTCAATGAATAGAGCTACAGGGAATTTATGAAATCGCTTCAATCATTTGTAATAGCCCTGTATTATACTACAACTGACATGTGATTACATTTTCACGCAATTTGGGTGCATAGATCCTGAGAAATCAGTACCAAGAACAAACACCTCTGGCCGTAATAACTGCATTGATACGTCTGGGCATTGAGTCAAACAAAGCTTGGATGGCGTGTTCAGGTACAGCTGCCCATGCAGCTTCAACACGAAAGCACAGTTCATCAAGAGTAGTGACTAGCATATTGTGACGAGCCAGTTACTCGGCCACCATTGACCAGACGTTTTCAGATGGTGAGAGATCTGGAGAATGTGCTGGCCAGGGCAGCAGTCGAACATTTTCTGTATCCAGAAAGGCCCGTACAGGACGTGCGACATGCGGTCCTGCATTATCCTACTGAAATGTAGGATTTCGCAGGGATCGAATGAAGGGTAGAGCCACCGGTCGTGCCACATCTGAAATGTAACGTCCACTGTTCAAAGTGCCGTCAATGTGAACAAGAGGTGACCGAAACGTGTAACCAATGGCACCCCATACCATCACGCCTGGTGATACGCCAGTATGGCGATGAAGAATACACGCTTCCAATGTGCGTTCACCAGGATGTCGCCAAACACGGATTCCACCATCATGATGCTGTAAACAGAACCTGGATTCATCCGAAAAAATGACGTTTTGCCACTCGTGCACCCAGGTTCGTCGTTGAGTACACCGTCGCAGGCGCTCCTGTCCGTGATGCAGCGTCAGGGGTAAACACAGCCATGGTCTCCGAGCTGATAGTCCATGTTGCTGCAAACGTCGTCGAACTGTTCGTTCAGATGGTTGTTATCTTGTAAACGTCCCCATCTGGTGACTCAGGGATCGAGACGTGGCTGCACGATCCTTTACAACCATGCGGATAAGATGCCTGTCATCTCGACTGCTAGTGGTACGAGGCCATTGGCATCCAGCACTGCGTTCCGTATTACCCTTCTGAACCCACCGATTCCATATTCTGCTAACAGTCATTGTATCTCGACCACCGCGAGCAGCAATGTCGCGATACGATATACTGCAATCGCGATAGGCTACAATCCGACCATTATCGAAGTCGGAAACGTGATGGTACGCATTTCTCCTCCTTACACGAGGCATCACAACAGCGTTTCACCAGGCAACGCCGGTCAACTGCTGTTTGTGTATGAGAAATCGGTTGGAAACTTTCCTCATGTCAGCACGTTGTAGGTGTCACCACCGGCGCCAACCTTGTGTGAATGCTCTGAAAAGCTAATCATTTACATATCACAGCATCTTCTTCCTTTCGGTTGAATTTCGCGTCTGTAGCACGTCATCTTCGTGGTGTAGCAATTTTAATGACCAGTAGTGTATCTTGTGTTACATCAGAACCGAATTTTACTGCGCAAAAATTCCGGTTTTGACGAACAAAAGGCCTTCCTTCTGAAGCAGTCGACTGGGTACACTTCGAATGCTTGCTAACTGACGTTTGATTTACGAAAAGAGCAGAGTATTCAGCAGAATTACAATTATCACGATCTTAGGCTACAAAACTATTTTCACTGTGTGTTTTAGTAAATATTGCTTGCATCCATTCCTTAACGCCTGCCGGTTACCAGAAATTACCAAAAAGCGTTTACTAAGTTGTGCTCTTACAGTATTTGGTAGATGACAAGATCATTCTTTTAGACAGATCTCTCGGTTGGTAGCTTCCTCGTCAGGTACTCACTCTTCACGTCACTATGGGAGCTTGCGCCCTGCGTACCCTCGATGCCTAGCGAGTTCTGCCTGTGTGTGTGGTTTCCCCTGAGGCCGGCTGGCTGTGGTGTTTCAGCGCTGCAGATCACGGTGCCTTTCGGCGTGGCGCTCCCCTCTGTGCGGAAGAAGCACGGCTCGGAGGAGGCGGACACGGCAGGCAGCGGGCGTCGCTCGGAAAGCGGCTCGCCGCTGCACCAGCTGTTCGCCCTGCTGCAGGTCAGAGCGCCGGCTGTCTCTCTGAATACCTCAGTAGCACAGTTCACCTATTAGATTGTATTAGTTGCACTTCTCGTTCGAATAGATCCGTAATGAGCAGATCCTCCAGAATGTAGAAGACGACAGAGGAAGAAGAATACTCAATAAATGTTGTAACTGGGTTTCCTCTTTTGATGCTAGTCAATTGTCAGGATGAGCATTACTGCAAAGGGCATTTGATTCTAAAGCATTATGTCAGGGTGAAAAACACTAAATAAATTAATTTTGTCTCTTAACAACATGTGTGCAGGGTGGGTTCTTCCTTGGCTCGGGTATGAGGTAGAATGAAACTGCATTTTTACATAAGATAACTTTTATTGAAGATTTGCGCAATGGTTTCCTTACTGGATTGTTCTGGCTGGGAGAGCGGCAGCTGTGTCGTTTGCGAAGCCTTCTTCTGCGGCAGCGGCGGCGTCTGATTACGCCTGGCGGTGTGTATCTCGTGTCGCCGTCTCGCCCAGTTGGCTGCAGACGAGCAGCGCGAGGTGGCCCGTTCAATTATTGAGAACGAAGTCGTGAATCGGATGGTGATACCTCGGATGTGGTGTCCCAGTGTTTCTCTTCTCTATGCGGCCGCGTGTGACAGTGTTGTGCGTCGGCCAGCGGAGCGGCGCGGCGGGGGAAGGCCAGTGTCCCAGACTCGAACAACGGACTCCAGCTTGCCAGTCTTCGGCTGTCAGATCTTCATCCCAGCTCACAGGTGACTGCTGATGTGAGACCGTCTCCTTCCCGTCCTCACGAGTCACCCGGGTACGTAAAAATCAGTCTTCAAATACCTTCTAACTTCTGTCTTTTGTCGGCGAGGCTGCTGCTTGCTATTCCGTTACAGTGGCGCACTTGGTGCTTCTGTGTACAATGTAGTCTCTTCCTGCATGACGGTCTTAAAAACCGACTGAACTGTACTGGAACTGGAAAACTACTGTCAGGCCCACTGCGTCTCGCGTATTTATTTACTTCAGTTCACTGGAGGTGAACGACTTCATGGTCATTGCCTCTTCTGTCACGTTGAAAAGCTTCTCGAAGAATCTTCTTAACGTCGGTCATTGGCTCTTGGAATGTAGGCGAGGACCTGAAGATCACATGTGACAATTGAGAAACACGTGAACCGGTCGGGCGATGCCCTGACGGCTGAATCGACAGCTCTTGGAATGTAGGCAAGGGCCTTTGATCACATGTGACAATTGAGAAACACATGAGCCGATCGGGCGGTGCTCTGACGGCTGAATCGACAGCTTCCGCTTATGTGAAGAGGGCGATGGCTTCTCTTGAACGTGCTGACTTCACGTGCCGGTCGTGGCCACTGCTGCTCTGCCCGCTGTTTGCCAGTGTGTAAAACTAAACTAAGTTTTTGATTTATTTTCTAATTTCTACTTCACTTCACATTGATTTCAATAATTTATTTACGTATCTTAAGTACCACTCAACAATATTTACAAATATCCTAATATACGCTCCACAGAAGGAAAGCGAAATGGTCATCATGGATGTGGCTCAAATAAAAAAAGATCTCAAAACATTTTCATTTAGAAAGTAGTAAATACATTGTCACAAAAGATGTAAATCTTCAATACACTCAGGCGTGTATCATAATTCTGAGGATGTAACCATACGTCTTCAGATAGAAGAACCGTTTTACAACACTTATTTAAAATGATCGCATTACTACTCTGAATAAGTACAGAAGTCAGATTGTGCTAATCTTTGCATTTTTTGGTATTATTAGTCACATGAACACATCAGTTGGTTCTTCTAAGAAAGTCATCGGCGGAGTAGAAGGAGGTGGCCAACAATAAATTCGTTAGGCTTCGCTTAAAGTGAGCTTCATTAATAATTAAACTTTTATGGCTGTTGGCAAGTTATTGAAAATGTGTGTTCCTGAATAATGGGCACCTTCTTTGCACCAAAGTAAGTGACTTTAAATCCTGATGACTCACATAACCTGGTGTGTTGTTCAGTCCAATCAAATCAACATCTATATATGATTTTGTTACAGAGGCACTAAGTATTATTGACACAATATTTCAGCAACTTCCACTGTTTATGAGTTTGTCCTAAGACTTGTCAGAGTCCGATTGCAAGTGAAATTTTTACAGATTTGTTGGTACCTAAAGTGTTCTACTATGTACATGAACTAAGCAAACACCTTCTCTAGTAAGATATATCGACCGTAAGCTAAACGGTTGCGCAACATCGTGTTACAACCGCAAAGTTAGAGCACACTAATACGACGACGACTGTATCCTGAAGAGTGTATTTTTGAAATGAAATAATTCAGTGAAATCATATAATGATATCAGGGTTGACAAAGATGTGGTAAATGATTTATAATAAGAAATATCCGAACGTCACTTACGTAACAAACAGCTTAACGTAGCCACAAAGAAACATTCACACCGACACACACACACACATACACACACACACACACACACACACACACACACACACGCACACACACACTTACACACTCATGCAAACTGCGTTATTGTTAAGCGAAAGCAAAAATAATGTTGCAGAATTTGAAAGAAAAAACAAACACACACACACACACACACACACACACACACACGCTATCGAAAATACTGAGCAGCTAGTACAGTACTGTGAAATGACTATGATGAGCCTCCATGCTGCAAAACCATTTCGTGAACCAAAATATAGCCCTTTAAAATGAATTTTAGTGCTGGATAGTGCTCGAAACTATTATTTTGTATCAGTGCAATAGTTCATTTTTTTCAATCACTTAACATTTTATCACAAACATAATTTTGTCACGATGGGTAAATTGTTAAAACTCCGAAGTAGCTCACAACACTTTAGTTTGAAAATCATTCAAGAAACATCAAGAGATGCACTTTACAAAGTTTGTAAGGCTTACTTCTGTTGGTAAACGAACACATTGTCGAACTACGTACTGTAAGTTTACTGGCGCATTAATTTCCTCTCTCCCTTTCTCGCAGAGCCACCATTATATGTTATGGCTAATACTCCAAGGCATTAAAATGCTTCAGCTATCTTCTGGACTTACTACCCATTTACTTTCGGTGATTCACATGTTTATCCGCAGCACACTGCCACTACCCACCGCCGCTCTTCACACAGACAGCCGGCCACCGACTGTATGTCTCTCGCTCGACTATAAATAACGCTTTAGTATCTCCAGTTTTAATGATATGTTTACAAATACGTGGAGTCGTTGGTAATATTCCTTCAACTATTTGTATATTATTTAAATGTTTAACAAAGTAAATGAAAATGTGTCATTGGAAAACAGTAAATAATAACATCGCAATATTGTACTGACAAATCTTATCACAAGTCACTGACCAGAGGCACTGGTTGTTTCTTTTATAACACGTTGGCAGGTATATTGAGATGTTCCAAAATAAATTATATAATGAACTGAGACGAGAAAGGTAAATTAATTGCTTATCAGTCTAATTTATTGTCATTACAACCTATCTCGCATATGTCTTTTGCATTCCTGCCCCTTGTATTCATTATTACCTATGCAAATGTGATCTGCGCATGATTTAGAGCATTAATTATGTACTCTAGCGATATTTGCTTGATATGATTGTCGTTAATATAAACGACGAAATACGAGTGAACAATTTTGATAAATACGTCGTATTTCATGAGAAATAGTTAATAGTTTAGGAAGTGCTAGTAAAGATTAAGTCGAATAAAAACATTCCGTATCGCACACAGGATGATTCAGTTCCCCTAGTTACGTGTTTTTTGCAACCCACGACACCCTCAAAAACAACATACGAGATTTTCATATTCTCTCGCTCGCTACGTGCAAACTACTTGTTCTACCGGAGAATTTAAGAGGAATTTTTTCTAGGAAATTTTTTACTGGGATATGTTTTCGGTAGAAGCTGTAGTTTTCGAATCATTTAAGAAAAGCATATGAAAGTGACCTTCAAACGCGTTTTTTTTAATAACTCGAGAACTGTGGCCTCCAGGGAATATTTACCCTAATACAGAATTTACACTATTCTCCATTAAAATAGCTACACCCAGAAGAAATGCAGATGATAAACGGGTATTCATTGGACAAATGTGATTACATTTTCACGCAGTTTGGGTGCATAGATCCTGAGAAATCAGTATCCAGAACAAACACCTCTGGCCGTAATAACGGTCTTGATACGCCTGGGCATTGATTCAAACAGAGCTTGGATGGCGTGTATAGGTACAGCTGCCCATGCGGCTTCAACACGATACCACAGTTCATCAAGAGTAGTGACTGGCGTATTGTGACGAGCCAGTTGCTCGGCCACCATTGACCAGACGTGTTCAATTGGTGAGAGATCTGGGGAATGTGCTGGCCAGGGCAGCAGTCGAACATTTTCTGTATCCAGAAAGGCCCGTACAGGACCTGCAACATGCGGTCGTGCATTATCCAGCTGAAATGTAGGGTTTCGCAGGGATCGAATGAGGGGTAGAGCCACCGGTCGTGCCACATCTCAAATGTAACGCCCACTGTTCAAAGTGCCGGAAATGTGAACAAGAGGTGAGCGAAACGTGTAACCAATGGCACCCCATAACATAACACCGGGTGATACGCCAGTAAGGCGATGCCGAAAACACGCTTCCAATGTGCGTTCACCGCGATGTCGCCAAACACGGATGCGACCATCATGGAGCTGTAAACAGAACCTGGATTCATCCGAAAAAATGACGTTTTGCCATTCGTGCACCCAAGTTCGTCGTTGAGTACACCATCGCAGGCGCTCGTATCTGTGATGCAGCGGTAAGGGTAACCGCAGCCATGGTCTCCTAGCTGATAGTCCATACTGCTGCAAACTTCGTCGAACTGTTCGTGCAGATGGTTGTTGTCTTGCAAACGTCCCCATCTGTTGACTCGTAGCTGCACGATCAGTTGCAGCCATGCGGATAAGGTGTCTATCATCTCGACTGCTAGTGGTACGAGGCCGTTGGGGTCCAGCACGGCGTTCCGTATTACCCTCCTGAACCCACCGATTCCATATTCTGCTAAGAGCCATTGGTTCTCGACCAACGGGAGCAGCAATGTCGCGATACGATAAACCGCAATCGCGATAGGCTACAATCCGACCTTTATCAAAATCGGAAACGTGATGGTACGCATTTCTCCTCCTTACACGAGGCATCACAATAACGTTTCACCAGGCAACGCCGGTCAACTGCTGTTTGTGTATGAGAAATCGGTTGGAAACTTTCCTCATGTCAGCACGTTGTAGGTGTAGCCACCGGCGCCAAACTTGTGTGAATGCTCTGAAAAGCTATTGATTTGTATATCACAGCATCTTCTTCCTTTCGGTTAAATTTCGCATCTGTAACATGTCTACTTCGTGGTGTAGCAATTTTAGTGGCCAGTAGTGTAACTACAGTAAATTTTTTATGGAAAGGTACTGTCCATTTTCATGTAGGACTAATAGCGAACGAGAGAATATGAAAATCTCACCATGGTTTTTGAAGGCACTGCAGTTTGCATAAAACCCTTATGTAGGGACACCCACCCTGCGTATCCAGTCTTTATTGTTTACAAAGGGTACAGCTGATTGCAGAGATAAGTCTTCAGTACACGTGTTGATGATGTGGATTTATTCATCGACTTTTTTTTTTTTTTTTTTTTTTTTTTTTTTTTTTGAGCGAAGTTACAAATTGTGCTTGAGTTTACACAACCTGATTTTTCAACCGTGATGGTGATTTGTTGGCCAGTTCTCTTATGTCGTTTAAGTATGCCTCAAGTAATCACAATCGCTGAGTTTACCGGTATCGTATTTTTGAGCTGGTTTTGTTCTGCAAGTGCTGCTGCTGTGTGTAGGAAATATGGCACACAGTTTCAAAACGGCAGAATACCAGATTCAAGAGTGTTTACTCGCGTTTTTACTAAACTGAGTGATATTGGTGTAATGACCAGTTACCATACACTACTGGCCATTAAAATTGCTACACCAAGAAGAAATGCAGATGATAAACGGGTATTCGTTGGACAAATATATTATACTAGAACTGACATGTGATTACATTTTCACGCAATTTGGGTGCGTAGATCCTGAGAAATCAGTACCAAGAACAAACACCTCTGGCCGTAATAACGGCCTTGATACGCCTGGGTATTGAGTCAAACAGAGCTTGGATGGCGTGTAGAGGTACAGCTGCCCATGCAGCTTCAACACGATACCACAGTTCGTCAACAGTAGTGACTGGCATATTGTGACGAGCCAGTTGCTCGGCCACCATTGACCAGAAGTTTTCAATCGGTGAGAGATTTGGAGAATGTGCTGGCCACGGCAGCAGTCGAACATTTTCTGTATCCAGAAAGGCCCGTACAGAACCTGCAACATGCGGTCGTGCTTTATCCTGCTGAAATGTAGGGTTTCGCAGGGATCGAATGAAGGGTTGAGCTACGGTCGTAACACATCTGAAATGTAACGTCCACTGTTCAAAGTGCCGTCAATGCGAACAAGAGGTGATCGAGACGTGTAACCAATGGCAACCCACACCATCACGCCAGGTGATACGCCAGTATGGCGATGACGAATACACGCTACCAATGTGCGTTCACCGCGATGTCGCCAAACAAGGATGCGACCATCATGATGCTGTAAACAGAACCAGGATTCATCCGAAAAAATGACGTTTTGCCATTCGTGCGCCCAGGTCCGTCGTTGAGTACACCATCGCAGGCGCTCCTGTCTGTGATGCAGCGTCAAGGGTAACCGCAGCCATGGTCTCCGAGCTAATAGTCCATGCTGCTGCAGACGTCATCGAACTGTTGGTGCAGATGGTTGTTGTCTTTCAAGCGTCCCCATCTGTTGACTCAGGGATCGAGACGTGGCTGCACGATCCGTTACAGACATGCGGATAAGATGCCTCTCATCTCGACTGCTAGTGATACGAGGCCGTTGGGATCCAGCACGGCGTTCCGTATTACCCTCCTGAACCCACTGATTCCATATTCCGCTAAGAGTCACTGGATCTCGACCAATGCGAGCAGCAATGTCGCGATACGATAAACCGCAATCGCGTTAGGCTACAATCCGACCTTTATCAAAGTCGGAAAAGTGATGGTACACATTTCTCCTTCTTACACGGAGCATCACAACAACGTTTCACCAGGAAACGCCGGTCAACTGCTGTTTGTGTATGAGAAATCGGTTGGAAACTTTCCTCATGTGAGCACATTGTAGGTGTCGCCACCGGCGCCAACCTTGTGTGAATGCTCTGGAAAGCTAATCATTTGCATATCACAGCATCTTCTTCCTGTAGCTTAAATTGCGCGTCTGTAGCACGTCATCTTCGTGGTGTAGCAATTTTAATGGCCAGTAGTATACTTCGTATGAACGTGCAAATGGATATAGTGTGGATGAACCAGAACATATTATTCAGTCGGTAGAACACAGTCTTTCAACATGCAGACACAGAATTACTACTCGCGTCGATGTTCCACATACAAGAATATATGCGGACATTACATATGCATGGACTCTCTCCTTACCATTTACAGCGGATTCAACGCCTTTGTGGATAAGATGAAGATAAACGAATGGAATTTTATCGTTGGCTAAATAAAACTCATATGTATTTGTGGAGACACACTTTCAAGAATTCTTCTTTGTAAATGTGTAATGTGGTATGACCGACCATCAGACTGGACCTGTTGTATTACTGCATCGTCTCATAGGGCCTCGTTATCTAAACTTACTTCAAAACGAGAATCCAACATTAATGGCAGAGGTTACTTTGGCTACAAGGATGGGTATGTTCTTCCAGCCCGACAGGACCTGTGCAGGCTTTAGTCGCCAGCTGGCAGATTTTGTATAGCTAACATTTCCCGGAAGCAGGATCGACTGAAATGGTTATGTTCCTTGATCACCAAGTTCCCCGGATCTTATCCCTTTGGAATTTAGCCTGTGGAAATGGTTGAAAGTAATTCTACAAAGAAAAATTAAACAATGTATTCACATAACATTATATTATAATGTAAGGCCGTTTTTCCACTATTTTTTTTATGGTCTTCAGTAAGAAGATTGCTTCCTTACGGCCCTCCGCACTTCTCATTCCCGAGCAATTTTCTTCATCTCTGCCTAATTAAGAATTGCCTCCATCATTTTCATCTCTCACCCATTCAAAAATTAACCATTCTTTGATACGTCAGGATGTGTCTCACACTATAAATTTTATCCGCTACTTTACAATTACACTATTGATGACGAATTCCTGGAAACAGTAACCACCTTAAAACATCTAGGAGCGACCTTAAGTGGACTGGCCACATAAAACAGATAATAGTAAAAGCAGATGCCCCACTGAGATTCATAGGAAGAATCTTTGGGAAATGCAATTCATTCACTAAAGAAGTGACTTACTCGACGCTTGTACGAAGGATTCTTATTTTCATCAATCTGAAACCATTACCAAGTACGATTGAGAGATGAGATAGATAAGATCCAACGAAGAACGTCGCGTTTATCACTGGCTCGTGTAGTCGGTGTGAGAACATTACAGAGATGCTCAACAAACTACAGTGGCAGACGCTACAAGAGAGGCGTTGTCCATCACCCAGAAGTTTACCATTGAAAGCTCGGTACAGTACTTTGCGGGAAGAGTCGGACAACGTCCTCTCCAACCCCCCCCCCCCCCTCCCCCCCCCCATACACACACGTATATAGACCTATGCTACCGCGAGAAAATTACAGAAATTCTAGATTACTTCCTCGTTTACCGACAATCGTTCTTTCCATACTCCATTCGCGAAAGGAACTGAGAAGGAAACGATCATCAGATAGTAGTACCAGGAATGCTCTCCACCATACTCTGGCAGGTTGCTTGTGGTGTACTGATGTAGATGATGTAGATATTAGTCAAGTAATATTACCAATGTCGAAAGGAAACGTAAAACTGATAGGTAAGAATTGGATACGAGAGAGACCGCGAAAAATTGAGAAATACGTATAGAGAGAAATTGATTTTAAGTGTGAGGTTGAAAATTTGTGACGGAGCAGGAGTCAAACCTGGATATCAGTCTTTGGCAGACACTGCGGCACAAATCACGTCAATTGAACGCCCCTACCTAACCGAATCAAAGTCTTAGTTATCGACGATGTCCTCCTTACTCCTTCAAAACAATGCACAAGCACTCTTCTGGTCTTGTGGCGCTATCAGACTAGCGCCTCCAAAAGCAGGAATAATCAAGAGAATTTTGTCTTATTCACAGCCTTCGGGGCTGTTATTGAAATTTAATTCTTTTACTCTGTGCAGACTTCTGGCTGCGCTGATTATATGTTACAATTTAATACTATGATCTTCGAATCACACTCGTAGATGGGAGATGTTTCATTAATTGACTTTCTACAATACTGACTCGTTCCACGTACTAATGAACTGTCGAAGCGGATAACCCTTGCAACAGAGTAAGATAACTGGCCGAACTGCGGTGTATCTCTGCACTGAGACGATACCCAGAGTTCTCTCGTTACCTTCCTCTTATTTCTACGCAGCATTTGTATGCTGAGAAACAGAGTGGACCTGCTGTGGGCATTTTATTCTTAATATTCAGAAGCAGTATGGATAATGCCCTAAGAACTACTCAGGCTGCAAGTCGACTTCTTTTGCGCACTTTGTCATCCTTTAGAAGCAAATGACAATTTGATATCATTCAACGATCGCGGCGCCACACCAGAGTCGGCAACGCTTATCGATACCACAAACATCAGCGATGTCTCGCTTCAATCCGCAACGACGAATGAGAGAAACTGAAAAAGACACGCCTTCTCTCTCAGCACTGCAGTGCCCTCGCACAGACGTCAATATAGGGCCATTACGTGAACTCAGCTGAAGCAGTTAATATTATCCAGTGTGAATAAAGAGTTATTTAAGTCCCATGTGCAAGTATACTTGAAGTATAGTGCAAGTATATGTTGAAAAGCATTGTACTTAAACAGAACAGTTTGTTAATTAGTGCATCAACTGATGCCTCAATAGTCAATGAAAGTTGTAAATATTCACCTCACTCCTGTATCAAGTTAAGTAAACATTTGTATCATTCATGTAATATAGTGAACTAACATTTCATTTGAAGTAGTTCCCATGAGCTATCTCCCAGAGAAATCAAAGAATCCACAGTTACGGCCGGACGATTGCAGTTTCTTCTAGTCATAACAGAAAATTCTTTTTCTGCGAGCGGAGCGGAAGTAGCGTATCTGACATGAACGCTATTAGTGATAATGAAACACGGTAACTACCATAACGGTTTCGAAAGGACTGCGAAGTAGGCTGGCTGATGGAAAAGGGGGGGGGGGAGGTGAAGAAAAGAAAGTAGGTGAGAGCTACTTCTCAGTCAAGTTGCTCCACAGTTTGCCTCACCAGGGCTGACTACATCCCGCTTGCCAACAGCTCTCGGCAGACCGGATGGTCACCCATCCAAGTGCTAGCCCAGCCCAACAGCGCTTAACTTCGGTGATCGGACGGGAACCGGTGGCAGATTTCCTATATACGAAAAAAAATCAAAACTCGCAACACTAAGGAGCAGTTGTGCGACATAAACGAAAACTGGTAGGCGTGTTTCCACATCTGAAACATGATATTTGTTCAGGTCCGCGCCAGTCGCATAAGAGTGGCACTATTAGGGCCGCTTTGAGGCCGTCGATTACGTTTGCTTTAAATACACGCTGTAATGGCCATTACAGTTAGTTACATTTGACACTGGACTTGGTGAGATGATGTTAAGTCAGGAATGCCTTTAAGGCGACACAGACGCCGTTATCAACACCTCACAGAGTTTGAATCAGGTCGTGTAATAGGACCACGAGAAGCTGGATGTAAGTCCTCTGATTACTGGCAGCGGTGGTCACGAGAATGGAGTGTCGCAAGAATATCGGGCTCCGGACAGCCACGTAGCACTACTGAGAGGGACGATCACTGAGTTCGGCGTATGGCTCTGCCTCATCGTAAATTGCGGCTGCAGCAACAATTTTAACAGCAGTTGGCACCGCAGTGACACAACGAACTGCAACAAATCGATTACCTCAAGAACAGCTCCGAGCCAGACGCCCTGTAGCGCTCATTCCGCTGTTCCCAAACAAACCACCATTTGCGACTTCAATGTTATCAAGCGACGGCTCGTTGGAGGCAGGGTGGAGATCTGTTGTGTCTCCTGGTGAGATCTGGTACTGCTTCCGTGCCAGTGATGCTCATGCGTTAGTTAGGAGGATGCGGGATGAGAGCTTGCACCCAACTTGTCTGCGTGCTGGACGCACCGAACTGTACACCTGGAGTTATAGTTTGGGGTGCGATTTCGTATGACAGCAGGAGCACTCTTTTGGTTATCCCAAGCACCCTGACTGCAAATTTCTACGTCAACCTACCATTCATGAACAGCATTCCAGAGCGTGTTTTCCAACACGACAACGCTCCCCCACATACCACTGTTGTAACTCTGTCCCCAATTGAGCGCATAACGGACATCATCGGATGACAACTCCACCGTGACCCACAAGCAGCGTTAACACTCGTTGTCTTGTCCGACCAAGTGCAACAGGCATGGAGCTCCATCCTACAGACTGACACGCGGCCCCTGTACAACAAAATGCGTGGACGATTGCATGCTTGCATTCAACCTTCTGGTGGTTACAGTGGTTATTAATATACCAGCATTTCACATTTGCGGTGTCTTATCTTGTGATTCTACGATCCTTATCACTTAAATATGTTACCTGCACAAATGTATTCACAAAATTTCTATTACCCTGCATTAATTATTTTTGGGTGTTATGATTTTTTTTCCCTCAATGTATTTTGAAACAATGTATATTTGTACTAATGCCACGGTTCGAACTAGAAAGTTTATGGATTTGTTTTCAGTCTCCACTGTGAACTGGATGTTATTATGTTGACTATGGGAGTTATGAAAAAATGTTCTAAGCTGTCTTGCAGTGTCAGTCCAAACAATATACGACTACATAGTCCACATATCTGAAACAGTATTTAATGTTTACACTCAAAAGTTCTTTGTTCAAGAACAGTTATTCAAATTGGTTCATGAATATTCGAGTGGGGCGACAGGTGAGTGGAATAACTGGTTTGTTTACGTGAGCTATCCTTCTCAATATTTATTAGAAGAAAACCCAGTTTTCCAAAATAATTATTCGGCGCCATGGCCGAATTAAAAACACAAAAATCAACTGTCACCACCAATTAAAGAATTAAAAAACACACAAATCAAGCTTAACAAGTAGAATTCCCTCAAATTACAAATGACACATACTGGTTTGCTCTAAAAGCTCCTCGCAATTAGCTGGTAGTTATTTCAGGACTACTGGTGATTTAGCTGTGCTGCTGGTACCCAACCACATTCAGAATCTCTTCCAACTGTGGGCAGGCAAGGTGGGAGCTCTCGCCCAGGTGTGAGCACCGGCCTGGCCGCCTGCGCGATGTAATTTCTTCTCGCTCAGGACGGACAGACCGCCGCCGCGCGTGTCCTGTTGCTTCGCTCAGAGCTCTACACTTTCTGCTTTTAACCAGCCGATGCTTGCCTACTAGCCAGGCGAACAAGCTGCTGTAGCTTATCAGCAGAACGGGGAGGCTGCTTCACTCCCCCCAAGCTATGCCCAAACCAAGTAGGCCAAAGGAATCTTGTTTGCCTGCCCGTCTTCCTAGTGTTTATTCTGTACGCTTTCAGTGTAGTGTTACGAGTAGAGCTCGGAAGTTGATGAAAAGTATTTTTCTACCTGAGTATCAGAAGACGAGGCTCAATAAATTACATGTTTATTTTGGCTCATCCTATGTCAGAAAATAGTGGGTTTTACTTGTCCTATTTTCCTTTTCGGCGTTTTTCCAGCGTATTTATTTATTTCCATATGAACTATTTTCATTCGAATAGTACTGGGTATTCTCCATTCGAACCGTCATCAGGTCACCTATAATACATGTTTTCTGTAGTAAGCAGAACAGTCTCTGAAGTATGGTTTCCGTTGCGTTTGTGTGTTCCAGTCAAATATGACCCCCATTATGCCAATTTTAATCAGTTTTTCCAAGATGCGTACTGCGGCTTCGCCACATCCGTTCTAAGTGGCCAAAATAGTTTATTCTAAATGCCCCAAATATATTATAGCAAACACAAAGCTCGTTTCCCATATTATGTTAATCTAAGAAGTACATATCCGAATGAAGAAGCTTTTATTTCATACAAAGTTCTTTTGCACTAGGTTACATATCCACTGAGTCATATTTTTTTCTTATTTCCATCAATGTTTGCCCCAAATATATAAAGCGTGTATAAAAAAATGGTTCAAATGGCTCTGAGCACTATGGGACTTAACTTCTGAGGTCATCAGTCCCCTAGAACTACTTAAACCTAACTAACCTAAGGACATCACACAAATCCATGCCTGAGGCAGGATTCGAACCTGCGTCCGTAGCGGTCGCGCGGTTCCACACTGTAGCGCCTGGAACCGCTCGGCCACCCCGGCCGGTAAAGCGTGTATACTCCTAAGTGATTTCCAATCCTTACATTTCCGCACGTTTGTAAGCCACAAAGTATTTGCCCACTTATTTATGGAGTGAGGAAACTAAGGGTCAAATTTATAAAAAATGTTGTAACATACTCGATGGTTACCGGACGAGTGTTTGGTAACGTTTTACACAATTTGCATTGCGAGACACCTACCGATTTATTTGAAGCTGGCTCATAAACACAGACAACTTTTCCCTTGCTGTACTTGGGCTCTGTTTCTTACCTGGTATTTATTCCCCATTTCTGCACCTCTGCTCAGTATCCTCTAACTTTCGTTCCTTCATTTTTCAGATCCCATCATTATGATAAATGAGCTGCACAGAAACTACTATGAAAACGTATACCTAGCCATTCTGCAGTCTCGTTGGAGTAATAGCGCAACCTATTGTCTGGCGAAGGCGGCTGAACGGATCCCTCGAAGCTTGCCAGGCGTAGATAGGGGCAGGCAGGATGGAAGGAGAATTTTACACCTCCGACTTCGCGCCGAATGTTGCTCGGCGGTGTCACTCGATGCAGCCATTGGAAAATCCAAGTGCGATGTCAACACAACGTTACACCACCGCGTCCATCACGGCACAAATATTTCAGCCTGAACAGGACTGAGTGGCCAGTGACAAGCCATCCATAGATGATTTATTGCTGATCTCCGGAAGCGGTGCTTTCTCAGCAAGGTCATGATGATGATGGTTGTGGTTCGCATTTTGCTTCCTCCTGCACTAAAAAGATGTCATGCACGTCTCTATATCTTTTGGTTAACCCTGATATGTGCCTCTTCAGTTAGTGTTGTCCTGTTGCAGTGGATTAGTGTAGAATGGAAGGCAGGGTGAGGGATAAGACAGGTGTCGTCACGTGCCCTTGTCATTAGTTTCAGAGCAAGAGAATATTTTAGTCACCATCCACGAAACGGAGATTTTGAATTGTAAAATTGCGCACAATGTGTCTCCTCCTACCCGGCCAAATTGTAACGGTGAGAATTCTTTCATCAGACACATGTTAACCGCCTGTCCCCAAGTCGAGCGCCACTCCACGAACACATTTGGTATCTAGGCGACTGGGACGAAATCAAATACGGAAGGGCAACTACTGGGAGTATAGATTCGACCTCGCTGTAGCACATTGTCTGAATCTGCCGCGGTACGTTTATACACTATTGGCCATTAAAATTGCTACACCACGAAGTTGACGTGCTACAGACGCGAAATTTAACCGAAAGGAAGAAGATGCTGTGATGTGCAAATGATTAGCTTTTCAGAGCATTCACACAAGGTTGGCGCCGGTGGCGACACCTACAATGTGCTCACATGAGGAAAGTTTCCAACCGATTTCTCATACACAAACAGCAGTTGACCGGCGTTGCCTGGTGAAACGTTGTTGTGATGCCTCGTGTAAGGAGGAGAAATGGGTACCATCACGTTTCCGACTTTGATAAAGGTCGGATAGTAGCCTATCGCGATTGCGGTTTATCGTATCGCGACGTTGCTGCTCGCGTTCGTCGAGATCCAATGACTGTTAGCAGAATATGGAATCGGTGGGTTCAGGAGGATAATACGGAACGCCGTGCTGGACCCCAACGGCCTCGTATCACTAGCACTCGCGATGACAGGCATCTTATCCGCATGTCTGTAACGGATCGTGCAGCCACGTCTCGATCCCTGAGTCAACAAATGGGGACGTTTGCAAGACAACAACCATCTGCACGAACAGGTAGAAAACGTCTGCAGCAGCATGGACTATCAGCTCGAAGACCGTGGCTGCGGTTACCCTTGCCGCTGCATCACAGACAGGAGCGCCTGCGATGGTGTACTCAACGACGAACCTGGATGCACGAATGGCAAAACGTCATTTTTTTCGGATGAATCCAGGTTCTGTTTACGGTATCATGATGGTCGCATCCGTGTTTGGCGTCATCGCGGTGAACGCACATTGGAAGCGTGTATTCGTCATTGCCATACTGGCGTATCACCGGGCGTGATGGTATGGGGTGCCATTGGTTACACGTCCCGGTGCCCTCTTGTTCGCATTGACGGCACTTTGAACAGTGCACGTTACATTTCAGATGTGTTACGACCCGTGGCTCTGCCGTTCATTCGATTCCTGCGAAACCCTAGATTTCAGCAGGTTTATGCACGACCGCATGTTGCAGGTCCTGTACGGGCCTTTCCGGATACAGAAAATGTTCGACTGCTGCCCTGGCCAGCACATTCTCCAGATCTCTCACCAATTAAAAACGTCTGGTCAATGGTGGCCGTGCAACTGGCTCGTCACAATACGCCAGTCACTACTGTTGATGAACTATGGTATCGTGTTGAAGCTGCATGGGCAGCTGTACCTATAAACGCCATCCAAGCTCTGTTTGACTCAATGCCCAGGCGTATCAAGGCCGTTATAACGGCCAGAGGTGGTTGTTCTGGGTACTGATTTTTCAGGATTTATGCACCCAAATTGTGTTAAAATGTAATCAAATGACAGTTCTAGTATAATATATTAGTCCAATCAATACCCGTGTATCATCTGCATTTTTTCTTGGTGTAGCAATTTTAATGGGCAGCAGTGTAGAAGTTTCCCGTCGTTGGACAGCGCGTTGTTGTTAGTGAATGTGAGAGCTGCCTTCATGTTATGTTATGTTTTTATTATTCGTTGTCATGAAATTATGATGGGGATCGTTAAAGAAATATTGGTGAAACTCACTTAAAAAGACGATATGAACTTTTCCCCTTACCCAGTTTATTTTGTTTTATAGACTCAATAAATGTTTGGTTGGGTTGCAATCATAAAAAATGGGGATGACCATGTCAGCCTAAGGCTCAGTCATCCGCATATTATTAAATAAAGCTTTTACACTGAGAAAAACTGCTATTGTCAGAAGAAGTAGAGGCTATAGTTGTTCGTATTTGCAGGCGGGAAATCGCGTTATCGGACGAGCATAAAACGAACTCCTGTGACAAGAAGTGGCCTAACTCTTTAAATAAACGGAAACCAAATCACGGTCAAATAGTCTCACTATTACCAGGTAAATAGTGAGAAGTTTCAGAAATGACAACAGTGAGAAACTTAACGTCAGGATTGGGGATCATGAAGTAGACAAAGTTAAGGTATTCTGCTGCCTAGGCAGAAAATAACTTATGATGGACGAAGCAAGGAGAACATAAAAAGCAGACTAGCACTGGGAAAGAGGACATCCCTGCCCACGAGAAGTCTTCTAGTGTCAAACAAAGACCTCAATTTGAAGAAGAAATTTCTGAGGATGTACAGGGTGTTACAAAAAGGTACGGCCAAACTTTCAGGAAACATTCCTCACACACAAAGAAAGAAAATATGTTATGTGGACATGTGTCCGGAAACGCTTACTTTCCGTGTTAGAGCTCATTTTATTACTTCTCTTCAAATCACATTAATCATGGAATGGAAACACACAGCAACAGAACGTATCAGCGTGACTTCAAACACTTTGTTACAGGAAATGTTCAAAATGTCCTGTGTTAGCGAGGATACATGCATCCACCCTCCGTCGCATGGAATCCCTGATGCGCTGATGCAGCCCTGGAGAATGGCGTATTGTATCACAGCCGTCCACAATACGAGCACGAAGAGTCTCTACATTTGGTACCGGGGTTGCGTAGACAAGAGCTTTCAAATGCCCCCATAAATGAAAGTCAAGAGGGTTGAGGTCAGGAGAGCGTGGAGGCCATGGAATTGGTCCGAATCTACCAATCCATCGGTCACCGAATCTGTTGTTGAGAAGCGTACGAACACTTCGACTGAAATGTGCAGGAGCTCTATCGTGCATGAACCACATGTTGTGTCGTACTTGTAAAGGCACATGTTCTAGCAGCACGGGTAGAGTATTCCGTATGAAATCATGATAACGTGCTCCATTGAGCGTAGGTGGAAGAACAAACTAAAATGAGCTCTAACATGAAAAATTGAGCGTTTCCGGACACATGTCCATATAATATCTTTTCTTTATTTGTGCGTGAGGAATGTTTCCTGAAAGTTTGGCCGTACCTTTTTGTAACACCCTGTATGTCTCCCGCAGAGCATTTTATAGTAGTGAAACGTGGCCTGTGCGAAAAGCACAACAGAAGAGAACCGAAATGTTTGCGACGTGATGCTACAGATGAAAGTTGAAAATTAAGTGTACTAATAATGTAATGAATGAGGAGGCTCTCCGGAAAACTGGCGAGGAAAGCAATATGCGGAAATCACTGACAAGAAAAAAGGATAGGATGATAGGACATTTGTTAAGACTTCAGGTAATGTCTTCCATGGAGCTGTTGAAGGAAAAAATTGTAGAGGAAGAGAGAGATTAGAATACATCCACCAAATAATTGAGCACTTCGATTGCAAGCGCTACTCTGACATGAAAAGCTTGGCAGGGGAGAGGAATTCGTAGCGGGCCGCATCAAGCAGTAGGAAGACTGGTGATTTTTTTTAAGAAAAAAGTTGCCAGTACTGCGGCGTTCGAGCTGGATGTGCGCGGATTACTTGTGTAAATTACCACGTGCGCTAGTTGTCACTGCGTTCCGCGTCCGACGTCTCCCATATCTTATCAGCAGGTCCTGCAAGTGTACCTTATATCATCCCTCCGCCCTGTGGACGGAAGTTCGTTGGTTGATTTGGGGGAGGGGACGAAACAACGAGGTCATCGGTCCCATGGGAATCGGGAAGAACATGCCCTTTCAAGGAACCATCCCGGCATTTGCCTGAAGTGATTTAGGGAAACGAAGAAAAAGCTAAATCAGGATGGACCAACGCGGGTTTGAACTGTCGTCCTCCCGAATGCGAGTCCAGTGTTCTAACCACTGCGCCCCCTCTCTCGGTGGGCGGAAGTCTAGCGATGCCAACTCCCCGGGGTAAATTATTTGTCAAACCTGGCGTGTCCTACGAGCACGCAAAAATATTGATCCATGCGGAGAAAGTCGATCTTTGTAGCCAGAGGTATGGTATAGATGTCGGACCTGCAAACAATCGTCTGCTGCACGACAAACGAGGTTGCTGAGTAGAAGGTCAGCTTAAAGGCGTCAGTTTCGTAATTAAAAGGTCACAATTATAAAAGGGTATAAATCGAGGACGCTGCAATTGCACATCTCATGTTTGCGTCCAGAGAGAGATTTGAACGGCACGCTTCTCCTGTCTTCGTGACAACAATGACGGCAGATGCAGAGGAAAGATATGCATCAGCCGTGGAGCTCCAGCGTACGCAGCACGTTCTTTTGTTTAGGAGCTTACAGCAGACACTGGCGTCTCCTTTGATCGTAAGAATAGCTTGTCACCGCTGTCGAGGCCAAATGTGCCTCACAATGGAGCCGTCGCGCAGTGTCCATGTGTCCGTGAGCAGCTGGTGGCGTCAGGAGGTGCAATGGACCATCGCGGCGGCGCCCACGGAATTCTGACGAGGCTCTCTCCCCGAGACGCAGCCTCACTGGCGCACGTTCCCAATCCGTTCTGTTGTCGCGGCGAAAGTCGTGCGCCCCGCGACGCGACGTCCCGTCCAGCCGACACCCCCTATCACGTGGCCGGCTCTGGCGGACCGGCGGCGGCTACAAAGGACCGGATGCGAAGGACGGCGGAGGGCTGCCAACAGCCGGACGAGGCTGCTATTGCTCTCCCGCCTCCTCGCAATATAAGCGGCAGCTGACAACAGGATCACAGCCCGACAGTATAAACATCCCGTGGTAAAAGAGAATCTCTGGCTCTCTGGTCCATCCCATTCCGCCCCCTCCCCCCCTCTCACTGCCTTTCTGTTCCTCACTATTCGCCTTTGTAATCAGAAGCACAGATTGGTCATTCACTGAAACGAGCTGGTATTTCAGAGCATATGAGTAGTGCTCACAGTTATATTTCCTGAATGTTTCTATGAGAAACATTGCCAAGGGACTTATTTTCTACATCTACACGCTGCAAGCCACCTTACGGTGCGTAGCGAAAGGTTATTTGCGTACTATTATCATTTCTATCGCCCTCATTCCTGTTACTGTTTCTTTACCGACTGGTGAGCTCCAAAAACAACGGTTTTCAAGCTACTACGATTTGAACTCGAATTGGAGGAAGTACGGCCCCTTTTGGCTCGAGGAGCCCGAAGCGCAGATTCAGCCGGACAGGTTTCTAGCCCTTCTAGAAACTTCCGGGCCGATAAGCCGTGGTCGGTGTATAAAACTCTCCCCTGACGTTTCGTCTCGAAATGCGAGAGACATTCTCCGAGGTAAAGCGGCGAGCTGTAAAGCTAACTCGAGGAAACTTTGATTATATAGCGAGTGCAGAGGGCGTCACTGTCCTTCACATGGCGTCGGCTATGAGACTGTCTCTGGTAATGCCAACATTCTCGATTGAAAGTAATCGATCGTCACGCTTTTAACCAAGAATATTGGCATTACTAGAGACGCCACGTGATGGACAGCGACGCCCTCTGCACTGGCTGTATAATCAGCGCTTCCTCGAGTTCTTCTTGCAGTTCGCCGCTTTACCTCGGAGGATGTCTACCGCAACCGGAGACGAAACGTCAGGGGAGAGTTTCACAGATCGACCACGGCCTATCTGACCGGAAGTTTTAAGTGAACACAATACCGTCCGTGAAAGCCTACATTGTATGATCTTCTAGAAAAGTTTTCTCGCGGAATTTTAACAGTTATGCTATCCTTCTACCTTTGTGTTTTATTATGTAGTTCTTTTAATTCCTTGTGTGGAGACATTTTACCTACAGTGTTCCATACCTCCATCGGCAGAAACAGAACTCTTACAGGATCATTTTGTTGTCTGTCTGTCCGACTATGGAGACGCCTTTTCTTCTCAGGCACCGGTACACGTAGCAAGTTAAAATTTATGTCACGTGCTAACGCCTATTGTACCTCAGCGATGTAAACAACTTAAGCTCGTAAACCAATGTAGTCAAAGAAACGGTTGTTTACGTCACCACATATTTCGATATCTCGACAATGTCGAAATGGATAACTGGCAAAAATTGCCTAAATTTTCGGTTCCCGGGATGGATGAACTATGTACGCACATAATCGAAACACTAAGTGTGCGAGTCCTACTCGGAATTTTATTTGAGACCGTGTAGACTTTCTCTGGTTTGGGACGAGGAATAAGGGACACAAATTCACATAGTCGAGGATAGCAATCTGGAAAAAACAATCTCAATAAGGATTAATTTATATCTACATCTGAACGCCGCACGCCACATTGGGGTTCGCGGCGGAAGGTACTTAGTGAACACTGTCCCTTCCCCTTATTCCTCCTCCAGTCGCGAATGGCTAGCGGGAAGAATGATTGCTGAGAAGCCTCCGCTGGCCTCGAGTCTACACTACTGCCCATTAAAATTCCTACACCACGAAGATGACGTGCTACAGACGCGAAATTTAACTGACAGGAAGAAGATGCCGTGATATGCAAATGATTAGCTTTTCAGAGCATTCACACAAGGTCGGCGCCGTGGCGACACCTACAACGTGCTGACATGAGGAAAGTTTCCAACCGATTTCTCATACACAAACAGCAGTTGACCGGCGTTGCCTGGTGAAACGTTGTTGTGATGCCTCGTGTAAGGAGGAGAAATGCGTACCATCTCGTTCCGACTTTGATGAAGGTCGGATTGTAGCCTATCGCGATTGCGGTTTATCGTATCGCGACATTGCTGCTCGCATTGGTCGGGATCTAGTGACTGTTAGCAGAATACGGAATCGGTGGGTTCAGGAGGGTAATACGGAACGCCGTGCTGGATCCCAACGGCGTCGTATCACTAGTATCGAGATGACAGGCATCTTATCCGCATGGCTGTAACGGATCGTGCACGTCTGAGTCAACAGATGGGGACGTTTGCAAGACAACAACCATCTACACGAACAGTTCGACGACGTTTGCAGCAGCATATGCTATCAGATCGGAGACCGTGGCTGCGGTTACCCTTGACGATGCGTCACAGACAGGAGCGCCTGCGATGGTGTACTCAACGACGAACCTGGGTGCACGAAGGGCAAAACGTCATTTTTTCGGATGAATCCGGGTTCTGTTTACAGCATCATGATGACTGCATCCGTGTTTGGCGACATCGCGGTGAACGCACATTGGAAGCGTGTATTGGTCATCGCCATACTGGCGTATCATCCGGCGTGATGGTATGGGGTGCCATTGGTTACACGTCTCGGTCACCTCTTGTTCGCATTGACGGCACTTTGAACAGTGCACGTTACATTTCAGATGTGTTATGACCTGTGGCTCTACCCTTCATTCGATCCCTGCGAAACCCTACATTTCTGCAGGATAATGCACGACCGCATGTTGCAGGTCCTGTAGGGGCCTTTCTGGATACAGAAAATGTTCGACTGCTGCCCTGGCCAGCACATTCTCCAGATCTCTCACCAATTAAAAACGTCTGGTCAATGGTAGCCGAGCAACTGACTCATCACAATACGCCAGTCACTACTGTTGATGAACTGTGGTATCGTGTTGAAGCTGCATGGGCAGCTGTACCTGTACACGCCATCCAAGCTCTGTTTGACTCAATGCCCAGGCGTATCAAGGCCACAGGTGGTTGTTCTGGGTACTGATTTCTCAGAGTCTATGCACCCAAATTGCGTGAAAATGTAATCACATGTCAGTTCTAGTATAATATATTTGTCCAATGAGTACCCGTTTATTATATTCATTTCTTCTTGGTGTAGCAATTTTAATCGCCAGTATTGTAATTTTATCATCTTGGTCTTTTCGCGGTGTGTGTATAGGAGGAAGCAGTATATATGTCGATACTTCCGGAAACCTACACGCTCGGAAACTTGAGCCGGCCGCTGTGGCCGAGCGGTTCTAGGCGCTTCAGTCCGGAACCGCGCTGGTGCTACGGTCCCATGTTAAAAACCTGCCTCGGGCATGGATGTATGTGATGTCCTTAGGTTATTCAGGTTTAAGCACTTATAAGTCTAGGGGACTGATGATCTCAGATGTTAAGTCCCATAGTGCTTGGGAACCATTTGATCCATTTTTTCTTTTTTTAAATCAGAAATTTGACAGCAATCCCCACCTTGATGCAGAACGCCTGTGTTGCAGCTTCTTACACTAGAGTTGGTTGATTATCTCCATGACGCTCCCGCGCTTACTAAATATACCCGTGACGAAGCGTGCTCTTCTTGTTTGAATCTTCTCTATTTTCCCTGTTAGTACTGACTGGTGGGGATTCCATACTAACAAGCAAGTTCAGGTAGTGATAGAACGAAGTTTCTTTTTATTGGCTATGTTTCCTGAGGATTCTTCTAATGAATCTGTCTAGTATCTTTTTTTCCCACGAGCATTTTTTTTTTTTTTTTTTGTGGTCGTTCCACTTCAAATCACTTCATGTGCAATACCTAGATATTTCATGGAAGTAACTGCTTCCAGATATTCCTCTTCAGTCGTTAACCATACAATAAGGTGTCTTTCTGGCTGTGTATCTGCGTGAAACAAGCGCCGGTCGTCTGCAGGTTTTCTGGAATAAAACATATTCCGAACATCTACAACAGACCGACGTCAGGGATGTTGGCCTATCGTTTTGTGCACCTGTTCGACGATCCTTCTGTGCTTTTCTCTAATCATCTTGACCAATCCGCTCCTCCAGAGGCGTTCATTATACAGCTGCTAGACGAGGAGCAAGTTCATCCGCAAACTCTATGTAGAATCGTACCTGTATCCTGTCAGGTCCAACGGTCTTCCCTCTGTTGGGCGATTTTAGTTACTTTTCTATCTCATGGTCACTTCGACGATTTCAAGGAAGTTCGTGGCGTGCTGAAAGTAATACCTCTGAATTTTTTATGTGAAAGCTCTTAAAGCTAAGTAAAGCAAACGTTATTAACATTCTACATCTTTATTTTTCAGGTCTACATATTTATCTCTCAATACAGTTACCCTGGCGACGAACACATTTCTGTGAACGAGAGACCAATTTGTTGATTCTGTCATGTGGAATGTCTGACTTTGTTAACGGGGCTACAATCTCACCTCCGCTTGCATCGATTAATCACTATCAAAGTAAATGTTTTGAAAGCAGATGAGAATCAGGTGGGGGCCAAGTCGGGACTGTAAGGAGGATGATCGATGAGAGTGAACCCAATGCGTCGGATTGTTGCGATGTCAGAGCTCTCGTGTCTGATCGGGCGTTGTCATGCTGAAGAAGATTGTGTGGGCGAAGTCTTCGGATTCGTCCTGTCAGTTGCCTGAGCGTTGAGTAATACCTCGCAGAGTTTATGGTGATGCTTTTAGTCATGAATTCCAAATACACCATACCGTGAACGTACCAGAATATGTGAACATAACTTTGCCTGCTGGTGCCATGGTCGTGTACTTCTTCTGCTTGGATGGGCCCTGTCACACATGCTGAAGTTAACACCGTTTCCTTTATTACTGTCACGAACACCCCAACGTTGCACACTACTGATGTCGAAACGGTTTTCACTGTACACATCTTTCATTCTTCCGTGGATTTCAATCTGAGTCACGTTTTCTGTGGTTAGGGACTCGATAACAGCACACTGATTACCAGGCATCGATTTAGTTATATTACACGCCGCCGTGTTACACGCTAAAATTTTAAGCCCTCTTGCAGCAGAGGGTTGCAACTTGCATCAGGTTAAAAAATGGTTCAAATGACTCTGAGCACTATGGGGCTTAACATCTGAGGTCATCAGTCCCCTGGACAGAACTACTGAAACCTAACTAACCTAAGGACATAACACACATCCATGTCCGAGGCAGGATTCAAACCTGCGACCGTAGCGGTCGCGCGGTTGCAGACTGAAGCGCCTAGAACCTCTCGGCCACACCGGCTGGCCTTGCATCAGAGAAGCGGAAAAGTAGACCAAGTAATATGCATGATGTAATATCTCCATCGATTTTGCGAACATTACAAAAAATTCGGAGATATTACCTTTCACCGCACCCTCGTACTACATTGTGACCTTCTATGAAACAGTTTTGGAAAATGGCGTTTCCCGTGATGTCCTCCGTTTCGATCCCATTATGATTAAAAAATGTCTCGACAGATAGCTTCGACTCGTTTACTGTTTTAAAATAAGACAATTATTCTATTAAATTTGCGGACAGCATTTTACTTTAGAATAAGCTGAACACACATTGCTCTCCCTACACTAATTTTGGCATTATCTGATTTGTGTTTGTTCGAGAGGATTCGGCTACGTTTAGGTTTGCCGTGAAACTCTCTTTGCTATCGCGGTAGCTTTCTAAAACGATTGTCGAACCTCGCCGGGTCTTTTCCATCCCTCCCAGCGCGTAGCTGTCTAAAGAGTATTGTGCAGTGTTCTTGAACTTTTTCCATTGATACTCAACGTTGTTAGTGCTGCAGATAAAATTTTCGTGCTGGCCGCTCTTTCTCTGTATTTCTGTTTACAGCCGTATTTAGTAGAGCCGTGCTAATGGAGTCGAAAAGTTTGGGCGTGTCTGTCACCAGCATATCTAAAGTGTTATCTGCAAAAGTGGGTTATACGGTTAACTAACGAAGGTAATTTTCGGATAAAGTGTTTAGAACAATTTATCACCATTCCCGGTCGCTACCGTCCGCCCTAATCGCTTGTATCTGCCACTCTATAGCTGGTATATTGATATCTCCACCTAATACTACAACGTGAAATATTCTCCAAATTTCCCCTCAAATGTCCCGCTACTACTGTTCCTCTTGCAGAGGGTTTACAAAAGCATTCGAAGGCCATGTTTGATTCACCTTTAACACTAGTTTTCACCCAAATTATTTCGCATTCGGAATTTGTATTATTGTCACCAGATATTATCGTATTTTTATGACTATAAACACGCATACACCACCAGCGTTCAAACTGTGTTTGTGATATATACTGCAGTCATTGCTGTTGAAATCTGTTTTGAACCAGTTTTCCTTCCCTAATACTATGTGGTAACTGACACTGTTTATTAGCAAGACTAGTTCCGGGACTTCTGCATAGATGCTCCTGCAGTTAACTAACGCTGTATTAACATTTTCATTTCCTGAACTGCTACGACGAATGCAAACCTGTTTGAAATCAGAATGCATCTCATCGGGACTGTGATGGGATTTCTCTGTCTTAATAAAATATCATCTACACGCCAGACATACTCCGCTATGCTAGTAGCCACTTCCTGCGTTCACTGCACGCCTGACATTAAGAGGGGTATGTGGGGTGGGGAGGTCCTACAATTCCAAACGATAGCGGGGGTCGAAAAATGCACATCCAAGATCGTCACAGAATTGTCTGAGACCAAGGTTTAAACATTCCACTCCTAAGCAGAGGACCACAATCGGTTCTTGGAACGCTGCTGCAATTCGATAGTTCTGCTTCCACCCCAAAGGCTGGGTTAGCTGTCCTCATTGAATCACCCAGACTCCAGTAGGATGGCGTTTGAATCCAGGCTCCATGCGTCATTCGTACTGACACGCCCGCGATTTGCCACCAGTTGCATTCAGAGCCTATTAATAATGTCCAGCAGACACTGATAAGACGTTAATGATAGCGTTTAATTTATCACGTATCCTTCCTCACAGGCATGCGATTAGATATTGGTAATTTCGTCTAAAATCTAATATTACTGATGTCAGCCTGTCCACAAGCTTGCGCGTAATTTCATTAAATACTAATATTACATATGCCAGAGTGTCTGCAAACTTACACGCAATGGCAAATTATAGATTCCATTTATTAAATTACTGCCAATGGCGGAAGGGTAGAAGAAAGCGTCGTATCTGTTTTAACGGAATACTACAACTAACGATCTATTATCATCGTCTTCGAAAATAGGAAGACAGAAGATAATATTCTCAGATTACTATTATCATTATTATTATTATTATTATTATTATTATTATTATTACGTTCTGTGGCCTATTTAATCATATATTGTATTTACTCATTGCGAATAGCTTTATTTGTAAATCACTAACTTGATTATTAATCACCTTGGAGGGGGAAGATAAAGGGATATTAACAGCAAATTTTCCCATGATGCCCAAGGCTGCCACAGAAGCTGGAATATGATATCTCTCTTGCTCTTACTAGACGAATCCAGTTCGACAGGCCGATATTTGGATTTTTCAGTTTCCTTTCGTCGCCCTATCTGCTAAAGATTTAAGATTTGTGAGCCAATCGTCTTGTGAGCCAATCAGGCCGACGAGGGTTGTGTGAACTACATCTTTCATGCCTGAATGGCGCTTCCTAAGACTTAACCGAAACAAATCTCTGTTTATCATCTGCAAGTCATCTGCAAACAGTTCTATGTGGTTTTGTTACTTCAGATATTTTCGGATTCACACTTCTACGTATTTTACGCTTTTTACTGTTTCCACTGATCGATCATCCATCGTGTCTTCGAAACATAAGTAGCATTGAGATCTCTATAAGCGGGATAATTAAACTCGAGGTCAACGGTCAATCCTTGTACCGATTTCAACAGCTATTCCTGCATTTCGCTAGAATTTTCTGGCGTTCCTATTATACTACATATAACAGCATCATGTGAGAATCGTTACATGGAGTTTCAGGCGCTATCATTTATATGTATCACGAAAGGTAACGGCCCCATAACACTCCACTGTGGCGCTTCAGAAATTACTTTTACATCTGACGATTTCGCTTCGTTGAGAGCAACGTATTAAAATTTAGCCTGGTAGTCTCAATATTGGCTCCGTGTTCAGTTTGTTTATGCTTTATATCCTAGGTAACAGCTTGGAAATGCATGAAATACATTCCGAAAAGTGAAAGATGCCAGTCAGCCTGATGACCAACCTGGCTTCCGGATCTCATGGACTACTGAGTTTCAGAAGACCTCTGTCTGCGACAGCCACGTTTGTAACGTTCTCCAAATAATTTCTCTTAATAAAAATAATGCTTTTTCTGATTATTATGAATGAATGTCTACATAACAAATATATAATTTTCTTAAAATAAATTTTTGAATGAATGTCTGAACTGTGAAATCGGTACCGAACTCGAATTATAGTGTAGCGTGTTGTGCAAGTGGTGTTCTTATTCTGTGTTATTGTCAGCAAGAATTATGTACGAACTGACTGGGCAATGCAACTCCCAATACCGGTAAATAAATACAGTCACTGCAAAATACATTCAGCCCCTTAAGCACTGAATCATCTGGCCCTGTTCAAAGCTGGTAACTTTGGTCCCTGCACACATAACAAATAAATTGAATTGTCCTACCTCTAAAGTAGTAACGGAGTAACGCGATATATTCTGGTTCCTCACAAAAAATACAAATATGCTAGCTACTGGCTCAGAGGTGTGCAATGCTGGCTATAATACCTCGAAATACAAATGAACTTTTTTCGGCTGATAAATGAAAAATCCAACTTCTTTGAAAAAGTATAGGACTTGGACTGAGAGGCGGTACTGATTACGGTGAATTACTAACACTGAGTTTTTTAGAAAATTTTTATTGCAAGTTATGTTTGCCTTTTCAGAAACATTCGACAACTGAAATTACATTACTCGTAATTGATTCACAAACAATGAGAATTAAACAGCAAGTATTATATAACTTCACTAATCCAACATAAATGCAAATCCTCAAATTACGTATAGATCTGTTAACAAATCTTAGAAGCATTAAAAAGTCAAACATCTCACTAACCTCTTTATAAAATCGGTTTACATACGTTCTGGGGTTACTCAACAATTACAAATTATTGGCCAACTCATCTATATTAAAGCGTTGGCAAAAAAAAAAAATCATAATTATTTAAGATTTTTACCTTGCTTGCATGAAGACTTCTACTTCCGTGTTCAACAGCATTGACATACCTACATTAATCTCAGATTTGGTAGCTTCACACAGCACACCACAAAAACTGCCTACTCCGTCGTCTTTCGCTCAAAGACAGCTACCTACAACTGTGTGCTAAGTGCTCTCTTACTCTAGCTCTACTATCTCAGATCAGAAACAGTATCTTTGGCTCTGCAGCCGTGCACAGTCAGCGATCCGCATTATAAAGGCTGTCAGAGACATATATCGTTTACAATATTCTAGTTTCATTTTAATTTACGTTAGTATTATTGTCATATTCGGGTGCCACATACAAGTGTGCCCCGTCGACTCCTTTCACGACCCTCCAGCGGGGTTTAACGAATTTGACACATATTTGGAAGTAAATTGTACAACAAATGTGTGGTAAATTTATCGCATTACTGATGAGTAGAAATCTTGAGTAGTATAAAACATGTCATGATCGTGTAAAAAAATCTAGCTGTATAGCATCATTTAATTTGAAAGAATTTATGGTGCCCAAATGCACAAGTATCAATCATAATCTGGTTATAATATGAGTAAATTACCTCATAAAGAAGGTCGCTGGCAAATAAGTCATGTAAACCAAAATCAGTTCAAAAATGGTTCAAATGGCTCTGAGCACTATGGGACTTAACGTCTATGGTCATCAGTCCCCTAGAACTTAGAACTACTTAAACCTAACTGATCTAAGGACATCACACAACACCCAGTCGTCACGAGGCAGAGAAAATCCCTGACCCCGCCGGGAATCGAACCCGGGAACCCAGGCGCGGGAAGCGAGAACGCGACCGCACGACCACGAGTTGCGGACCCAAAATCAGTATACACTCCTAATCGGCAAGATAATGGTTTATGGTTGGACAAGGAAAAGGAAGAATCATGGCTGAAGCCTATGAGCATGTTGAAGTGACTTCATCACAAAGTCCATTTCTTTTTTTTGTGTGCAGGTTCAAGAACTTAGCAGTGACTAATGTGGATTGCATTCAGTGTACCACGACATATGAACTCCGTATTATGTTTCCTAGTCATGTGCAGAGACACAATAGGTACTCAGCAACAAATTACCAACAACCATAGTGGCCAATTATCATAATATCTGTAATGTGATGACCATCATCATCACTACTCTTCATAGTGGAGAATCTCCTGAGATCCAAACGACATTGAAGTATGAATATCAGTAATAAACTGCACCAATACCATGAACACAGGAAGGAGACTGGATAATGGAAGGTATGAAAAAGTAGCAAAGGTAAGGTGGTGGAACATAACCATTTCTGCCAATGTCAACGTCAGGTAATCTGTCTGATCAGAAAAAGTTCAGTATCCTTATGAAATTACAGCCTGGATGAAGCAACAAAGCTTTACATCAGAGTGAATAGGATAAACTGAAAGTGAACTCTGAATAAGAAAAATTAATAACTGTGGTATTTGGCTGCCAATTAGACATAGAATAACCGAACATGACAGAGAACATCACTGATTCATAATATTATACTGTGGCTCTCAGTAGCCTTGTATACGCAATAATGAGACATAATTACTTAAGAAAACCTAACAGTAAAGTCAAGAACTGAATGGCTCCAGATACTCTTGTACTTGGAAAACATGCAAATGTTAATAACTAAAATAATTGTAGAGAAAATATCAACCAGAGGCTCCAAGTGGCCTTTCCAAATATGTAAATGCTGCTTTTAGTAGCTATAAAATGTTTGGGGCTCCATGTGGCCTTACACTTGAAGTATATGCAAATCTTAATATCTAAACAATTGAATAGAATATTTCAATCAGAGGCTTCAAGTAACCTTTCTACTTATATAAATGCTGATCTTAGTAGCTAAGAAAGTGCAAAATGTCTAAACAGTGCACAAACTGATTAAATCCCGAACTTTACTATTAATCTGTTTAGTTTAACAAACTAGCCACTTTGGATGAGCCGCCTAATAGTGCTGTTCATGAAATGATCCTTGTATGCTGATAATTTTCGTAGCACACTGATCCTGAAATGAAAATATCTTACCTCGTAATGTAATTGCTTGGAAACGTAGTGCTTGCTGCTCTTTGCGCGCCAGCTGCAGATCTCTAACTTTGGTTAGAGGCAACAAGTAAGCTATTTTATACAAATCATTGAGTGAGACATTCTTTAAATAAAAGTGATTTGGATCGAGGGTGTGGATAATGCTCTTAGGTGAAATACTTCCTTGACAAATTGTTATTAAATTATCTCATATATTATTGCTTGAATGCAATTCATGATACAACACTCATTAGCATTGACAAAGGGCAACATTGATATCAAACTCTTAGTCTCAGAAATGTTAGACAAATCATCAATAAACATGAGACATACCTTACAGTGAAAATTATTCAATCTCTATTGAAAAATCTAAAGTTCCCTCATATGGAGGTCTCATTCAACAACTACGCACGACTGTAGTAGCACTAAACAAAAATATTATGTTAATTCCTCTTCATACTCTTCTCTAATCTCACTACATCTCATTTCATTCTAAATCACTAATCAGATCTTTCTCCTCTGTTTCACAATATTCAAACACAAATAATTTTACTTGAAGAGAGATGCAAGCAACTTTACGTTGTTTGACGTCATGGTCTCCTGACCATCATTGCTTACATATTCCGCCCTCACAATCATATTCTGCACATCAAGACGCTTCATTCGAACCCAAACTCGATAAGATAAAGTCAATATTGTTTGAATTCATGTAAACGATACGCAAATAACAATTGCACACCGGGGCTGAGATACTCGAGACTGGTGTACACACACACATGCAAGACATGACGGCCACAAGAGCTTTTAGTTCGGGAGAGGCCGACTGCATGCCGAGAAGCCGGTCCCTTCAGAGGACGATTCAGCCTATCTACGTCAGACAGTGACTGCCCATGGAGCAGACAGCATTTGCCCGAGAGAAAGGGGATAACGACCCCATGTTTGGCTTAAAAGCAAATTCCGCTACATTGTGTGGGAGCGCCCAGCCTACGCGTTCTTTACAAACATAGCATGCAGTTTCAGAGGTTTTCACAGGGAGACAGCAAACGCCAAATACCGATGCTACAGATTTCCGGATTGGTCGCGTTAAACGTAACGTCATTCTCCCGTTTTAGGAGAGCAATGCTGATTGGCAGACGATATTTCTGACGCCTTGAACTGAAGGAGTCATGGAAGAGACCAAAAGATATACCCCTTCACGTCTGGCATGGAGAGGGGCCGTTCCATTGTCGCTCTTGGAGCGAGAACACGTAACGAGAGCGTGTGCGCTCGTACGTGTACTCAAAGAGCGAGGAACAAGTCTCTCCTCAGTACTTCACTGGGAGAGCACCTCTGTTGAGAGCGAATCAGAGTGCAACTCTATATTGAGTCCTTACGATTAAGTGTTGTTCACTGTGTTGGCCACCACACTTATTGAGCGGTGTGAATGGACAGAGTTATAGTTAAATGCATGCGAGCGAATTCTGAGTGGCATCACGGTGGACTGGTTATCTGACCAGTGTACCACACCTATAGTTAGACCAGGGGCGAATAGGAGTCCTTGACTTCATCAAGGCGTAGGGAGAGTTTGATTGGCAAAGGACAATCCAGATAGAACGAGAGTTATCTTATTTGTCAGCAGTTAGCAGCGCAGACAGCAGTCATCGCAGCTTATGGTATTGTGCGCTACAGCTCTTGCGAGCCCCATATTTCCTCCACAACTGTACATTTCACTGCATTTCACACACGACAGCCTCGACCGTACCTACCAATATTCTAACAGATAATTATTCAAGTTGAGTAGGCGTGGCTCTCAGCCTTTCTGCCAAGTCAATAACAATCTTAAACTTTGTATAGAAATTTCATTAGCGAATCCTATCCTTAAGAGGTAACTTCACATTCCGAAAAGAACCCAGAAATAACTTGTTCAGTTCCTAACTAAAAGTGCCATTGTGATTTCCCAGAATTTTTGCAAAATAAATAATAATTTTCGTTAGTTTCACGTTTTTCTTATACTAACTAGCACTACTCCAGTACCCAAGTATCCCACTAGTTATGTAAGAAATTTTGTGAATTTTTGTGTCACCTCCTTACAGCAGACGACTCCAGAAGATATTTATTGCTGAAAGTTTTTCAGGCATTTCTCTTCAGAACGTTAGGAGCGTCTGTCTGACTTCTGTAGTAGTATGGGGGTGGAAATTACATCTTGCAGGAGCCACAGGGTAAAGGGTACATCTCAGATTAATCCGTTGCGCAGAATTACAGAATAGCACCCACACGCTCACAACGTCTACATTGCCACGAGTCGTCTGCTCGGCGTCTCTCGCACTACCTCACCAACGATAATTCTCCCGCGCTCCTCGCTATCAAGCAGCGTTGATAAAACAAACACATCTTCCAGCGACACAGCTATTCTGTCCAAAGACTGCCCACGAATAATCAGCAACTTCAAAATTGTCGCCTAACGTTTGAGACATGCAAACTATTTATAAGTTCCAGAAATGCAAACAACATAACTCCCAATAGACCTCTTTCAATGCAGTGATTCCGTATTAAGATCTTTCGCAGTGGAATAATTTCGGAAGACTGAATCCAGTAGTTGGAACTTCTCCGTTTGAACCTCTGTTTATGTTCAATACAATATGGGCGAGGAGGAATAATCAATATACGGCAGGAACGATCATTCGTGGCAAGTAAGCCTAACAAATATGGGCTCTAAATGCATGCCTTACGAACTATGAGCACTTCATCTGCGATACTGTGAAATAAATCTCTTCTGCTGCAAGATCCTTGCTTTCCCTATTTTTGGAGTAGGTTGTACGGACTAAAACAAGTTAAAAAAGGTCTAATAAGCGTGGGCTCCAAAATGCTTACTTTAAGAGCTATTAGCACTTCTTCAGCAGAAGAGATATGTTTCACATTAACAAAGATGAACAAGTGCTCATAGCTTATAAGGTATGTGTTTTAGAGTCTAGGATTGCTAGACATTTTTTCTTGTTCTGATCCATGCCACCACCCCTCAATATATGGCAAGCCAAGAGCATGCAGTAGAACAGATTTGTTACACAGTATCACGGATGAAGAAGTGCTCATAGCTCTTTAAGGTACGCAGCTTAGAGCCAGTGTTTACTAAACATTTTTCCTTCAAATGGTTGTTCTTGTCATATCCCTGAATACTAAGCATTCCTCCTGGGCACCCTTTATGACATTTCAGAGACTGTACAGATGATTTTGATCACTGTGTACAATGGTCCCGTGGTAGCTGTATGGTTAGCGTGGCCGAAGGGGCTCAGGTTCGATTCCCGGCCGGGTTGGTGATGTTCTCCTCTCACGTGTGAATGTTATGTTGTTCTCATCATCATTTCATCATCAGTGAAGCAGAAGTCTCCTAAATGGCATCTCATTAAAGGGCTTGCCCAATGGCGAGCCGCCACACGACAGAGAGACTATGACCAAGACGAGAAAATCACAAAAATTATAGCTCATAATGTGTCTTATTGGAGGTCGTTCACACCAAGCACAGTTCAAGAAAAGAAGAGAAAGAAAGGAGGTAATAATTGTACCAGAAGTGCAATTACACATTGTAAGGCGGCCTTCGAAGTACTGATGTAGAAATCGATACGATGTAGGTCACTATATTATCTTTATATACGATTCTATTTCTAAAGGTTTTGTCGGAACAGTACGCAAGATTATACTTTATAATTTACTAAACACTTTTCATATGCCTCTCTTCATTTTAGGTTATTTAAGCTATTATTTGTAATCAAGGCACTAAATTCTATTACACTGTGTAACATAAATGTTAAATATCGCTATAAATTATTAATTCACTTTATTCTGCTACTTCGTGGTTATTTTAGTGAGAATAGTGAAGCTATGTACTTGATAATGTAGCCTTGTACTCTCCACACTGGGGTGGCGTGTTGCCAGAAACGTCTCTATCGCCTTTTTTGTCGGCAGAAGGCAACCTGTGAACTCATTAGGTGAAGAGCACCTTCTTGGACAATTTTGACGATGACCAATCGTGAAGACACTTCTTAAGCCTAGCATCAACTTCCTGTTTAAAAACGGGTCTTATGTACGCAAAAAGGGGGAACTTATGCGTGCTGCCACTGCTTTTTCACGTATTCAGCAACAATTCTCGCCTGTCACCTTCACAAGAACATAGAGTCGTCCCTTTCATGTCGATTTTTTCGAGATAGGGAGTTGGGAAAGAGCAAGTAAGTAAGAGGGGATTCGGTGGCCGCCTCCCATCCAGAGAAGCAATTTGGAGGGATTGGGTCCTCGAAACTGTCTGTGCTGTTTGGCATAGTTTGCTGCTCTTGAGGAAATGTACTGTAAGTTCTCAATCTGCGGTAGTGCAATCTATATTCTGAGCTGCTAGCTTACATGTATGTTTTTAATGCGTAACTTTCCGATTTGATTTATTGTGAACTGCGCTTTTGGATTCTTTAACTTAGACTTCGCGAAATGATTATGATCTTGGTGCTGTATTCTCTACGTAGTCTTCCACGTAAATTTTGGTTTAGTGTTAGCGTCATTCTTGGTCAGTTTAACTTAATATTCAGGTAACTTCTATCTCTCTCAATTGGTTATTAATTTCTTGAAACATACAGAGAAAATAAAATAATATTATAAGCAGACTTGACTAAAATTTCAAGATCCTTGAACTTGTCCTACAGCTTTTCCCTGTTAGCTGACTCATTAAAAATAAATATAACTTCTTACATAGTCAGTTGACTAATTTCACTCTGTCGACGTTGTAATAGTACCATGAGCAACTGTTGTTGCTCCAACGGCGGGTTAAGGAGGTGTCCTTCTGCTGGGTGCTGGTCATGTAGGAACATGGGGCAATGAACAGGCCGATCGGGCTGCCAAGGAAGCCTGCAGAGAGCAGGATGTGGTCCAGTGTCCTACTCCCCTGCACTCCACAAGAAGTGCATGGAGTAGTGGGAGGAAGAATAGCTGGCTGTGACGGCCAGTAAACTGCGGTTGGTGAAGTCAACAACTCGGCCGTAGCGTTTTTCCTGCCGGTTGCTCAGGCGGGAAGAAGTGGCCCTCTCGCGTCTTCGGATTGGGCACTGTCCTCTCACACATAGATTTCTATTACGACGGGACGATCCCCCGTTTTGTGATGCTTGTGGTGTGCATATGTCTGTCCGCCACATTTTAACAGACCGCATTTTATACCGTGATGCAAGGGCAGAAGCACAAGTTGATGGGGATTTGCCCTGTGTTTTAGCTAATGGTGAGAAGTGTGTGTCTGGGGTTTAAAAGTTTTGTGATGTGTATGGACTGTGGCCTAAACTTTTAGGCTGGGGGTTTTAGTGTATTGCAAAGTGGCTGGCTCCTCCCTTTTTTCCTTGCGGTCAGCCAGCCACTTCCATCTGCTATATTGTTTCAGCTCCCTCTACCACATTCTTCCTGTGTTATCCATGTCTTACTGCTGGCGGCATGCTTCGTCCCACGCTTCCGTGTGGGTAGGCACATATTTTTCCAAGATTGTTACCTGTGTTTTACGTTCTCTTTTATCTTACTGTTCTGAGTCTTTTCTAGACACCCGTCTCTGTCACTGAGCAGGCGCTGAAGACCTTGCCGTCGTGCGCCCATACAACCCTCTCCATCCATCCACATCCATCCATCCATCCACGGCCAAGTAAAAGAATAATATACATATCACATTGTGAAACCAACGAGCATCGCATTCTCTTGTCTCTTATCAGAATGACTTAGTTTTACTTATTATTGTGTGACATTAATGAGAATTTGTATTAAAACAATTTGGTTTTATTAACTGTGCTTCATTTCCCCTAGAAATGGAAGTTGGTTGTGCGCCAGTATTTATTTAACTACCAGACTATAAACTTTCACTGTGTTGAAAGATCCCTCTGATTTCACTGCAATTTGCTAACATATCTATTAAAACCCTGGAGGGTATTTACCTTCCACCAAGCGCTTGCTAACCGTATACCGGGTGGTTATAATTAAAATGCAGTTACTCACAGAGGTCCATTGTGGGCTGTCATTATCGTGTGGCTGCGAAACATGGTGTACATTCTAGTGTGTTATCGTGGAACCGATTTACGCTGGGAATAATTAGTTCCAATTTTGGCCAACAGTTTCAAATCTGCAGCTTACATCTCGTCGATATCTTTGGTGCTCATACTGAATAAACTGTGTAAGTGGCTGTTGATTACATCAATATTACACTTTTCTAACTTATTTAACCTTTACTGCCCATGCCTCCATTACACATGGAAATATTTCTATATGTCGTTCTTCCATTCACAGTGTCAGTTTGAGCCTGGTGGACAAAATTGGAGCTAATTTATTCCAGCGTAAATCGGTTCCGCATTAACGCATTATAATATCTACATGTTCTGCTGTCATACGACAGTTACCCCTAACATCAGTCTGCTGCAGATTCCTTGAACATATTCTCAATTCTAGTGCAATAAATTTGCTTGGGACTGAGGAGCTTATGGTTTTAGAAAGCATCGTTCGTGCGAACCGCAGCTTGACCTTATGTCAAATGATATACTATGAACTATTAATGAAGGCCAACAGGCAGATTCCATTTTTCTAGATTTCCGGAAAGCATTAGAGACGGTGTCCAACTGCAAGCAGTTAAAGAAGGCACGAGCATATGGAATAGGTTCAAGACTTCTTAAGCTGTAGAACCCAGTATGTTGTCCTCGACGGTAGTGTTCAATCAGAGGCAACTGTATCGTCAGGAGTGCCCCAGAAAAGTGTGATAGGACCGCTGTTACTCTCTACATACACAAATGATTTGGCGGACAGGGTGGGCAGCAATTTGCGGTTGTTTGTTGATTACGCTGTGGTGTACGGTAGGGTGTCGAAGTTCAGTGACTATAGGAGGATACAAGGTGACTTAGACAAAATTTCTAGTTGATGTGGTGAATGACAGTTAACTCTAAATGTAGAGAAATGTAAATTAATGAGAGTGAGTATAGCATTAGTAGTTCCTGATTGACATGTCGTTTAATTAACTGGGCGTAACGTTGCAAAGCGATATGAAATGTAACGAGCAGATGAGGATTGTCGCAGGAAAGGCGAATGGTCAACATCTTTTTACTCGGAGAATTCTAGGAAAGTGTGCTTCATCTGCAAAGGAGAACGCATATAGAACGCTTATGCGACCTATTCTTGAATACTGTTCGAGGATTTGGGATCTTTTCCAGGTCGTATTAAAGGAAGACATCGAAGCAACTCAGAGGCAGGCTGCTGGATTTATTACTGTTAAGTTAGAACACGTGCTTAGTGAATACAAATGGGAATCCCTGTGGGGCGGGAGGGGGGGGGGGAGGCGACATTCTTTTCGAGGAACACTATTGAGAAAATTTGAAGAAGCAACATTTCAAACTGACAGCAAAACGATTCTGTTTCCTCCAGCATAAATTGCGGGTAAGAACCTCTAAGATAAGATATGACGAATTAGGGCTTATACTAAGCCATATAGATAGTCGTTTTTCCCCCGTTGTATTTGCGAGTGGATTCAAATGGCTCAAATGGTTCTAAGCATTATGTCACTGGCAAGTGATGTATCTTTAATAAGTTCGTTGTCGTTGGGATGTTCAGCTCTCACCTTCCCTTCTTGTGTCGCTGCTGGTTTTAGTTTCCCGTGGTTGTAAAGTTATCTGGAGTGGTGTACGTCATATGAGACGAGAAGCGTGCTGCTCATCTGTCGGTGAGTGTTTTCAGCATAAACTTCCTTTTCACCTCTTTTCGGTTTATGTGAAGATGAATACTGTACGCAAGACGGAAACTAGCCTGCGCATATTTGTCCCCAGAGGAATGAGCATGGTTTTTTTTTTTTTTTTTTTTTTAATGCGGAAGTGAGCAATTCTACGAGAGAGAGTTTACAGCGAACTTCAAATAGTTCTGAGCACTATGAGACTTAACATCTGAGGTCATCAGTCCCCTAGACTTAGAACTATACAAAAACCTAACTAACCTAAGGACATCACACACATCCATGCCCGAGGCAGGATTCGAACCTGCGACCGTAGCAGCCACGTGGTCCCGGACTGAAGCGGCTAGAACCGCTCGACCATAGCGGACGGCTCGCGAGTGGGACAGGAAAGGAAATGACTGGTAGTGGTACGGGGTACCCACCACTACGCGCCGTAGGATGGATTTCGGAGTATTGATGCAGATGTAGATGTAGATCAGAGTGTCTTCTGTATCGTATCTCTCTGCCGCGTTAAGATGCGCGTGGACCAGTCCTCCAGTCCGGGTCTTACCCATCGCAAGCAAAGCTGTTGCGTTTCACAGCCTAGCCTTTGTTCCGAAATCGAAACTCACTCTTTACAAAGGGAACGTACCCTGTACTGAAGCCTTGTGATATTTAAACAGTGCTACCTCTCAGAATTGCTAGCTCAGCAGTACGTAGGAGGACAGTTACACAAAGAACGAAGTGCCGCAGAAGTCAAGATACTGGACTCGCATTGGAGGGAGTTAGGCTGAAATTCCTGTCAGACCATCAACATTTAGGATATCCAAGGAGACATAAGCAGTCTAAACATAGATTAGTGCGCAAAATTGAAGGACGAGGTAATTTTTGCATGGTTTGTCACAGCCAAGTAATATAGCTCGATGAAACTTGGACCATATATAGAAAAAACTGCTACCGTATAATACAGAAGGCAACTCAAAGAAATTTGCAACGATAAGAACTGAAGTGAAATTTTATACAGAGACCAAGATTTGTGATGGTCCACCAGACATGATTCTTAACGGACAGCTAAGCATGCTCTGCTACTTGCTCCCATGCTGAGCTCAAGGTAGGCAAGTAGCTTTTGTGGGAGGGCGTTCCATTCATCCACCAGCGCGGTTGACATCTGCAGGACGGTCGGGTCGTTGGTGCACGTGGTCCCGTTGGAACACGTCCCCCCAACGCATCCCACACGTTCTCTGCGGGACTGAAGTCGACGGAACGTTCAGACCAGTCAATTTGGCGAATATCCTCTTTTTCCAAGAGCATCTCTACTTGCACTGTTTGATGCAGTCGTCCATTGTGACCCAAAAACATGAAATCAGCGCCCAATGCATCCCTGAAAAGACGTACATGGAGAAGAAGTACAGTTTCAAAATAATGCTGACCCGTAGCTTTACCGTGTTCAGAGATTTGGAGGTCAGTACGCCCACGCTACGTTATGCATCCCCACACTAAAATTCCATCGATACGATGATATCCGACACTGCTGGAAGCACCCTCACGAGCAAGAGGTAGGAACACGTAATAAAGTCAGAAAAATTGTCGAACATTATCGGCCGGCCGCTGTGGCCGAGCGGTTCTTGGCGCTTCAGTATGGAACCACGCTACTGTTACGGTCTCAGGTTTTAATCCTGCCTCGGGCATGGATGTGTGTGATGTCCTTAGGTTAATTTAGGTTTAAGTAGTTCTAAGTCTGGGGGGACTGATGACCTCAGTTGTTCAGTCCCATAGTGCTCAGAGCCATTTGAACCATTTGTGACAGTGTACTCCTTCCCAATGTGTGTCTTTCAAGGTGACCATTCGGCAATGACTTCATTTTTAGGCTTCCGTACCTGTGTCCATAGAACCGCAAACTTTGTAGGATCACGTTCTTGTCAATCTGTCTGTGTGTTCTTTTCCTCAGGAACGGCCAGAAGTATCTTGTTGAAATTGGTGTCAAATACTAATGTGTACGGGTATTTGTCCCTGTAAACAAGATAAGCTTATAACTGAATACAATAAAAAGATACGGCTATTTGTGTCAAACATTTTGATAGTCCGAAACTCACTCATCAAACTTATAGATCAACTATCGATATACATTATTACGTTTGTATGGAACCCTCAGAGCGCGGGTCCCATTTGCAATTGTTCTGGTTTTTTTTTATTTTCTTATGGTATCAGTGCGCAACTTTATCGAAGACCGCAGGCGAAAGAGCTCTTGGAAATAAGGATTTTTAGCGAATCGACTGGCCTGCCAGTTCCGAGGACTTACCTCCCATCTAGTACGTGTGCGCTGGGAAGACATTTCAGCATGACCCCCATGCCCCAACGACCAGCCAGTACTTTTCAACCGCGCTGGTCTAGGACAATGACTCCGTATAACAAGAAATCCTTCCCAACCATGGCAGCACATTCTAGGGCACACACGGTCGTCCGTGGTGACTACGCACCTGATTAAAAACAATGTCCCGCCTTTTGTAATGTCCAGAGGACCATCGATAAATCGCGGTGACTTCAGTGTAATTATTGTCTTTGAATAAAAGCATCAGTAGCCGGACGGAGTGGCCGAGCGGTTCTAGGCGCAACAGGCTGGAACCGCGCCACCGCTACGGTCGCAGGTTCGAATCCTACCTCGGGCATGGATGTGTGTGATGACCTTAGGTTAGTTAGGTTTAAGTACTTCTAAGTTCTAGGGGACAGATGACCTCAGAAGTTAAGTCTCATAGTGCTCAGAGCCATTTGAACCATTTTAAAAGCATCAGTTACTTGCTCTGCTATACAGTAGCAGTATTTTCTTCGTGTGGTTGAACGTATTACGCAATTACAATTACTCACAGATGTTTTGTTGCCTTGGACCAAATATGACTCAAAAGAACCTTTAGTGAAATGATTCACGCTAGCCAAACTCTCTTTCTAGCGAACAACAGACTACTAATCTTAACCAAGAGCAAAGCAATAAAAACGAATCCTTTTGGGACAATTTAAAATACTTACTGGAACATCAACAAAAGCAAAACGAGAATAGTGGAATGTAGTTGAATTAAGTCGGGTGATGCTGAGGGAATTAGATTAGGAAATGAGACACTTAAAGTAGTAAAGGAGCTTTGCTATTTGGGGAGCAAAATAACTGATGATGGTCGAAGTAGAGAGGATATAAGATGTAGACTGCTAATGGCAGGGAAAACGTTTCTGAAGAAGAGAGATTTGTTAACATCGAGTATAGTTTTAAGTGTCAGGAAGTCGTTTCTGAAAGTTGGCTCAAATGGTTCAAATGGCTCTGAGCACTATGGCACTCAACTGCTGTGGTCATCAGTCCCCTAGAACATAGAACTACTTAAACCTAACTATCCTAAGGGCATCACAGACATCCATGCCCGAGGCAGGATTCGAACCTGCGACCGGAGCAGCAGCGCGGCTCCGGACTGGAGGGCCTAGAACCGCACGGCCACCGGTTGCTGAAAGTATTTATATGGAGTGTAGCCATGTATGGAAGTGAAAAATGAACGATAAATAGTTTGGACAAGAAGAGAATAGAAGCTTTCGAAATGTGGTGCTACAGAAGAATGCTGAAAATTAGATGGGTAGATCACATAACTAATGAGGAGGTATTGAACAGAATTGGGGAGGAGTTTGTGGCACAACTTGCCTAGAAGAAGGGATCGGTTGGTAGGACATGATCTGAGGCATTAAAGGGTCGCAAATTTAGTACTGGAGGGCAGCGTGGAGGGTAAAAATTGTAGAGGGAGACCAAGAGATGAATACACTAAGCAGATTCAGAAGGATGTAGGTTGCAGTAAGTACTGGTAGATGAAGAAGCTTGCACAGGATAGATTAGCATGGAGAGCTGCATCAAACCAGTCTCAGGACTGAAGACCACAACAACAACAACAACAACAACAGCAACAACAACAAGAAAAAAGAATAATGATCATATATAATTTTTAAAAAGCACTCCACCAGTAACCACCAAAATGTCTAATCGGAATCCTAAACGGCTCTCAGCGAAAATTAAATACTGAAGTGATCTGTGAACAGTCTGGCTGCACAGTGTGCCACTCACAGAATACGGCGCGAAAACCTCACCGAAACACCAAAAAGTTAATACCAACAGCTAACAAATGTTTGCATACTAAACTGTAAAACTCACCGTTTATTGGTTTGCGTTGTTCCTTCTTTCCGTACTACAAACATCCACAAGCAGCACAGCGTAATCCAGGCAAATTAGCAAATGACACACGCTGTACTTGTTGCACCTGTTGACCTTTAGAGAATCCAGACAACACAGTTTATAAATAGCTCGTAATCTCGACGGAAAACTAGCTGACCTACCGAGCATAATACTTTCACACCAATGTTCGATTTAGATTCGAGAAATAAATTCAAACTCCACGTAAGTTTAAGGTGACACTGCGAATAAATAATGTCACCGAGCTTCCCTACGCCGCCTTCGTGCCATGAACTCCACGTGCGCACAGCTCCCACGCTGTCCTACAAGACTCACTAACACTATCATCCACTGGAGGTAGCAAGACCATGAGCCAGTCCGCGTAAGGCACTTTATAGCCTCATAGCTCTACTCGCTTCCGCCTAGCGTTACGCCGACGTCGTCGTTGCCTGGAGACGCGGCCTCGGTATCTTTGGATGTCAGTAGTTGACTGGCTCAGCGTCGCAAGATTCGAGGCATCACTACAGTCCTGTTCACCCCAGTCATTTGCACATGGTTATAATCCACCTCTGGGACGAAGCCCTTCACCCTGCGTTAGACGCGGCCGTTTCCCATCACGCCGTAGCCCTCGCCCGTCGCCGTATACTACCTGCCGAATACAGGAAACCTAAGCGAGGCGACGCCACCGCAGATGAAAATCCTCAATGGACGACAGTTACTAAGAAAGTTCATAGAAGTTATCATAATCGTTCAACCTGTCTGGTCTGCAGTCAACTCAAGAGCTTTTATTCTGTGATGTCGAATGCTTATCGTCGTTCGCTAAAGAAGACTATGTTCCGTTATAAGAAAGTAGCAAATAGAAAATACGTTCAGCCGACAAGAACTTTCTTTAAGAATTATTGTCGACGAAGGAGCATAGCTCCTGGAATTCCACGTTTTAACGTAATCTATTCATTCTACAGAGGGGTCCAAAAAATGTATCCACTATTTAAAAGTCCATAACTTCCGAACTAATTGACGGAGTTCTCTCATTTTTGGTGAAAGTGTAGCTTAAAGTCCAACTCAAAGATATCACTGTAGGTGTTCGAAATGGTCACCATTAACATCCACACACAAACGATGCCGCCGAACTGCAGCACGAGCTACTGACTGCAACGTGTTCAGTTGGATATCTGCACACTAATGTGCAATGAATTACCGAAGATCATCCAATGTGCGTGGCTTTTGTTGATAAACGACGTCCTTTAGTGTTCCCCACAGGTAAAAGTCCAGAGGAGTTAGGTCTGGGGAACGTGGTGGGTGCTCCACAGCCTATCCATCTTCCGGGTAGATTTTCGTCGAGATACGGCCTAACACGATTTTGGTAGTGGGCTGGGGCACCATCTTGTTGAAAGTAAACTCTTCCGTCTCCGTGGTTAGCACACTGGACTCGCATTCGGGAGGAGACGGTTCAATCCCGTCTCCAGCCATCCTGATTTAGGTTTTCCGTGATTTCCCTAAATCGCTTCAGGCAAATGCCGGGATGGTTCCTTTGAAAGGGCACGGCCGATTTCATTCCCAATCCATCCCTAACCCGAGCATCAGCTCCGTCTCTAATGACCTCGTTGTCGACGGACGTTAAACACTAACCACCACCAAAATCCGTCTCCGTAAAAGTCTCGGATGGCAGGTGAAATGGTTGTCTGAAGCTTCTGAAGGTACACCTCACCTGTAACTGTGCCGTGAAAGAAGAATGGCCCAATCAAGCCCCGGTAAGACAACACACACCACACATTTACTCCTGGCAAATTCACGGCTTTGTCTACATGGATGTTTGGATTTTCGGCGGCCCAGTAGGTGCAATTGTGGCGATTTACTATACAATTGAGTTTGAACTCTGCCTCATCAGACCACACATTCATCTCTGCAAACTCCTCATCGCTGTCTTCAAAATTCGCCGAACACTTGAGTGACTCACTCCAGTTTCACGGGCACACTGTCTCACAGACATCCGTGGTGAGCGAGTGAATTGTAACACACAACGGGAGTTAGCTGGACTTGTTAGTGTTGCAGGTCGTCCAGATCGTTGTTTCTATACATCTTTAACACAGCCTTCGGCTTCAAATTTGTCTCGAATGCGACGAATCGTTAAACGTGTTGGTGGCTCTGTTTGATACTCATTTCACCATTGCCGTTGAACCTCATTTATGTTTTCGTACTTAAAATACCACTTCAAAACTGCCTCCCTTTCATCGAATGTAAGCCTTGCGCCAGCCATGTTTACTCGAGTAACTAGGTGCAACTAAGAACAAAACACTGACTACCTGGCGACTGCCATCTGACAAAACAAAACAAAGCAATACAACGCTTGTGTGTCGATTGCCGGAACTACAAACTATTACACTACCAAAGATAAGACAACTCCAGCAACTAGTTTGCCAGTTATGGGCTTTTAAACAGTGGATACATTTTTTGGACCCCTCTGTATTACTCTCAGATAGCACTTCTTGCAAGGACTGCAGGTATCAACAGCTGTGGAAGAAGAGTTCCAGGTTATGGAAGCTATTACAACAAGCACACATTACAAATCAAAAAGTAAATGGTACATCAGTCAGATGCAACTAATGTTTATTGCACATCCATATTCCCCTCACTGTGTGTCCAGCTTCAGAGCAGTAAATGTAAGATAAATCATTAAAACCACTTGCATGAGTTACACGCAGAGATAGGACTAGGTGCATATACAGGATGAGTCACCTAACGTTAGCGCTGGATATATTTCGTAAACCACATCAAATACTGACGAATCGATTCCACAGACCGAACGTGAGGAGAGGGGCTAGTGTAATTGGTTAATACAAACCATAAAAAAATGCACGGAAGTATGTTTTTAACACAAACCTACGTTTTTTTAAAAAATGGAACCACGTTAGTTTTGTTAGTACATCTGAACATATAAACAAATACGTAATCAGTGCCGTTTGTTGCATTGTAAAATGTTAATTACATCCGGAGATATTGTAACCTAAAGTTGACGCTTGAGTACCACTCCTCCGCTGTTCGATCGTGTGTATCGGAGAGCACCGAATTACGTAGGGATCCTAAGAGAACGGTGATGGACCTTAGATACAGAGGAGACTGGAACAGCATATTACATCCACATGCTAACACCTTTTGATTGGTCTTTTTCACCGACGCACATCTACATTACCATGAGGGGTGAGGTACACGTTCGACGGGCGTTTCATAGGACATGGAGGACGCATAAATTGGCCAGCCCGTTCTCCTGATCTTACACCTCTGGACTTCTTTCTGTGGGGTACGTTAAAGGAGAATGTGTACCGTGATGTGCCTATAACCCCAGAGGATATGAAACAACGTATTGTGGCAGCCTGCGGCGACATTACACCAAATGTACTGCGGCGTGTACGACATTCATTACGCCAGAGATTGTAATTGTGTGCAGCAAATGATGGCCACCACATTGAACATCTATTGGCCTGACATGTCGGGACACACTCTATTCCACTTCGTAATTGAAAACGGAAACCACGTGTGTACGTGTACCTCACCCGTCATGGTAATGTACATGTGCCTCAGTGAAAAAGACCAATAAAAAGGTGTTAGCATGTGGAGGTAATGTGCTGTTCCAGTCTCTTCTGTACCTAAGGTCCATCACAGTTCCCTTTGGATCCCTACGTAATTCGGTGCTCTCCGATACACATGATCGAACAGCGGAGGAGTGGTACTCAAGCGTCAACTTTAGGTTACAATATCTCCGGATGTAGTTAACATTTTACAATGCAACAAACGGCACTGATTACGTATTTGTTTATATGTTCAGATGTGCTAACAAAGCTAACGGGGTTCCACTTAAAAAAACGTAGGTTTATGTTAAAAAAACTTACTTCCGTGCATTTTTTATGGTTTGTATGGTTTGTATTAACCAATTACACTAGCCCCTCTCCTCACGTTCGGTCTGTGGAATCGATTAGTCAGTATTTGATGTGGTTTACGAAATATATCCAGCGGTAACGTTAGGTGACTCACCCTGTATATAGGATGGCTTTAACATTTTACCTTAAATGTCGATATAGACGTAGGTGTCGATGTACTGCAGTGAAGATGGCAGCACAGTTGCCGCCTAACTGATGTATCCTTTACTACTTGAAATAAATACAGTCGCCGGGCACATCTGCTCCCCCATGGAATCGAAGCTGTTACACGTAATAAAGATTACTGTGGGCACTTATTTTCTATAAAAGATGTTGTCATCCCGCCGTCATAACGGACGTGAATTCCAGATGTTAATCTAGATATTCAGTTAAACTGTGAAGCTTTTCTCGATTACAGAAAATTTTTAAGGCTCACAAAATAAATATGCTATTAGTGACTGTAATAAGCATTTGCAGTTAGCCTAAGCGAACCATGGATCAGTAATTGCCGCGAGCAGGCGCTATTTATCACTAAATGTATGTGTGCAAGAATAGGCGAACCAGTCCTGGACCGGCTGATCAATGTCATTAACGAAGAGTCATACTCCGCTTCCGCTAAAGACAACATAGTGGAGGCAGCTGATACGGAACTGGCAATAGAAGCGACCCATACCGAGGATTAATCTCAGCAAGTGTTAGCTGTTTTGCTGCAGTTTTCTAGTGCTTTCAAACCCGGGTTGGTGAAAGGAGAGATAAAGTGGCCCATGGTAAGACACCATATCAACACTGGAGTTCATGCATCAGACAGCTCTCGTATAGATTGTTGCCAGCTAAAGATGCATTATTCAGGAGGAAATGGAGCCATGCGGGATTAGCCGAGCGGTCTGAGGCGCTGCAGTCATGGACTGTGTGGCTGGTCCCGGCGGAGGTTCGATTCCTCCCTCGGGCATGGGTGTGTGTGTTTGTCCTAAGGATAATTTAGGTTAAGTAGTGTGAAAGCTTAGGGACTGATAACCTTAGCAGTTAAGTCCATAAGATTTCACACACATTTGAGGAAATGGAGAAGATGCTCTAAGATGATACCACTGAACTTTCATAGAGTTCTTGATTCACTCCTGTGGTCCTCGTGAAGAGGAAGATCAGCACTCGTCGTCGACTAGTGACGACTGAACAGAATCAAGATAAAAAAGGTGTATGCCCATTGTCAGACACTGATGACACTCTTGACTGCTTGAAAGAAGCAAAGTATTTCTCAATTATGGACATGTAGACAAACTACTGTAGAATAGAGTCTGATGATGCTGACCGAATAAAGACTGCCTTCATGACGCCTGACGGCCTTTATGTGTACAAAAGTGTGTCGTTTGGACCATGTAAAGCTCCAATGAGCATATGATAGACAACCTGCTTCGGTACCTTAAATGGGTGATAAGACTTTGCTCTCTGGATGCCGTTCTCATTTTTTCGAAGACATTTAAACATCTAAGTCACCTGACAGCGGTATTGAAATGTGTTCAGAATGCTTCTGCTTGAATGCAAAAAAAGTCTGAAGTGAACTATTCTACAACTGAGAAATAATTCCATGAAGCTGTTAGTGGCGTTAAGAAGTTCTGGCTATATTTATTTAGCAAACTGTTCACTACTGTGACTACCGCTTTTCTCCATTCTGGCTACTTGCCCACAAGATTTGTCAGCTCGATTCTTGAGATGGACACTGAAGTTTCAGGAGTACGACAAAGCGTACATATATGGAAGGACGTCGATTGCCTTGAAAGGAATGCTTGCAATGCTTTGGCGGAACGTACTAAAGGGGTGAATACTCAGTCAGTGCGGCAATACATGAGATTACTGCTTAACAGAGAGAAGATCCAGTACTGCTGAAAACCACAAAACCTTGAAGAAGGAGGAACCGACCAGTGCAGGATTTCAGTCACTGAACTGAAAATGTATAAGAGGAACTGCTTTCCATTGGTAAGGAAATGGTTGCTCAGCATTTCAGCTCATCTGTTGTAAGCTATCCTGAAATACTTAAACGACTCCCAACATATGGTCACGTGGCATTCGTGAAAACTCTAGACAGAATAAGATGCAGGTACCACTGACCAGGTCTCTAGTGATCCGTTGCATATTATACGAGCCACTCTGAGGAATGACGACGATAGAAGCACGCACAGCAGTTACCTCTGGGGGCATATCTGATACGATTTCTGCCTACAGCAGCGCAATTCCACCGGATTGGAATAGACTTCTTGGGGAAGTTTCCGAATCCAACAAAAGGGAAGAGATGTACAATAGTCAGTACTGGCTACCTCAACCTTTACGACGTCACCAAAGATTTCTAACTAACGTAACTTCTTTTCTTGCATAGGACATCATTTCTAAACACGTAGCATCCGGTGTGATTATTTCTCAACGAACTTGAAATATGCTTATGAAAAATAATACTTAACAAGTCAGAGTACATGAGTAAGGTCAAACGCAAGCTAGATAGCCAGTGTTCAATTCAGAAGTAGGCAAAAGTTAATATCTAATACGAGGTGCATTCAAGTTCTAAGGCCTCCGATTTTTTTCTCCGGACTGGAAAGAGATAGAAACATGAGCATTGTTTTAAAATGAGGCTGCGTTCATTGTCAATACGCCCCAGGGATGGCAGCACCGTACGGCAGATGGAATTTTACCGCCAGCGGCGAGAATGAGAACTGTTTTAAATCCTTAAAATGGCGAGGTTTTCCTTACTTGAACAGCGTGCAATCCTTCGTCTTCTGAATTTGCGTGGTGTGAAACCAATTGAAATTCATCGACAGTTGAAGGAGACGTGTGGTGATGGAATTATGGATGTGTCGAAAGTGCGTTCATGGGTGCGACAGTTTAATGAAGGCAGAACATCGCGTGACAACAAACCGAAACAACCTCGGGCTCGCACAAGCCGATCTGACGACATGATCGAGAAAGTGGAGAGAATTGTTTTGGGGGATCGCCGAATGACTGTTGAACAGATCGCCTCCAGAGTTGGCATTTCTGTGGATTCTGTGCACACAATCCTGCATGACGACCTGAAAACGCGAAAAGTGTCATCCAGGTGGGTGCCACGAACGCTGACGGACGACGACATGGCTGCCCGTGTGGCATGTTGCCAAGCAATGTTGACGCGCAACGACTGCATGAATGGGACTTTCTTTTCGTCGGTTGTGACAATGGATGAGACGTGGATGCCATTTTTCAATCCAGAAACATAGCGCCAGTCAGATCAATGGAAGCACACAGATTCACCGCCACCAAAAAAATTTCGGGTAACCGCCAGTGCTGAAAAAATGATGGTGTCCATGTTCTGGGACAGCGAGGGCGTAATCCTTACCCATTGCATTCCAAAGGGCACTACGATAACAGGAGCATCCCACGAAAATGTTTTGAAGAACAAATTCCTTCCTGCACTGCAACAAAAACGCCCGGGAAGGGCTGCGCGTGTGCTGTTTCACCAAGACAACGCACCCGCACATCGAGCTAACGTTACGCAACAGTTTCTTCGTGATAACAACTTTGAAGTGATTCCTCATGCTCCCTACTCACCTGACCTGGCTCCTAGTGACTTTTGGCTTTTTCCAACAATGAAAGACACTCTCCGTGGCCGCACATTCACCAGCCGTGCAGCTATTGCCTCAGCGATTTCCCAGTGGTCAAAACAGACTCCTAAAGAAGCCTTCGCCGCTGCCATGTAATCATGGCGTCAGCGTTGTGAAAAATGTGTACGTCTGCAGGGCGATTACGTCGAGAAGTAACGCCAGTTTCATCGATTTCGGGTGAGTAGTTAATTAGAAAAAAAATCGGAGGCCTTAGAACTTGAATGCACCTCGTACAACATAAAAAAAACAAAATTCTCTGCTACTCAGGATACCGTTACCTGTAAAAAAAACAGAGGGCACAAAGCAATATACCAACACACCACAAATAATTATTCAAGCTGTCAAGAAGGAAATACAGTAATCAAATATACACAATACAGTGGGTAATCAAAAAGTCAGTATAAATTTGAAGACTTAATAAACCACGGAATGATGTAGATAGGGAGGTAAAAATTGACACACATGCTTGGAATGACATGGTGTTTTATTAGAACAAAAAAAAAACTAAGTATTGCTAGACGCGTGAAAGATCTCTTGCGCGCGTCGTTTGGTGATGATCGTGTGCTCAGCCGCCACTTTCGTCATGCTTGGCCTCCCAGGTCCCGAGACCTCAGTCCGTGCGATTATTGGCTTTGGGGTTACCTGAAGTCGCAAGTGTATCGTGATCGACCGACATCTCTAGGGATGCTGAAAGACAACATCCGACGCCAATGCCTCACCATAACTCCAGACATGCTTTACAGTGCTGTTCACAACATTATTCCTCGACTACAGCTATTGTTGAGGAATAATTGTGGACATATTGAGCATTTCCTGTAAAGAACATCATATTTGCTTTGTCTTACTTTGTTATGCTAATTATTGCTATTCTGATCAGATATAGCGCCATCTGTCGGATATTTTTTGAACGTTTGTATTTTTTTGGTTCTAATAAAACCCCATGTCATTCCAAGCATGTGTGTCAATTTGTACCTCTGTATCTATATTATTCCGTGATTTATTCAGTTTTCAAATTCATACTGACTTTTTGATCACCCGGTACAAAAAATACCATAGCAGACGCCAACAAACCAAAACCCCAAGCTAAAACTAACACAGTCAGTTAACAACACATTGAGCTATACTACCCACTGCCGACCGCAGGCCACAATAACTGCGATCCATAATTCAGCCAATGCCAGTGGTAAAAGAATAGAAAATTTGTTGAGCACGATTAACAACAAGACACCGATCCTTTAGGGTTTAACACACCAGGCCATGTAATAACGTCGCCGTTATGGCAATTAGATAACTAGCAAAATAGTAAACTAGTTACTGGATTAGAACCGGCGATCCGGAGCGAGCCAGCTAGTGGTGGTCACCGCTAGTCCACACTACATGCAGCACGGCACGCTGCATTGCCGCTCTCCTAGAGAAACAGTGACTGCTGTTTCAGGCCTCACTGGAAACGCAACAAGACACAGGCGTCTGCGCTACCGACATTCTGCACCAAAAACAACTTACACTAACTCTTCTAACTCTGCCATGACCGGGCACACATTACAGCGCATGTCAGCCTGTATCTGGCCAAAAACGTCTTCCCTGGATCCAAGACCCCAAGCACCGTCTGTTTGCCTACACGAGATCCGATGCCCCGAACCGGCAGCAAGCAACAGACCCCAGATTCCGCCAGACTGTCTTCCTGCACCGCTTCCTCCAACTGACTGCCTTCTAAAGTACGCGTTTCCTGCAGTGCCTTCTCGCTGGTCGCCTTCATCCTGCTACATCACCTGTGAAACTTCAAACAGCTCTCGCGTGGCGGTGCTAGAGCACGACTCATTTACATACAGAAAGGAAAACACTGACGCACAATCCTGTTTCCTGTTAGCTGTTTCGAACTGCTGTTCAGCTGAGTCGTTTGACGATATTTTGGAGTTTTCCTGATAAAGTTTAATTCGAATCCCAAATTCGATGTACTGGGTGATCAAAAAGTCAGTATAAATTTGTAAACTGAATAAATCACGGAATAATGCAGATACAGAGGTACAAATTGACACACATGCTTGAATGACATGGGGTTTTATTAGAACCAAAAAATACAAACCTTCAAAACATATCCGACAGATGGACAGATGATCAGAATAGCTATAATTAGCATAACAAAGTAAGACAAAGCAAAGATGATGTACTTTACAGGAAATGCTCAATATGTCCTACATCATTCCTGGACAATAGCTGTAGTCGGGGAATAATGTTATGAACAGCACTGTAAAGCTTGTCCGTAGCTGTGGTGAAGCATTGGCGTCGGATGTTGTCTTTCAGCATCCCTAGAGATGTCTGTCGATCAAGATACACTTGCGACTTCAGGTAACCCCAAAGCCAATAATCGCACGGACTGAGGTCTGGGGACTTGGCAGGCCAAGCATGACGAAAGTGGCGGCTGAGTACACGATCATCACCAAACGACGCGCGCAAGAGTTCTTTCACGCGTCTAGCAATATGGTATGTTTTTTTTTCGTTCTAATAAAATCCCATGTCATTCCAATCATGTGTGTCAATTTTTACCTCTCTATCTACATTATTCCGTGGTTTATTAAGTCTTCAGATTTATACTGACTTTTTGATTACCCGGTACATTAAGAGAGGCTACAGTGTTTCACAAAAAGCTAGGTTCCACTCCTAGGCCCGCCACCAATTTTCAGGTTCAAAATTTCCTCGATATGCGAGTCACTTTGAGCTTTTGGTGTTTCACACGGTTGTTTATTTACCACCTAATATTCTTCCCAGTGCCACGTTCAGACTTTTCTGTAACTGACCATATTTAGAGTCTCCAGTATGTCCGTAAATAACTTCATGTGAGTGCCGGTATAATTACTTGTACGAGGGAGTGCTGAAAAGTAAAATCTCCGCTTTTTTATGTGAAAACTCTTAAACCTTTTCAAATAAAACAAACATTCTACATATTTTTTCTTCATGTCTGCGTATTAGCGTCCCTCTGTCGCTAGAGAGCTCCGGATTGTAACATAGCAGTGTGTAAGGCAACTATGCAGGTGCGTGAGAAACAGCGTGCTGTAATCGAATTTCAAATTCGAAGAACTGATCCACACATGGAGCACCCTCTCCTTCAGCGTAACAGTGCCAGACCACACACGAGAGCTGCAGAATCTGCAACAATTCGATGTCTTGGGTTCATTGTCATCAATCAACCTACGTAGAGTCCTCACTTGGCTCCATCCAGTTTTTATGTATTTCCAAAACCTGAACACCCTCGATGACTTGACTTTTATAGCGATGAATCGGTGCAATCAGAGGTGAAGTTGTGGTTCCTTCAATAAAATCAAACATTCAACAGTAACGGTATCAACAAACAGGTCTCTTTGTGGAAGAAATGTGATCATCGCCACGATGACTTCTTCTTCTTTATTCACATGAAGTGTTGAGTGCTATTGACAAGGGATTTCAGGTCGATTCCGTATTTCTGGATTTACGGAAGGCTTTTGACACTGTACCACACAAGCGGCTCGTAGTGAAACTGCCTGCTTATGGAATATCGTCTCAGTAATGTGACTAGATATGTGATTTCCTGTCAGAGAGGTCACAGTTCGTAGTAATTGACGGAAAGTCTTGGAGTAAAACAGAAGTGATTTCTGGCGTTCCCCAAGGTAGTGTTATAGGCCCTTTGCTGTTCCTTATCTATATTAACGATTTTGGAGACAATCTGAGCAGCCGTCTTCGGTTGTTCGCAGATGACGCTGTCGTTTATCCACTAATAAAGTCATCAGAAGATCAAAACAAATTGCAAAACGATTTAGAAGAAACGTCGGAATGGTGCGAAAAGTGGTAATTGACCCTAAATAACGAAAAGTGCGAGGTCATCCATACGAATGCTAAAAGGAACTCGTTAATCTTCGGTTAAACGATAAATTAGTCTAATCTAAAAGCCGTAAATTCAATTGAATCCTAGGTATTACAATTACGAACAACTTAAATTGGAAGGAACACATAGAAAATGTTGTGGAGAAGGCTAACCCAAGACTGCGTTTTATTGGCAGGACACTTAGAAAATGTAGCAGACATACTAAGGAGACTGCCTATACTACGCTCCGTCCTCTTTTAGAATACTGCTGCGCGGTGTGGTATCCTTATCAGACAGGACTGACAGAGTACATCGAAAAAGTTCAAAGAAAGGCAGCACGTTTTGTATTATCGCGAAATATGGGAGAGAGTGTCACAGAAATGATACAGGATTTGGGCTGGACATCATTAAAAGAAAGGCGTTTCTCGTTGCGACGGAAACTTCTCACGTAATTCCAGTCTCCAACATTCTCCTCCGAATGCGAAAATATTTTGCTGACACCGACCTACATAGGGAGGAACGATCACCAAGAAAAAATAAGGGGAAATCAGAGCTCGTACGGAAAGATATAGGTGTTCATTCTTTCCGCGCGCTATACGAGATTGGAATAATGGAGAATTGTGAAGGTGGTTCGATGAAACCCCTGCCAGGCACTTAAATGGATTTGCAGAGTATCCATGTAGATGTAGATGTAGATGACTTTGTTGAGAAATAAATATGTAGACGTAAAGAATGGAGATGTAGAATGTGAATAAAGTTTGTTTTATTTAAAAAGCTTTAAGCGATTTCACATAAGAAATTCGGAGGCACTATGTTTCAGTACGCCCTTATTGAAGGTCACGGCCAATTTGTATCTAGGCTTAACCTTACCCATTAGGAGCCTGTGCACCGATTCTATCTTGGCGTTAAATACACTTTACAACCGACAAATCTTCCTTCCATATTCCTTGACTCGAGCCTTGTCTAAGAAAGTTTATAGCCCCTTCGATGACGAGGTCAGAGTTTGAAGATGGATGTCAACAATAGAGCGAAAGCTTGCTTACATATTTTCAAGAACCAATAGTAAGCGAGGAATCTAGAGACTGAGAAGACAGTTTAAGCACAGAGCACACGTAGACATTTGAAATAATGCTTTCTGTGTTCCATAGTGAATGGAACGAAAAGAAATGATAATGCTAACTAGCTACGATGGGAAGTATAAATTGTTGTGCACTTCACAAAGGTCTACGAAGTATGGCTCTAGATGCAGATATAGAGACGGAGCACAGAATCGGATAGGACAAGGATGGAAAAGTCGACGATCGTGCCCTCTGTGAAGGGATCATCCAGGACTTCACCTTAATAGATTTGGAGAGACGACGTGAACAATAAATCAGTATAGCCGGATGAATATTTCTACACCATGCTTCTCAAATGCAAATTCAGTGAGGTATTCACACTACCATCTCGCTCGGATCAAAAGAGAAAGCAGCCGCTAACAGATAATAGTGATATCAATTGTCTTCTTGGTTTGATATAACTGTCCACCCCTGTGGAGCATCTGTGCTACGCTACACTTCACTATGTCGATCTCAGTTGGAGGCATCAGTTTCAAAACCGCGACTAAAGGTATCCAAGTGTAAATGTGTAAAAAAGGAGAGAAAAAATAATTGTATAGTCGGGTTATAACAAGAACTAATCAGTTAAATCGACAAATGAAATGGTTCTTCCTTCAGTTCGTTTTCTTCATCTGTATCGGAGTGGTGACTGGAAGGAGGAATGTCGTCGGGGAAGCAAGGGGGAGGGGGGGAGGGGAAGAGAGATCGACAGTGCGAGGGGAAGGGGAGTAAAAGAGAGTGATAAATAGATAAATGCAAATGAAATATTCAACAACAGTAAGAGTCCTTCCCACGAGACAGAGAGAGTGATTCGATGAGTAAGACAATTTGGAAAGTATTTCCTTGACTAAAACACTACAACTCTGTTTTCTCTTTTACATAACCATTCCCGTTAGCCATAGCACGAAAGGTCAAGCATCACACGTCCCACAGCGAAATCATTCATCACACGCACTGAAGGTAACAGCAGCACAGTGAATAATAAGTTGTCCCGCGCTTGATCTAGAGTTAAGCGCCCCTTGTCACATGGACATAAAACACGCTGACATTAACTGACGCTGTGAACAATGAGCTCTTTGTAAAGCCTCTCGACCTCTCAACTATTGCTCGGCTCCTTTTGCTACTCGCTGTTCACCGGAAGGCTAAGGTCTGAATACCCCTCTCACCCCCTCCTCCCCGTTTACGATCAGATACTAATATTCAGATCTGGGGGAATGTCCATTACTTTGCAGTATTTCACCACAGCACAGGTCGGAAGGCTGAGACCTAGAGGTAAAACTTTGTCACAATTGTAGGACTTCATCGCACGAACAAAAGTGTTGTCGTAAACAGATCTCTTATTGGTAGTATGTACAGAAATCGGTGGGGGATACGAAGGAACTGACTAATCAACGTGTGATTTACAGTGTACAATTGATAGCAACGCTTCTCTCACTTTTTCTTGTCCTTGTTTTCCCTTTCCCTCTCTCTCTCTCTCTCTCTCTCTCTCTCTCTCTCTCTCACCACACACATACACACACGCAAACATACATTCCCTCAGTAATTTGCTAATTAGCTAGCAATGAGATAAGATATTATACAAATTTATTTTGTAGAAGAAATAAAAGAATTTCACAAAGAAATTGTAACATATTTAGTTACGATTCCATGCTGAAAGTAAAGCCTCCGAATTTTTTATGCGAAAAATCTTCAGTTTCTAAAATAAAAAAATCGTATTTAACATGTTGTTGTTGTTGTTGTTGTGGTCTTCAGTCCTGAGACTGGTTTGATGCAGCTCTCCATGCTAATCTATCCTGTGCAAGCTTCATCATCTCCCAGTACTTACTGCAACCTACATCCTTCTGAATCTGCTTGGTGTATTCATCGCTTGGTCTCCCTCTATGATTTTTACCCTCCACGCTGCCCTCCAGTGCTAAATTTGTGATCCCTTGATGCCTCAGAACATGTCCTACCAACCGATCCCTTCTTCTTGTCAAGTTGTGCCACAAACTCCTCTTCTCCCCAATCCTATTCAATACTTCCTCATTAGTTATGTGATCTACCCATCTAATTTTCAGCATTCCTCTGTAGCACCACATTTCGAAAGCTTCTATTCTCTTCTTGTCCAAACTATTTATCGTCATTTTTCACTTCCATACATGGCTACACTCCATACAAATACTTTTAGAAACGACTTCCTGTCGCTTAAATCTATACACGATGTTAACAAATGTCTCTTCTTCAGAAACGTTTTTCCTGCCATTAGCAGTCTACATTTTATATCCTCTCTACTTCGACCATCATCAGTTATTTTGCTCCCCAAATAGCAAAACTCCTTTACTACTTTAAATGTCTGATTTCCTAATCTAATTCCCTCACCATCACCCGACTTAATTCGATACAGTCCATTATCCTCGTTTTGCCTCTGTTGATGTTCATCTTATATCCTCCTTTCAAGACAATGTCCATTCCGTTCAACTGCTCTTCCAAGTCCTTTTCTGTCTCTGATAGAATTACAATGTCATCGGCGAACCTCAAAGTTTTTATTTCTTCTCCATGGATTTTAATAATTACTCCGAATTTTTCTTTTGTTTCCTTTACTGCTTGCTCAATATACTGATTGAATAACATCGGGGAGCGGCTACAACCCTGTCTCACTCCCTTTCCAACCACTGCTTCCCTTTCATGCCCCTCGACTTACTATATCATATATATGAAGATGGTATCTGTTCTTTCGGACACTGACATGTGTGTGGTGAGAGAGAGCGAGAGAGAGAGAGAGAGAGAGAGAGAGAGAGAGAGAGAGAGAGAGAGAGAGAGTGAGAGGGAAAGGGAAAGGGAAAACAAGAACAAGAAAAATTGAGAGAAGCGCTGCTATGAAGAACAGATACCATCTTCACATATATATAGTTGAGGCTCACCGGCCATTTGACCATCTTCTTCTGTGCAGAGGCACAAACAGTGCCCTAACTCTTAAGGGAATCGGCAGTAAAGCCGCGAGTAATGAGTATAATGGGCAGGGGCACTATCGATATAGTGCGGGACAATACGTTGCGAATGTGGGTCTCACGGGAGGCGTGCCAGAGATAAGTACCTGCAGTCGCACTATCGTCTGCGTACTCAGTGGGTCAGATGGCTAGAGTGTCTGCCACGTAAGCAGGAAGTCCCGGGTTCGAGTCCCGGTCGGGGCACACATTTTCAACTGTCCACGTTTACTTATATCAACGCCTGTATGCAGGTAGGGGTATTCATTTCATTGTAACACTACATCATTATTCTTCATCTCTACTTATTTTCAGCCTTCTGCCGCTAGAGGGCTCCGAATTGTAGTGCGTAATATGGTGTAGTCTAACATAACCATGTCGATGCCTGAAGAAACAGCGTGCTGTAATCGAATTTCAAATTCGAAGAGTTGTCCACACATGGAGTACCCTCTGCTTCAGCATCACAGTGACAGACCACACACGAACGCTGCCACATTTGCAACAACCCGACACCTTGGGTTGACTCTCATAGATTATTCTCCATGCAATCTCGTCTTGGTCCCATCCGAGTTTCATTTGTTTGCAGAACTTAAAGAACGCATTCGAAGACTTCACTTTGATAGCGATGAAGCTGTGGAAGCAGAGGTGACGCCTTGGTTCCATTAAAAAAGTCAGACATGGCCCAATGATGGTATTACTCGTTGGGGGGGGGGGGGGATGTTTTGGTCGCCAGGTTGTCTATGTTGAGAAATAAATATGTAGATATGAAGCATAAAGATACGGAATGTTGATAGTATTTGTTTTCTTTAGAAAGCTTAAGGGTTTCCACATAAAACACTGGGAGGCGTTACTTTTTAGCACACCCTCGGAAATTCGCCTGACTTCAAGCCCCAATCCAGCATTATGTTAATGCACTATTCGACTTGCTTAAGATTTGGGACTTTACAGGGTCAAAATATACATCGATGAGCCAAAACATTTGACGATCAACTTAATAGTGTTTTGATCCAGATTTGCACTGCAGTACAGCAGCATTTGCATTGTTTGAGGAGCGTGATAATGAACTGATGATCATGTGTTGGTCACCAGATTCTCCTGACCTGAACGCGATGGAACGCATCTCAGTCGCTATCGGGCTGCAGCTCCGCACCCTTAAATCTCCGGCCCTCAATTTACGGGAATTGCACGACCTGTGCGTGGACGTCTGGTGGCACATACCTCTGGAAACCTACCAAGTGAACGCAGAATCTCTCTAGTTCTGCCTACCAAACATGGACCAACACGCTATTAATTGGTTGGCCATATTTATTGGTTTACTACTATCTGTATGTCACACCTCAAAAGACCACGATGCACAAAAACGACAATATGGGAATTGTTGGACCGCCTTGTTGCAAAACGCTTTGGTTGTTTCTTTATTTTTTTGCCAAAACTAGTTTCAGTGACAAACATTGCCATCATCAGTGGGTTCATAAATTCTAAAACATGCCGAAAGAGCATCGTCATAATGCATTATTACATGTGTACTGTTTGTTTTTCAAATATTATTTTCTGTAAATATTTTCATAATACTTACGTTTTGTATTTGTTTGCTAACAGCAGCTCACGCAGTTGCAGACGACATGAAGTAGGCCGAGAAAAACGACAACAGAGTAACACAGAAAATTTCCCGCAAACAGGGGCAACAATCTTAAAACCGTGCTGTAACTTACAGAAAATAAGGTATTATGAAAATATTCTCAGAAAACAGTATTTAAAAAACAAACCGCACACATGTAATAATGTTCTGTAACTTGCAATTTCTGCATGTTTTAGGATTCAAGAACCCACTAATGATGGCAATTTTTGTTCTGAAACTAGTTTAGAAAAAATAAATAAACAACAAAAGTGTTTTGCATCATTTCCCACAGTGTTGTTTCTGTATGCAAACACGAACCAATAGCAGAGTCCCAAAATAAAATTAGATGGTATACAACCACTACCAGACTGTTACGTTAAAACGGTGATAATATATTTAATATTAATGTGCGTACTAACTACCTGAACAACACTGTATATAGTATAAGTATAGTTCTACTGAAACATTTCAGTACCAATGGACAGAGTTTGCAGTGAATGGGCAAACACTAGTGTTCCATACAACAATTCTGCAGTACATAAATACTTTTGCCTAACTTACACACGGCTAGCCTCACTTCTGCTCTTGCCTGTTACAGGTTGTAACACTAATACCCAATGCCTCACATATTGTTTGGGTACTTTACTTTACGACTGTAAATCCATTTTTTGTAACTAAACGTATTTGTGAATTTTGTCAGCGATTAGCATTTAGGAAAATGTAGCGTATGCTGAAAGGGTCAGTAAGAAATAATTGTGTCAAATCGTCGTAGTCAACATGCTGGCAATGTCAGGGAAATTAATGTTGTACGAAACATAAATAATATCTTTCAGATAACAATAACATCGTTGGCGCGAGAACGCGCAGTCGTATGAGCAAAGCATCCGTGGTGTGCTACAACGTGTGTGTTGGCGTGAAAATGCCAAATTTAGATTGTGCTGCAAATGGTGTTATAAAATGTGGTAAAGCAAAATAAAAGTGACCGAGTACGTGTTCGAGCACAGACTTTGGACTTAATGAGGAACAGTGTGTGTTCCAAATCTATTCAACCTGCTCTCTAATCAAGAAGAGCCTATCGTTAGCAATGAATTTTATAATAAACATTTATCGCACCACAAGCAACTCATCACACAGTAAGAAACAGTCAGTGTTTTTTATAGTTCTGTAATAGGCATGCCAGCGTAATAGTACTCGTGACTTTCTTGGAATATTAGAGTGTGTCAGAGCACAAATTTTGCTACTGAAACTTTATTGGCCCAAGTCGTTAACCATCAGCACGGTTCTATCCTCCTCACCATAAGTTCTGAGACAGTCATGAATGAAACACATAGTTAAAAGAAAACCGGTTCAGTTACATTTGCTGCTGATTTTCAAAATGGCTCTGAGCACTATGGGACTCAACATCTGTGGTCATAAGTCCCCTAGAACTTAGAACTACTTAAACCTAACTAACCTAAGGACATCACACACATCCAAGCCCGAGGCAGGATTCGAACCTGCGACCGTAGCAGTCGCGCGGTTCCTGACTGAGCGCCTAGAACCGCTAGGCCACCGCGGCCGGCGCTGATTTTCAATCAAGTGGCTATGCTAATAAATAGAAGTAGTATCTATAGTGGTTTAAGTAGTCTTGGACTACTAAAAGTGATTTAAATACAAATAATATTTTAATGACACAAATATGCTGGCTTTCTTGTCAAAATAATTTTATGTTGTGTTCTGTAAACGATAGTACGTGCATATGACTACGTTACATTGACACACAACTGTTGCCATGGATGAAAGTTTTCGCAGTATCCTTTGAAAAACTAGCCAGCAAAGAACAGTAATTAAATATTGTCATGATTGTACAAACATCCAAACAGTCAGCATTATTGAGTTACTATATACTTTCTATGAAATGTTGCCATGGATGAAAGTTTTCGCAGTATCCTTTGAAAAACTAGCCAGCAAAGAACAGTAATTAAATTTTGTCATGATTGTACAAACATCCAAACAGTCAGCATTATTGAGTTACTATATACTTTCTATGAAATGTTGCTGAACGTGGAGTTCCTATAATGAACATCATCGCATACCTAATTAATCTCTACAGTGTTCATGTTATTTTTGTTTGACTTAGGTGTCGACTCAGTATTATTTGTGAATCGGGTGATTGATGATAATACAGTGTCGGCACCTAAGTCTACTGCCTTTTTGCCTTACGTAGGAAGCACTTCCAATAATATCGGTCGTATTCTACGGAAATACTATGTGAAATGTGTTTCCCGACCTCCACCTAAAATAAGAGTGCTTTTGGGTTGTGTTAAGGATGATCCTGGTTTGCTTAAGGCGGGTGTATATCACATTCCTTACAGCTGTGGCGTGGCATATACTAGTCAGACTATCAGGACCGTGGAGGACCGATGTACTGAGCATAAACGGCACACACGACTACAGAAGCCAAGTAGATCTGCTATTGCCGAACATTGTTTGGATACTGATCACCCTATCTTATATAACAATACCGAGATATTGGCATGCACATTCAGCTATTGGGACATTGTTTTTAAGGACGCTGTTGAGATTAAATTAGCGAGTAACCTTGTAAAAGGGGATGGAGGTTTTTGTCTAAGCTCTGGTTGGAATCCTGCTCTCTCCCTTGTCAAAAAACAGGACAGAGTCAATGTTACCTCACCTGCTAGTTCGTAGTCTTTCACTATCGATACCTCCGACTTTGATCATCTTTGGTGGCACTAGCGTTCAGTGTGCATGTGTGTGATTAGATTAGATTAGTTTTCATTCCATAGATCCGTGCTGAGGAGATCCTCGTGGATGTGGAACATGTCAATTTTTTTTAAAAACTGAAATAACAATACTAATAGTATGAATATATACAATACATTATTTGTTTCTATTAAAAAATTCGTCAATGGAGTAGAAGGAGTTGGCACTAGTAAGTCTTTCAGGCTCCTTGTAAACTGATCTTTATTTGTAACTAAATTTTTTATGTTTACTGGCAAATTATTTAAGATGAGTGTTCCTGAGTAGTGGACCCCTTTTTGAACTAAAGTAAGTGCTTTTAAGTCCTTGTGCAGATCATTTTTGTTCCTGGTATTGTATGTATGAACTGAGCTGTTTGTTGGAAAAAGAGATATATTATTTAGGACAAATTTCATTAATGAGTAAATATACTGAGAGGCAGTCGTTAGTATACCCAGTTCTTTGAAGAGGTTTCTACAGGACGTCCGTGAATTTACTCCACAAATAATACGTATCACACGCTTTTGGACTCTGAAAACTTTTTTTTGACTTGAAGAGTTACCCCAAAGTATTATACCATATGACATTATGGAATGAAAGTAGGCAAAGTATGCAAGCTTTTTCATTTTTATGTCGCCTATGTCTGCTAACACTCGAATTGCAAATACAGATTTGTTAAGGCGTTTCTGCAGTTCTGTGGTGTGCTCTTCCCAACTGAATTTATTATCAAGTTGTAATCCGAGGAATTTAAGACTGTCAACCTCTTCTGTCTGCTCTTCTTCGTATTTTATGCATATGCTGGGTGGAAACCTCTTACAGGTTCTGAATTGCATATAGTGAGTCTTTTCGAAGTTTAATGTCAGTGAGTTGTCTTTAAACCATTTATTAATATCCATGAAAATATCATTAGCAGATCTTTCTAGAACTACACTTGACATACTATTTATTGCAATACTCGTGTCATCTGCAAACAAAACGAACTCTGCTTCTGGCAGTGTAAGTGATGAGAGATCATTAATGTACACAAAATTTGGAAGTATCAAGACGGGAACCACCGCCCACCTACTAACGCAATACTGGACAGTGGCGTTACTCATTACGCTAAACCAAAATCATGTGTGTGTGTGTGTGTGTGTGTGTGTGTGTGTGTGTGTGTGTGTGTTATCTTTTTCTGATTTACTCCAAGAACCGAGGTTTTAAATTTGCCTGTACATCGCCTGTCCGTTGCAGTTTGTGCCTTGAAAATGGTGGGGTATACTCCCGCCGAAATATTGGCGGTCGCTGTAAATATTACCTGGCTAAATTCCTGTAAGTTGTTTGAAAACTGTATACGCCAAGAGAAACTCAGGTCTCACAAATGATGCAAGTGTTCAGATAGTAGACTCCTGTTTAGTTCGCTGTTGAGAGACGATGGCACCGAGCGAGGTGGCGCAGTGGTTAGACACTGGACTCGCATTCGGGAGGACGACGGTTCAATCCCCCGTCCGGCCATCCTGACTTAGGTTTTCCGTGATTTCCCTAAATCGCTCCAGGCAAATGGCGGGATGGTTCCTTTGAAAGGGCACGTCCGACGTCCTTCCCCATCCTTCCCTAATCCGATGAGACCGATGACCTAGCTGTCTGGTCTCCTTCCCCAAACAACCCAACCCAAGAAACGATGGCGTACGTATCAGCACATATCCGCTGCAGCAGGATACCTGCACCTCCTGCAGCGTTCTAAGGCGAGGGTGATACGGCTTACCATGTGGTTTTGATCTGCACGTACAACTCCATCGTCGTGTATCACGTACCGATACTCACCTGTCCAGGTGACGCTTTTTCATACCTGGAGCGGTATCTCTGCGTCTATTGTAATCTCTATGGTGAGCAGAAGTACACGTTATACGCAGTGTCTACTCCGTTTCGTTGCAAAGTAGTGGCAGTGGGCGTAAGGCTACACTAGCCCATCATTAATTTGAGTGATTTGCTTCATGGGTTCGTCTATCCTCTGTTATTCATAGTAGTCAAAAGCAATCTTTAGCATCGTCGTTTTGTTGACCGCCGCGGCCCACTCAGACGGTGGTGGTTTTCTCGCAATCGAGGTATGGTACGTTACTGACACATTGACATGTGAAAATCCCCGAGCACTGTCTGAGGTGTGGGGCACTCATCTTCTGGACACGGTCGAATGCACTCGCCTCACTTGTTTGCCCATGCTGTACTCGACTGTCAGAGGGCAGCCACTATAAGATCTGATAACAGCTTAGTCGTGTGACACGGCGGACTATCCCAATCGTCGCCCGTACCGACTGGAGCGCCCTCTGTCGCCTCAACAGCTTGAACACGACTGACCCTGATGTCTGAAAACATATGTCTCGTGCATCACATGGATGGCACGGACGACAGCGGCGGACGGTTCTTTAACGACTCCTCGACAAGAAGGTGGGTAGGAGCACCATGAGGTTTTCTTGGAGGGGTCATCAGACTTGTCAGTGATTTCTTCCTTTCTGAGTAGCTCTGTTATTAAGACGCTTGAAAATACGTTACTACTTCGTGTTCTTCAGCCACCTGCTTCTAATCAGTGTTCTGTAGCGCCGCAATCGCTTTTGAATGTCATTAGACTTCTGACTGTTTTAATGCGGCCCACAGTAAATTCCTCTCCTGTCCAGCCATTAGATCTCAGAGAAATACTTGCACCCAAAATCCTCAATTTTTTGAATGAATTACAACTGTTATCCTCTACAGTTCCCTCAAGTACCGTGGCAGTTATTCCTTGATGTCTTAATAGAGGTTGTGTCATCCTATCTCGTCTTCTTGTCAATGTATTTGCACGCTCATCTAAAAATGGTTCAAATGGCTCTGAGCACTATGGGACTTAACATCTCAGGTCATCAGTCCCCTAGAACTTAGAACTACTTAAACCTAACTAACCTAAGGACATCACACACATCCATGCCCGAGGCAGGATTCGAACCTGCGACCGTAGCGGTCGCGCGGTTCCAGACTGAAGCGCCTAGAACCGCTCGGCCACCAGCGGCCGGCTGCACGCTCATCTACTCGCCAATTTTGCGGATAATCTTACCAGCCTACCTGATGTTCTGCATGCTTCTATAGTACCAGGGCTCAAAAAATTCGATTCTCTTCTTGTCCTGTTTTTCCACGGCCCATGATTCTCTCCTATACCCTTCTGTGCTCCAAACATATATTCTCAGAAATTTATTCCTCAAATGCAGACTATTTTTAATCCAGGAATGACGTCTTTGCCTGTGCTAATCTGATTTTTTTGTTCTGCGTCCTTCGTTTGTCACATTTTATTTTGTTTCCTATCTAACAGAATTCCTTACCTTCGTCTAATAACTTCTACCTAATTTTGATGTTAAGTTTCTGATACTTCTCGCTACTTTCGTCTTTCTTCAGTGAATTATCAACCCATAGTGCGTGATCGTTAAACTGTTCATTCCAACTAGTAGGTGCTACAATTCTTTTCCACACTCACTGCCGATTGCAATCTTTACTTTTGGTTTCGTCGCAAGTTAACAAACTTGCCTTGGTTTCTCGCTCTTTGGACGACACAACGGTCACTGTACGGAGGAGGATCGACGATAATCCAAGGCGTAGGATTGTGCAGATGTTGCATCATACGTGTTCGGTCTGGCACTGACATGCTGAGGGAGAGAGTGGTCCATGTGTGGACGAACTCTTCGAATTTGAACCTTGATAACAGCTGTTTCTGACGCGCTGTCAAGTTACGTTACACACCTCCATCCACGCTAAAAATGCGAGCCCTCTAATGGCAGAGAGATGCAAATAAGTAAACATAAAGAATAAAGAAATAGAATGTTAATGACGTTCGTTTCATTTAAAAATCTTCGAGAGATTTCACACAGAAAAATTCGGAGGCGTTACTTTTAGCACTTCTTATATTTCCGTCGTTACTTGCTCGATCTGCAAAAAAAGAAAAAAAATGGCTCTGAGCACTATGGGACAACATCTGTGGTCATCAGTCCCCTAGAACTTAGAACTACTTAAACCTAACTAACCTAAGGACATCACACACATCCATGCCCGAGGCAGGATTCGAACCTGCGACCGTAGCAGTCGCGCGGTTCCGGACTGCGCGCCTAGAACCGCTAGACCACCGCGGCCGGCGCTCGATCTGCAGGTTCAGCACCAGGAGCGGAAGACTACATCCGCAACTTACACTACTGGCCATTAAAATTGCTACACCAAGAGGAAATACAGATGATAAACGGGTATTCATTGGACAAATATATTATACTAGAACTGACATGTGATTACATTTTGACGCAATTTGGGTGCATAGACCCTGAGAAATCAGTACCCAGAACAACCACCTCTGGCCGTAATAACGGCCTTGATACGCCTGGGCATTGAGTCAAACAGAGCTTGTATGGCGTGTACAGTACAGCTGCCCATGCAGCTTCAACACGATACCACGGTTCATCAAGAATAGTGACTGGCGTATTGTGACGAGCCAGTTGCTCGGCCACCATTGACCAGACGTTTTCAATTGGTGAGAGATCTGGAGAATGTGCTGGCCAGGGCAGCAGTCGAACATTTTCTGTATCCGGAAAGGCCCGTACAGGACCTGCAACATGAGGTCGTGCATTAACCTGCTGAAATCTAGGGTTTCGCAGGGATCGAATGAAGGGTAGAGCCACGGGTCGTAACACATCTGAAATGTAACGTGCACTGTTCAAAGTGCCGTCAATGCGAACAAGAGGTGACCGAGATGTGTAACCAATGGCACCCCATACCATCACGCCGGGTTATACCCCAGTATGGCGATGACGAATACCCGCTTCCAATGTGCGTTCACCGCGATGTCACAAAATACGGATGCAACCATTATGATGCTGTAAACAGAACCTGGATTCATCCGAAAAAATGACGTTTAGCAGTTCGTGCACTCAGGTTAGTCGTTGAGTACACCATCGCAGGCGCTCCCGTCTGTGTTACAGCGTCAAGGGTAACCGCAGCCATGGTCTCCGAGTTGATAGTCCATGCTGCTGCAAATTTCGTCGAACTGTTCGTGCAGATGCTTGTTGTGTTGCAAACGTCCCCCTCTGTTGACTCAGAGTTCGAGACGTGGCTGCACGATCCATTACAGCCGTGCGGATAAGATGCCTGTCATCTCGACTCTAGTGATACGAGGCCATTGGGATCCAGCACGGCGTTCCGTCTTACCCTCCTGAGCCCATCGATTCCATATTCTGCCAGCCGTCATTCGATCTCGACCAACGCGAGCTGCATGGTCACGATACGATAAACCGCAATCGCGATAGGCTACAATCCGACCTTTATCTAAGTCGGAAACGTGATGGTACGCATTTCTCCTCCTTACCCGAGGCATCACAACAACGTTTCACCAGGCAGCGCCGGTCAACTGCTGTTTGTGTATGATAAATCGGTTGGAAACTTTCGTCATGTCAGCACATTGTAGATGTCGCCACCGGCGCCAGCCTTGTGTGAATGCTCTGAAAAGCTAATTATTTGCATATCACAGCATCGTCTTCCTGTCGGTTAAATTTCTCATCTGTAGCACATCATCTTCGTGGCGTAGCAATTTTAATGGCTAGTAGTGTATACCTTTCCTAATCCGAGTACTTCCATCCATATTTTTCCATCTTGTACTTGCTGTGTATTAGCCGTCTCTCCCGACAGAGTACACCTGGTTTCCTGACATTTTCTACCGTCTGTCATCATTTTGTCGAATACCTGTCGTAGCGTAGAAAATAAAGGCAATGACAACGGTAATCAAACATGCGGACGTACAGAGGACGCCGGTGGCAGCACCGCTCGCTGGGTGGGCGAGAGGACCCCGCAGGCGCCGAGGAGGCGGTCGCACGTGCGTCCGGACGCGGCGACCCGCTGACCGCCACGCGGCCCGCCACGTGTGGCCACTCCGCCGCTGCTGCGCGGCTGTCTGGCCACGCACTGTGTCCCCACACCAGTGCCATTGTTGCTCACTCGTCTGCTAGGCTTGTGGACGGCGAAAAGGCGAACGGTCCCTAATTACAACTTCTCTTGTCTGTCGCGAGCCTCCATCACCTTGGTGAACTGTGCTGCAACCATAGTTCTTTATTTTCCTCTGCGGTTCTTCGTAACCATACTTCTTGTGAAGGATAGACGAGGTAAAACTGAACGTCTTAATTCGTCGTGCATTGTCCGTGAACGTTTCTGACGTAGGTTTCACGCAATTTTTTAACTTATAAATTTCACTTGACAATTTTCAATTTAATCTCTAATAGCTTTCTACAGCTGCGATAGTCCTTCTGTGGGAGAAAGTTACAGCATCTTCACCTTCTACGTCTACAGCTATATCTACGTCTACATCTACACCCATACTCTGAAGAGGGTACTTCCAGTTGTATCAGTTATTAGGGAGGAGGAGATTAGTGTTTAACGTCCCGTCGACAACGAGGTCATTAGAGACGGAGCGCAAGCTCGGGTGAGGGAAGGACGGGGAAAGAAATCGGCCATGCCCTTTGAAAGGAACCATCCCGGCATTTGCCTGTAGGGATTTAGGGAAATCACGGGAAACCTAAATCAGGATGGCCGGAGACGGAATTGAACCGTCGTTATCCCGAATGCGAATCCAGTGTGCTAACCACTGCGCCACCTCGCTCGGTCAGTTATTAGGGCTCCTCTCACCTGTTGAGCACCGGAACAGGTACTAACCGACAAGCCTCGCTGCAGTTAGTCTAATATTGTTTTTGCGATCCTTATGGGAGCGATTCTTAGAGGGTTGAAGTATTGTATAATCCTAGTTCATCACTTAAATGCTTATCCTTAAAACTTCAAAGGTACGCTTTGGTTCAAATGGCTCTAATTACTATAGAACTTAACTTCTGAGGTCATCAGTCCCCTAGAACTCAGAACTACTTAAACCTAACTAACCTAAGGACATCACACACACCCATGCCCGAGGCAGGATTCGAACCTGCGACCGTAGCGGTCGCGCGGTTCCAGACTGTAGCGCCTATAACCGCTCGGCCACCTCGGCCGGTTCTCTGCCTCGTGATGACTGGGTGTTGTGTGCTGTCCTTAGGTTAGTTAGGTTTAAGTCGTTCTAAGTTCTAGGGGACTGATGACCATAGATGTAAAGTCCCATAGTGTTCAGAGCCATTTGAACCACCCCGGCCGGCAGGTACGCTTTCTCAGAATAGTTACCATCTATCTTCGATCGTCTGTTTATACATTTCTTCATCGTCTCCCTGACACCTTCTTATGAGTCAAACAAAGTTTTGACCTTTTCTGCTGCCCTTCTCTGTATTCTTTCAATATCTCCTGTTACTCATTTTTGGTAAGTTGTCATACGCACTTGCGCAGTATACTATGATGTCTCGCTCGAGTGTTTTGTGAGCAGTCTTCCTTGTAGACTGATCTCATTTCTCAAGCATTCTACCAATGAGCCAAAAGTCTTCCACCTACTTTACCTATTACTGAGGAATGTTACAGTTGCACTACAAATCCCTACAAATTGTTACACCCAGGTATTCGTACGTGTTGACCGATTTTATGACTCCGTTCACTAGTCGGAAGATCCGTACCTAAAGACTGAAAAGCTTCATAGGTCAAACTAACACTTAAGAAAGAAAATGCGAGTAATCCGATGAGTTACAGACCCGTATCACCAACGTCGATTTGAATTGGATTTAGCAGCATCTATTGCGTTCGAACGGTATGAACCACCTCGACGAAAACGATTTATTGAATACTCAGTACGAATTTAGAAAATATCTTTCTCGCGAAATATAACTGGCTCTCTATTCTCAAGAGCTTCTGAGTACTATCGACAGGGGATGCCACATTGTTTCCGTATTTTTAGATTTCCAGAAGGCTTTTGACACCGTACCTCAGAAAGGGGTTATAATCAGTTTGCATACGTACGGGGTATCAGTGAGCGTCTAGATACGTGATTTCCTGTGAGAAAGGTCACAATTCGTAGTGACTGACGAAAACGCAGCAAGTAAAACGGAAGTAATATCTAGCGTTCCCCAAGGGAAGTGTTAAAGGCTCTCTGCCGTTCCTGACCTATAAACGATTTTAGAAGTAGTCTGACCAGCCTTCTTAGGTTGTTTACAGATGATGCTGTCAATTACCGTCTTGTAAAGTATCACATGACAAAAAAAATTGCAAAATGACTTAGACGAGATGTATTATGGTGCCAAATGTGGTAGTTGATTCAAATTAATGAAAAGTGTAAAATCGTCCACATGAGTACGAAAAGGAATCCTCTAAATTTCATTTACACCATAAATCATACAAATATAAGGGCTGTGGATTCCTCCATATACTTTGACGTTTCAGTTATGAATAACTTAATTTACAACGATCATTCTGGGCTTTCTGGGGAAAGCTAACAAAAGTCTGCGCTTTATTGGCAGAACACTTACAAAATTCATCAGGTCTACTAAAGGGGCTGCCTACACTAAGCTTGTCCGTCCTCTGCTGGAGTACTGATGCGTAGTGTGGCATCCACATCGCATAGGATTGACGGAGGACATTGCAAAAATTCTAAGAAGGGCGGCTCGTTTTGTATTATCGCGAAATAGCGCAGACAGTGGCACGGATATGATACACAAACTAAGGTGGCAATCATTACAACAAAAGTGGTTTTTTTTGTTGTGACGAGATACCCTCATGAAATTTCAATCAACAACTTTCTCCTCCGAATGCGAAAAAACAAGAAAATCAGAGCCTGTAAGGAAAGATTTAAGTTTTCGTTTTTCGCGGTCGCTGTTTGAGAATGGAGCGGTAGAGAAATAGCTTGAAGGTGGTTCAATGAACCCTCTGCCAGCCATTTAATTTTGAATTGCAGATTAATCATGAAAATGTAAATATCGATTTCTCGATACTGTAGGCATACGGCACATTTTTGTCTTTATATAACTTGCCCGGTCGCAGGGTATCTTTTCATTCCACCTATACCGAGTATTTTTTTTTAAAACTTTTTTGTTCACTTCTTATGTCATACGCATCCATTTCTACGAAACTATCGCAGTGTGTCCTCTTTATGTACTGAGAATTCGGGTGCGATTCCAAATGCTTCCGAGAGATTATTCATTGCTGGGAAGACTCATCTTGACTGTAATTTGGTTTCTGTCTTGAACTTGTAGACCCACATTATACGTACAATAAGAAATCAACCCAAAAATTCAGTCAAATTCTTTTTCAAGCTATCTAAACCATGCTGTCGGTACGAAATCTTCCCATTCTCTATATTTACACCTATGGTTTGAGTTTTGCTAGCCGGCTCGAGTGGCCGTGCGGTTCTGGGCGCTACAGTCTGGAACCGAGCGACCGCTACGGTCGCAGGTTCGAATCGTGCCTCGGGCATGGATGTGTGTGATGTCCTTAGGTTAGTTAGGTTTAATTATTTCTAAGTTCTAGGCGACTGATGACCTCAGAAGTTATGTCGCATAGCGCTCAGAGCCATTTGAACCATTTGAGTTTTGCTACGTCCTTCACTTTGTTTATGTTCATGAGAACTATGGCCAGATTTAGAATTAGCCAACCTATTTCTTAATCGTTGAAGATAAGCGAGAACTCTTCTACTTCTTCACTAAGCATAAATGAATCTGATTATGCGAGAAACCAATCGAAGTAAATTCTACATCTTAGTTAAATTAAAGAAGTAGGTGGGAGAAGGGAAAGGAAAAGGAAATAACTATTGATCTCAGTTGCATCGGCACTTGACGCGGAATCAGTGGCGACGAGCGAAAATGTGCACTGGACTAGGATTTGAACCCGGGACCTCCTCCTTCTTTCCAGTCAACCACTGCGCCACCCGGACACAGTGTTTATCGCAATTGTACAACCTGTCTTGGTACAACCCCCCCCCCCCCCCTCTCTCTCTCCCGACTCATATTCCCACTTAGCACCGCCTGTCGGCCGTCTTCCGTCCATGTCCTCCATGTTCGCTATTTGAGATTCCCACAGTAGGTCGAACGTAATTGTACATCTGCACTGAAGGTGGTGGATTCATTGCTATCGAGGTGAATAAATTATAGTAGTGTGTGCTCTTTCGGAAACACCACGCGTTCATTTAAATTCCACGTCGGCACGTCGTTGTAGGTGGTCTATGTGAAAGATATGTACACAACTTCGAAAAGCTGTTCAAACTGAAGTACTGAATAGGTCGATCTGACACTTGACTTACGATACCACTTTGTGGTCGTACTGGTAGCCTGAACTATCTGTGGCTGCATTTGGCAAAATGTTCTAAATGGTCACAAAAATCCGAAAAACTTATTATTTAAAACTGATTACGAAGTGTTTTAACTGCCATTTGACTGCTGGGCTGCCCACTCAATTCATTAGCTTTTCTTACGTTCGTGTTTAGCAATTACGAATAAGTAGCAACTTCAGTTCCTCTCCTTTCTTTGTTTGCTATTTTTTCCAGTACCCTTCGCCTTCTCCCCACAACGTTCTTTCGCTGCTTCTGTTCAAGTTGTCCCCAGTTTCTTATTTCTTCTTACGTGAAAACATTCTAATTTTAGTATTTTATTCTTAAAATGGTTTCTTTATATCGTTTCCGATAATTTGATATTGTTCCTTTTATAGTCGTTTCCTTATTTCTGTAGTAAATGGTATAGTCCATTTCTTTCTCCAGAAATACAGTATGTATGTTTCGCTAGTCTGTTCTAATTCATTCGGTACAGATGTCCAAAGAAGAATCTTCATTTTGCCATTACTTTTGCTAATCTAGAGATATGTACGTAGTCCTGTTGTTTACCTCTCATTTTCCAACCATGTGTAGTTCGTATGGCACACATTATGTTTCCAATAATCCGTCTTTGAAGTCCGCTGCTCTGTCGAGCTTTCAGTTTATCGTTAAGCTTTCATATGTACCGTGTGGTTATAATTAAACTTTCTCTGTTTAATACGTTATTACACGGAAACTATTTACCGTATGAGTACGAAAGTTGGTAGCATTAATGTCCAGAGTATGGGGTGCATGATTTCCATGCGTCATAGCGCCACCGTCCAGTTCCAACTATGGTCACCAGGTGCCATGATCAGTCATCATGATTCATAGTCTCGCACACCAGACCAGTCGCGGTGCACTTGTTGACGTGTTAACATAAGCTTGGACAAAAGGAGCAGGGCATTATTGGTGAGGCTCTATTATCAAAACAACAGCTGCAGTACGAGATTATCGCTGGCTGAAAGGATTACGAAAGGGTCCTCTTTCTCCACCTGCTGTGCGGAGCACGATGAGGAAGTTCGAATCAACTGAATAAAAGGGCCTCGCTCCGGGAAAAGACCGATTACCGATTGCATCATAGGTGGTTGATGAAATCGCTGTTGCTACGGCAGACAACGCTACAAACAATTCCCGATCGTCAGGCAGTGCGCGTGCTGTATCACGACAGTTGAACATCCCGTGATCCACTGTACAGAAGGTGCTTCGAACCATTCTCAAATGGTGTCCGTAGAAAATCCGTATCGTACAGCAGCTTGCACCGCATGACGCACAACGACGTGTTGACTTCGCTGTCCACTTTCTCATAACGATTGAAGTAGACGAGGGCTGTCCCTGGACTATCCTAGGGACAGATGAAGCTCATTTTTCTCCACCGGGTGAGGTAAATGTGGTGTCACCGCCAGACACCACACTTGCTAGGTGGTAGATTAAATCGGCCGCGGTCCATTTAGTACATGTCGGACCCGCGTGTCGCCACTGTGTAATCGCAGACCTAGCGCCACCACAAGGCAGGTCTCGTGATACGAACAAGCACTCGCCCCAGTTGTACGGACGACCTAGCTAGCGACTAGATGTACGAAGCCTTTCTCTCTCATTAGCCGAGAGACAGAATAGCCTTCAGCTAAGTTAATGGCTACGAACTAGCAAGGCGCCATTAGCCTTACAGTGATTGTAATTAAAGTCTCCTGTGTATAGTCAAGAGCGATGTACCACAATGATTGATTAAAGATAAGTATTAATCCAGCTACGTACTTTTCTTCATAGCATTAATTACGTAGCCTGTTCCAGTACTTCACGCCCGTCTGCGTTAGTCTAGCGTGCATTTTCAGCCATCTCGATCTACAAGGTGTTGGCCCAGCTGCCGACACATCAGTAAACACACAGAATTTCCGAGTGTGAGGATCTTCACCTCCAGTCACTGTGCATGAAGTTCCTCTGTATGGTGAATGTGTCACCGTATAATATGGCTTCACGGCATCATTGGCTCATTTTTTTTTTTTTTGAACAGGTTGGCACTCAAGGACCAAAGACTCGCAGTGAGACTGGCCGGCGTTACTGCGATATGCTTCGCCAGCGTGTCATACCCGCCCTACAGGAGAGAGACGGATTTAACTCAGCCGTTTTCATTCAAGACGGCGCCCCTAGACATCGATCGTGAAGTTCACCTGCTTCTCCGAAACACATTCGGAAACTATCGAACTATCAGGGGAACATTCACACATGTGCTGACCTGAAGCGCAGCAAATCAAGAGACGTAGCCAGCATACCTACGGACATGCTTTGTTCTGCTGTGCACAGTGATATCCTGCGCTTTCAGACTCTTCTGGACACTATTGTCATATTGCGCCCCTTTTGTAGAAGTGGTAGTACTGGTATGTAGCGGTATGATGTACCGTAGCAGTAATATTATAAGTGTTTCCATTGAATTGATTCTGCATTATTTCTCTTCCCCACGTCCTTCACATTAATCGTGCCAAGTTTGGACCTTGGCGGTAATTAGTTTCCGTGTTAAATAGGGTTCAAATGGCTCTAAGCACTATGGGACTTAACATCTGAGGTCATCAGACCCCTACACTTACAAGGGAACCTCCCCATCGCATCCCCCTCAGATTTAGTTATAAGTTGGCACAGTGGATAGGCCTTGAAAAACTGAACACAGATCAATCGAGAAAACAGGAAGAAGTTGTGTAGAACTATGAAAAAAATAAGCAAAATACACAAACTGAGTAGTCCATGCGCAAGATAGGCAACATAAAGGATACTATGACCTCAGAAGCGCCGTGGTCTCGTGGTTAGCGTGAGCAGCTGCAGAACGAGAGGACCTTGGTTCAAGTCGTCCCTCAAGTGACGAGTCACTGACCCTTCCCCCAGAAAGGGGAGGTCTTGGCCTAGTCCATGTCCACGACAGAGCTGTGGCCCTGTATGTCAGCTCACACATCAAGCTTTGGCGCCACCACCCGGAAAGTTTGACAGGTTTGCTGTTGGAGTCCTTAGCTCCGCCGTCCATTATGCCCCCACTGACGACGCAAGACATACCCCCACCCTTCTACTACTTCGGGAACTTTTACATTGAACACAGCTATTTCCGTATCGCAGTACCACCGACGAAACAGGCTTCGGCGCGGGATGTATATCATGTCCTACAGCAGAGGCGCCCACCAAGCATCGTGGAGACCAAAAGCCCTCAGGTTAATTGGAAGGTGGTGTGGAAGACGATTCACGCGATTCCACTGGACACAGCCGTCCGATCCACATGGTACATCACAGTCAATGGTAAACAGATCACCCGATCACGCCTCCACAAGATAAACATGGCGGAATCGCCTCTCTGCGTAGACTGCGGGATACCAGACACGGACGAACACCGTCTCACATGTGGCGCGGCAGAAGACGTATGGCGCTTGGTGCGACAAATTTTGTCGTATTTTCTACGAGTGACTCCGGAACACATTACACCTCGGTTTCTACTATTTCCGGATCAACAGTATTTCCCGCGCGCCAAGACCAACGCTGTCACGTGGATCCGTGCGCATGCGGTACACTACTTATTTCACGATGGACCTAAAGATGTATTAGACTTTTGGAACTACCTACAAGAACGTCATTGCAAGATCGTACGGAACCCAAAATACAGACAGTATTTTTCTAATTACTTAGGGAGTGCCCTACGCGACCCTCCACGCAGCTGGATCAACAGGTAGGAGAAGATACCCATTGAGTGAGCTGACATGACTAAGTTCGATTCTCGGTGGAAGAACATGATATACGTGAAGACGTACCTGGACGATGAAGCGTAAGGAGAGTAGCGACACACCCTTCTGCATCCTGTCTGAAGCACTTTTTTTTCGTTTTCCCCATATACATTACCTCGGTGTAGGAACGTGCCGAGATATTGTTTTCTTTTTCTCAGAGCACGATGCGGTGCTAGATACATTTATTTTTGTTGTGGTATAAAGTAAAACCACATTAAGAATGTATTAAAAACAGTAAATAAAAATAAATAAATAAATAAATAATAATTCCCACAAAAGATTTCCCCTTCCCATCCCTGATTCCTTGACGGACGAGGGGGACACTGCGACCAGGCCTCGGGTTACGACCCCTGATCGCTCTGCCTTCCGCGCCCTCCCCCACCTTCAATTAAAAAAAAAAAGTGAAAAGTTTACTTTCTTTATTTTTGCAAAGTTGTGATCTGTCCGTTCGTTCATTGACGTCTCTGTTCACTGTAATAAGTTTAGTGTCTGTGTTTTGCGACCGCACCGCAAAACCGTGCGATTAGTAAACGAAAGGACGTGCCTTTCGAATGGGAACCGAAAACATTTGATCGCAAGGTCATAGGTCAACCGATTCCTCCAAAGGAAAACACGTCTGATATATTATATACGACACTGGTGACGGCATGTGCGTCACATGACAGGAATATGTTGTCGACCCACCTAACTTGTACCCTTGGCGAATGGGTAAAAAGATTCTTCTACTTTGCCCGACTTAGGTTTTCTTGTGGATGTGATAATCACTCCCAAAATAGAGATGAAAACAGAAGAGTTTGTCACATAAACTGCAACAAATGAATGCAACAGTTTCACGGTCGCACAGTTTTCTCTGCACTCTGTCAAAACATGTTTTAACGTTTTCAAATTTTTCCGTGTGTGGATCGTCAATTCCTGCATATGTCCAAGCAAATCTGAACATGTCCTATAATTTTGGAGAGCGAAGTTGATTATGTGTGAGTGCTTGAACTTTGATAATTGTCTGAAAATAAAAAAAAAATAAACTCTTCACTCCAGGGAAGACTTGAACCAAGGACCTCTCGTTCCGCAGTTGCTCACGCTAACCAGGAGACCACGGTGCTCCTCAGCTGATACTACCCTTGATGATATCTTGCGCATGGACTACTCAGTTTGTATATTTTCCTTATTTTTTCATAGTTCCACACAACTTCTTCTGGTTTTCTCGACTGATCTGTGTTCAGTTTTTCAAGGCCTATCCACTGTGCCAACTTATAACTAAATCTGAGGGGAGTGCGATGGGGAGGTTCCCTTGTTAGAACTACTTAAACCTATCTAACCTTAGGACGTCACACACATCCACGCCCGAGGCAGGGTTCGAACCTGCGACCGTAGCAGCGCCTAGAACTGCTCGGTCACAGCGGCCGGCGCTAAATAGGGAAAGTTTAATTATAACCGCCCGTAACATAAACATTACGGCAAGAAAACAGAAATAAAAGTGAGATAGTGTTAATACTTTCATCCTTCTTTACCTCCTCTGCATTACTGCAGATGACGTGTCACTGAGCACATTTGTACTGTGCATGCAGTACACGTGAGGTGCCTAGTTGTTTCCACTGCCCTGTGTGGAATACATAAGTTCTTGTACACTTCACTAACCGGCTGTCTTCATGATGATGACGTCCCCAGCACAGAAAACAGCACGCAGGTCGTGGATTCTTTTTCTTGAGGCTGAAATTAACTTCGCTGCTACGAATAAACTAGAACTCATTTGGGATGCCACTCACGTTTTTATTGATATAGACAGGAGAAACTATTCTTGATCACAACGTATTGAACATATGTTTCCACGGTCATTATATCTGGCTAAAATAACATAAAATACTTTCTCTGCCTCGTGATGATTGGGTGTTGTGTGATGTCCTTAGGTTAGTTAGGTTTAAGTAGTTCTAAGTTCTAGGGGACTGATGACCATAGATGTTGAGTCCCATAGTGCTCAGAGCCATTTGAACCATTTAACATGAAATACATCCTGCCACAGGCAACATGTCTGTCTACTGGAACCGTCAGAACTGGAGAATAAAATTACATGAATCAAATGCTACTATTACAGAGAACATGTCTGTACCTAGCGACGGTCGGAACTGTAGTAAATAAAATTGCATGAAGAAAATACTGCTGTAACAGACAACATGTCTGTCTACTGGAACGGTCAGAACTGGAGAGCCGGAGTGCCCGAGACACTTCGCGCGTCAAGCCAGCAAGCCATGACCCGAACGCCACCGAAGTGCATCGGCAGCAATATCGTCAGTCTTTTGTTTTAGTAATACTTTGATTTTAATAATTTTGAAATGACTGATTGATAGCTGGTTGTTGAGAGATGTTTATGTAAAAAGAAATGAAGTAATTTGGATGACAGGTTTAATTAATAATAGCAACTAAAGTTTAATGTTTTGGCGCCCTACCACCGAACACAGCAGCCAATCACGGAGCAGCAGCATCATGCAGGCGGTCTTTCTCACGGGAATGGTACCGAATCTAACATCTGTCACCGGTACCTCATCCCACATTGCATCATTCCTATGCTTCTTGCACCTGCACTGCCCTGGGAATAGCTTCCTGGAGCCCAACATGATGGCTGAATAAGCCAGAAATATTACAACATTCTGACCTTACCACTGTGGTATAGTATTCTAGTTTTGTTTTCTAGATGTGCTTTCTTGTCGTAGATTTGTCAAACCGTATCCTATTTCCATTTTAACTCTAACGTCCATTATAAATTTTTCAGGTCCATTGTGCCGTACAGTTTCTCGAACATATTTAAATTTACCTTCTCATATGTTACTAAAAGTTGACCATACAGACACACACACACACACACACACACACACACACACACACACTAACTTAGCGGCCACTGAAATAAGTTGTGCTATGATCTATCACCTTCTACTGCACACGCTCCGCCTCGCAACGCTCTTATTCAAAACGTGCAGAAGTTCGACTGCCTCCCAATCACTTTTCAACTGCGACGCCTTCTGTACTGAACCGAACGCCGGCCGCCGCCAGAGAAAGCGTTGGACGAGGAGAGAGGCAGTGCAGACCGGTGTCAGGTGATAGAGCCGGCGCCACTCTGCAGCGGCCGTGAAACAATCGTTAAGCGGCGTTAACAACCAGGCCGCCGCCCTGCGCAGCTCCGTCCTGTCCCTCCCCCCCCCCCCCCCCCCCCCCCCCACCAGTGGACAGTAGGAAGTGCAGGGCGCTGCGCTTACACAGCGGGGACCTATCTCGGCGCGTGTCGCGGCCGTCAGCATCTCCTAGCTGGGATCGCGCACACAGCCTCTGTAGTACCTTTTCTGGGTCTGTTCCTGAGTAGAAGCACCCGGCTAGTAAATTCCTCAGTTAGTCTACACTGGGTATTTGTTTGTTTAGTTATTTCACTTTCCACGATAGGTCAGGCCCTTTCTTACATCTAACGAGAGATGGTTAGTCAGAGTAAACATTGTAAAATGCGTAACACATGAATAGTACATAATAACAATGATAACAATGAAACTAGGTTCAAATGGCCCTAAGCACTATGAGACTTAACAGCTGAGGTCATCAGTCTCCTAAACTTAGAACTACTTAAACCTAACTAACCTAAAGATATCACACACATCCATGCCCAAGGTAGGATTCGAACCTGCGACCGTAGCAGCCGCGTGGTTCCGGACTGACGTGCCTAGAACCGCTCGGTTACCGCGGCCGGCTATGAAACTAGTTTCGAGCGATTAAATAATAATGGCACATAATGAGTACATTCATACTGTCGGTCCATTTCATACACACTCGCAGTTTGCCAACCTAAGTGGGTCACATCTTGTAAGTAGGCTGTTTAGGTTCTTATATTGGTAATGCCGCCGCCAAATAGCGCTCTCTGTATGAAAATCACTGGCTGTGCTGTATGCAGTCTGTGGCTAGTTTGCATTGTTGTCTGCCATTGTAGTGTTGGGCAGCGGCAGCTGGATGTGAACAGCGCGTAGCGTTGCGCAGTTGGAGGTGAGCCGCCAGCAGTGGTGGATGTGGGGAGAGAGATGGCGGAGTTTGTAATTTGTCATGAACTGCTATATATATTATGACTATTAAGGTAAATACATTGTTTGTTCTCTATTAATATCTTTCATTTGCTAACTGTCCCTACCAGTAGTTAGTGCCTTCCATCGTTTGAATCTTTTATTTAGCTGGCAGTAATGGCGCTCGCTGTATTGCAGTAGTTCGAGTAATGAAGATTTTTGTGAGGTAAGTGATTTCTGAAAGGTATAGTTTAATGTTACTCAGGGCCATTCTTTTGCAGGGATTTTTGAAAGTCAGATTGCGTTGCGCTAAAAATATTGTGTGTCAGGTTAAGCACAGTCATGTATAATTGTTCAAAGGGGACGTTTCAATCTGAGCCCTGGTTCACTGTGACACGGCTAAAACATTCGTAGCTCGTGTCAGGGTACTGGGTGAGAGTTTGAGACGCCAATTTTAGATGTGTGACGGAAACGTAACTGCGTCTGTGAATGAAAACTGCACCTAAAAGTACCTGTTTGGACCACCTTGAAGAGAAAAGTATGGCATTAGTACATGCATTAGTATAATTTCCTCAGTTTTCAACTGTGCACTAACAGATCTGAAAGAAAGAGGAAAACAGGAGGAATCCATTATCGTAAATCTGTTGTTGATAGGCTGACTGCCCCACATGACAAAAGAGCCATATGTTGAAATAGTCGCTTTACAGCTGTCCATGGCAGGGGAAATGTAGTCATTCATATTGATTAATGGCTGATGGCTCTGTGCACTATGGGACTTAACATCTGAGGTCATCAGTACCCTAGAACTTAGAACTACTTAAACCTAACTAACCTAAGGACAGCACACACATCCATGCCCGAGGCAGGATTCGAACCTGCGACCGTAGCGATCGCGCGACTCCAGACTGAATCGCCTAGAACCGCTCGGCCACCATGACCGGCATTGATTAATGCAGTTGTTAAAGTGCTCATATGCTAAAAGTCATCGTGAATGGCACAACAGAATGCTATCATCAGCTTTTTTTTTGTCCATTGCCGCTTAAAGCTGAACTACATCTGAATATACCCAAGTGCCACTAAATAAGAGGCTTGTAAATGGAGCAGAGTTTGAGAAGTTTTGGAAAGCCAATAAGCACACTGCTGATGTTACACATAACATTGCCACAACAATAAGAGCAGGTTGTCTAAAAAACCAATACAGGAGAATGACACCACAGAGACCAGAGAATAGCCGACCGGAGTGGCCGTGCGGTTCTAGGCGCTAAAGTCTGGAGTTCGAATCCTGCCTCGGGCATGGATGTGTGTGATGTCCTTAGGTTAGTTAGGTTTAATTAGTTCTAAGTTCTAGGCGACTGATGACCTCAGAAGTTAAGTCGCATAGTGCTCAGAGCCATTTGTACCATTTTTTAGACCAGAGGATGCCATCCTTGTGTTGATTAGGCAGAATGAATTAACAGGCCATATGTCGGACGTTAGACGGGTTATTCAGAGTACCGACACTTCAAAGTATGTCCACAACCTCTTCTGAAAGGTAGAGTTAAGACACCATCAGCGACAGCCAAAGTATTCAATGGAAAGCTGGCCTCATGAAGTCATCATTGCCTCGCAATAGTAATACACACAAGACAATATTACTCGTATCCAGTGGTTTGATTTACTTGTCCTCAGTCTGCAGCTGACAGATCTGTGTCACTCTGCTAATAAAGACCATTTTCTATCTCTGATGGAACAGCGAGTCCAGCCAAGGGGACTTCACCACTTCAAGCTGCAGTGCTGCATTTCAAATTGAGACTGACGGGAGCTGTGGGCAACATGCACCATCGGACCTTCCAGAGGCTTAACTAGTCGGTTAGAGGGTAGTCACTAATCGTCCTCGTGAAGAGGAGTGTCACAGCCACTTCAGCCCTTCCATACCTGCAGAGTACTCTGATGCCGCTGGTGTTGCTACTGTCGGATGCTGCAGTCTCACTCAGTCCACTCTCACACACTCTGTGTAGGGCCAATGGGCGCTTTCTGGAGCAAAGAGAGCACTGCGGTAACCCAATGACTCATACTGCTAACACCAAAGGCAGCACAGACAACACCAGCCAAGCTGCGGCCAAGGTGCTGCGACGTCACCGTGAGCTGTGTATGCAACTCCACTGCTGCAGTGGCCGAGACTGCACAGCACAGGTGGGTATCAGCACATTCGACGAAGCAAGGGCCCTGCTGCCTGCTGCTGCTGGTTACACTGAATAAAGACGCAGTGTACCTTGTGAAAATAAAAGTTTGCTTGTTAATGATGTTTTATGAGCACATCAGGCACAGGGCAGGCCATCGCCCCCCTAGCCAACGCTCACCCATGCCAAAGGGTGACGTTCCAACCTCATCCTGTCATTCATGACACAATAACATCACCTATGTACCGACCAACACCGATAGAAAACTAAATTAAAAGCCACAGCTAGTGATGTAACGGTAGAACATTGTATGAGTATGATCAGAGGAGAATCCATTCTGAGAACTTTAAATAACGTGTAAACAAGTAACAGCAAAAACAAAAAACAAAAAAAAAGAAATTATGAAAAATCCCGCTGTTGTACACTGCACATACATAAGGACCCAGGTGTGAATAACATGCTGTTGTCAATGGGAAGGATTTAACGCCATTAAAGTGAAAAGAAATGCAAGAAGTGTTACTCAAAGTACACTCCGTCAAACTCTATGATCGGCAAACTTTGGTAGAATAGATGTAGATGTACTGAGTGTTGTGTTAGTGGTTTTACCATTCATCCCTCCCCCACTCTCGATTCTTTAAAGAATCGAATTGCCATGTACAAAACAGCTTCAAAAGTCTAATTACATATCAATTAAAATGTTCAATATTTTATGACTATCATGTAATTGTTTTATAGCTGAAGATACGAAACTTTAATTATATTCATTTTTAAAAAAAAATCGGCTTAATCACCCATACACTAATGAAAAAGTCAAAACCAAAACTGGTAAACTGGAAGAGTGATAATCCCTATATATGTTGATGTAAGACATTTTTGGCAAATAACCCATAGAGTCAAACCATTTATTTGATATTTGATCATAGCAAAAATAAGTTATAAAACCTAAGTCATTAAATTGCAATTTAACAGTTCAGTTTCTTGGAAGAGTATGGTCTCGGTAATTTGCTCACTGTGTTAAGAAAATGCAGGTTTTCACACATGCTTATGTCGTAATGTTTGCTGAACTATATGTTGTAAAATGATATACTGTTGCAGATACGGTCAGAAGTGTATGAAGAAAGTGAATACAAAATATGTTGCAAACAAAGATAGTAAATAATAAATTAAAACGTCATGACTGCTGCTTAAATTTTGTTACAAGAACAGCAAAAATGAGGTAGGCATAAAATTTTTCCCTTTCGTTATTTCGAAGATGTTTAAAATTATGTGTAAATTATGTTGAAACTCGTTGTGCTCTCACTCTAACATACTAGGCGAATATAATCTGGCTAATTGGCACGGCGGAAATGTGCTACCCGAAGACATACGCACAGTTCTAACATTTACTGTGCTATACCTTTAATGTAGTATTACACCACTTAATGAGAAGATTGTGACAAAGTTTTAAATTTCGCCAGTTTTATGAAATACTGAAAGTGAAAGTTTTGTTGTGTCTGGCAGCTTTTAGACATGTGATAATAGTGTAGCTGTATTGACTATGACATCATCGATGACGTCACCACCCAATGTTGCTCAATTCCCCCTCCTCATACCCCTTCTCCTTCCACCTCATTCCCTTCACATCTCCCACCACTCCTACGATATAATAGACACATTGCTCTTTTTATAAAATAGCGGAAAATTAAAAAATCGAGGATGCTGGACCCAGCCGAAATTTCCCAAGCATAAAATCCAAGATGGTAGGTATAGGCCACTTCTTGTACTGGAGTTTTTGTAGTCCCATGACATCAGAATTCACAATAGCAGACCTGGGCATACTGGGCCAACCTGCATGGCTACCAAATCACTTAAATCCAGAAAGGTGGTACAAGGTAGCCACTGGTTTTTCACCCAGTTCTATGATGTCAAAATACAGGATGGCAGACTTGGGGATACCGTTTCAGCCTGCATGTTTGTCAAATCGCTTGTGCTAACTATAGAATCAAGGTGACAGACCTATGAGTACTGGTGGAGTCTACATGGTTGACAGATCACTTGTGCTAAATATTGACTCCAAGATTGGAGTCTTGTCATCACTGGTGCCTCTGCACACATTGGAGAGCAGGTATACAGAGGTGCAAATGCTATTCCAGTCATGCTGTTCCACTGGCCAAGCACGTACACCTGGCCATGTGTACTGGCCTGGTAACAGACGCCTCCACAGACCGGCGACCATGTTCACACCGTCGGCACTGTGTCTTGGATACCCAGAGGAGTGACTTGGAGTGGCTTTGTGGCTGCAGCAGCAACCGAAGTCCTACTGCACATCATCAGTGCCGCCGCACATGACTAGTCACATTCCCCAGTGCGATTCTTTTATGGACCCACAGGACGCTATACCATACCATACATCTTGGAATGCTTACACATACCCATCACCTGTTGTCCACCGTGGTGAGAGTGCTCCTACAACAGCCACCAAGCTGTAAGACTATACGATATCGAACATAACCCTGCTCTAATTTTAGAAATGCACAACAGCATTCTATTGTGCTGCATAAACTGATTCCAGGTTGGGTTCATTGCATTTTACGTGACGATCGGTGCTCATAATCGCCTCACCGTGTTCAATGTGCTGCTCCACACCACTGCTAAACACTCCCTAGAGTAATCTCTGAAACTACTTTTACTCCCGAACTCTCCTCTGCATGAACAGTAGCGTGCTATTTGCTAGAAGATCTTTAACTTAATTATAAATATGATCTGACATTCAGTGCTTTGTTCATGTGGTGACAACGCAAAACTGTATCGAACGCTAACGAGAAGGAACAGGCTATCAACCGAGGCTCTGATATCTACTTTTACTGGGCTCTCATAGACGAACAGAGAATTCTGAGTTTCACATGATCATCCTTTAATAGGTGCCTGTTAATATTCTGTTTCTATAAAAGTTATAATATGTGAGCATAAGGTGTTTTCCAAAATCCCGCAGTCAGCTTTTGTTACCGATACATGCATGTAGTTGTATGTGCCAGCTTGGTCTAACTTTGGCTCACAATTCAATGGTGATTCTACATGACGCAAGTTCGTGGTAAGTTTCTGGAGGTATATGGAACCAAGTGTTTACAAAATTTCCGTCACTTTCGCCTTCAACATTTGCGATTTTTTCAGATATTCCATAAGAATGACCTCGGAGAATGGGTCATTAGTGAAATGTGTTTCTTGCAGAGCAACATACAGAGCAGGACAGGAGGAACGTCGGAGGGATGAAACCCCAGTGCAGTGGCTGCATAAGGAAAACGTGCTCATAAAGTTTCATAAAGACATGTGATTATTGTCTACATCTACAGCTACATGATTACTCTGCAATTCACATTTAAGTGCGTGGCAGAGGGTTCATCGAACCACAATCATACTATCTCTCTACCGTTCCACTCTCGAACAGTGCGCGGGAAAAACGAACACCTAAACCTTTCTGTTCGAGCTCTGATTTCTCTTATTTTATTTTGATGATCATTCCTACCTATGTAGGTTGAGCTCAACAAAATATTTTCGCATTCAGAAGAGAAAGTTGGCGACTGAAATTTCGTAAACAGATCTCACCGCGACGAAAAACGTCTTTGCTTTAATGACTTCCATCCCAACTCGCGTATCATATCTGCCACACTCTTTCCCCTATTACGTGATAATACAAAACGAGCTGCCCTTTTTTGCACCCTTTCGATGTCCTCCGTCAGTCCCACCTGGTAAGGATCCCACACCGCGCAGCAATATTCTAACAGAGGACGAACGAGTGTAGTGTAAGCTGTCTCTTTAGTGGACTTGTTGCATCTTCTAAGTGTCCTGCCAATGAAACACAACCTTTGGCCCGCCTTCCCCACAATATTATCTATGTGGTCTTTCCAAGTGAAGTTGTTCGTAATTTTTACACCCAAGTACTTAGTTGAATTGACAGCCTTGAGAATTGTACTATTTATCGAGTAATCGAATTCCAACGGATTTCTTTTGGAACTCATGTAGATCACCTCACACTTTTCGTTATTTAGCGTCAACTGCCACCTGCCACACCATACAGCAATCTTTTCTAAATCGCTTTGCAACTGATACTGGTCTTCGGATGACCTTACTAGACGGTAAATTACAGCATCATCTGCGAACAACCTAAGAGAACTGCTCAGATTGTCACCTAGGTCATTTATATAGATCAGGAACAGCAGAGGTCCCAGGACGCTTCCCTGGGGATCACCTGATATCACTTCAGTTTTACTCGGTGATTTGCCGTCTGTTACTACGAACTGCGACCTTCCTGACAGGAAATCACGGATCCAATAGCACAACTGAGACTATACCCCATAGGCCCGCAGCTTGATTAGAAGTCGCTTGTGAGGAACGGTGTCAAAAGCTTTCCGGAAGTCTAGAAATACGGAATCAACTTGAGATCCCCTGTCGATAGCGGCCATTACTTCGTGCGAATAAAGAGCTAGCTGCGTTGCGCAAGAACGATGTTTTCTGAAACCATGCTGATTTAAACAGTGGTGCAACCTGCACAATTTTCCAATCTGTAGGTACAGATCTATCGGTGAGCGAGCGGTTGTATATGATTGCTAAGTAGGGAATTTCTTCGGATTTTCTACCAAATTTCGAGACAGTGTTTCGTTGTGGAACCTATTAAAGGCATCTCGCATTGAAGTCCGTGCCAAATTTCGCGCGTCTGTAAATTTTAGCCAATCTTCGGGATTTCGCGTTCTTCTGAACTTCGCATGCTTTTTCCGTTGCCTCTGCAACAGCGTTCGGACCTGTTTTGTGTACCATGGGGGATCAGTTCCATCTCTTACCAATTTATGAGGTATGAATCTCTCAATTGCTGTTGCTACTATATCTTTGAATTTGAGCCACATCTCGTCTACATTTGCATAGTCAGTTCGGAAGGAATAGTGACTGTCTCTTAGGAAGGCTTCTAGTGACACTTTATCCGCTTTTTTCAATAAAATTATTTTGCGTTTGTTCCTGGTGGATTTGGAAGAAACGATATTGAGCCTAGCTACAACGACCTTGTGATCATTAATCCCTGTATCAGCCATGATGCTCTCTATTAGCTCTGGATTGTTTGTGGCTAAGAGGTCAAGTGTGTTTTCGCAACCATTTACAATTCGCGTGGGTTCGTGGACTAACTGCTGGAAATAATTTTCGGAGAAAGCATTTAGGACAATCTCGTAAGATGTTTTCTGCCTACCACCGGTTTTGAACAAGTATTTTTGCCAACATATCGAGGGAAGGTTGAAGTCCCCACCAACTATAACCGTATGAGTGGGGTATTTATTTGTTACGAGACTCAAATTTTCTCTGAACTGTTCAGCAACTATATCATCGGAGTCTGGGGGTCGATAGAAGGAGCGAATTATTAACTTAGTTCGGCTGTTAAGTATAACCTCCTCCCATAACAATTCGCACGGAGTATCTACTTCGACTTCACTACAAGATAAACCACTACTGACAGACACAAACACTCCACCACCAATTCTGCCTAATCTATCTTTCCTGAACACCGTCTGAGACTTCGTAAAAATTTCTGCAGAACCTATTTCAGGTTTTAGCCAGCTTTCTGTACCTATAACGATTTCAGCTTCTGTGCTTTCTATTAGCGCTTGAAGCTCAGGGACTTTCCCAGCACAACTACAACAATTTACAACTACAATTCCGACTGTTCCTTGATCCAAGCACGTCCTGTATTTGCCATGCACCCTTTGAGATTGCAGCCCACCCCGTACTTTCCCGAGGCCTTCTAACCTAAAAAACGCCCAGTCCACGCCACACAGCCTCCGCTACCCGTGTAGCCGCCAGCTGAGTGTAGTGAACTCCTGACCTATTCAGCGGAACCCGAAACCCCACCACCCTATGGCGCAAGTCAAGGAATCTGCAGCCAACACGGTCGCAAAACCGTCTGAGCCTCTGATTCAGACCCTCCACCCGGCTCTGCACCAAAGGTCCGCAGTCGGTTCTGTCAACGATGCTGCAGATGGTGAGCTCTGCCTTCATCTCGTAAGCAAGACCGGCAGCCTTCACCGAATCAGATAGCCGCTGGAATCCAAAGAGAATTTCCTCAGATCCAAAGCGACACACGTCATTAGTTCCGACATGTGCCACCACCTGCAGCTGGCTGCACCCTGTGCTCTTCATGGCATCTGGAAGGACCCTTTCCACATCAGGAATGACTCCACCCGGAATTGTGGTGAACTCACTTAGATAGTAGTAGCTTCATAACACGAATTTACAACAGGTTACGAACTAGCTGTAGTAGTATTAGGTAACAGGTTCAAACAGATTCTCAGGTAGCTGTACCACAACGATCACACACCTTTATTTATAGGCGGGAGTATTATTCTTTAACTGATACGGATTTACGCTGTAGACAGATCTTTGCTTGGTAGAAATTTGTAATTACTAATACTTCGAGAGAGTTGTAGATGACGAGTGTAGCTAGCAGTGCAAGCCAAAGGATCAGTATAGCATTTGTTGCCATTGGTCAAAGCGTTCATTTCAGGAGTATCAGTACTTGGTATTTGGAATGTTGCTCGCTGTTAGTACATGAAATGTCTGTGCTAAGAGGACCGAGACCTACGACCTCGGGCCAAAGCATTTTAAGAAGCCAGTTATCGAAATATTGGTAGCAAATCGGAATCATTTGTGCTGAATTACGGTATATTGAAAATTTTTTACTTTTGGACCGTCTATCTACAACTCAATGAAGCACAATTTTCGTGCCATAAGGTTTCGCCTTTATTCTATGCATGACATCTTCAGTGTCCTGGAATATGTACATACACTCCTGGAAATGGAAAAAAGAACACATTGACACCGGTGTGTCAGACCCACCATACTTGCTCCGGACACTGCGAGAGGGCTGTACAAGCAATGATCACACGCACGGCACAGCGGACACACCAGGAACCGCGGTGCTGGCCGTCGAATGGCGCTAGCTGCGCAGCATTTGTGCACCGCTGCCGTCAGTGTCAGCCAGTTTGCCGTGGCATACGGAGCTCCATCGCAGTCTTTAACACTGGTAGCATGCCGCGACAGCGTGGACGTGAACCGTATGTGCAGTTGACGGACTTTGAGCGAGGGCGTATAGTGGGCATGCGAGAGGCCGGGTGGACGTACCGCCGAATTGCTCAACACGTGGGGCGTGAGGTCTCCACAGTACATCGATGTTGTCGCCAGTGGTCGGCGGAAGGTGCACGTGCACGTCGACCTGGGACCGGACCGCAGCGACGCACGGATGCACGCCAAGACCGTAGGATCCTATGCAGTGCCGTAGGGGACCGCACCGCTACTTTCCAGCAAATTAGGGACACTGTTGCTCCTGGGGTATCGGCGAGGACCATTCGCAACCGTCTCCATGAAGCTGGGCTACGGTCCCGCACACCGTTAGGCCGTCTTCCGCTCACGCCCCAACATCGTGCAGCCCGCCTCCAGTGGTGTCGCGACAGGCGTGAATGGAGGGACGAATGGAGACGTGTCGTCTTCAGCGATGAGAGTCGCTTCTGCCTTGGTGCCAATGATGGTCGTATGCGTGTTTGGCGCCGTGCAGGTGAGCGCCACAATCAGGACTGCATACGACCGAGGCACACAGGGCCAACACCCGGCATCATGGTGTGGGGAGCGATCTCCTACACTGGCCGTACACCACTGGTGATCGTCGAGGGGACACTGAATAGTGCACGGTACATCCAAACCGTCATCGAACCCATCGTTCTACCATTCCTAGACCGGAAAGGGAACTTGCTGTTCCAACAGGACAATGAACGTCCGCATGTATCCCGTGCCACCCAACGTGCTCTAGAAGGTGTAAGTCAACTACCCTGGCCAGCAAGATCTCCGGATCTGTTCCCCATTCAGCATGTTTGAGACTGGATGAAGCGTCGTCTCACGCGGTCTGCACGTCCAGCACGAACGCTGGTCCAACTGAGGCGCCAGGTGGAAATGGCATGGCAAGCCGTTCCACAGGACTACATCCAGCTTCTCTACGATCGTCTCCATGGGAGAATAGCAGCCTGCATTGCTGCGGAAGATGGATATACACTGTACTAGTGCCGACATTGTGCATGCTCTGTTGCCTGTGTCTATGTGCCTGTGGTTCTGTCAGTGTGATCATGTGATGTATCTGACCCCAGGAATGTGTCAATAAAGTTTCCCCTTCCTGGGACAATGAATTCACGGTGTTCTTATTTCAATTTCCAGGAGTGTATTTTTACTATTTGGTTTACATTTGGGGGCAATGTAGCTTAGGCTATAAACGGTTCTGGTGGTTGGCTTTCTGTGATGTAGTAGTATTCTAAATTCTACATACAGGTTGCGTCGACGATTTTCTACATATTATGTTTTTATTCCACTTTTGGTGCTGTTCCTCTTCATATAAATTTTAACAGGTGGAAAACAAAACAATTATCAGAATAGGAACAGCACCAAAATTGGAACAAAAAGTAACATGTAAAAATCGTCCATGCAACCTGTTAAGTAGAATTCAAAATATTACTGCGCTATAGAAAAACCAATCGTACGAACTGTTTATAACCTATAGGTACGTTGCCCCAAAACGTGAACTAAATAGTAAATATATGTACATATTCCAGGTCACTGAAGATGCCTTACAGAGAATAAAGGCGAAACGCATATGGCAAGAAAATTTTCATTCAGTTGTAGCTAGACCGTCCAAAAGTAAAAACATCAATATATCGTAACATTACATGCAAAGGTGAAGACTTTTGTGCTGAAATCTGATAACATATTCCATTTACTGCCTGAACGTTAATCCAGTGTACTGACCACAAAGGCAGGAGGAATCCAGCCTCATACATAAGGTGGGAATTTAAGGAGATGGGATCTGGATAAACTGAAAGAATCAGACGTTGTACAGAGTTTCAAGGAGAGCGTAAGGGAACAATTGACAGGAATGGGGGAAAGAAATACAGTAGAAGGCGAATGGGTAGCTCTGAGGGATGAAGTAGTGAAGGCAGCAGAGGATCAAGTAGGTAAAAAGACGAGGGCTAATAGAAATCCTTGGGTAACAGAAGATATATTGAATTTAATTGATGAAAGGAGAAAATACAAAAATGCAGTAAATGAAGCAGGCAAAAAGGAATCCAAACGTCTCAAAAATGAGATCGACAGGAAGTGCAAAATGGCTAAGCAGGCATGGTTAGAGGACAAATGCAAGGATGTAGAGGTTTATCTCACTAGATAAGATACAGCCTACAGGAAAATTAAAGAAACCTTTGGAGATAAGAGAGCCACTTGTATGAATATCAAGAGCTCAGATGGAAAGTTCTAAGCAAAGAGGGAAAGCAGAAAGGTGGAAGGAGTATATAGAGGGTCTAAACAAGGGCGATGTACTTGAGGACAATATTATGGAAATGGAAGAGGATGTAGATGAAGATGAAATGGGAGATACGATACTGCGTGAAGAGTTTGACAGAGCACTGAAAGACCTGAGTCGAAACAAGGCCCCGGGAGTAGACAACATTCCATTAGAACTACTGACGGCCTTGGAAGATCCAGTCCTGACACATCTCTACCATCTGGTGAGCAAGATGTACGAGACAGGCGAAATAACCTCAGACTTCAAGAAGAATATAATAATTACACTCCCAAAGAAAGCAGGTGTTGACAGATGTGAAAATTAGAGAACTATCAGTTTAATAAGTCACAGCTGCAAAATACTAACGTGAATTCTTTACAGGCGAATGGAAAAACTGGTAGAAGTTGACCTCGGGGAAGATCAGTTTGGATTCCGTAGAAATGTTGGAAGACGTGAGGCAATACTGACCTTACGACTTATGTTAGAAGAAAGATTAAGGAAAGGCAAACGTACGTTTCTAGCATTTGTAGACTTAGAGAAAGCTTTTGACAATGTTGATTGGAATACTCTCTTTCAAATTCTGAAGGTGGCAGGGGTAAAATACAGAGAGCGAAAGGCTATTCACAATTTGTACAGAAACCAGATGGTAGTTATAAGAATCGAGGGGCATGAAAGGGAAGCAGTGGTTGGGAAGGGAGTAAGACAGGGTTGTAGCCTCTCCCCGATGTTATTCAATCTGTATACTGAGCAAGCAGTAAAGGAAACAAAAGAAAAATTCGGAGTAGGTATTAAAATCCATGGAGAATAAATAAAAACTTTGAGGTTCGCCGATGACATTGTAATTTTGTCAGAGACAGCAAAGGACTTGGAAGAGCAGTTGAACGGAATGGATGGTGTCTTGGAGGGAGGATATAAGATGAACATCAACAAAAGCAAAACGAGGATAATGGAATGTAGTCGAATTAAGTCGGGTGATGCTGAGGGAATTAGATTAGGAAATGAGACACTTAAAGTAGTAAAGGAGTTTTGCTATTTGGGAAGCAAAATAAAAATGAAGTTATTTGGGTGTTTAGCGATTTCTATAGCCTCCCAGTAGACCCTTTCGTAATATCCGCTTGTGGCGACTTGTACTTGCGTCTCCTCGAAACGAATATTGTGGTTTCCTGGCTGGAAAGCATGCTCCGCAACAGCTGATCGTTCCGTTTCTCCGCTTCTTTCAACCGTAAGGAGGAGGGTGTGAAATTAAACGACATATGGATGCCGGTGTTAAAGAAGATGTGTACCACCCGCCCACTGCTGGGTGATGGCAACGGCGATCGACGGCGACGGACAGCGGCCAATTGCACTGACGTCTTCAAAACACGTGACGTCACGCCGCGGCGTGGGAGCGCGCGGACGCGGAATTTAGCGGCAGTCAGTAGCGAGCCAGTGGGTGTGTAGGACCTTCCATTGAGCTACGGACCCCCTTGAAGATGTCTCCCGCAGTCGGAGACGAAACGTTGGGAATCGACACAGAATTCATCAACCGACCACGGCATAACAGCCCGGATAATTATAATGGACATGATATTTCCGGCCGTGAAAGTTTACATTTTAGTAAACACATCGCTGACCTATCACTCATACACACAGTCGCCCACACAATACATACTATCTTCAAATTACTTAAAAAGTCAAAGGAGGAAAATGGCTAATCATTCCCCGAGTAATATAGTATTACTAGATTGTCCTCCACATTGCACTTTCAGCGATATGTGTGGCGGGCACGCGCGCGCGTGCATATGTGTGTGTGTGTGTGTGTGTGTGTGTGTGTGTGTGTATGTATGTGAACGAAAACCAGTTATCGATTTGTTTACCTTTTCCACAGTTGGTAGGTGACTGCAGTCAATTACTGACCTGCCCCTTAAGTTTTTTTATTGGCATGGAACGTGTTACGAACTCTTCCCTCTTTTGTCTATCTGGAACTCTAGCTGTACTGATTTTTATCATCTAAACATTTGAGAACCTTATCTGGTTTTGTTACAGTAAGACACAATGTATTCTTCGCTGACTGTCTGCATATCAAGTAGTCAGGTGGCGCATTTGCGTGTAGCTCCTGCTGGTAAGATGTCTAATGGAAATGTTTCTGTCGATTACACATGCGTATTACGAAACTGATTACACACGTTTATTACGAAACAACTAAGTACGATGCTATACTGAGGAAGAACGTTACTTATCAATTAGTACCTGGAAGAACATGTACCTTCTACCTTGCTGTCGTGTGTAAAGTTACTGCCTGATCTTGAATGTTGAGTGTTCTACGTCTCTTCCTCTGTCCTTTTCTTCGCTTTGTCCTTGTTTCCTGGTTTCCTGCAAGAGCTGAGATGTCGTTGCACGGCTGAGAAGTGCAATTCATGAACACAAAGTAAAGTGGTCATCGAACGGAAAATTGATTGCATGCCATAGCAGTTCACTAGGCGTAATTTGGTGGTATACTGTTGCATTCCTCTGACTTCTCGAACAGCTAACTGCTCTAGTTACAGGGACACCTGAGGTTTAACATGGAATCTGTATCACAATGCATCTTGGAATGTTTAATACAAACAAAGCACCAAAACGGCTGAGCGTGACTTCAAATCCCAGATAAAAATTGGAATCAGTTCTAGAGCAATAAATTCTATATTAGTTGCTCGATATTTATCCAAGCAGCCAACCAATCAAGTTGCTTTGTGTTTAATCACTGAATCAATACACAGAAAATTAAGCCAACGTAAGTCCTCTCTTAGTGTTTCATCTATCTTTAAATCTCTTTTTTATTACTTTGTCAGAAGCTTATGCTACATCACATATGAGTTTACTTTGGATCATTTGTACAGTTGAGATAAATTAAATAACACGTTACTGAAGAATATGTAAATAACCAACTCCATTCCCTACCTGAAAAATATGTTCAAATGTGTGTGAAATCTTATGGGACTTAACTACTAAGGTCATCAGTCCCTAAGCTTACACACTACTTAACCTAAGTTATACTAAGGACAAATACACACACCTAGGCCCGAGGGAGGACTCGAACCTCCGCCGGGACCAGCTGCACAGTCCATGACTGTAGCGCCCGAGACCGCTCGGCTAATCCGGCGCGGCCTTCCCTGAAAACCTGAGAGACCGCAGCATATGGAGCAGTCCTCCTAGACCATAAACAGAAGATAGAGGGGAGTTCAAGAACAGCCCACACTGTTGCTGGATTTCTGGAACCCACTTTCTCTTATGACATCATCCAATTTTCCCACATTTCCCCCCTACCTGCCTCTCTAACGTCGCAATCCAAAATGGCGGAAACAGCCCACCTGTACTGAGTTCAAAATGGCGGGAAATGGTCTTGTACGAAGTTTAAGATGGCATCGCCATATTAAATTTCGATATATTTCATGTTTAAGCAATCATCCTATTATTTTTAATGTTTAAGCAATTATCCCCAGCCAAGACTACCGTATCCACAGTGGTCCATCATTTTTATTTAAACACATCATTTTTATTTAAACAGTTACGGTGGTTACTGCAGTGAGTATGTAGTAAGATGGATTGCAAGGAAGAACATTTTTATTTATATACACAATCGAGGTCGTCTGTAGGTTGGCCACAGTGTGCTGGATTGTATCCACTAGAGATGACTGCTGGAACAAGACTCTGTGCCTTGTGTCGAGTCAACCCACGACACCACGTGCGTGATCCAAATGCTATTGTCACCTGTCCAACCACAGGAGTGTGTGATGTAAGGCGGTACTCGCTAGTCGAGGGTGCGTACCTGTATCTGAGTTACTCTGAGTGACACTGTCTGCTACCTGCAGTAATCATGGTTATTCGTAGTGGGAAGCACTCTACATATCCTCAGTGGTCACAAGAACATTCCATAAAAAACTTTCGAGCTATTTCTGATGAAGGGCTAAGTTTCTGGAGACTGTTATTCAACTTTCTGGGAATGCTCTCAGTCAATAGTATTTCAGGCAAACACAAAAAAAATTTCTATCGAGACACGGGACCAACCTGGCACAAACATAGTCAGATTATGGTTTGGCAATTGTGATTTTTCATAGTATCAGTCCTATCATTCTGAGGTTTTAGACTACAGAGAGCTGTCAACAGTGAAGTAAGTTACACAAATCTCAACAGTTTTTATAATGTGGCACAACCTTTCCATATTGGAGGGTCACATGTGGAATGAATAGAAACTGTGACCGCGACCTTCAGCCAACCGCCCCATTTTAGAAGAATGTATCAGTTTGCACCAGAAAATATGTCTTCTCTGTCTTCTCCATGAGTGGTGAAAGTATTATTCTTAAACAGATGCTGAATTTTGTTGTAGGCAGGCTTCTGATGTGAACGAAGAACGAAGTATAGTTACTTGATGGTTTGATACTGCATCTATATAATATTCCAAAACACATCCTGCATCGCTTGGAAAGCGGTACAGTGATATAGTGATATATTAGCTTGGTAATGTCTACAAGCAAAGTTCTTGGAACAAAGGATGGCAAGAAGTAATGACCCAGACAGCAGCTTTTTTTTTTTTCTTTTGCATGGAATACCATGCATACCTAATGCTACGGAAACTTTATTGCCTCAGCAGCCTTGATCAACAAATGTTGTAGAGTTTGGACTTTTTGTAGGGGCATATTTCCTGTAGATAGGGAGTATAAAACCTATGATACTTTTGAATGGGATCTGTCTGACCTAATGAGGTATTGACATTCAAAATCTGCGGGACACTTACATGTAAACTATGCTTCGGAAACAATTTGTGCTAATGACTAAGTGCACCGACGCAAAGCGGTTTGTTTTTACAATCAGCAATTGAAGGCCACGGTGCTAAAGCATTATTTCTGAGGAGGGTATTGCATGCTGTGAACAGAGAATGCAAAGTGGCACTCATTTCTGTGCGCTAATAGTTTTTCACAACGCCTACTGCTCCATTCTACACCACGGAATTCGAAAATGTGGCTGAGTAACATTGCATTTAGCGGTAGGCAGTATCAATGCGCACTCGTCAAGAGTATCAATACTGATGTGCACTGATGAGCTAAAACATTTTAACCACCTGATTAGAAGTTTGATGTACCAACTTTTGTACACAATAAAGCAACGTCGGTACGTGGCATAGACTGAGCAAGCCCTTGTTAAGTTTCCAGAGGTATGCGGTATCAGATATTTGCACAGTTCTTGCAAATTACGGATACAAAGCCGACGTCCAATACCATTCGTGACATCAACATGAGTGCAGCTAAAACCACTGTAGTGTGATTCTGAGCTTTTGCCATGGACTGTTATTCTGCTGGCAGATATCAGGAATAAAGGGATTCAGATAGGGCAACTTTCAGAAGTGTACATCAGGAGGGACATCAACCGAAGTGAAGAAAGACATCAACCGTAGGGGTAATTCCAACTAAAGAAACCACAAAAAACGGAATGGATATTTACCGCGTGGTGAATATATACTGCGAATTTTAGTACAAATTTATGAAATTTTGTTACTTGTTTTGTAAATTAATTTTATTATTTTTCTTATGTAATTGCATAGGTATTGTAATAAGTGTGTACACAGATCTTCACGTAGGAAAGTCTCAAAACTGGCTATTTCAGTAGGTAGTATGCATATGGTCGCGAAACGAAAGGCCAATAATGGAGGAGAAAAACTGAAATAGATTTTTTGGTACAGTTTCTCGTAGTTCCATTCAACAGCTCGCCATTGTGAAGTATCTTGATTTACCTCCTCCCCATTCATCCATGACAAAACAGTGGTTCGTTGCGAAGTGTCAGCAAATAGAGGAGAAACCAAAAGAAAGTAAACAACATACAAAACCCTTATGAAATATATTTCACGATGTGACTTTTCTGGAATTTAAACAGTTATGATATTTAGCCAATTACTGATGTGTATATGTAATAGGATGGGCGACGGGAGCAGCGAAGGTTTCATTTATTTGAACCGCTGGGTCGAAATGACGAATGCGGGGAGAGGCGATTTGGGCAGTTCATAGCATGTTCTGGCTGACCCGATGAAGACATAATGGCGAAAGCGAACTCCTTGGTAGAAACAGACGCACACAGGCAGGGTGACCGCAGCTCTCCAGTTATAATAAAGTGCGTAGACAATGTATTATTGTAAACCACAACACATCCTTTGTCGTGTGATTGCGTGGTTTTCCTGAATTCTTATTTGAGCAAGTATCCGATTTTTTAAAAGCACTTAACCTAGGAGAAATAAATTATCTCATTTCATTATAACTTTCATAATAATTTGCTGTTATAATAATATTTTTAAGTTTCGTACAGCAGTCCTATTATGCGAGCAATTCAGAAGAAGTTCTGAAAGGAATATCAGTTAATGAAAACTCCATACTACACCTACAAGCCTCTCAGTGCAGTAGAAGACGAAATATTCAATTAACTGGTACCGCAGCAATATTTTCAGTTGTTGTTGTTGTTGTTGTGGTCTTCAGTCCTGAGACTGGTTTGATGTAGCTCTCCATGCTACTCTATCCTGTGCAAGCTTCTTCATCTCCCAGTACCTACTGCAACCTACATCCTTCTGAATCTGCTTAGTGTATTCATCTATTGGTCTCCCCCTACGATTTTTACCCTCCACGCTGCCCTCCAATACTAAATTGGTGATCCCTTGATGCCTCAGAACATGTCCTACCAACCGATCCCTTCTTCTGGTCAAGTTGTGCCACAAACTTCTCTTCTCCCCAATCCTATTCAATACTTCCTCATTAGTTATGTGATCTACCCATCTAATCTTCAGCATTCTTCTGTAGCACCACATTTCGAAAGCTTCTATCCTCTTCTTGTCCAAACTATTTACCGTCCATGTTTCACTTCCATACATGTCTGCACTCCATACAAATACCTTCAGAAATGACTTCCAGACACTTAAATCTATACTCGATGTTAACAAATTTCTCTTCTTCAGAAACGCTTTCCTTGCCATTGCCAGTCTACATTTTATATCCTCTCTACTTCGACCATCATCAGTTATTTTGCTCCCCAAATAGCAAAACTCCTTTACTACTTTAAGTGTCTCATTTCCTAATCTAATACCCTCAACATCACCCGACTTAATTCGACTACATTCCATTATCCTCGTTTTGCTTTTGTTGATGTACATCTTATATCCTCCCTTCAAGACACCATCCATCCGTTCAAGTGCTCATCCAAGTCCTTTGCTGTCTCTGACAAAATTACAATGTCATCGGTGAACCTCAAAGTTTTTATTTCTTCTCCATGGATTTTAATACCTACTCCGAATTTTTCTTTCGTTTCCTTTACTGCTTGCTCAGTATACAGATTGAATAACATCGGGGAGAGGCTACAACCCTGTCTAACTCCCTTCCCAACCACTGCTTCCCTTTCATGCCCCTCGATTCTTATAACTGCCATCTGGTTTCTGTACAAATTGTGAATAGAGTTTCGCTCTCTGTATTTTACCCCTGCCACCTTCAGAATTTGAAAGAGAGTATTCCAGTCAACATTGTCAAAAGCTTTCTCTAAGTCTACAAATGCTAGAAACGTTCGCTTGCCTTTCCTTAATCTCTCTTCTAAGATAAGTCGTAAGGTCAGTATTGCCTCACGTGTTCCAACATTTCTACGGAATCCAAACTGATCTTCCCCGAGGTCAACTTCTACCAGTTTTTCCATTCGCCTGTAAAGAATTCGCGTTAGTATTTTGCAGCTGTGACTTATTAAACTGATAGTTCGGTAATTTTCGCATCTGTCAACACCTGCTTTCTTTGGGATTGGAATTATTATATGCTTCTTGAAGTCTGAGGGTATTTCGCCTGTTTCATACATCTTGCTCACCAGATGGTAGAGTTTTGTCAGGACTGGCTCTCCCAAGGCCGTCAGTAGTTCCAATGGAATGTTGTGTACTCCGGGGGCCTTGTTTCGACTCAGGTCTTTCAGTGCTTTGTCAAACTCTTCACGCAGTATCGTATCTCCCATTTCATCTTCATCTACATCCTCTTCCATTTCCATAATATTGTCCTCAAGTACATCGCCCTTGTATAGACCCTCTATATACTCCTTCCACCTTTCTACTTTCCCTTCTTTGCTTAGAACTGTCTTTACATCTGAGCTCTTGATGTTCATACAAGTGGTTCTCTTATCTCCAAAGGTTTCTTTAATTTTCCTGTAGGCAGTATCTATCTTACCCCTAGTGAAATAAGCCTCTACATCCTTACATTTGTCCTCTGGCCATCCCTGCTTAGCTATTTTGCACTTCCTGTCGATCTCATTTTTGAGACGTTTGTATTCCTTTTTGCCTGCTTCATTTACTGCATTTTTATATTTTCTCCTTTCATCAATTAAATTCAGTATTTCTTCTGTTACCCAAGGATTTCTACTAGCCCTCGTCTTTTTACCTACTTGATCCCCTGCTGCCTTCACTAATTCATCCCTCAAAGCTACCAGTTCTTCTTCTACTGTATTTCTTTCCCCCATTCCTGTCAATTGTTCCCTTATGCTCTTCCTGAAACTCTGTACATCATATGGTTCTTTCAGTTTCAGTGGTTAGCACACTGGACTCGCATTCGGGAGGACGACGGTTCAATCCCGTCTCCGGCCATCCTGATTTAGGTTTTCCGTGATTTCCCTAAATCGCTTCAGGCAAATGCCGTGATGGTTCCTTTGAAAGGGCACGGCCAATTTCCTTCCCCATCCTTCCCTCACCCGAGCTTGCGCTCCGTCTCTAATGACCTCGTTGTCGATGGGACGTTAAACACTACCCTCCTCCTCCTCCTCTTTCAGTTTATCTAGGTCCCATCTCCTTAAATTCCCACGTTTTTGCAGTTTCTTCAGTTTTAATCTACAGGTCATAACCAATAGATTGTGGTCAGAGTCCACATCTGCCCCTGGAAATGTCTTACAATTTAAAACCTCTGTCTTACCATTATATAATCTATCTGATACCTTTTAGTATCTCTAGGGTTCTTCCATGTATACAACCTTCTATCATGATTCTTAAACCAAGTGTTAGCTATGATTATGTTGTGCTCTGTGCAGAATTCTACCAGGCGGCTTCCTCTTTCATTTCTTAGCCCCAATCCATATTCACCTACTACGTTTCCTTCTCTCCCTTTTCCTACACTCGAATTCCAGTCACCCATGACTATTAAATTTTCGTCTCCCTTCACTCCTGAATAATTTCTTTTGTGTCATCATACATTTCTTCAATTTCTTCGTCATCTGCAGAGCTAGTTGGCATATAAACTTGTACTACTGTAGTAGGTATGGGCTTCGTATCTATCTTGGCCACAATAATGCGTTCACTATGCTGCTTGTAGTAGCTTACCCGCATTCCTATTTTCCTATTCATTATCAAACCTACTCCTGCATTACCCCTATTTGACTTTGTGTTTATAACCCTGTAGTCACCTGACCAGAGTTATAAACACAAAGTCAGTTAACCGTTCTTTTATAAGCTATAAATCAGCGTGTATTGCATTCAACCCAATTGGCCAAATGATATATGCAGGTATACCGTCTGTAAGCTTCGCTTGTACTGTATTTCTTTTTTCAACGGAATTTACAGATCACATTTCTTAGTTAAAGAGACGTCAAAATTAAACACAACTGCTGCCCAACACATTCTGTTTAAATTCTGTATCAAATAGGAGATAATAGCGATAGTTCATTTTAATAACAACTAAGTTTAGATTGAGTGTGAAAACCACTGACCACATTAATATTAAGAAATCAAGATCGTATTGTAAGAACGTAAGAAAATTGCAGAATTGGCAGACAGGTGGTAGTGTCAACGCAGGTACCCTGGCACAAAACTGCTGTTTATTTAACTTTAATACACTTACACAGTCTTGTACAGTGTAAAAAGTAAATAAAAAATAAATAAATAATAAAACACTATCGATTTACCAATGTTCCCTGAATAGTAGTCTGTTAAGATATTCCCCTGCCTCTTGGTTGTAAGATGGAAACTCTTCACCATATTTTAGTGGAATTTACGTATACAATTTTAAGTTTTACAATTTTAGCAGATGATTGGTTGTTAAATATCGTTGTTCCATAAGTTTTTAAACTCCCCTAATGGCTTTTTTTTTATTGCTGGCTGCAGAAGTAGAGAGCACCTCATGTTGGTAAAATATAACAAACAGGTGAGGAGCTTTATAAAAATAGTTTTTCGTGTATCTTCTAACATAGCAAATGTTTATTGATTCTATGGTTTTTGTGAGTAATGCAATGTGTGACGTCTTTCTATTCGCAAAAGTTTTAGCAACTAAACACAGTTTTTTTATACATCAGTTTGTTGTAACAATATGTGTTTTATGAAGTTCTCACTACGCCAGACCATTCGCAACAAACTCCCAAAGTTTGACGAGAAACTCAAAGCCAGCTCGATAGAGACTGAAGCTGCATGCGAGATTCTTTGGACAAAGCTCTGCATGCACATAAGTTTGTAACTGGATAACTGGATATTTATATAGACTGCCAGACTCACTCGCAGATATAATCAGAAACATGAGAGAACCTCAGATTCCCCAACCATACCGTCACCACAAATAGACTTCACTTCTTTGAGGCTGACTATTGTGCAACTGGCATCAGTGGTCGTGAGAATTGTAACAGCTATGATTACTAATATATAAACAGCAGCTGAAAGCTGCTCGAATGATTTACATAGTTAGTAAGCAAGAATAATCAAGATAGAAAGGCAGTCCAGTCATATCCCAAAGAGGAACTGAAAATATTCATCTATGGGCAGGACTATGTGGAAGAACTGTAGCTCAAGTTTAAACGAATAGTTGACCAAGTACTGGATACTTATATAGCTATTAGAACAGTTCGTAATGGAATAGACACTTCATAGAATAAAGTCACTGTAAAAATTCTTCAAAAGAAATTGTGGTTACTAAAAATAGATATAAAAGCATATGACTGCATCTAGAGATAGGCACACAGGAACACATATGACAGTCAAGAGGAAAATGTATGAAGCAAATGCAGAAAAACTTAACTCCTTTCTCAAACGTTCCTTTGCTAAGGAATGCACGGAGCTCATTTTAATGTTCACATCACCGCAAAGATATATCCAAAGTTATTAGTATTAGTGGCGTTGAGGGACAGCCACAATTCTTGAAAGTAAATGAGTCTCTAGTGCTTGCTGTATCAAATTCCAAACAGAAGATGCAGGTGGGCTGGTTTCTGGTTTAACCAAAATGTACCAAAGATCACGTGAAAAAAATCACTGTGCTCAGTGATTGGAAGAACCAACATATCATACCTACCTACAAGGACAGTAGCAGTGGTTTCTTAGATTTTGCTGTACATTATTTATATTTCTGTATTGGGTGTTTAAAAATATATTCTATAAAGCAAACAGGTCAAAGATCTTGACAGCCATCTTACTGACTTCATAAATGCTTTGATGTGCATCTAAGAGAAACTTTCACATCTTCCCTAACTGAAGAACATGGTTTTACTAGGTTGGAAGCTGTGATTTATAAGTGTTTGTTCCCATCCATGTAAAGTACAAGGTAGCTTTCAGAACAGTTGTTGCGTTGCGTTCCACAGTGTTCTACAATATATGCATGAAAGCTGACAAGTAAATCTTGCAGACAAGCAAGGCCAAGAAGAGATTCTGTGTTTCTATAGTTTTAATTCGTTACCTGTAAACTACGTAGAAATATTTCACAAAACATGCACATATATTACCAGAAATGTCGCTTAAGAATCACCATGAATTCTGTACTCTCCTTCTAAATGGGCTGTATCACGTGTACTTAGACATAAAAGAAAATGAAAGTGGAGGGCTACAGCCATTTCATCACTGGTACGCTCGGAAGGGAATAACAACCAAAACAAAAAAAACAAAAAAATAAATAAATAAATAAAATAAAATTATGAAAACTGAGTGAAAATCCAGCAAACTCTGAACAACAGTGTTTGTTGCTAATCCACAAAAGTCATGGATATTAATCTCTACAAAAATTTATGTACTCAGGAGCATCTTTTAGTACTTTGAACTCTTCCATTTAATCATGGCTAAAAGTGAGTGTCGACTCCAAAAAGTCCGTGTTTTCATGAAATTCTTGAGTCCAATCATTCTAAATAATCTAGAACGAACTACTTCAGGAGTTGTGAGTACGCAGTGGGTGAAAGACTGTATATTTGATAGTTCTAACGAGAAAATGAGGGTTACTGCTTTTATTTATGTCTTGTTTTAGAGAGTTAAATCTAAAAAATATTCGGAGTCTGCTTTCTTGAAACTTCTGACAACTTACAACAGGGCGACATAATTTGAATGCAGCTGATTATTGTTTATTTTCCAAAACAATTGTTCCTCTCTTTATGTGATATTTCGCGCAGCTTTCAAAGGTTACTTCAAGTGTTTCAGAATGGTGTATTTATTTCTAACTATCAGTGTACCAATAAACTGATGGTCCTCCTCTTATTAAACTGAGCTATAGAGGTTGTAAAAAAAACGAACATTCAAACGAATTCAAGTAGAGAAACTTATAGGAGTGAGTGGGATGGGGCTTGTTGCAAGTGTTGCACAGTGTCAGTACAGGTGGATGGCTCTGCAGTGGGGGGCGGTAGAAGAGTTTCTGCAGTCAGAAGTTAAATGATCATTGTAGCTGAGGCATTTATGGAAACAGCAGGCTTGGATTTGGGAAGGCTCAACTTTGTATTGATGGTGATAGGTGAAGGTTCCATTCTGAAGGAATCTGTGGGTGAGGGATTTACATCTTCATCAATACCCTGCAATCCACCTTAAGGCGCGTGACGGAGGGTATCCCACACCAGTGCTAGTCATGTTCTTTCCTGTTTCACTAGCAAACAAAATGAGGATAAACGACTTTCTAAATGCCATTGTATGAGCACTAAGTTCTCGCATCTTCGATTCGTGGTTCTTACGCGAAATGTATGTCGGAGACAACAGATTCGTTCGGCAGTCAGCTGAAAATGCCGGTTCTCTGAATTTTCTCAATAGTGTTCTTCGAAAAGAATGTCGTCTTCCCTCCAGGGATTACCATTTGAGTTCCCGAAGCATCTACGTGACACATGTTGTTCTAACCTACTAGTAACAAATGTAGCGTTGCCCCTCTGAACTGCTTCAATATCTTCCTGTAATCCCACCCGGTACGGATCCCAAACTCTCGAGCAGTACTCAAGAATAGGTTGCACTAGGGTCCTAAATGTGTTCTCCTATACAGGTGAAGCACACCTTAGTAGAATTATCCCTCTACACCGAAGTAGACTATTCGCCTTTCCTACTACAATCCTGACATTGTCGTTCCATTTCCTATTATTTTGCTCTGCAACGTTACGCTCAGAGATTTAACCGACGTGACTGTGTCAAGCAGGATACTACTAATGCTGTATCCGAAAATTACGGTTTTTTTCCATTGCTGTCCTCTCTGTCAGTCAAATAAATCATGTATACAGAGAATAATAGCGGTCCTTTCACGCTTTCTTGGGCCACTTCAGGAACACAGCTTTGACTCTGATAAACACTTACCATCGAGGATGACATGCTGGGTTCTGTAACTCAAGAAGTCTTCGAGTCACTTGCATATCTGTGAACCTATTCCATATGCTTTTACCTTCTTTAGCAGCCTGCAACGGGCCACCGTCTCAAACGCTTTCCGAAAATCTAGAAATATGGTATCTGCATGTTGTTTCTCATCCATACTTTGCAGTAAATCATGCGACAAAAGAGCAAACAGTTTCGCACGAGCGATGCTTTCTTAAGCAATGCTGATTGGTGGAAATAAGCTTCTCGGTCTCAAGAAAATTTATTATATTCGAACTGAGAATATGCTCAAGGATTCTGCAGCGAACAGAAGTAAGGTCTACTGATCTATTATTTGGCAGATCCGTTATTTTGCCCTTTTAATACACAGGAGTGACCTACGTTTTTTCCCAGTAGCTTCAGACTTCCAGCTGGGAGAGAGATTTGCGATAAACGCAAGTTAAGTAAGGGGCCAATGCCGTAGAGGCGTCTTTGAAAATCCGAAATGGGATTCCATCCACATCTGGTTACTTATTTGTTTTCAGGTCCTGCAGTTGTTTCTCTAAGCAAAGGATGCTTATTACTATGTCGTCCATATTGGAGTCTGTTCGATGGTCGAATGACGGTAAGTTTGTACGATTCTCCTGCGTGAACGATTTCTTGAACGTGAAACTTAAAACTTCGGCTTTCATCTGGCTATTTTCAACTGCATTATCAGACAGGTCAACATGTGACTGGTGTGACTGGATGGAAACCTTAGACCCACTTAACGATTGTACACATCACCATAATTTTCTCGGGTTCTCTGCCAGATCTTATGCTAAGGTATGACGGTGGTAGAAGTTGTAAGCTTCGAGCACACATCTTTTCACAGAAATACGAATCTCAGCTAACTTTTGCTTGCCATCATTTGCGTGTTTCTTTCCAACCGAGAGTGCATCTTCGAAAAAGAGTCAAAGGTGGTGTGTAGGACCAGAAAGATGGTGTATTCGAAGGTCTTTTCGGATGTGAGAGTAGGGTTTTTAATTTAGGTCCCATAAACTTCCCTGTTGTGAACTCGTGGTCAGACTCTTTGCCCACAGGAGTCAAAGTCGGAGTGCAGCGGGGGGTTTGGGGTCATCTGGCTCGTGGTGGAGCGAGTGGCAGTAGGGAGGCACTTAGACCAAAGTTGATGGAAAGTAGTCGTTTCTGTAGGTGGGCTTGGAAAGTAGGATCAGAGGACTTCATAATTATGGCGTCTTTGAGGGGTATGAGTTGCGAAACGTTGAGATTTGGGAGATACTGTTTTATTTCGAGGAGAGGTCTCTTGGGATTGAGGAATTTGACATCGGGATGTGATGGAATGAAGCGAGTTGTTGGAGCAGGTGTACAGGGTGCTATGGGAGTGGACTTTGTAGGTTCTGGTGTGTGTGGCTGGAGGGACCGGTTGGGCATCAGATATAGGTGGGATATCTGAACCAGGTGGGTTGCAGAGATCGTTTTAGGACGACATGTCGGAGGATATGGACTGTGGATCAGAGCGGTGGTCTTATAGGTAGGTACATGCTCAAACAAAAGAGGGATGCCAAGGTTGCTGACTGACAGGTCCTTGAAAGAGTCAGTGAGAAGATAATGTTGTGAAATCCAATTGTCAAAAGAAAAGTGCCACTTATTGGCCACCTAATGTGACATGAGGTACTCTTGAACACAGTAATAAAGGGGAATGTTAAGGAAAGGGATCCAAGAGAAGACCAGAACTAAGGTACATAGACAAAATTATGAAAGATATGAGATGTAAGACCTACGGAGAAATGAAGAGGAAATCGAAACATCTAAGATCTAGTGTCAACTGCTGCCAATCTAATCTCAGCTTGATCAATACAGAAAAAGAAGATGTCGTAAACAACGAAAGTAGCTTACAAAAACTAGTCCCACTCTATAACCAAGCCGCAAGCGACATGGTACGTTAAAGTCCGTTCTCAACCCCCTTTACCTTCTTCTTTTCATTTTGGCTATCTAATGACAACGTTAATTCACTTCATCTTCGCTTCAGATGGATTTTGTCCTTTTAATTAGAATAATTTGCAATTTTCTTACCTCTTCTACCCATTACACTCCGATCCTGAATGTAATTCTCTCTTGGAAACTAGAGGAAACCTATGTCATAAATGTAATTTTGTAGAAAATATCTGTTTACTGTATTATCATTTCTTCCAGATCACTTTCTACCACTCAGATCCATTGTATTTCGGTTCTCGTGTTCATAACAAACTGTATTATCTGTCGTGTCAAACCTCTCCTGATTCATTCTATGGATGTGTCCGAAGAACATAGTACTTTTCCTGAAGATGTCCAAATTCTCTCTATCTAGGTATATATGGAGGAATCCTGGAGATACTAAAAGGTATCAGATAGATTATATAATGGTAAGACAGAGATTTAGGAACCAGGTTTTAAATTGTAAGACATTTCCAGGGGCAGATGTGTACTCTGACCACAATCAATTGGTTATGAACTGTAGATTAAAACTGAAGAAACTGCAAAAAGGTGGGAAATTAAGGAGATGGGACCTGGATAAACTGAAAGAACCAGATGTTGTACAGAGTTTCAGGGAGAGCATAAGGGAACAATTGACACGAATGGGGGAAAGAAATACAGTAGAAGAAGAATGGGTAGCTTTGAGGGATGAAGTAGTGAAGGCAGCAGAGGATCAAGTAGGTAAAAAGACGAGGGCTAGTAGAAATCCTTGGGTAACAGAAGAAATATTGAATTTAATTGATGAAAGGAGAAAATATAAAAACGCAGTAAATGAAGCAGGCAAAAAGGAATACAAACGTCTCAAAAATGAGATCGACAGGAAGTGCAAAATGGCTAAGCAGGGATGGCTACAGGACAAATGTAAGGATGTAGAGGTTTATCTCACTAGGGATAAGATAGATACTACCTACAGGAAAATTAAAGTGACCTTTGGAGAAAAGAGAACCACTTGCATGAATATCAGAAGCTTTTATGGAAACCCAGTTCTAAGCAAAGAAGGGAAAGCAGAAAGGTGGAAGGAGTGTATAGAGGGTCTATACAAGGGCGATGTACTTGAGGACAATATTATTGAAATGGAAGAGGATGTAGATGAAGATGAAATGGGAGATATGATACTGCGTGATGAGTCTGACAGAGCACTGAAGGGCCTGAGTCGGAACAAGGCCCCAGGAGTAGACAGCTTTCCATTAGAACTACTGACAGCCTTGGGAGAGCCAGTCCTGACAAAACTCTACCATCTGGTGAGCAAGATTTATGAGACAGGCGAAATACCCTCAGACTTCAAGAAGAATATAATAATTCCAATCACAAAGAAAGCAGGTGTTGACAGATGTGAAAATTACCGAACTATCAGTTTAATAAGTCACAGCTGCAAAATACTAACGCGAATTCTTTACAGACGAATGGAAAAACTGGTAGAAGCCGAACTCGGGGAAGATCAGTCTGGAATCCGTAGAAACGTTGGAACAAGTGAGGCAATACTGACCTTACGACTTATCTTAGAAGAAAGGTTAAGGAAAGGCAAACCTACGTTTCTAGCATTTGTAGACTTAGAGAAAGCTTTTGACAATGTTGACTGGAATACTCTCTTTCAAATTCTGAAGGTGGCAGGGGTAAAATACAGGGAGCGAAAGGCTATTTACAATTTGTACAGAAACCAGATGGCAATTATTAGAGTCGAGGGGTATGAAAGGGAAGCAGTGGTTGGGAAGGAAGTGAGACTGATTTGTAGCCTATACCCAGTGTTATTTAATCTGTATATTGAGCAAGCAATAAAGGAAACAAAAGAAAAGTTCGGAGTAGGTATTAAAATCCATGGAGAAGAAATAAAAACTTTGAGGTTCGCCGATGACATTATAATTCTATCAGAGACAGCAAAGGACTTAGAAGAGCAGTTGAACGGAATGGACAGTGTCTTGAAAGGAGGGTATAAAATGAACATCAACAAAAGCAAAACAAGGATAATGGAATGTAGTCGAATTAAGTCGGGCGATGCTGAGGGAATTAGATTAGGAAATGAGACACTTAAAGTAGTAAAGGACTTTTGCTATTTGGGGAGCAAAATAACTGATGATGGTCGAAGTAAAGAGGATATAAGATGTAGACTCACAATGGCAAGGAAAGCGTTTCTGAAGAAGAAAAATTTGTTAACATCTAGTATAGATTTAAATGTCATTAAGTCGTTTATGAAAGTATTTGTATGGAGTGTAGCCATGTATGGAAGTGAAACGTGGACGATAAATAGTTTAGACAAAAAGAGAATAGAAGCTTTTGAAATGTGGTGCTAGAGAAGAATGCTGAAGATTAGATGGGTAGATCACATAACTAATGAGGAGGTATTGAATAGAATTAGGGAGAAGAGGAGCTTGTGGCACAACTTCACTAGAAGAAGGGATCGGTTGGTAGGAAATGTTCTGAGACATCGGGGGATCACCAGTTTAGTATTTGAGGGCAGCGTGGAGGGTAAAAATCGTAGAGGGAGACCAAGAGATCAATACATTAAGCAGATTCAGAAGGATGTAGGTTGCAGTAGGTACTGGGAGATGAAGAAGCTTGCACAGGATAGAGCAGCATGGAGAGCTGCATCAAACCAGTCTCAGGACTGAAGACTACAACAGGTATATTCTTGTTTAACTCGTCTTTTAAATTCATCGTTTCCTGTCTTTTGGAGCCCAACATCCTCCTGAGAAGCCTCGGTTCCACAAGTGCTAGTATCCTATGTAAACCTCTTTTACAAGGTTCAGACTTTTAACTCCCTATAGTATTTTAAGGCGGATCACTATCTGACAGCGACTTCATTTTTCATTCATCAAAAGATTCTTCTCCTTGTAGATAGTCAGACTGACCCTGTCTGATCATTTACCTTGTTTATTCATATTTCCAAGGCTTCTTTCTTCTGTTCAGTTTCCATCCATTCTCCTAGATTTCCAAATCACTTTGCTTACTGAACTTTCCTTCTCTCTAATGTGATCCTTCTAGGAGCTGGTTTGATATCTGTAAAATAGTGTGTCACGTCGATAGAGATCTGCAAACCTGCTTTAGCCGCGTATCTCTGAAATTGGTAGTGTAATTAGTCACCTGTTCTTATGGTGCCTTCTACGAAATGGAAGAAAGAAAGGTCTCAAAAATATTACTTTAAAGACTTACTATTGCTTACTTGCAAGATACCTTTGGGACACTGAAAATGTACCATCCAAAGAAGTGGAACATTGTGCCTACAGAAGAGAGTAGTATACAGAGTAACGCAAGGTCTTTTATGTGTGTAAAAGAGTGTTATGGATCTCCATTTTGTGAGACAATTTGCTGTACGCCACGGCGGCTGCATATTAGTTTCAGTCTAAGGATAAAATCGTATAGGTGATAGTATTAGTTGCCCTCCTACGCCATAAGGGATAGGTTCTGTAATCGTTTCGTAGAAGTGGCTGCGCTACGCTGGTTGGTGGTCGACAGCTGTAGTAACTTCATGGCTGTAGAGACTTGAATTATAGGGGGTTGTATGACCCTGTCGTCATAAACGTCTATACTTGCAATGCTAATAAAAGGAGCAAAATAAATAGAGTCCGATTCTTTTATTACACGACTGTATGTATAAGCATGTCAATTAACGTCAGTGCAAATATACAGTCTTGCAGAGAGTGCAGATTATAAAATAAAAACAGAGAACTGCAGGTAGCAAAGAGGATATGTGTAAGCGAGGAGCGCGTGCAATTTCAAGTTACAAACAGCTTCGTACGCTCTCTACACGTAGTGCACATTATGAACGTCCCTTGCAAATCACTGCTAGGTACCAAAACACCACACTTTTTATGTACCTTCGACTAACTTTCTTCCAGTTCCACTGATAGATGGAGCATGGGATGGATTGCAGCTCACGTATACGATAAAACCTTCTCGCTTTGTCTTGTCACATTAGGTTTGAGAGAAACGTCTTCCTCCACCCTCATCATCGACAACTGATTGTTGTAAATGACACTGCGATGCTTCTTTATCTCCAGATGTCATTCAACAAACGGATTAGAGAAGTCATGAATAAAACCAGTAGTTTACTTGTGCTGTCAGCACATATATCGACGACTGCGACCTAATTTATGGTAGCATTTGGAAACATTCTCACTTCTCATTCAGCAGTATTTTCCGACGTACGAGGGGTGGTGGAAAAGTCCGTGCAAAAATAAAAACTACTTTCGTCTTTGGAGTAAACCATTTTTATTTTTCGACACAGTCTCCTTTTAGACTTATGCACTTCGTCCAACGCTGTTCTAATTTGTTGATCCCTTCCGAATAGTAGAAATTGTCCAAGTCTGCAAAATAGCTATTAGCTGCTGCAATCACCTCCTCGTTCCAATAAAATCTTTGACCCACCAGCCATTTCTTCAAATTGGGGAACAAATAGTAGGCCGAGGGAGCTAAGTCTGGAGAATAGGGGGGAAGTGAAACGAGTTGGAATTCTATTTCCATTAATTTTGCGACCACAACTACTGAGGTGTGTGGTGGTGCATTGTCGTGATGGAAAATGACATTTTTGTGGTCCAGTCGTCGGCGTTCTTCTTGCAGCTCGGTTTTCAAACGATGCAATAATGATGAATAATATGCATCCGTAATAGTGTTACCATATCCCAGATAGTATGAGGATCATCCCTTGCGAATCCCAAAAGACAATAGCCATAACTTTTCCGGCCGAACGAATGGTCTTCGCCTTTTTTGGTGCAAAAAAATGGCTCTGAGCACTATGGGACTCAACTGCTGAGGTCATTAGTCCCCTAGAACTTAGAACTACTTAAACCTAACTAACCTAAGGACACCACAAACATCCATGCCCGAGGCAGGATTCGAACCTGCGACCATAGCGGTCTTGCGGTTCCAGACTGCAGCGCCTTTAACCGCACGGTCACTTCGGCCGGCTTTTTGGTGCATATTCTCCCTTAGTAACCCATTATTTAGATTGTTTTTTGGTCTCAGGAGAATAGTAATTTATCCATGTTTCATCCACAGTGACGAATCCTGCGGATTCTTCCTGAACAACTGCAAATCATATTTGCAGCACTTCACACGATTCCAATTTTGGTCAAGCGTGAGCAATTGCGGAACCCATCTTGCGGATAGCTTTCTCATGTCCAAATGTTTACGCAAAATATTATGTACCCGTTAATTCGAGATGCCCACAGCACTAGCAACCTCATGCACCTTAACTCTTCTGCCATCCATCGTCATATCATGGATTTTATCAATGATTTCTGCAATTGTAACCTCCACAGGGCGTCCAGAACGTTCAGCATCACTTGTGCCCATATTGCCATTCCAAAAATTTTGAAACCACTTATGAACTGTTCTAATCGAAGGTGCAGAGTCACCATAATGTTTATCAACCTTCTCTTTACTCTCCTGAGGCGTTTTGCCTTTCATAAAGTAATGTTTAATCACCACACGAAATGCTTCTTCGTCCATTTTTTGACGATCACTGGACTTCCTTGATTCACACAAATGCCAAACACAAAGAAATTGACCAAAATGGCTGAAACTTGGTGTGCGTTCTTTTTAAGGATGCTACTAACTAAACATGACCCCCATACGCGTCTGTGGTGCCATCTCTAGGACTTTGCACAGACTTTTCAAACGCCCCTCGTAACTGATGACAAAATAATTCAATAGTGTTCTGCCGGATCTCAGTGGCCAATCCCAGGAAACGACTATGTTATCATTTGCAGGTGCGATGAAAGATGCAGATTTAACTTAGTTCAAAAATTTATAACTTCCAAACGCACAAGGTAACAGAAAAAAAAGGCGACCACTGACAGAATTTGATCAACACTAGCGAAAGACAGTATCAGATCTTTTGTTAACTAAATATAACTGGGACAAAGAGCCAAAATATTGATTTCGATTCTTTAAAACTAATTTGTTGTTGTTGTGGCCTTAGTCGAAGAATGGTTTGATGCAGCTCTCCACGCTTGTCTACCCTGGGTAACCTCTTCATCTCTCAATAACAACTACATACAACCTAACCTATTTCCAGCTGCTTTATGTATTCATCTCTTGGTCTTCCTGTACAATGCAACCCCCCCCCCCCCCCCACACACACACACACCTACTCTCATTTCCCTCCATTACCAAAGTAACTATTCACTGATGCCACAGGATGTGTCCTACCAACCGATGACTTCTTCTAATCAAGCTGGACCATAAATTGCTTTTCTCCCAATTCTGTTTCGTATCTGCTCGTTATTTATTCTATCTGCCCATCGAATCTTTAACATTCTTATATGGCACCACGTTTTAAAAGCTGCTATTCTCTTCATGTCTGAGCTGATTATCGTACTCATTTTGCTTCCGTACAAGGCCACACTCTGGGGAACATTCAAATTTCTGTTAGATGTTACGAAAATTTCTATTTTCTAGCAATGCCTTCCTTGCTATAGCTATTCTGGACTGTACAATAACTTCTCTACTTCAGCCATAATCGATACTGCTCTGCCCAAACAGCAAAACTCATCTAAGATTTTGGTGTCTCATTTCCTAATCTGATTTCCTTAACCTCGTCAATTTAATGTGAATACATTCTGTCACCCTTGTTGTATTTTTGTTGATACTTACAATCTCTTTCCAAGACAATATCCGTTCTGTTCAACCGCTCTTCCAAGCTCTTTGACATCTCTCACCTAATTACAGCCATAGGATATCGTCGAAATTTACATTTCTCCTCCCTGACTACATAACTAGTTAAAATGTAGGGTCAGTAACACCTCGCGTGTTCTAACATTTCTCCAGAACCAAATCGACTTTACAAATTTCTTCAGTCCACTGTAGATAATTCGTAGCAATATTTTGCAACCATCGCATATTAAACTGACAGTTCAAGTAGATTGCACACCTACCAGTACCTGCAGTTTGGGATTTATATTTATTATATTCTTCTTGAACACTGATTGTATTTCGCTTGTCAGATACACAGGATGAAGCGAAATTTGCGCACTCGGACTTCGCAGCAAGACTCCTCACATGCCAGCGATAAAAAAAAATGTCGCTCTCAAGATTTCGTCCGGCGAGCACATCCCTCAGAAAATGGACGTTAAAGAGTGGCAATCTGGCAACAGTGAAACCATATGTATTGTAACTACCGCTGTCGGCACATGCTAATCCTGCTGTACAGTTGGTGCAGTGGATAGAGTCTTGGGTTAGCATGTAGGAGGTCAAGGGTTCGATTCTCGGTTGGAGCGCATTTTTGTATTCGTTAATTTCATTGTGACATTTAATACTGTAATATACACCGTTTCTTAGGTCGCAAATAACCTAAATTTACAATATTTTGTAACGCTGATCACAACAAATACGTGGTTAGACAAATAAGAAATAGACAGATGAAACAAATTACCTGTCATAGGACAGAATAACTACAAAAACAATATCAATTTCGAGATGCTAAAGATGATAGCACAGTACAGTAACACAACATCTACTTGTCATTTATACTACATGTGATATGAGCACTCAGACGTTGTACATTAGCACTCAGTGACAGTAATAACGTCCATGTTAATGACCGCATGACATTCACAACAGAATACAGTGTCCTCAGAACAACAGTTGCTCAAAGCGACCTTTCAGGACGTCCAAATATTGCGCAACCCGTTGGATCATGCAGCTCTGGAGCCTTTGCACTAAGCTACATCCACAGTAACAAGAGCAGCCTTGAACATGCACTACCAGTTCTTCCACATTCGACGGCAGAATAGAGTAAAAATGCTCCTTCCAGTGTTCCCTCAGGACGAAATCCGGGGGAATTAGGTGAACACAATGGCCATACATCTGGACCTCCACGTCCAAGTCATTTCCCTGGAAATCTTCTGCCCAAATACTGTCGCACATTAGTTACGAAGTGGGGAGGTGCACCATCATGTTGGAACCATATGCTCTGTCTAACATGTAGTGGAACGTCTTCCAGAGCATCAGGCAAAGAGTTTGAGAAGAATGCGTGATACTTTCATCAAGTCAGCCGGTCAGGCAACATGTAGGGGCCCAGACACCTGTTGTCCGCAGCTCGTGGTCGTGCGGTAGCGTTCTCGCTTCCCGCGCCCGGGTTTCCGGGTTCGATTCCCAGCGGGGTGAGGGATTTTCTCAGCCTCGTGATGACTGGGTGTTGTGTGATGTCCTTAGGTTAGTTAGGTTTAAGTAGTTCTAAGTTCTAGGGACTAACGACCATAGATGTTAAGTCCCATAGTGCTCAGAGCCGTTTGAACCATTTTTTGAACCAGACACCTGTCGCCCATTATTCCGGCCTAGACGTTGATACCAAAACGAAGTTTATGTCCACGGTCGTGGGTGATGGTGGGCATTGTGCATATTGAAGACACCCTCACAAGAGAATGCTGCTTCATCTAACCATATTAAGGTGTTAACGAATTCATCGTTGGCTTCACTTTGTCGTTGAAACCATTCATAGAATTGCGTCCGCTGATGGCGATCTGCAGGATGCAGGTGTTGTGTGAAAGCATAATGATAGGGGTGTTGCCCATGCTCGTGCGGCACGTCAAAGGCCGTGCTCTGCGAGACACGCAGCTGTCTTGCTACGCTACGTGTACTTCGCTGAGATTCTTGGTGTATCACCTCCAGAATAGCTTCCTCAGTACCTGTAGTACGGCAAGTACGTGGACGACCTCTGTCACTCGATGGTGGAAGGAGAGAACCTGACTCCTGAAGGTGCAGCTCCAGACGACGAAACACATTTTCACCTGGATGGCGTCGACGAGGATATCTAGCAGCATATTCACGAGTGGCAATACCAGCCCGGCTATGAGATAAGCCAAGGACCAGAAGCATATCCACATATTCACCGTTTGTGTACGCCATACGCGCTGTTCCACCTAACGCGCATTACCCCTCTGATTCACATTGTTCTGCATGATTCATCCCGACACCGCTAATTGTGAAATTTTCGGTTTCTAATTACACTGTTTCCCTAATGGTAACAGTCGTAATTTTTTTACAACCCCATCGATAGAATAATAATAATAATAATAATAATAATAATAATAATGATGATGATGATCATGATGATGATACTAATGATGTATTGAGGTATGTACTAAACAGCATGCAGTTACCAGAATCAGTGTTGGAAGATGTAATTAATGGGACCATGGCTATAACACATACAAATAGCACGTTGCTAGTCCTACTGGTAATGGCCTAACGAAATGTAATGGACCTGAACGAGGCAACAATAATAGTTGGTACTGATCTGTGGGACTGTTGGAGGAGATACAAAGAAAACAGGTTTCGCATCTAGTAGATGAAGTGGTACGAATAAATTCACGCCCACGACGTGGAAAGGGCTTCTTTCAAAACTGACCAATCTTGCATTTCTACGTTTATAGTATGTAAGTAAAAATGTTTCGTAGACGGCCCACTGCAATCGTCGTTGACGATTATTTACCAAATAAAGTACATAATCCTCAACCCATGATCGAACGATCGACCTCCTGCCTGCTAACCCAAAACTCAGTCCACTGCACCAACTGTGTAGCACGACTAATATACGTTCGTAGTTACCATATATGGGATTACAATGTTGCCAGATTGCCACTCTTTAGCGTCCTTGTCCTGCCGGATGTGCTCGCTGGACGAAATTTTGTGACAGACTTTTTTTTATCATTGGCATGTGAGCAGTAGCGTTGTGAAGCCCGAGTACGCGAATTCCGCTTCACGCTGTATATCGCACAACAGGTGGAACAGTTCCATCGTGGCTGTCTTTCGAGAATCTAAAAAATCTGTAGGAACGTCGTCTATTAGAGGGCCCTTACTCCTATTTACGTCTTTCAGTGCTCTGTCAGAGTCTTTTCTCCCCATGAACCATGTACCTTGTTGATGTGGAGGTAGCTTGCATACCTCAGTGATACCGATAACTGTACCCCAGGTGCCACCACAACGAGTGGGTATATGTGGTGGGGCCAGGATAACCCATGGTCCCCGAAGAGGGTGGCAGCCTTGTCAGTAGCTGCAGGGGCAGCATAATGATGTGACATTGTAACATTAGCTCACAGGGCATTTCTGTGGAGGTACTGCAAACGGCTGAAAGCATTGGGAAACTATAACACTAATTTTTCCGAGGATGTACTGCTCTACTGTATGGCTTAATAATGAAGGCATCCTCGTGGTTAAACTATTTGGGAGGTGAAATACTCCAGGGCTACACCGGTTGGGGTCTACCCAGGAGGATGTCGTCACTAGGGGTAATGAAATTTGCGGTCTATGGGTCGGAGCGTAGACTATTAGAGCCCTTAATCGATAGGTAAGTTAGAGAATTTAAAAAGAGTGGTGGTTAGGTTCAGGTTAGATAGTGGAAAATAGTGACGTGCAGTGTAGGAAAAACAGGACTTCTGGTCAGGTGAGAAGAAGGCTATGAATACAAAATCAAATAGGCGTAATTCTGGAGTACGTGTAATCAAGAGAAAGAAAAGAAGAATACGGGTAGGCTACTATGAACATAGTGGACGCGTTGTCATAGCCAAGATAGACATGAAGACAACATTCACCACAGCGGCGCAGTATCTCCGACACGATGTTCATAAACATGTTGCAGCTATGGAGCACTTTCCATCGATAGTATTTTTATTTTCGGTGCAGGCCTCTTCTCATGTTTTTTTATCGTTCAGTTGGTTCATAAGGTAAACGTAGTATTCATCTTTAGTGTCCTAGCACGTTCACGCATAAAAATTTCACAGAATACTGCTCATAACATTTCTAACAGATAAAATCGACTTCACTTAGGAGCATGGCCAGTACATTTCTTTGGTTGACATTGTGTTTATGCAGTTTCGACCACATGAAAAACAGTAGCATAAAACGCGTTGGGTAATATCTTGATCATTTGTGTGCATGCCGTTTTCTCATTGATTTTTTAATCAGTAATGATACATGTTGCAACTATCTTGCACAAATCTTTCTCAAAGTTCACTGCAGTAATATTTTACTAGAAATGTATTTTTCACTCTACAGCAGAGTGTGCAATGGAAACTTCCTAAAAGATGAAAGCTATTGCTGGATCAGGACTCGAAACAGAAACCTTTCCTATCGCGAGCAAAGCCCTTACCGACAGAGCGCGGCTCGCGACTTGCCCCCAACAGCCTGAGTTCTGCCACTGCCTCCTGGCTAGGATCCAAGCTTCGCAGGTGGTCTCCGGTGTATTTTTAACTACTTGTTTCCGGGATAGCATCTCGCTCAAATAACAGCGCAGTATGCCCGATTTCGAAACTACCTGGCAGATTAATAAAAGAAAAAAAATTAGACTAAGAACAGCCGACCAATTGCAAAGGATAAAGTAATCTTTACCTAGGTTTCAATAGATATAAATCTATCTTCTTCAGAAGACACAATATTATAACGGCATGAAGTGATATGTCCTTATCGTTTAGGCAAACATCTGCATAGTTACATTAATCATATAAAATATAGCCCTGACACCAGGGTTTGTCAAACAAATAAAATAGGTACATAGAACTTGCAGAGCGCCTTTAGGCGCTCTGCAACTTCTATGTACCTATTTTATTTGTTTGACAAACCCTGGTGTCAGGGCTATATTTTATATGATTAATGTAACTATGCAGATGTTTGCCTAAACGATAAGGACATATCACTTCATGCCGTTATAATATTGTGTCTTCTGAAGAAGATAGATTTATATCTATTGAAACCTAGGTAAAGATTACTTTATCCTTTGCAATTGGTCGGCTGTTCTTAGTCTGATTTACGTGGAACCATTGCTGCAGCGCAGCTATGTTTAAAATACAGAAAAAAAATTACCGCTATCGACAATATCTCTGTGCGTAGTTGAGCCCTCGTTGTTTGTGGCGATTGACATAGTCTGATCACAGTTACATCCACTATGGATTATGTTTTGAAAGCTGCGACAATTAATTAAAATGAAAAAGGTGTATGTAACAGTTGAACAATGTACTGTACGAAATAAAAACTTCCTACATCTACATTTACACTCACTCACTGCAAAACCACTGTAAAGTGCATGTCGGGGGGTACTGCCCACTGTACAAGTTATTATGGTTTCTTCCGTCCACTTACTTATCGAGTACGAGGATAACAATTGCGTAAATACTTCTGTACGCGCTGTAATTACTCGGACGTTGCCTTCGCGATTCTGTGTGAGCTGCAATACATTCCCAGATTCATCACATAAATTGTTTTTTGGAACTTCGTGAGTAGGCTCTCCTGGGAGGGTATGTGTCTCTCTACAAGGGTCTCTCAGTTCAGTTTTTTCTGCATCAAAAAAAAAATGGCTCTGAGCACTATGGGACTTAACATCTGAGGTCATCAGTCCCCTAGACTTAGAACTACTTAAACCTAACTAACCTAAGGACATCACACACATCCATGCCCGAGGCAGGATTCGAACCTGCGACCGTAGCAGCAGCGTGGTTCCGGACTGATGCGCCTAGAACCGCTCGGCCACTTCGGCCGGCTTTTTCTGTAGCTCCGTGACGCTTACTCCTGGGTGAACCAACCACGCTGACCTCCTTTGTGTACGCTCAGTGTCCCGTGTTAGTGGTATTTGGCACGGGTCCCAAATATTTCGGCAATATTCTAGGAAGCGTCGCTAGAATGATTTGTAACCAATCTCTTTTGTAGACAGATTACATTTCCGTAGCTTTCTATCAATGAACAGTCTGCCACATGCTCTACCTACGACTGAGCCTATGTGATCCCTCCATTTCATACCACTGCTAACTGTTGTACTCAGCTATTTGTATGAATTCATCTATTCCAATTGTGACTCGTTGATATTATAGTTACAGGATACCATTTTTTTCTGTTTTGTGAAGAGCGCTATTTTACTGACCTGTACATTTAAAGCGAGTAGCTAATCATTGCACTATTTTGAAATCTTACAAGATGACCGCACGAACTCCTCAACACCGATTTCGTCCGTGTTTATGGTATACTCAGGACATAGCCAAAAATCAAAATGACAGAAGTGGAGGCTTCAGATGGCCAAGCGTTCAGGAAAAAAAAAGTCAATTTTGACGCTGATGGGGCGAGATATGAACCATTTATGTTAGCGTCCTTTTCAGACAGTGGATGGCGCAACGGAAAGAATACATAATGGTAATACGAGAGGCGTAAGACTGCTCCAAGTGGAACTTTTTTCTATTAATTTCAATTTTTACATTACTTTCGCTGTAAATAAACTGAAATAATGCTCAGTATAGTGTGTTTCATAATATTGTTGCGAAAAGGCATGAAAGGGGAAAGCAAAAGAAAACTTGGGATTGCATATATTTTTCAAAAGGTGATTGTACTCACAATGTCCACGAGGACTCTCGAAATCACGCTCCAAGAAGTGATTGCAATTAAAGTGTACAGGCCTTCTCTTAGTTTCATTTTGATCTTTGAGCAGTAATTGACAGCTGCGCGCGAACAATAGATTCCCCTATGGAAATTTACCTGCTATCCGAAATTTTCGTTTTCCTTTCCTTTGCATGCCTTTTATAAAACAATTATTAAGTACCATGTATCGAGCATTATTTCAGTTCATTTGCTATATAAGAAACGTAAAAATTGAAAATAAAGAAAAGAAAGGGAAGTTTCCACATTGGGATTCGCTGCGTCATCCTGTGCGTGGAATCTGCGCTAGCATAAAATTGCTCACTACTCGCCCGACCCTCGCCTAAGACCTATATTCTTCTATATGCTTGGCCACCTGGAGCTCCCACTTCGATCACTTTCAGTTCTGGCCCAGCTCTACGTATACCACAAATTTGAACGAAATCAGTGATGAAGAGTACATGCGGTCCCCTAGTTAGCAATATCGCTCTGAAATTTTCTGCATCTTTCTTTCAGATGTTACTTTCTTGTCGGTAACTGCATCATCTGCAAGAAGTCCGAGTTTACTACTAATGTTATTTGAAAGGTCATTAATACACAACGTGAATAGCAAGGGTCTTAACACACCTTCCTGGTGCGCGGATGAAGTTATTTCTACATCTGTCGAAGTAAATTCAGGTGTGCTCCTGGGATGTGTATTAAGATAATTGCTGTTCATGTTATGTATTAACGACTTGACAGACAACTTTAACAGCAACTTTTAATTTTTCGCAACTGATTTGGTCATATATAATGAAGTACTACTTCAATGAAGCTGTAGAGAATTACTTTCTCAAAGTCAGAGGTATCTTTCGCCATAGGGGAGAGTATTGACCTGGGAACACTTTTCAGACAATCGTCTTTATCGAACACTGTAATAGCAATTTCATATATTCTCTTATTCCTCTTTGAAATGATAGCATTAAAAACTTCATGACTGTTGCAGTTTTTCTGAAATTACAAAAACGACTCCAGAAAAGTATGTTTTCTATCCAGACATGAAAACTGTTCCGAGGTATAACGTGGTTATGAACCTTAGAACAAGTATTCTATTCAAAAAACTATTGTCAGTACTGTATTTGGTACTCATTGTGTTACATTGTCGATCTACTATGCACCAATAATAAGTAAGTGAAATCAAATTAAGATCAAGTATTACCTAAATTAAGTTACTAGTTAAAAATATTTTGAAATAGAATCAGTTGGAAAGTAATATAAATTAATATTTTCGAGGCAGGTCAATCTGATATGACTTAAAAGTCAACATGTTACGTGACTAGTTCAGTTAGGTACACCTTCCACAGATCATATGAAAGGAATTTATCGAAATGGTCTGGAATTAGTCAGTTTGCAGGATATTTATATGTGATTAGTGTTAACATTAATGAACACATTTTTATTTTAATCATACTCACACAACTAAACTTAAAAACAAGGTTTACTTTTATTTTTTTTTACTGGCTACCAGTTTTTAAGTAGAAATCTGTCAGTGGAATAAAAGGAGTTGTCCAGGCGAAACGCTTTTAAGGTACTTTTAATACTTGCTTTGCTATCTATCAAACATTTTATACTGTTTGGAATTTGCCAAAAAAATATTGCTGTATATTGAACTCCTTTCTGAACCACAGACCCCTTTAACAAAGGATAATAAAGGTCATTTTCCCCTGCATTGTTGCAGGTATGACTATCAATCCCCTCCAGTTGTGATGAATTACTTATGACGAATTTCATTTGCGAATGTGTGTATTGTGACGGCGCAGTTAAAATGCCTAGCTCTTCAAAGAGGCACCTACATGACTTCGGTGGCTGAACACGACGTGTTATTCTTACAGCTCACTTTTATGAGACCAATACTTTCTTTCTGCGTGATGAGTGACTCCAAATCGTTTCTTAGTAACACATTTTTGAGTGGAAGTATGCAAAACATGTCAGGTGGCTGATTCGTGTGTTCCCAGGATTAGCAATTACACGAAGAGCAAAAGTAGTTGAAATTAAATGTTTGGGGAGCTCAGTGATATTGTAATTACAGTTGAAAATTTTGATCAGTATGTGCACACAAAAGTTTGAGCATTCTAGCCTGTTTACTGTGTAAGTAGGCTGTTTAGGTTTTTATGTTGGTAACGTCACGTAGCGCTCTGTATGAAAATCACTGGCTGTGCTGTGTGCAGTCTGTGGCTGGTTGGCATTGTTGAAATGTTCAGTTCTGCTCAGCTGTTTCAAAATCAAATAACGTAAGGGGTTTACCAGCACAGTAATTCATAAATTTTTCTGAGGGGAGGTTTCAACTGATTCATTCTCAAATGCTACGTCAATTGTTGGTATGGTTCTATTTGTTGTACAGAACAAAATATAGTGAGATTTTTCGACATGTACAGTGAATCCGTTTTCTCTGAACCGTTATACAATTCTCTGGAAAATATCATTGGCCATCTCTACTGCAGATTTCTCTCTAATGGGATTTCTTACAACACTAGTATCTTCCGACAAAAGTACCAGTTCTGCTTGTTGATTGTTAAGTCGTGCAAAGTCATCAATTTCATGCAAAAAAACTGAATTTTATGCACCATAAAACTCTGTAACTGTAAAATTAACAGTATCGTACAGACAGCTGTAACACTTAATACACCACTTGAATATGTAGACTCGTAATACACTACTGGCCATTAAAATTGCTACACCAAGATTGCCAGTTGCTCGGCCACCATTGACCAGACGTTTTCAATTGGTGAGAGATCTGGAGAATGTGCTGGCCAGGTCAGCAGTCGAACATTTTCAGTATCCAGAAAGGCCCGAACAGGGCCTGCAACATGATGTGCATTATCCTGCCGAAATGTATGGTTTCGCAGGGATCGAATTAAGGGTAGAGCCACGGGTCGTAACACATCCTAAATGTAAGGTCCACTGTTCAAAGGACCGTCAATGCGAACAAGAGGTGACCGAGACGTGTAACCAATAGCACTCCATACCATCACGCCGGGTGATACACCAGTATGGCGATGACGAATACAAGCTCCCAATGTGCGTTCACCGCGATGTCGCCAAACACGCATGCGACCATCATGATGCTGAAAACAGAACCTGGATTCATCCAAAAAAAGGACGTTTTGCCATTAGTGCACCCAGATTCGTCGTTGAGTACACCATCGGAGGCGCTCCTGTCTGTGATGCAGCGTCAAGGGTAACCGCAACCATAGTCGCCGAGCTGCAAACGTCGTCGAACTGTTCGTGCAGATGGTTGTTGTCTTGCAAACGTCCCGATCTGTTGACTCAGGGAGCGAGACGTTACAGCCATGCGGATAAGATGCGTGTCATCTCGACTGCTAGTGATACGAGGCCGTTGGGATCCAGCATGGCTTTCCGTATTACCCTCTTGAACCCACCGATTCCATATTCTGCTAACTGTCATTGGATCTCGACCACCGCGAGCAGCAATGTCGCGATACGATAAACCGCAATCGCGATAGGCTACAATCCGACCTTTATCGAAGTCGAAAACGTGATGGTAGGCATTTCTCCTCCTTATACGAGGCACCACAACAACGTTTCACCAGGCAAAGCCGGTCAACTGCTGTTTGTGTATGATAAATCGGTTGGAAACTTTCGTCATGTCAGCACGTTGTAGGTGTCACCACCGGCGACAACCTTGTGTGAATGCTCTGAAAAGCTAATCATTTGCATATCACAGCATCTTCTTCCTGTCGATTAAATTTCGCGCCTCTAGCACGTCATCTTCGTGGTGTAGCAATTTTAATGGCCAGGACAGGGCGGCCGCCGCGACGCCTACTCTCGCTGCTAGCGCGAAACACCCGCTTCGTCTCTAATTTACAGGTGTGTTCGGTGGTAAATTCCGAAGCATTTATTGCCGCGAGCTTATCTCGCGACGAGACGTAAAGTTTGTTCGAATAATAGTGACAGACAGCAGCATAAAACACAACCTTACGTCTCATAACAACAAAAGCAACAGACAGTGCTGAAAACTGCTTACGACGGTTTTTAGTGTGCATTCCTTCATGTGGTTCTACTATCTGTGACTAGACTGAAACACCGACCAAAAGACAAAATGGTTCAAATGGCTCTGAGCACTATGGGACTCAACTTCTAAGGTCATCAGTCCCCTAGAACTTAGAACTACTTAAACCTAACTAACCTAAGGACATCACACACATCCATGCCCGAGGCAGGATTCGAACCTGCGACCGTAGCGGTCACGCGGTTCCAGACTGTAGCGCCTAGAACCGCTCGGCCACACCGGCCGGCGACCAAAAGACATTACGTGTTCCTAGGTACACTGTCCACAAGGTACAAGACCCTCCCCTACGCTGTACTACTTTTGCTGTAGAACGTCTTATCTGCACAGAAAGGGATATCACAGAGGCAACGCCTCTCCCTGACACAGTGCTCGGACCTGCAGTATACAGCAGTTCCACGGGCGGCGACTCGCCTGGGCCGGCCACCTATCCGTCGCGGGCGGCCGCACCGAGTATAAAGATGTCAAACTCGTTGCCGGGACGCGCGGGCGCCCGCGCTCTCGCTGTCCTACGACTGCAGAAAGATGTTATCCGCCAGCCGCGGGACACTCTCCATCTAGAGGGCAGAGAAACAGGACAGGGCGGCCGCCGCGACGCCTACTCTCGCTGCTAGCGCGAAACACCCGCTTCGTCTCTAATTTACAGGTGTGTTCGGTGGTAAATTCCGAAGCATTTATTGCCGCGAGCTTATCTCGCGACGAGACGTAAAGTTTGTTCGAATAATAGTGACAGACAGCAGCAGCTCGGCTGCGTCCGCCCAGCGCCGATGCTCGCTCACGACAGGCGACTGGCTGGTCGAGAGGACTCAGATGCGTCGATAGCGGGTCCGGCTTACGTGGCCGCGTGTTGTTGCCTGCAGCTCTGCCGCTGTGGAAAGCGGGCCGGTGCGTCCTTGAGGGCAGTCGCGGACCAACAACAGACGCGCGATCATCGAAAAAGGGAGGAAACTTAAACAGTGCATCGATGTCGAGGTGATTATAGCAGAGTGTAGGACGTGAACTTCAACAGCGAACTGAAGTACTTGACAGAGTAATTTTGTATAACATCATGATCTGCTACCGAGGCACTCTATCCGACTACAGTCAAGCATCATGAAAATTTTTATTGCTACGGGCTCCGTGGTCGAGGTCGCTAAAGCACATCTGTGCGTTGGTACTCCACTCATAGGTAGCGGGTCGAGTACTGGTGGAGGTCAAATTTTCACTGCCAGTATTTCGGTCTGCGAGGTTCAGAGAGATGGTGGCGTAAGGTTCGTGATCACCAGTCTTTGCTACAGTGTTCTTGATTACATCCAAACATTTCCACAATGTCTCATGAAGTGATCACATCTGACACGTTGTTGGTGATCCATCCATTGAGTTCGGCGTGCCGTTTGTGCAATTCAAGAGGACTAGGGTATGTACTGGCACTAGCTTTCACCTCTTCCCTTCTGTCAAATTCATGAGACAATAGAACACTGCACTACACAAGCATCCATTCCGCTCAGGTAGGCTGCATAAATACACATACGGCGCAACTCTCACATAACTGCAAGGGAAGACGCCATTATATGCGGAGCAAAGACACTCTTTCCGACGGCCGATGAACCCACACCTTGGGAAATCCCAGCGAACCATGCCATACGACATTTACATCTTTTACATTACACCAATAGCGTCAATAATAGCGGTAAACAAAACCAGTGTCAGGGTCTCTGTGGTAGAGAGGATAGAGCCAAAGGGAGAGTGAACTTTAGTGATGTTGTAAAATTCTCTTTATTTTAACAAAACACACTGTGCTAGATTTATTAAACATCCATTGGAAAAACACTTCCTGTGGTATTGACTACTAAGAAACAGAATAATTCAATCATAAAACTGTACCAGATTGATTAATAGCAAACAGATTAAATACAAGAATAAAAACTGCAGCAGCACAAGGAAAGGGTTAATAATTCTTTCTCGAAAGAAGCTTTAAGACTTATCATTCAAAATAGAAGTACATTCCGCAAATAAACACCACATAAGGATATTACTTTATCGCGGAGGTGTACAAGGCACGCAAGAGAAATACACAGACAAAACTAAAAACCAACAGTTCATATAAGGACTAAAATTAACAACCATTTAGTTGGCCGAGCCACACTTGCATAAATACGTTTAGGTAAATAAGTCTAGTAATTAATCAACTAGCGAATTACCCGGTTAACACTTCAACAGTTTACACGAAGTACAAATAAAAAAATAAAATATAAGGAGAGCTGCAATGATTAAGACACACATAAATACGTCGACGTACTATACAACCCTGTCTTGGCAAGGCGTAGTGGGTTCGGGAAGATTAAGTGGTGCAGGGCCACCTGCGCCCGGCTGGCCGTTCGGTGGAGCGCAGATTTGGCTCCGCTTTCGGACGCTGCGCCTGCTCTACCAGCCAGGAAGATTTCACACAAGTTCACCAAAAGAAACACAAATGGTAGCCTCATTAACTGAGTAATACAGAACTGGGTCAGATGTCTACCATAGACCGAACACCTCCGCACGACATTCAAAATTACATTAGTAAGAGAAACAAATAAATAATTTTTAATGGGTTATCAGAGTCAAATCAATGAAACTTGTAAAGCGGCCAAAATCGAAACACATTTACGGAGCAGAAAGTTCGACTGCCAACCATAAATTGCACCAAATCCGCGACTTGTTGGCGCGGGTGGGAACAAGTAACTGCACGCTGAGGGGAGCACTAAACCCTAAGCAAACGCGTTCGGTTGGCTAACTGACCCCTGACTAACAGTACCCCGACTGACGGTAGGTAGGCCATAATCTTTTGAATAACCGTGTATGAGATAGCCGTAACAAAATCAAAATAAAGTTCTCACTGAGAGAGAGAGAATTAATTATTAATAAAAAGATCTCGCCCTTACAAACAACAAAAAACACTGCCAAACATGGTAGAATAAACACCCAATAAGACTTCAGTAATAGTACATGCAGGGCGTGGCTCATGAAATGAACCCACTTAATATATAAATGAGCGCCGCCACAAATCCGACGCCTTACAGCATCCAACTACGAAGTTGAGGCGGAACTTCGCAAATAAACTCAGATTAGAGCAATAAATAAAGAAATAAAGCTAGTAGTTTAGTAGGAGTGAAAACGCAACTTTCCTTCCTAGAGATAGAAGGGGATCAGTAACCAGAAATCCGTTATGGAACCGGACATGAACCGCAAACAAACAACCAGGAAACTACCGAACCAAACAGTTACAGTGCTGGTACAGGAAATGACAATTACAGCTGCGGTTACTGCCGATGCTCGGCTAACTCTCATCCGATAAACCAAATCGGAAGCTCACGAGGCGTATCAATCCGTAATACGATCGAGGAAGGACAGCGGGGAGCCGACACATAATTTCAACACAACGGCCGTCTGCCGTCAAACTCATCTGTCGCTGAAGTAAACAACACGCTCCTTCCCTCGGTATGCGCCTCACAAATCCTAATTTGTGCAGCCAGCCGGCTAATAATGGTTCGCAATCCAGGAACACGCCTGAGTGCCTCTTCCTGTTATCGCTGCTACGCTCAGAGCCGGTGACTGTTAACTGCCGAATTTCTAGCAGCTAGCAACTGCCGGCACACTTCTCGCCTCGCCGCCAGGTTCCAACTCGGGTGCCTCACTCCGAGCAAACTGTCTTACCTCCTCCCCCTCCCCTCCCGATCTCATTGACACTGCCTCCGATCTCTGCGCGACCCACACCTTCCTAAGGTAAAGATGTTCTACTTGAGACCAAGGCGCAATCTACCGATAGCACAACGGTTCAAATAGAACTAAAATTATACAACGAGTAGTCATGAACTTTTAATTTTCACTTCGATACAATAAAGTTTCGCAATTTGCTCTTTGTTTGCACGTATACTTCTGCAGTAATACTACACAATGAAATTTCTCTGCCGCAGTACGATACCGTAGCACACCACTGGTAGCAGATAAAACGAAATAACGAATCGTAACGAATCTAATCTCCACTTTTTCAGTGGGTTGGACCAACCTTATGGTGCCACTAGCGACATGCTGTCGTACTGTAGCGCAGATATTTCAATGTGTACCAATTTACAGACTTTTACCTATTAACAAACAATAAAAATATCAGTTTCGAAGTACAGATTAAAACTTTATGACTAACCCCCGTAAGAAGCCATTTTAATTTTATCATTGCCTCTCCATCAATAACGATACAATACAAGCTTCAATAACAAAAAAATACATAGCCGAAACAAAGTGCAACAACCTCAACTGCGAGGCTATTTTATTGATAAGTGAGGTGTCAAATAGTCAAATAGTCCATCATTGTAGGAGTATATTATAACAGATTCATGTCACAGTAAAGGGTGCCCAAACAATCGTATCAGTACACAGTGTATCTCCGCATTTAGCTACAATATAGCAGGTCAGCAACTTGAAGCAGTTAATTCCATAAATTATCTGGGAGTACGCATTAGGAGTGATTTAAAATGGAATGATCGTATAAAGTTGATCGTCGGTATAGCAGATGCCAGACTGTGATTCATTGGAAGAATCCTAAGGAAATGCAATTAGAAAACAAAGGAAGTAGGTTACAGTACGCTTGTTCGCCCACTGCTTGAATACTGCTCAGCAGTGTGGGATCCGTAACAGATAGGGTTGATAGAAGAGATAGAGAAGATCCAACGGAGAGCAGCGCTCTTCGTTACAGGATCATTTAGTAATCGCGAAAGCGTTACGGAGATGATAGATAAACTCCAGTGGAAGACTGCAGGAGAGACGCTCAGGTAGCACGGGCTTATGTTGAAGTTTCGAGAACATACCTTCACCGAGGAGTCAAGCAGTATATTGCTCCCTCCTACGTATATCTCGCGAAGAGACCATGAGGATAATATCAGAGAGATTAGAGCTCACACAGAGGCATACCGACAATCCGTCTTTCCACGAACAATACGAGACTGGAATAGAAGGGAGAACCGATAGAGGTACTCAAGGTACCCTCCGACACACACCGTCAGGTGGCTTGCGGAGTATGGATGTAGATGTAGATATAAGATGCACGATGATGGCAGTGGAAAATTTAAAAGCACATCCGTAATGGTAGTTGTGTGGTCCTGCCCACTCGTCTCTATTAGGGTGCCTTAAAGGATGCTGCGTTTTCGGAATGCTATACAACAATTCAAGCAAATAACATTAGTAGTTTTTATTACAAACGAGAAGAAGGCGACAATACCTACAAAGGTGTCGCAAGCGATGGGCGACATGCAACATAAATCTGAGTCCTTTGCTTTTTTTTTTTTTTGTCATCAGTCTACTGACTAGTTTGATGCGGCCCGCCACGATTTCCTTTCCTGTGCTAACCTCTTCATCTCAGAGTAGCACTTGCAACGTACGTCCTCAATTATTTGCTTGACGTATTCCAATCTCTGTCTTCCTCTACAGTTTTTGCCCTCTACAGCTCCCTCTAGTACCATGGAAGTCATTCCCTCATGTCTTAGCAGATGTCCTATCATCCTGTCCCTTCTCCTTATCAGTGTTTTCCACATATTCCTTTCCTCCTCGATTCTGCGTAGAACCTCCTCATTCCTTACCTTATCAGTCCACCTAATTTTCAACATTCGTCTATAGCACCACATCTCAAATGCTTCGATTCTCTTCTGTTCCAGTTTTCTCACAGTCCATGTTTCACTACCATACAATGCTGTACTCCAGACGTACATCCTCAGAAATTTCTTCCTCAAATTATGGCCGGTATTTGATATTAGTAGACTTCTCTTGGCCAGAAATGCCTTTTTTGCCATAGCGAGTCTGCTTTTGATGTCCTCCTTGCTCCGTCCGTCATTGGTTATTTTACTGCCTAGGTAGCAGAATTCCTTAACTTCATTGACTTCGTGACCATCAATCCAGATGTTAAGTTTCTCGCTGTTCTCATTTCTACTACTTCTCATTACCTTCGTCTTTCTCCGATTTACTCTCAAACCATACTGTGTACTCATTAGACTGTTCATTCCGTTCAGCAGATCATTTAATTCTTCTTCACTTTCACTCAGGATAGCAATGTCATCAGCGAATCGTATCATTGATATCCTTTCACCTTGTATTTTAATTCCACTCCTGAACCTCTCTTTTATTTCCATCATTGCTTCCTCGATGTACAGATTGAAGAGTACGGGCGAAAGGCTACAGCCTTGTCTTACACCCTTCTTAATACGAGCACTTCGTTCTTGATCGTCCACTCTTATTATTCCCTCTTGGTTGTTGTACATATTTTACACGACCCGTCTCTCCCTATAGCTTACCCCAACTTTTTCAGAATCTCGAACAGCTTGCACCATTTTATATTGTCGAACGGTTTTTCCAGGTCGACAAATCCTATGAAAGTGTCTTGATTTTTCTTTAGCCTTGCTTCCATTATTAGCCGTAACGTGAGAATTGCCTCTCTCGTCCCTTTACTTTTCCTAAAGCCAAACTGATCGTCACCTAGCGCATTCTCAATTTTCTTTTCCATTCTTCTGAATATTATTCTTGTAAGCAGCTTCAATGCATGAGCTGTTAAGCTGATTGTGCTATAATTCTCGCACTTGACAGCTCTTGCCGTCTTCGGAATTGCGTGGATGATGCTTTTCCGAAAGTCAGATGGTATATCGCCAGACTCATATATTCTACACACCAACGTGAATAGTCGTTTTGTTGCCACTTCCCCCAATTATACAATGTTTATGCAAGTTTGGCACACAGTTTGTGGATCACTAGTAACTGTTCTCATAGCAGTCTTTGCTAGGCCGTGCCAGTACTCTGCGAACACTGTCCACTGATGTCCGGCCGAGGTTCGCAGGAGCGGCCCTTATATGCAGAGGTCGCTCCTGTCGTTGAGCGGTCCTTGTCAACGGGCTGTTGGCTGACCTCACCTCACCGCCTTCTCTCGTCTTGCATTCTTCGTTTCGGTGCTGATGATTACGCCAGAACAGATGCTTGACTTCTTCCTCACCTACGATCTACCATGAAATTAAATGGAGAAAGAAGTTTTTTCCAGGGTATTAAAACCTCACCAGCTATTGGTCATTGTATGCATAAAATTTTAATTACACAAGAATAACACAAAACAGTAGGACATGAAATACCACAAAACCCTAAGATCAAATTCATACCAATTTGCACTACAAGAACACAAAAGTAGGATTTATCATTCTGCTGGTCAGAAAGTTACAGCGTATTGTAAAGCAAACTGTACAAATGGCTCTGAGCACTATGGGACTCAACATCTTAGGTCATAAGTCCCCTACAACTTAGAACTACTTAAACCTAACTAACCTAAGGACATCACACACACCCATGCCCGAGGCAGGATTCGAACCTGCGACCGCAGCAGTCCCGCGGTTTCGGACTGCAGCGCCAGAACCGCTAGACCACCGCGGCCGGCGCAAACTGTACATATCTCTTCTTCTCAGTCGGCAGCACAGAAATTCAAAGCACAAAAAGAAAAGGGCCTTCATATGTGAACAAATGTCTTTCCCTTTTATCCTATGCTCTCAGAGCCTTGAATTCTATAGTGTTTGATGTTGGTTAATGGTGTGTAACATATTATTGGTCTCTACTTCGACTAAATTTTTATTTATAATTCTCCCTAGTCTCACATCACTCTTTTCGCATTCTAAGACACAACTTTAGACATTCTGCCTGTTGTTGGTCCCACTAGGCTTGTCCCTAAAACCAGACGCGCACAGGCATGTTCTTTTGTAAAACAATCTCATCATACCCAAGGTGTACGACTACAAATTTTCTCTCAGTAAGTCCACTCCTATAATTAATATTATTGACAGTTTTGGTAACACCATAAAATTTCATTTCAGTGACTTTAATATATGAACTCCAGCTGCACGTGCCGACTTACTTCAGTATTCTTGCCAGCTGTTGTTCCCTTAACTTTGGTTTTCTGCAGATCTAATGTTAGCCAGTCATTAATTTGAGCTCACCTCCAAAATGCTTCTTCCAAGATTATCTGTCTACCACTGACCAGAATGACTTCCAGCCTAATTTTTCCTACAAAAATTGTGATTACAGGATGCAGATTCTGCACACTGGGACTCTCTTTTCCTTTTAGTGACAATTCCCTTACATCATCCTACTCTAATATGTATACTACATTGTTTCTGAGCTCTGTCACAGGTTCTTCCATACCAATGACCATGTCAGGCTCTCGTCATTGTAATGACGAACATCCTGCTTGTTTGACTTTTGGTTAGGAATCAGATATCTACCATCTCAGTGAGCTCTCGGCCTCTACCGCTCGTCCACTTCTTCCACTTCTGTCCTAAATCCATGGCTGTTATTACACCGTTAATTATTCCAGCTGTATAATTTCTGTGGGTATTGCCAAATTTGTCCTACTAACACATGCGGTCGGAAACTATGATTAGTTATTCACTGTTATTTTGCGATGCTGTCCACCCAAGTTGCGCCCGGGTTACTGTTGTCTCTCTAACGTTTTCGTCTCCTTGGGCAAATTCTTCCTCCTGAAGCAGACTCATAAAGGTTTTAACGTCTTCTTCGCACCCACTGACAAAGGTCTGTTTGTAATGAGCAGATAATTTTAGATAGAGATATCGACTAATCTCTGAAGAACTGTATGGAGCGTCAAGGAACTTTTTTTTTTTTTTTATAAGAGCCTCAACATTTTTTATTAGGCTGCGAAAGCCAGATTCTTCCACATGGTACTCATTATTATCTCGTGCTTGATTCGTTCCTGGACTAACCTGGTGCAGTAATTTGTTAGGAACGCGCCCTTCAATTCTTGATAGGAAGTGCAGTGTAGCGCTGTTGATCACATTGTTACATCTATTATCCGCAAATAAATTCTAAGCGATGGCCAAGTTGACAAGAAGGGGGCAATGAAAAAAGTCCTTATAATCGAAAGGTTTGTCTCCCTCATATAAGCGAGAGGCCGGAGAACATACTCGTTCAGTACGCGGCTCCTGAACAGATAGCGCTACTTCTCGCATGTAATCTTGCGCCAGGGGCATGCAATTATGTGCTATTTTTCTCCCAGCTTAATGCCTCAGCGACCTTCACCTTACATCCAAATTCTTCATTATTCTGTTTCTGTTGATGTTTTCCGTATTCTTATCGTTGCTTAAAGTCGAGAAGCGACCGCTATGTCCCCATGAACTCTGCAGGCCACGTGGCGACTAAACATTTACGTACGTTGCTGAATTCCTGTTTCAGAAACCCTCCGTTACTAATCTTGAGTTACTCTGTTGCTTCGCACAGCTGACGTTCAGTCTCATCTATCACCTTGTTTACGCGCTCCTCTACCTCACTCATCTTATTTTCCACGACCTCAGCACAGCTTTCTAGTTGTCCTTGTCGCCTCTCTACCCTACTGATTTACTGCGTGCATTAGCGGAATCTATTCCCGATGGGTCCCGACTTCCACTAAACGTTCCTCTTGCCTAAAAAAATCTCGTCCATCACCTCTTTACTGCCCGCATCTCGTGGTCGTGCGGTAGCGTTCTCGCTTCCCACGCCCGGGTTCCCGGGTTCGATTCCCGGCGGGGTCAGGGATTTTCTCTGCCTCGTGATGGCTGGGTGTTGTGTACTGTCCTTAGGTTAGTTAGGTTTAAGTAGTTCTAAGTTCCGGGGGACTGATGACCATAGATGTTAAGTCCCATAGTGCTGAGAGCCATTTGAGCCATTTGAACCTCTTTACTGTCTATCTGGGCTTACTTTCACAATAGCCTCAAGCAATACATCGAATTTATCTCACCCGCTAACTGAATCTGTTGATGTTGCTCAGGACTTGCTCAACTGAATGTTTTTTAGATACGGAGGAACCAAGCGTTACCGCCCTTTTCAGAAACTTTAGAAGTCACTCCCATATCCATTATTGTGAGCGTTTGTCGCGTTCTCGCTTACACCTTCATTATTTCTACCGTCCGCGCTTTCGTCCCTAATCTCTACACTAGAATCATCGATTCTCTGACTCATCTCTACAGGACCTATAGGTATGTTGCCTTTTTCCCTGCAGCTCCAGTTACCTTTACATTGTGTGTCTCCTCCATAATTCTTAAGCGACAGTTTTCTCTCAATATGTAAAGTATACAGCTAACTGGCTGCATAAGTTTAATGTAAAAACCTTAACCAGGTTTCAATACCACTAAGGCTATCTTCTTCGGAAGGAAAGTCACGTAAATGACATGACATTAAAGTTGTAAACATTCGTGATGAACTAAGCAGCAGAAGTCAAACAGTAGAAAATGTGGAATAATGTCCTCCATGGAAACATTAAATATTGTTTTATTGAGAATGTTTTTGTGGTTGCTGCTGTCAGCGACGGTTAAAACTGTGTGGATCTCTTTCTCATAATTTTCCTTATACGCTACTCTGGCTTCTAGTTCCCATTCGATTCAAGTTTATTAAAGAGAGCAAACCGAAGGAAATAATTTGATTTTTTTTTCAGTGCTGCTCTAACTTAACATCCGTCCTAATGAAAAACTATCATCAGACACATTGCATACTAGAAACAGATCCAAAAATTTCAACACTCACATCGCTGGTCTCGACATGGAAATGGAACAGCAGGAACAAACATAAAACACTGGACTCGCATTCGGGAGGACGACGGTTCAATCCCGCATCCGGCCATCCTGATTTAGGTTTTCCGTGATTTCCCTAAATCGCTCCAGGCAAATGCCGAGATGGTTCCTTTCAAAAGGCACGGCCGACTTCCTTCCCCGTCCTTCCCTAATCCGATGAGACCGATGACCTCACTGTCTGGTCTCCTTCCCCAAACAACCAACCAACCAACAAACATAAAATCACAAAAAATGCTGGAGGAGAAGTGCATGGTTAAAATTAAATGCGTGAACAACTTAATCTTCCTGATTTTATTGTACTTTGTGGAAGCATTGTGGAAAATGTACTGAAAAAACTTCATCTCGTTCCAAGTCCGTGTCGCTACTTACTTAGTGTGAACATTTACCGATGAAGGTTTCCTTAACACGAGAGCGAAGTGTTCTGCTTTTCAGTGCAAGATTTATTACAAACCCTCTGAGACAAGTGCATAACACGAATTCTTAGACAGAAAATGATACCGGAAGATATAGCGAGTGAAAACAATTAATTTTTATAGACATGTGCTGTATAAACAAGTACTTCATTCATAAAACAATGCCCGCGAGGAAGAAGGATGGAAGGAACAGACGTTTTCTAGCACATCATTGATGAAAGAAAAGTTCGCGGTGTACAAACTGTGAGTGCCTGGACTTCGCTACGAGCTGTAGGAGGCCACTTGCAGCTACTAACTGAGGTACTGGTGTGCCGAGGAAGCCTAACCACAGCCATCAAGATTGCGATATGGGCCTTAGTCGAAATGACGGGCCCACATTGACAGATTGCTGACTGGGACCGCACTTCTGCAGTAGTCCGTTGCTGCAGCAGAGACCTTGCAGCTCCTAGGTCTGAAACCAAGCGCCAAGTGCCTTCTCGAAACTCTCGAGCCTGGGTGCCCCAGTAGACTCTGTTCACGGCTGCTCTCTTTAAAGTTCTCTTAAAACATAGGACTCCGTTAAGTTCTGAATACCGAAATGTTCATAACGATACTGCTAAAACTCCCCTCCCAGGAAAAAGTTTATCAGCCAGCCAACGGACATTGCTTCCATGAGCACAGTTACCAGGAGCTATGTGCCAAATTCCTGCTCTTTAGAGATGTAAAACTTTTCAACAGTCCGAGATTCTCCCGTGACTAATATTCTGGAAGCAGCCTGTTATCTGCCATTCTCTGGTAATTTTTAAGACCAGGTAATGGAATTTTAGCATATGCTTTCAATGACTCGGGACGATGTTCACCCAACATGCACACCACCTCTGGTGGTGGCACCTATAACGAACTTGGAGGTTTGTTTTCACTCAAAAAAGCCAGCGATCTGTATCTCCGTGCGATGCACCATATTCTTACTTTGCAGGAAGTCTCCACGCCCATAATGAACAAATTCCATAGATCGGTGCTCTGACCATTTAGCTTCGACTTGTAAAAGTGGACAGTATTCTGCACAGGCCCAAGGTTTCAGTCACGGCTCATTATATTACCGTTTCAAGACAGAGACGACGCACTCTCATGCTGGCCTGACGGCGTAATCAGAGAAGCAAGTACGGCAACTGGCATTCGGCACCGGGCCCAGCAAAAGCGACCGGCTTCCATCCAGCCTCACACGTGGCGGTAGGCCGCGGCGGCGTTCTGAGAACCAGACGGACGTCACCGCAGGATCTGCGCTGGAGTCACCGACCCACGGCTGTCTTTCCCTGAGCTCATTACACTTTCCAGACACACAGCTGCAGAAATTTTCCACATGCAAAAGTTACCGAGAAGGGAGGGAATACAGGGCGTTACAAAAAGGTACGGCCAAACTTTCAGGAAACATTCCTCAGACACAAATAAAGAAAAGGTGTTATGTGGACATGTGTCCGGAAACGCTTAATTTCCATGTTAGAGCTCATTTTAGTTTCGTCAGTATGTACTGTACTTCCTCGATTCACCCCCAGTTGGCCCAATTCAAGGAAGGTAATGTTGACTTCGGTGCTTCTGTTGACACGCGACTCTTTGCTCTACAGTACTAGCATCAAGCACATCAGTACGTAGCATCAACAGGTTAGTGTTCATCACAGACGTGGTTTTGCAGTCAGTGCAATGTTTACAAATGCGGAGTTGGCAGATGCCCATTTGATGTATGGATTAGCACGGGGCAATAGCCGTGGCGCGGTACGTTTGTATCGAGACAGATTTCCAGAACGACGGTGTCCCGACAGGAAGACGTTCGAAGCAATTGATCGGCGTCTTATGGAGCACGGAACATACCAGCCTATGACTCGCGACTGGGGAAGACCTAGAACGACGAGGACACCTGCAATGGACGAGGCAATTCTTCGTGCAGTTGACGATAACCCTAATGTCAGCGTCAGAGAAGTTGCTGCTGTACAAGGTAACGTTGACCACGTCACTGTATGGAGAGTGCTACGGGAGAACCAGTTGTTTCCGAACCATGTACAGCGTGTGCAGGCACTATCAGCAGCTGACTGGCCTCCACGGGTACACTTCTGCGAATGGTTCATCCAACAATGTGTCAATCCTCATTTCAGTGCAAATGTTCTCTTTACGGATGAGGCTTCATTCCAACGTGATCAAATTGTAAATTTTCACAATCAACATGTATGGGCTGACGAGAATCCGCACGCAACTGTGCAATCACATCATCAACACAGATTTTCTGTGAACGTTTGGGCAGGCATTGTTGGTGATGTCTTGACTGGGCCCCATGTTCTTCCACCTACGCTCAATGGAGCATGTTATCATGATTTCATAGGGGATACTCTACCTGTGCTGCTAGAACATGTGCCTTTACAAGTACGACACAACATGTGGTTCATGCACGATGGAGCTCCTGCACATTTCAGTCGAAGTGTTCGTACGCTTCTCAACAACAGATTCGATGATCGATGGATTGGTAGAGGCGGACCAAGTTCATGGTCTCCACGCTCTCCTGACCTCAACCCTCTTGACTTTCATTTATGTGGGCGTTTGAAAGCTCTTGTCTACGCATCCCCGGTATCAAATGTAGAGACTCTTCGTGCTCGTATTGTGGACGGCTGTGATACAATACGCAATTCTCCAGGGCTGCATCAGCGCATCAGGGATTCCATGCGACGGAAGGTGGATGCATGTATCCTCGCCAACGGAGGACATTTTGAACATTTCCTGTAACAAAGTGTTTGAAGTCACGCTGGTACGTTCTGTTGCTATGTGTTTCCATTCTATGATTAATGTGATTTGAAGAGAAGTAGTAAAATGAGCTCTAACATGGAAAGTAAGCGTTTCCGGACACATGTCCACATAACATATTTTCTTTCTTTGTGTGTGAGGAATGTTTCCTGAAAGTTTGGCCGTACCTTTTTGCAACGCCCTGTATAAATACGGGCAATAATGGCTTAATCGTCGCAATCCCTGAGGTAGTACATAATCAGCAGTGAATTATTTAATCAGTACCTGAATGTCTCAGATCTGACAGTGAATTAAGCAAAACAAAAATACAAAAATGAGAAGGTGCAATCGGGAACAGTCTGACCCGCTTCAGATGTCAATATAGACAGTGGCACGTAGCTCTCCGAGCAACTGAGCTTCCACCTCTCTAGTCGCAATGGTATCATACGTGTTTGTGGCTTTTACAATGAATGACACCTGGAGATGTTCATTTGGCACAGTCACGTTGGCCCGGAGATGAAATCCATAGCCTTCACATGTTGTGAGATAATCAGACAATGAGACAGAAAAGCTATCGTGAATGTGAACTACATAATGTTGATACTGGTAACTAACTCCAACCAAGATATTTTCGGTTGAGATCTCAACACATCGTACTTATACAGGGTATTCAGAGAGAGTCTGAAATGTTCGTAAGGGTGTTATAGGTTAGATTGTGCTAAGAAATAACTGTTAATAAAAAATTCGATTTGTTGCGCCGTTTCCGAGTTAATTGGCACTGAATTTAGTCAATCAGGCCGCTGCGCGCGCAGATCCATGCAGCCCGCCGGATAAAATTATTGTCAGTTGTTTCATAGCGTAAACGATAGCGCACGAGACTGCTCAGCCTTTGGCTCGGCTTCTATCCTTACTACCGTCCCATGTCCAATTTTTATACCCCTCTCTTGTTTGGCTTTAGGAAGCGACACGAAGAACACGTCTGACAACACCGTCTCTGGCAGACCGCTTGGATTTGCCGTGCAACGTCTTAATTGGCTAACATCAATTCTAATTATCTCGGAAACGTTACAGTGTCTCGAATTTTTTTATTAATAGTTATTTCTTAGTACAACCTATTCTGTAACACCATTACAAGCTTTTCAGACTGTTCCTGACCTCCATTTATAAAAGTTTTCCGGCTATAAAATGTATCTGCAGGATCTTTTGAATGGAATGAACAATATGATGTGTAAATAATATGGATTGCGAGTAAACGTGCGAAATACTAAAGTATTGAAAAATAACACAAATAAAAACAGCGAGAAACTTAACATCAGGATTGACGGTCCAGAAGTAGATGAAGTTAAGGAATTCTGCCATCTAGACAGCAAAATAACCAATGACGGACGGAGCAAGGAGGATATCAAAAGCAGACTAGCACTGGCAAAAAGGGCATTCCTGGCCAAGAGAAGTCTACTAGAATCAAACATAGGCCTTAATTTGAGGAAGAAATTTCTGAGAATGTACGTTTGGAGCACAGCATTCCATGATTGTGATCTGTGGGGAAACCGGCATAGAACAGAATCGAAGCTTTTGAAATGTGATGCTACAGACGAATCTTGAATATTAGGTGGACCGATGAGATAAGGAACTGTAGAGGACAAAAATTGGAATACATCCAGGAAGTAATTGAGGTCGTAGGCTGCAAATGCTACTCTGAGATGAAGAGGTTGGCACGCTAGAGGAACTGGTGGTGGGTGACATCAAACCAGTTGAAGACTGGTGACTCAAATAAAAGTATGGCGTACTTGAGTAGCAAAAATGAAAAGGTGCAGAGAATAAAGATTACTTGTGACATTAAACTAGACATCGAAAGTTCTTCAGATTGATGGGAAGATCACAGAAGTTTAGTGACATGTTTGGAGTTCAGCAGAAAGTATTTTTTTCTTTTTTGTATCATTTCAGGTCTATTGAAGCCCCACGATATGTATTATTTTATTTCATTTCAACAATGCTGGCTAATATCGTTAAAGAAAAAAATATGAAACATGAAGATGAAGTAGAAAACCGCGCCTTATCGTACATGGCATTATTAAATCATTCACTTGTAATGCTGTGAAGGTCCCACAAAATAATTGGCGATGACCGATCCGTACTTGTGCTGAATGCCACTAGAGTATCAAACACTGCAACACCTTAATCTCTCGTAAAAAAAGGAAAGATGCTTTTAAGGGAATCAGCGACTGTTTAATAAGAATTTCCTGGTACCGCAAAGTGCGCCAACTTGCGAAACAATATGAGCCAGACATAGGTCGAATTCACACAGCGAAAATGGCTGATCTCGTACAGTTATTACAGTGGTTCGCTGACTCTGTCTGAAAAGCACAACTCACAAGCAATTAAAACGCGTAGCATAAAATTGTCACAGCTTACAAACATATGTTGTACAAGTCCGCCACTCTGTCTGACTTTAGGCTAACGCCTTAGTGACTTAAGGACGCCGAACGCTGAAATAAAATAATGCTAAATGCAGTCTGAGCGAATGCATATAACAGACATAATGCAAACATACAAAATGAAAAGAAGAAGGAAATAACTGGGATGCATCCCTATTTAATGGGAATGAGACCACAAATTACCATTCAGAAAGGAGCTGCACCCGAAAAGCTGTTATAAGATACTATTAAGTTACGAATACGTCGTCTTGATTTACCAGAAACAGTACAGAAAACGCTTATACGCTCGGAGATGGTTGTCGGCGATCTTGTGCACGAATACTTTCAAGTGAATGTATGTGTATTCTGTATATGCATGCATTTTATCGGAGGGGAGGAATTAGTTTATACACACAACGCTACGAGGTGTTTAAGTGTATGAGTATTCTCCAGCTGATCATATCACGTGTTACACGCATAATGTTACGCGGTGATGCGACTAAACGTATGTTAATGTTCCAGCTCTTGATGCTATCGTCGTGACTAGGCTCTCTGCTCGTACAGCGCCGTGTTCTGCCGTGCTTTCATACCTATGAATTCTCTAGCATTACCCCTAACAAACTATCGCGCTAAACTAATGCTCTCTTCGTTCTGATTAAAGAGCTAGTTACATCTTTCGCCTCTTGTAATACTTTATTACTCTTTAAGTAAGCAGAAAGCACATTCTTCAATAAAAGACTAAATACTTCCCTAATCCTGATTTCTATGAGATTTTTGACATATTTTGTTGCATTTCTTAGTCCTATCTTTTAATGCAACATTCTATGGAAGTGCTCTATTTTGTAGAAATCGTTCTTAGTTGAGATCGAGCCTGAATCGAGAATTATGACAATTACGCGACAATGTGTATGCATTCAATTACGTCATGGTACTAAGAAGTCTGTCGACCGGTATATGGGATTTCGATATTGCAGTGTCTGTGTTATTAAGAACAACGATGTAGTTTCCTTCGGAGATGCATGCATGTCCGAAGGAACAGTAGAGTGGCGAGTGCAGCCATTATGAAATACATGAAATGTATCCGCAGGTGTGAATATGGATAACCATCAGCTGTATAATGGAATAACGACAATGAAAATGTGACGTGAACTTGGATTTCCAGTTTATCGCGAGCGGTCGCCTTACCATTGTGTTATTCGAGAACGCTTCATGGCCGTATTCAAACTTCCACGTATCGTTGTCCTCCACATCTGAAGGAACTTCGCATCGTTCGTTCATTTCCCTCTTATTCCTGCTGTAAAACTTCCGGATATTTTTTCTTTAGAACATAGAAAGTAGTGGTGGAATTGTGCAAGCCTATAAATGTCTGCTCGGCCGGGATTTAAAGCCAAATCCTTGCTCTTTACAAACAGTGCTTTTACCGACTACGCTATCCACTTACTTCTCACGACGACCCTCATAACTTTAATGCAACCATTTCCTTTTCATACTCCAAACTTCATACAAGCTCACATGCAGTCTCTGCTCGAAGAGAGGATGTCGATAGGATCTTCAGTCTGAAGGCCTATGCAAGCCTCTACCACAATTTACGTCTGCTTGCTGCATTCATATCTTGGTCTCTCTCTACAATTTTTATTTCCAAAACTTCCCTCAAATACTAAACTGATCATTCCTTGACGCTTCAGGATGAGTCGTATCCATCTATCCCTTACTTTAGTCAAGCTGTGCCAAAAATTTTTCGTCAATTCGGTTCAGTACCTCCTCATTTGTTATTCGTTCTACCCTCCTAATCTTCGGCATTCTTCTATAGCGTCACATTTCAGAGGCTCCTATTCTCTTCTTCTGTGAATGGCACCGATAACCTCGCTGTTTAGTCAGGATGAAAAGATGTCTCGGAGAAATGGCTTAGCCTTGGCCTAGGGGGTGTCTAAAGAATACGTTTCATTCTATAGAACAGTATACGATGATTTTGTACTTTCAGATAGAATAAAATCATGTTTTACAAACATGTCAAACACTATTAATACACGAACAAGTTTCTCTCAGTTTCCATCTTCAATAAATCCTTCCTTGTCTTTGCAGGTGCTATTCATTATTCTCCAGTCTTTATACACTGAGGAGCCAAAGAAACTGGTACAGCTGCCTAATATCGTGTAGGGCCCTCGCAAGCACGCAGAAGAGCCGCTACACGACGTAGCGTGGACTCGACTAATGTCTGAAGTAGTGCTGGAGGGAATTGACACCATGAATCCTGCAGGGCTATCCCTAAATCCGTAAGAGTACGAGGGGGTGGCGATCTCTTCTATACAGCACATTGCAAGGCATCCCAGATATGGTCAATAATGTTCATGTCTGGGGAAAAACCTGGAGGGAAGTGTTTAAGGTCAGAAGAGTGTTCCAAGAGCCACTCTGTCGCAGTTCTGGATGTGTGAGGTGTCGCACTGTCCTGCTGGAATTGCCCAAGTCTGTCGGAATGCACAATGGACATGAATGGATGCAAGTGATCAGACAGGATGCTTACGTACATGTTATCTGTCAGAGTCGTATCTAGAAGTGTCAGGGGCCCAATAACACTCCAACTGCACACGCCCCACACCATTACAGAGCCTCCACCAGCTTGAACTGTTGCCTGCTACATGCAGGGGCCATGAACGCATGAAGTTGCCTCCACAGACGTAAACGTCCATCCGCTCGAAACAATTTGAAACGAGACTCGTCCGACCAGGCAACATGTTTCCAGTCATCAACATTCCAATGACCGTGTTGATGGGCCCAGGTGAGGCGTAAAGTTTCGTGTAGTGCAGTCATAAAGGGTAGACGAGTGGCCTTCGGCTCAGAAATCCCATATCGATTATGTTTCTTTGAATGGTTCGTACGCTGGCACGTGTTGATGGCCCAACATTGAAATCTGCAGCTATTGGCGGAAGGGTTGCACTTCTGTCGCGTTGAAATATTCCCTTCAGTCGTCTTTCGTCCCGTTCTTGCAGGGTCATTTTCCGACCGCAGCGATGTCGGAGATTTGATGTTTTACTGGATTCCTGCTATTCACGGTGCACTCGTGAAATGGTCGTACAGGAAAATCCCCACTTCATCGCCAGCTCGGAGATGCTGTGTCCCATCGCTCGTGCGCTGACTATAACACGACGTTCAAACTCACATAAATCTTGATAACCTGCCACTGTAGCAGCGGTAACTGATCTAACAACTGCGCCAGACACTTTTTGTCCTACATAGGCGTTTCCGACCGCAGCGCCGTATTCTGTCTGTTTATATATCTCTGTATTTGAGTACGAACGTGTATACCAGTTTGACTGGCGCTTCAGTGTAGTTTGTCTCCACAATTCTCACGATGCTGAACATCTCATTACATTTCGCACTGTCGTGGGGTTTTTTTGGGTCACCATATGTTATCCTTTCAGTATTAGGACTCAGTTGAAAGAATTGATTAACTATTAACTATATCTAAAATCAATCAGATCTCTGTCCAGTACATCTTCGCTATTAGTTTATGTTATTTTCTATATTCTCGCCGGCAATATATAAACACTATATACCTGACCGTCCGATTGCCACATTAATCCTGCTGCTCCTCTACCAAGTAATGGTACTGCTTTCCTGGAAATTTAACGACATATTTGTTTACTCATTTATAAACACATGAAGAGATTTTTCACCACTCTATGTTTTCATATGTTTTACTATCTCTGAAGGTGTCTGATTTGATCTTTATCAGTATTCTGATCCTCCTGTATCAAACTGTGAGGCAGCTCGTATTCGATGCAATCTACTCATGACATCTGACGTCTCATCGACTTTTAACAACTATTTCACATCACCACGTCTTTTTCGATATCAGCTCATTCTGAGGTTTCTCTTCTGCACTTCTGTTAGTTTTATTTCTGTTCGGCTTGCAAGTGAGCTTCTGTTTCCTTGTTTCACCAGTAACCTGTAATAGTTCTAGAATCATCGATCTTTTCCGGCCGTTGCTCCCACTGTACCTATAGTAGCGATTCCTAGAGACCAAACAACTTAGGAAATTTGTAAAAAAATCGTCGCATGAAAACAAGCAAGTAATGTTCATTGTCAGTTTTCTGCTATATTAGCAAGTCCTTAGATTCTCCATTTTATGCGATCCACTGCTTCCTCCTTAATGTTGCTGTATGTGCTTCCGTCCATCACATTATCAAAGATATATCTCTTCATCCCTCATCTCTTCTTTCCTTCCAGGTAGCCCTTCTAAGGCTGTTTTTTATTAGCTCTACCTTCTTCCTTAATATGTGTGTAACCCAGTTTCGTTTCCTTCTTTTTATTACATCCAGTAATTGTCTTTGCTCTCCCACTCTTCTTACGTCTTCATTTTTCGCTCTGTCCATCCAACTTATTTTTTCCATCTTCAGCCATATCCACATTTCAAAAGTCTTCAGCCTTTCTTACTTCCTCAGTTCCACATTTCAACGCCATGCAAGAGGGCACGCCACACAAAGCATTTTATTAGCATTTTCCTGAAATCTTTGTCCTTATTTCTGCAGAAAATTCTTCTTTTCTTGTAAAATGTCTCTTTCGCCATTGCTATTCTGGTTTTAATTTCTGTGCTGATCTTCCAGTCCGTTTCTATTCAGCTTTCGAGGTAATTAAAACTTCGCGTATGTTCTAATTTTTCTCCATTCAGCACTATCTTTAACTATTTATTTCCTCTCAGAGCCATTCTTTTGTTTACTTTGTATTTGTTTTCATTCCATAAATCTATCCCTTGCTTCAGTGATATCCACTATACCCTGTAATACTTTTTGACCTGGTGCTACGAGGACCTTGTCGTATGCAAACCTCGGAAACCATATTCACCCTCCAGGCTTTTCCCTCTCTCATCCAGTGGCAATGGTCGATCATATTTTCTAAGTTTGGGCTGAAAAGGATTGGAATTGACAGCAGCCTTATCTTATTCCTTTTCCTAGTTCTATTCGGTTGGTATTTTCTTCTCTCACTTTCACTGATGATGCTTTTCGATTTAAGAATAACTAATTTATAAGCCTTCTGGTTTTCCAGGCTACTCTCTTTTTCCATCATCATAGTTGCAAGATTGTCCCAAGCCACATAATCAAAAGCCTTCTCCAGATCTATAAGCACATATATAGCTCTCTTCTATTTTAAATGAACTTCTCTCCAGTAGTTCGCAGGAATCCTGCTGCATCTTTTTTGCCTGTATTCCGTCTAAAACTCGATTGATCTCCATCTAGATTCTCTTCCATTAATTTTTCCAGTCTTTTATTTATGATGCTTAACATAATTTTTGCTGCATGTAAAATGAGGCTAACTGCCCTGGGCTCACTGCATTTTTTGGTTATTTGTTTATTGGGTATTGGAATCATTGTTGTTGTAAGATAGTCCTCTGGCCATTCACCATTGTCACATATTTTGTTTTATGACCGCAATATTCCTCTTACAACTTCTCGGTTTAAACATTTTAGAATTTCCTCTGTTATTGTATCTATACTTACTGCTTTCCAATTTCTTATTGCAGCTATTGCGCTCTTTACACTAAGGTGGCAAAAGTCATGGGATGGCAAAATACACATAGATGATCAGTCACATCATTATGAGCACCTACCTACTATCGACATAACCCGTCCAGGCGATAGCAGCGCCATGTGGCGAGGAATTACTGCTAGTCAGACAGACGCACGGTGCATGCATTGTCAGTGAGCGTGCTATCCAAGTGTAGAATGGAGAAGGCGCGCAATCTATCTGAGTTTGACCAAGGGCAAATTATGGTGGCTCGGAGGCTCGTCACAAGCATATCAGAAACTGCACTTGTCGGGTGTTCGAGGAGTATTGTGTGTCTTCAACAAGTGGCGAAACCAAGGTGAAACCATGTCCAGACGTCGAGGAGTTAGGCGGGCGCCCCTAATTGCAGATGTCGGACATCGTATACTGGGCAGACGGGTAAAACAGGACAGTCGGCGAGCTGTGGCGGAACTAACATCACACGTTAATGCTGGGCAGAGTTACACGGGCGTCTGAACACACAGTGTCCGATGGCTGCTAAAGATGGGCCTCCGCAGCTGACGATCCATGCATCTGCCAATATTATCACCCGATATCGTGAACTACGACTGAAGTGGGCATTTGGCCATCGACGCTGGAGCTGGCGCAGTGGCAGAGCGTTGCATCGTGTGATCAATCCAGATACTTTCTTCATTACGCCGACTGGAGTGTGTGAATTTGTCGTCTTCCAGGGGAACAGCTCCTTGACACCTGTACTGCGGGAGGGAGGAAAGCTGGCGGCGACTCCATTATGCTCTGGGGAACAGTCACGTGGACATTGGTGGGTCCCGTGGAGTTCGTACGAGGCACCATGACAACCAAGGGGCTCGTACACTGTTTGTAGACCACATACACCTCTTCATGACAATCATGTTTTCCGACGGCAAAGGCATTTTTCAATTTTTCAACAAGGTAATGCGCCATGTCACAAGGCCAGGAATGTGATGAAGTGGTTCGGGGAACACACTGCGAAATTCCAATTGATGTGCTTCCTCCCCAACTGGTCAGATCTGAACCCAATTGAACACATCTAGGAGGTGACTGAATCTGGTGACAGAGCTAATCGCCCCCTCCCCAGAATTTACGGGGATCAGGCGATTTGTGTGTGCAGATGTGACGCCATCTCCCTCCAGCGACGTACCAAAGCCTCGCTACTTTCAATCCAAGACGCATCGCCGCTATTATCCAAGCGGGCAGACCCCACTAAGCTATGGATCCAGGTTGTCAAAAGTCATTGTGCAAGGTGGTGGTGGCTCCATAATGGTGTGGGCTGTCTTCACATGGAATGAACTGGATCCTCTGGTGCAAATGAACCGATCATTGACAGTAAATGGTTATGTTCGGCTACTTGGAGACCATTTACAGTCATTCATGGACTTAAAGTTTCCAAATAACGATGAAATTTTTTTGGATGACTTTTTGTCCTGTCACCTGACCACAGTTGTTCGCGATTGGTTTGAGTACATTATGGGCGATTTGAGAGAATGATTTGGCCACCCAGATCGCCCGATATGAATCCCATCGAACATTTATGGGACAAAACCGAAATATCAGTTCATGGAAAGATTCCTGCACCGACAACGTTCGCAAATTTTGGAGGCTATAGAGTGACAATTCTCTGTATTTCTGCAAGGAATTTGTTGAGTCCATGCTACGTCGAGTTGCTGCACTACACTGGGCAAAAGGAAGTCCGACACGGTATTCGGATGTATCTCATGACTTTCGACTCCTTATTGTTCTTCTTCCATTATGACTGTTGGTCCTTTCTCCTCATCATTTACACTGTGCACGGATTAAAGTTCCGGAGTTGTTGGTTTGTGATCTGTGTCATATAGCTTTTTTAAATAGTCTTCACATCTCTGTAGGATGTTCTCACTGTCTTTGTACATTACTATGGACGATTGATGGAGGATGCTACATTTACTTAGTACGGGTCTGTTGCTCTGCGATTTGACATAAACAGCTTCTGCTACCAACACTGTAATCTGCATCTACATCTACATCCATACTCCGCAAGCCACCTGACGGTGTGTGGCGGAGGGTACCATGAGTACCTCTATTGGTTCTCCCTTCTATTCCAGTCTCGTATTGTTCGTGGAAAGAAGGATTGTCGGTATGCCTCTGTGTGGGCTCTAATCTCTCTGATTTTATCCTCATGGTCTCTTCGCGAGGTATACGTAGGGGGGAGCAATATACTGCTTGACTCCTCGGTGAAGGTATGTTCTCGAAGCTTCAACAGAAGCCCGTATCGAGCTACTGAGCGTCTTTCCTGCAGAGTCTTGCACTGGAGTTTATCTATCATCTCCGCAACGCTTTCGCGATTACTAAATGATCCTGTAACGAAGCGCGCTGCTCTCCGTTGGATCTTCTCTATCTCTTCCATCAACCCTATCTGGTACAGATCCCACGTTGCTAAGCATTTTTCAAACAGTGGGCGAACAAGCTCAAATGGCTCAAATGGCTCTAAGCACTATGGGACTTAACATCTGAGGTCATCAGTCCCCTAGACTTAGAAACTACTTAAACCTAACTAACCTAAGAACATCACACACACCCATGCCCGAGGCAGGATTCGAAACTGCGACCGTAACAGTAGCGTGGTTCCGGACTGAAGCGCTCAGAACCGCTCGGCCACAACGGCCGGCGGGTGAACAAGCGTACTGTAACCTACTTCCTTTGTTTTCGGATTGCATTTCCTTAGGATTCTTCCAATGAATCTCAGTCTGGCATCTGCTTTACCGACGATCAACCTCATATGATCATTCCATTTTAAATCACTCCTAATGCGTACTCCCAGACAATTTATGGAATTAACTGTTTCCAGTTGCTGACCTGCTATATTGTAGCTAAATGATAAGGGATCTTTCTATGTATTCGCAGCACATTACACTTGTCTACATTGAGATTCAATTGCCATTCCCTGCACCATGCGTCAATTCGCTGCAGATCCTCCTGCATTTCAGTACAATTTTCCATTGTTACAACCTCTCGATATACCACAGCATCATCCGCAAAAAGCCTCAGTGAACTTCCGATGTCATCCACAAGGTCATTTATGTATATTGTGAATAGCAACTGTCCTACGACACTCCCCTGTGGCACACCTGAAATCACTCTTACTTCGGAAGACTTCTCTCCATTGAGAATGACATGCGGCGTTCTGTTATCTAGGAACTCTTCAATCCAATCACACAACTGGTCTGTTAGTCCATATGCTCTTACTTTGTTCATTAAACGACTGTGGGGAACTGTATCAAACGTCTTGAGGAAGTCAAGAAACACGGCATCTACCTGGGAGCCCGTGTCTATGGCCCTCTGAGTCTCGTGGACGAATAGCGTGAGCTGGGTTTCACACGATCGTCTTTTTCAAAACCCATGCTGATTACTACAGAGTAGATTTCTAGTCTCCAGAAAAGTCATTATACTCGAACATAATACGTGTTCCAAAATTTTACAACTGATCGACGTTAGAGATATAGGTCTATAGTTCTGCACGTTTGTTCGACGTCCCTTCTAGAAAACGGGTTTGGTAGTACCAGTTTTGTTAAAAAACTCTTACGTGAGAGGTGATCACAAAAGTTGGCCGGCACCCTTTTTACGACTAACTTTCCTGGGAAAACACGTTATCTATGGGTTTCAGCCACTGGAATATTTCGCTTAGACGTGAACTGTGAAGTGCAGTGAAACTTTCTAACCAAGATATGTATAGTGTTATCAAGCTGTAGATAATTTGTTGAGCGTGTCCATTGCCCCCAAAATGAAAGGATGTCTACATCTACATCTACATGACTACTCTGCAATTCACATTTAAGTGCTTGGCAGAGGGTTCATCGAACCACAATCATACTATCTCTCTACCATTCCACTCCCGAACAGCGCGCGGGAAAAACGAACACCTAAACCTTTCTGTTTGAGCTCTGATTTCTCTTATTTTATTTTGATGATCATTCCTATCTATGTAGGTTGGGCTCAACAAAATATTTTTGCATTCGGAAGAGAAAGTTGGTGACTCGAATTTCGTAAATAGATCTCGCCGCGACGAAAAACGTCTTTGCTTTAATGACTTCCATTCCAACTCGCGTATCATATCTGCGACACTCTCTCCCCTATTACGTGATGATACAAAACGAGCTGCCCTTTTTTGCATCCTTTCGATGTACTCCGTCAATCCCACCTGGTAAGGATCCCACACCGCGCAGCAATATTCTAACAGAGGACGAACGAGTGTAGTGTAAGCTGTCTCTTTAGTGGACTTGTTGCATTTTCTAAGTGTCCTGCCAATGAAACGCAACCTTTGGCTCGGCTTCCCCACAATATTATCTATGTGGTCTTTCCAACTGAAGTTGTTCGTAATTTTAACACCCAGGTACTTAGTTGAATTGACAGCCTTGAGAATTGTACTATTTATCGAGTAATCGAGTTCCAACGGATTTCTTTTGAAACTCACGTGAATCACCTCACACTTTTCGTTATTTAGCGTCAACTGCCACCTGCCACACCATACAGCAATCTTTTCTAAATCGCTTTGCAACTGATACTGGTCTTCGGATGACCTTACTAGACGGTAAACTACAGCATCATTTGCGAACAACCTAAGAGAACTGCTCAGGTTGTCACCCAGGTCATTTATATAGATCAGGAACAGCAGAGGTCCCAGGACGCTTCCCTGGGGAACACCTGATTTCACTTCAGTTTTACTCGATGATTTGCCGTCTATTGCTACGAACTGTGACCTTCCTGACAGGAAATCACGAATCGAGTCGCACAACTGAGACGATACCCCATAGGCCCGCAGCTTGATTAGAAGTCGCTTGTGAGGAACGGTGTCAAAAGCTTTCCGGAAATCTAGAAATACGGAATCAACTGGAGATCCCCTGTCAATAGCGGCCATTACTTCGTGCGAATAAAGAGCTAGCTGCGTTGCACAAGAACGATGTTTTCTGAAACCATGCTGATTACGTATCAATAGATCGTTCCCTTCGAGGTGATTCATAATGTTTGAATACAGTATATGCTTCAAAACCCTACTGCAAACCGACATCAATGATATGGGTCTGTAGTTAGATGGATTACTCCTACTACCCTTCTTAAACACTGGTGCGACCTGCGCAATTTTCCAATCTGTAGGTACAGATCTATCGGTGAGCGAGCGGTTGGATATGAGTGCTAAGTAGGGAGCTATTGTATCAGCGTAATCTGAAAGGAACCTAATCGGTATACAATCTGGACCTGAAGACTTGCCCGTATCAAGTGATTTGAGTTGCTTCGCAACAATAAATTATTGCCTCGTACAGAAGTAATTTACAAAACATCAGTTTAATTAGAAATATTATGAGAGTGATAAAGACAGGAATATGTATTTTAGCATTATTGGTTGTCACACATAGACCATTAAGAGAAAAGGTAGAACAGACCATTAGTAGAATTAACTAAATTACAAATTTTTCTATTGTAGGTGGGGATCGGAAAATACAGATAAGAATATTTTAAAATTTGTAAAAATGTTAAGGGATCTAAAATATGTGAATGTTATCTGTTATCTACAGCCGGCCGGAGTGGCCATGCGGTTCTAGGCGCTATGGTCTGGAACCGCGAGACCGCTACGGTCGCAGGTTCGAGTCCTGCCTCGGGCATGGATGTGTGTGATGTTCTTAGGTTAGTTAGGTTTAAGTAGTTCTAAGTCCTAGGGGACTGATGACCTCAGCAGTTGAGTCCCATAGCGCTCAGAGCCATTTGAACCATTTTTGTTATTTACAAATCTCATCCATTTCAAAATTCCTGTATCTCCGTTCGTTTTTAACTGACTATATTATATGTATTGCTCTCCATTTTAGTCGCATGTGTGTGTGTGTGTGTGTGTGTGTGTGTGTGTGTGTGTGTGTGTGTGTGTGTAGGAGTAGTTGCGGATGTGCCAGTACTAATTCGCCTGAGGTCAGTGGATAGATTTCTGAGCAGGGATAACACATGAGAGTTGGGTCGTTTGTGTATCATGGGGCATCCTTTGTAGCAATTGTACCTGTGGTCTATTTTTTTTACCATGGTTATAGACTGGGTGTTCTCCGGTTTCTGCTTTCCTGTGCCTCTAATCAGTTGATAATTTCGTGCCTTTGCAATGTAATTCAGGTTTACGGGCATTCTTCTTCTCCCTTCCTGTTCTGCAATCTTTCCTTAGGTCAATCACAGGTGAGGGCTATTTCATCGCAATTTATGTTGCATCCAAGATGTATTCCTCGTGTCATTTCTACTAGTTTCCTTTCTTCTCCAGTTTACAGCACTTCTTAAATCCCTCATTCTGTTCAGTCCGTATCAGTTTAAGTAATTTTTTCCACAACAACGTTTCAGTACTTTCCATGTATTATTACTCTTTCCATTTTAATTGACCGTGATTCACTGGCATTTTGTACAACACTGCACACAAAACATTTGCTATATCTCCTTTTTGGATCTATCTGAAATCTTTAATCTTTCCGCTGTCAGGAAACAGTTAACGTCTTCAAAGGTTCTTTCACCCAGCGATATTCTGTTTCTTATTATTTAGGCACAGCTCCAATTTTCTGTCAGCAAACCTAAAAAAGTTTCCCATGGTCTTTCATTACAATGATATTTCGATGCTTCTTTCGTATTTGTTGATTCTAATCCCTTCTGTGTGCCAACATTCATCCTGATTCCATACTCTTTTGCAATTTTACGACCGTCTTCGGCAAATACTGTAGCTAGTTTTTCTTGTATTATACTTGATCACAATCACTGGTTCCGATTTTACAATGAGAGGTTTCAAATCGTGATTTATAGTAGTCTTAAGATGAATATCGAACCACAAGACGCCACTTGATACAGAATCGCATTTCGAATGACGTATTTCATAATATATGGTAGTCTTTCTCCGGTCCTTCGATCACTTGAATACTTACAACACTTATCTCTTCTCCAACTACTACTATACCACCTACTATTTTTCCTTACCTGCTCTGTTTTAGAGAAGTTACAGCCGGTAACATGCTCTCACTTCGGTGAACCACGATTAATGCGCTTCCAATCTTGATCCACTATAAGTACTCAAACTAAAGTGCTGGATGGGAAGATACAAAAATTGGATTACAGATGGTCAACAGTTGAATGTCAAGAGGTTGACGCCTATCTAAATCCTATGCCAGTATAGGTTGATATTGATATATTTTGTTAGTAAAGTCTGTGTCCAATTGCTGTTGAAGTACTTTACGAAGCTCATCGAACTTTTCAGGCCCTGCTGTCACTACACTGTTAGCCAAAAAATCTGCAGCACCATGAAGCTGGCCAGCGACAAACGTAAACTGAGTGTATTACATACTAGCGTAGGCAAATTATTTGTTTTTAGTTGTAACGCTTCTTACAATTGTCTGCAAGGAGAGATTAGGCAGCCTCGTGATGACTGGGTGTTGTGTGATGTCCTTAGGTTAGTTAGGTTTAAGTAGTTCTAAGTTCTAGGGGACTGATGACCATAGATGTTAAGTCCCATAGTGCTCAGAGCCATTTTTTTAGAGATTAGGCAGTGATTTTGTCACTCAGAAATCGTATTTAATTTTTGTTTGTTTGTGATAATATCGTGTTAAGCTTTGTGTAAGAAGAAGAGACCCTTACCAACATGTTTCGGAATTCTACAACGACAGGATCATGTCCTATCGAATTGTGTTTATCGTTCCACAATACTACTATTTGAGGTGGTCGGGATTCAGCGACGGTCAAGAGAAAGTGTTATCGACTGGTTCGGGTGAGGGACAGTTGGCACCATGCAGGATTTCATGGCCCTCTAGCTAATGGCTCTCGAGAGGACGGACAATATGTTTGTTCGGCGATGCAGGATGGTACACCCCCGTCACACACCTGGAGTCCGGAAATTGATTTGTCTGCTACAACACAGAACCGTGCGAAAACGTGTGTGAAGCGGTAGGGAGCCGGTTAGGGTGCGAAACGACACTGGGACTACACAATAATGTATATTTTAACGACAGTTCATTAAATTCATTAAAAACAGTCAAAATCTTCACAATTAGGGAAATACGGCTGCAACTGAATGACACTAAACGAAAAGTTTTGAAGTTCGGAAGAAACTTCCAGTACAAGTAGTGTTCAGAGAGTATCATGTCAAGAAAAATAGAAAAACACGGCTTAAAGCCAAACGACAAGTGTATTCCACAGTCAAATACAGAGAGCTATAAACCAAGCTCAATTAAACCGCAATTATTCAAAGGTCGCTATTAAATAGATCGAAAACCTTAGCAACTGCTAAATTGACTTAAGGCCCAATTAAAGTTAATTTCATTATTAAGGCAAAAAATTTAAATTACAAGTAGGTGTAGTAAAATTCAATAAAGTACAGTTAATGGGGCAATGGTGCAAGGCAAATCCAAAATTATTCCTAGCAACTGCTCAAACGGCTTATCGCAGTGAAGTAAGTGGTGGCAGTGAGAATACCGAGAACAGTTACAGATTAAGAATACGGACCTCCAAGTCCCACCGCTGCGAACTAGTCTACCCAATAACTAGCCGAGGACGGATTTAATTCAGGTCCGTCGCTGTTTACATTTCAACTCTTGCTGGGAGGCGTCCTCTGATCTCCGAGTAACGGGCCGGAGGAATAATTATAGTTCGGTAAATGTAATTTGATAGTTGACGTCTCTCACTTGCCGTTACAGTGTTGCCACAACCGCTGCCGTCTACCGTTCGGTTATAGACGACACACAAACATGGCGGGTCACTTCACATGTGCTGTCATTGTGTAGCGCGGAGCAATGTTGGAAGTGTCCGCTACCAGGTGTGACGGACAGAAATGGCGGATTCTCTGTTGCCAGCTGATTTTAAGTGACCAATGACTGAACTACGGCAGACGACACGTTTTGTAACCCTGAATTTAAACACGTGTCGTAACCTGACCAGAGCTTCGTGATGTGCAGTGTACCCAATAACACAGCGATCAACAATTTGCAGCAGAGCTAAAATCAGTATCGCTTTGTTCACGGTGATTAAAACTAACCTCTGAGAGCAAAGTGAGGGCATAAAAATTTCAGTTTTAGCGCTAAAAGCAAATCATAATTTCTCGCTGCCATTGGTTACCTGAAACTGTCCCCAGCACTCGCTACATGAGTTGCTGCGTTACCAACCGAAAAATCAGTCCTCGATGGACTTGGTTGCAGATTATAGGCAAAACAAGCAGATTACAAACGGGATAAAGAATGATAGCAACAAAAATAAGAGCAAATTAAAATAAATCAATAAGATGTCTAAAATGACGCAGACAGTTACTAGAATTGAGGAAATTACATTTAAATAAATTAATTGAATAAAAATAATAATCAAAGTCTTTTTATTACATTTAGAAATTAAAAAAAAAATCAATAGAGGTGACGAGATTCGAAATTACGACCTTTTACTCGGCAATTTTATAAGCTAACGACTGCACCATGCCACTAAACCACATCTAATTGCTAAATGTGTGGATCTGGTGACCAAGTCGCAACGGTTAATTGTAGACTTCATAAATTTGGCTTCAGTCATTTTCGTGTGAAGCCTATGTACGGTAGGCCAATCCCGGTGATTGTAATAGCTTTACTTAAATTGAAAGTGGAGGCTAGAGTAAGGAAAGTGAAGGGAATGATTATATTAGTTGCATCAGAACTTTAAGCGGAATCAGCAGCAAGATTTGGAAATGTGTGCCAGACCGAGACTCGAACCCGGCATCTGTTGCTTACTGAGCAGTTGCGTTAAGCGCTTCGTCATCCGGACACCGTGTTTATCGTAAACGCAAATGCACGGGCGGTCTCGGTACGCTCCCCGCCTGCTCACATTCTCACCTAGCGCCACCTGTCCGCTGTCACCGTCGATGCTCTCCACGCTAGATCCCCGCTGGGGGCCGAACGGTATTGTGTGGGAATGTCTTTCGGACATATCTGAAAGAACAGACGTCACTCATTCATACAATTACAGTAACTGTATAAATGACGCTGAATCGCATCTTGTATGAAAGGGTCCGGTAGTGTTTGGCGTGTGTGTATGTACGGGTGTGTGATGAAATAGGAAATAAATGGACGACACCCAGGAGTCAGGATCCAGACACATCAAGGACGCGAGCCGGACAAGGAAATGGAAGTGAACGGACTAGTGGTTGTAGCAGTGCAGCAACGGCGAAGGGTTCAGCCGTTATATTAGGCAACCCGATTGGAACAAACTAGCTCCAACGCGTGATGGATCATCTGTCAAATATGGAAAACCACTGAAAGCACGGCGACTATTGTTGCGGCTTCTATTCACACAACACCAATGGACACAGAAGCCGCACAACGTCAACTTTTCAGGCGAGTCCTGTCGCTGCGAAGAGCATCGCAATGAATGTATCCATTGCCTCATCCCTTAGTTTAGCATCTGAGCTCAGTGGATTTAAGTTAGCTTAAGAGAGGGTAGACTATATAAGAGAATGAGTTGTGATGAATTAGAAGAAACGAATTGAGAAGCTATAAGAAAATAGTTTGGCCAAAAAAGTATTTTGAAAGAGGATATGAACAAAAAAGTAGGGTTTAGGGACAACAGGTTTAGGTAGGATTTTCTTGGAAATAAATGATGAGGTAAGATAATGGTACATAAATAATGTGGTAAGAAATTTGTGAACATATAAATACAGAAAGCATGCTTGGATATAATTTTTTTGGTGGAAACAAATGTTGAAATAAGAGGAAAGATACATGGAATGAAGTTTTGGGGTGGACTGCAGTACCAAATGTCACACTGAAAACAAACCCTGTCCTGTATTTTTTTGTTATTACACTATGTGAATTTGTGTTTTTCCTGTCTTAATGTGTTTAGCTAATAAGAGTAATTTTGTAGAATTTTTCTGATAATATGTTATTTTCTTTGTAAAGATGCTTAGACATTATTTATTCTGTTCTGTTTTAATGCTCATGTGTGAAGTTGATGTTTCAATAATTATTCTGATCTTTTATGTATTTACTTACGTCATAATTCCTGTAACACTGTTGTATATGATATTTCGATTCTTTTGTAAAGCCTGTGTTACTACAAACGTTATCTGTATTGTTATGTTCTTTAATGATGTATTTTGTACCTTTGTAATTGTATTCTTACATTATACAATTGTAATTGACACCAGTTCATCAAATTACGTAACTTGTAAGTTACATTTCACTGCACACGTTTCTGTTGGTCATAGTATATGGACAATATGTGAGAAGTAGGGACTGATAGTGTTTGCACGTGTGTTAATAATTCAGCAAGGGTCTGGTTAACAGCATTGCTGGTTCTAAGGACAATTAGATAAAAAAAATCTTTGTGACTGCACAAGTGGTGGTTTATGGACTTGCTATATTCTCCGCAAGACTCTTCGTTGGTGATTGTGCACCTGCACAGTTGCAATAGATAGCTGCTGGCCGTCTCTACAAGGACTACAGTGGGTCTGCATCTTTGATGGCCCACCAGTACCATTATTTCTACAAGGCCTGCAGTGGGTCTGCATCTTTGATGACCCATCAATACCATTATTTCTACAAGGACTGCAGTGGGTCTGCACCTCTGGTGGCCCACCAATACCACAATCTCTACAAGGACTACAGTGGCTCTGCACCTCTGGTGGCCCACCAATACCATAATCTCTACCAGGACTACAGTGGGTCTGCTCTGTGATGACCTACCTACCAATAGTCTTCAAAACTTCGAATGACTCTGTTGTGGGTTTGCTCTGTTGTGGCCCATTACCTGTCTGCATGTCAAGAGTCAGCACTGTCTTTTCGTTGGAAGGACAACACTACTTCTTCAAGACTGCATGGAAATCCACTACTTCCGTGTGCATTTTCTTCTACTGCTCAAACTTTGAGAAAAACACTGCTATTTTACTGTGATGATCGATCAGGACTGTCTTTATGGACTGTGAGAAAATTTTAGCTTTTGACCAACATTGTATCAATAAGTGTGTGCATTTGATATCTTTGTTATTGTAATTATGAAAAATTTTATCAAATCATTATTGGCCACTGCCCAAAACAATTTGTAAAATTTTTTGTGGGGAGCCTGGGAGCTATGTAAGTAGGCTGTTTATGTTTTCTTATTGGCAACGTTACGTAGCGCTCTGTATGAAAATCACTGGCTGTGCTGTGCGCAGTCTGTGGCTAGTGGCCAGTGATGGCTGTGTGTTGGTTAGTAGGTTGCCAGTTTAGGGACTGCAACCAATTTGTCTGCATGCTAGACACACTGGACCTATACATGGAGCAATGGTCTGCTGTGCGATTTCGTATAACAGCAGGAGCACTCTCGTGGTTATGCCACACATCTTGACTGCAAATTTTGTATGCCAGTCTGGTGATTCGACCTGTTGTGCTATCATTCATGAACAGCATGCTAGGAGGTGTTTTCCAGCAGGATAACGCTCACCCGAATATAGCTGTTGTAGCCCAACGTGCTCTACAGAGTGTCGACATGTTGCCTTGTCCTGGTCGATCACCAGACCTGTCTCCAGTCGAGCACGTGTGGGACATCAGTGTTGTCCACAAAAAGAATTAATCGTCTATCTATTGACCGGGCAAGTGTAACAGGCATGGAACTCTACCACACAAACTGACATCCGGCACCTGTACAACACTATGCATGCACGTTTGTGTTGAACATTCTGGCGATTACACCAGTTATTAATGTAGCAGCATTCCACATTTTCAGTGTCTCTTCTCGAGATTACCTTACCCTGTGGTCTGTTGTTTCCAAAGAAACCATAGAAATTTTTAATTTTTATTCTTGATTTTGTGCCAATAATAAGAGTCTAAGCTCCATAGGCAAACAGCCAGCCGGCATTAAGAAATAGTCCACCATAATGTAAGGACAAGATAAGTGGCGGAGGCTGCCAAGTATGGCTTGTTGATCAAATAACTTAGTGTTTGACTTCCTGCTAGAGGAAGCAGCGTGAAACAAACTTGCGCAATGGAAGACGCAAAGTCCATGACGATAATACAGCAAGATAGAGTGTCAGTCACATGTGGAAAAGACTCGTGTGGAACCAAATTAAGTTGTGTGCAGCTAGAAACGAAAGTGTGTGGAACCGAAGGAATTCTTGCGCAAGCCGACCATTTAGAAACGAGAGTGTCGTGTGGAACCATAGGCACTCTTGTGCAATCTGATCACTTAGAAATGAAAGGGTCGTGTGAAACAAATTAACTCGTGTGCACCCAAGTACATGAGAAACGAAATAAAAGGCCAACAGTGGAATAGCTAGATGCAGAGATCCAGATGCAGATTCAGAGCCAGTGCTGGCAGTTTGGAGATTCCGCAGCGAGACGCCAGTGGGGCCGCGTAGGCCCATAGTAGCTGATACAGCTGATAAAGACTTCAACTATGAGAAGATGCTGATAGACTCTGGTGGACACTCAGGAACTGCAGGTCAAGTAGGATTTTTAGAGTTTCATTGGAATAGCGTTGAACAGAGGCTGTCAGTCTTTGTCTCAATTACTTAGAAAGATTTCAGTGCTAACCAAAAACAAGTGATTGCTTTGTACTTGTTTTCTGTATGTACCGGCAATTAGTTTTGAAGCAAAAGTCCGAATAAATAAACTGAATCTTACTAAGGGGTTCATGGTCCAACACCTCACATAAGTATATTTGAGAATAAACTTGATAGAAACCAACCAATCTTTTCTGCCCATTGCATTTCTGTAACCTATTTTCAGGAAACTTATTTTCTTCAAACCAAGGAGATTCTCTCCCTCTTATCTCTGATATAAAGGTTGACATCAATTTATAACTAACACATTGTCGTTAACGTCCCGATTGCGCTACACAGTTCGCACTTACTTCATTCTGGTATAGTGAGGCTGTGCCGGGACGCGACAGGTCTTGCAAAGCTAATCTGTCAAATATATTGCGTAGACAAATGTATTCCAGAATTTTCATTAGTCTGTATCAATTAGTTACTGACGTTGCAATTTTTTCTGCCAGTGTAATTATGTTTTCGTGAAGAATAGTTTTGCAAAGAATAATTAGATTTTTTTAAAGTTTATCTGATGGACATGTAGCGCATAACGAGGAACGTTTCGAATTTCACTATTTACTGTCACTTCTGGTACTGCAATTATAATGACGAGCAGTCTAAGTAAGGACAGCAGATGAAGTGAGATACAGAGACCTTGACCATTAGCCAAGAGGTATCACTTGCTCCGCGGTCGGCCTCCTGCAGGCAATTTGAAAGTGGCGCGGAGGAGCAGCGCAGGGTTTTCCACGGAGGGCCGTCGTGTGGTGTCCCGGCCTTATCGGCAGAGCAAAGCGTCCGTGTTGGCGGGACGTGGCTGTATTTCTCCGTGGGGCTGTCGGATGCGCTCGCTATCTAGCGCACGTAAGGCGAGCAAGGCCGCCAACCACACGGCTCTGTCTCTCGCTCTCTATTTATGGCCGCGGCCAGCGCTTCCCGGCCCGTCCTGCCCCAGAAAAGGCATCTCGGGCCGGCGAGCGCAGCTCCCGTCGGTGGAGCCACGGACCGATATGCACAAGGAGGTGGACCTCAGAAGACTGGCGAACTGCATCGTCAGCGTAACTGCAGAGCACGTATCTGAACGTGAACGGAGTACAGTAAAGCTTGTCGTTGTTATAGTCTCTCCAGTTGCGTTGATGGAGCTGTCCGTGCTATTCTGTCCAGGGCAAGCGTCTCCATCTTCATATAACTACTGCAGCTTACTCCCATCTGAACTTGTTTAACGAAGCCGTTGTCTCCCTCTACAAGTTTAATTTGTGCTGAGCAAAGATGCAGGAGCAGGGCTATAGTTTCTGTGTCCCTCAGCGATGAATTGCTGCACATCGATAATCGTTTCGAAGTCAATATAGAATTCTGGAGGAGGCTGTAACGATGTGACCCATCGACGTGCAAACCATTCACGTGCTGTTCACTAGTCGCTATATAAGTCGCTTAAAAGATATAGTAATGAAAGCTCGAAGTGTAACTGCGACCAAATCACAAAGTAATCCGTACTGCTTCTCAGGTAATACATTATGTCTGACACAGTCTCTTTATCACTCTTCTTCATTTTATTGTGTATTTCAATAATTTCTGCTGTTCTCTGTGCAATGACAACTGGTCCATCACCTGTTACAGTGGAAGAGTTTAAGCACTCTTAGTCAGCCATTTCAGTGCTTAAACAAATTAATTAAATGAATTTATTTGATCTGCAACTGAGGACTTCATTCAAAATATCTTTTTATCTGAGCCTCTCTACGATTCTGCCACTGTAGCTTCCTACCTCTTCATAATTACAGTTAGCAGCTCAAATGATTGTGTGAGGTCACGATCAATTTCGCCTCTAAGTACGAAATTTAGTGGTTTTGTAAGTCTTAACACACATTTTCTTTCATAAACATCCCCATATCGAAAAAAATATATTTTCTTAAATAATAATACGCAGAGACGAACGCCATTTTGTTGAAGAGTTAATGATCTTGCTTCCACATCAAAAGAGTTACTGAACTACCTCTGTTTATTAATAGAATGGCATTTTTAACCGGCATTCAAGTCCAGTCATTAGATGAGGATAGCAATGTAACATGTGTTACCCTAGCTGTTGAAACGTGTTACAAAACTGGGTGAGAAACGTTCTAAAACTGGAAAGCGAAGCGGTGAAAACCCTCTGTTATGTAGGAAACACCAGCAAGGGGGACTTTCAAGCTTGATTATATGACTGACAGTGTTACTTGATACCGTCCGCCTCGCAACGTATTGTGTCTTGCGGAGTGCGATTGTGGATGTAGATGCAGTTCATATAGAGATTTGGTTTTCACGAAAATCACCCATTTGATGATGATTAATAACATTGACTGACCCGTCACTGAACAAAAATCATCATCTATCATCTCAAGGCCGTTCTCGTAGCATACATAAAATTAACAAGCAAGATTCTGCAGACATTGTTTACTGATGTTTCTGAATTAAATTTTAGCCTAAAGTGATTAATTTTGTTGAATTTCATTTTCGTTATTGAATTTCTATTCCCCCCGAAGGTGGGCGGGCTGGCAGCAGCTTAGTATGCCGCTCTTCAGCCTACAGACTTTGTTTTAAGAAGATGAAGAGAATAAATAATAAAAACAGGCGATAAAATCGGAGACTTAAATAGTAACATGGCGAAAAAATCGTGGAACTTCAAACATAGACCAAAGGGGTGATGATGCAAATAAAATACGTACGAAGCAGACAGGTAAAATAATAGACAGACAATTAAAAATCACGGCGACAGTCTGGTTTCTGTTCGCAAAAGACATAAAATTCACACCCAGCGACAGCATGGTTTCTGTTCGCAACACTAGAAAGACGAACAACACTGAACATTCACTGGAACACTGAACTAAAAGGTTGACAAATGTGACATACCGCAGCCGAGAGCAAGTGGGGGGAAACTGGACAAATTATGTAGAAAAATAAAAAGATGGGGGAAGGAGAGGAAAAGCGAAGGGGGGAGGGGGGAAAGTAGCCGATGGGGGATGAGGACCCATAAGAGGAGTGGGGGGTGCTGGCCAGACGTGACAGGGAATGGGGAAGGCAGAGGAGCGGAATATAAAAAGGACTCAGGGGGAGGGGGGAGGGGGGAGGGAGGTAGAGAGAGGTTTTGTGGAGAGAAAATAGGATGGAAGGGAGGGGGGGAGAGGGAGCCCAGGGGAAGGACAGAGGAAAGGAGGGGGCTGTGAGGATCAGAGTTGATAGGAGGGATAGATGAAAGGAGAAAGGAGTTGATGGAAGCCACCTTGGGAAAGGAGATGAAGGGTGTAGAGATGGAGGGTAGGGGGGACACAACAGTGAAGGCGTGGCAGGGGGTGGGGATGGGAGAGGAGAGGAGCAACCAGGGGGTGAAGCGGATCAAGGTGGCGGGAGGTGTAGAGTATGCAGATATATTCGAGGAATAGGAGCAGATGGGGGAAAGGAATGAGGTCATAGAGGATCCGCGTGGGGGATGGGAGGCATATGCGGAAGGCGAGACGGAGTGCATGACGCTCAAGGATCTGGAGGGACTTATAGAATTTGGGAGGGGGGCAGATATCCAGGTGGGACTGGCATAACGATGGGACGGATTAAGGTGTGGAGGGTGGTAGAGGGGTGCAAACCCCATGTCCAGCCAGAGAGGAGTTTGAGGAGTCAGAGGCAGTTGTGGGCTTTGGATTGGATTGGAGCAGAGATGAGGGATCTAGGTGAGGTGATGGTCAATGGTAAGGCCAAGGTAGGTGAGGGTGGGGGAGAGGTGGACAGGACAGGCACAGACAGTAAGGGAGAAATCCAGGAGCCGGAAGGAGTGAGTGGTACGACCTACGATGATTGCCTGGGTCTTGGAAGGACTGATTTTCAGGAGCCACTGGTTACACCATGCCGCAAAAAGGTCAAGGTGATTCTGGACAAGGCGTTGGGACCGTTGGAAGGTAGGAGCGAGGGCGAGGAATGTGGTGTCATTGGCATATTGCAAGAGGTGTACTGGAGGGGGGGGGGTTAGGGCATATCTGCCGTGTACAGGAGGTAGAGGAGAGGGGAGAGGACAGAGCCCTGGGCACACTTGCAGATGTAGTTGACAGGAAGGGCGTACGTTTGGCGTTTAAACAGGAGACCGGGATGCCAGACATGTTCGTAGGCCTTTTCGAGGTCGAGAGAGACAAAAATGGCAGAGTGACAGGAGTTAAGCTGGAGGGAGAGGAGATGAGTGAGGTGGAGGCGTTGGTCATCGGCAGAGAAGGAAGGTTGAAAGCCACATTGGGTGTGGGGGAGGAAGTGGTTTTGGTGGAGGTGGTGATGGATGCGCCAGATAAGGGTGGATTCCAAGAGCTTGCTGAACACCAATGTGAGACAGATAGGACGATAGGAAGAGGCATCAGATGGAGGCTCGTTGGGTTTGGAGAACATCAGGATACGGGAGGTTTTCCACAAGTCAGGGTAGAAGCCAGTGGCAAGGACTGAAAGGAAGGATGGAGGGCAGTGTTTGAAGTGGTGGTAGGTAATGAGGTCATGGTCGGGAGCTGTGTTGCATTTAGTGCAGAGTGTGAGGCTGATGGCCTTTATACTGATGGGAGTGTTAAGTTCAGATGGTGGCGTGTGGCCCAACTACTAGAAGCTATTAGCAAGGGGAGCAGAGATATTCGTACAGTCCATGACGTCAGGGAAGAGGGAATAATCAAATTGGGGATCATCTGGTATGGAAAAAACGTCAGAGAGGTGAGAGGCAAAGTGGTTGGCCTTACTGAAGTTGACAGGAAAGGGACGGTCATCAAGGAGGAGAGGGTACTGGGGGGTGGGGCGGTTCCCAGTAAGACGGTGGAAGGCAAACCAATACTTGTAAGAGTTTATTGGGAGCGTGGTGTTGAGTTGTGTAAATGTCTGGCGCCAGGCACGGCGCTTCTTCACAGTAAGCAGGTTGCGGATGTGTCGTTGTAATTGCCGGTGGCGGGTAAGTGTGTCCCGGTCACGAGTGCGGAGAAAAGAGCGGTACAGGCGGCGGGACTCCAGAAGGAGTAGGACGGCCTGTGGAGGCAGGGCGGGGCGATGAGGGTGGATGGCTTTGGTGGGGATATGGGTGGCGAGGACGTCAGACAAGGACTGGTGCAGGAAGGCAGCAGCGCGAGAGATGTCATCAGGAGATTGGAGGGTAAGGTCATGGCCGTCAACCTCGGTGTGAATGGAGTCCCGGTAGGCATCCCAGTTGGCACGGGAGTAATCATTGACAAGTTTAGGAGGGATGTCGGGGCGAGGGGCGGGGCGGGGATGACGACCACTAGAGATAGTGAGGAGAACAGGAGCATGGTCACTGCCAATCAGGTCAAGGACGTCTGCGGCGATGCGCCCAAGGTGGTTTGGAGAGGCACGGACCACATCGGGAGTGGTGTTGGATTCGGTTCGGGTGTGCTGGGGGAGGGTAACCAGGTCTCACTGGAGCGTGGTGATAAACCGATGCCGCCGCTGGAGGTCGGCAGGATCATTTTGTTGAAGATATGTATCTATTTTTATCATTTAATCGTCTTCATTTATTGCTGAGTACACACATTACTTGTGAGTGAGCAATGCAAGAGGAAACGAGGCTATTGAAATGCTTTTGTCTTGGACCACTTCTGTCCTTCCCACTTAATTGCAGTAAGATGAAAGGGTAATTCGTGATGACAGCAATACACAGTGTGCTGACCTGAAGGTTCCTTTCGTCCGTGCTCGGAGCCTTCGTGGTTTACCGAGCTAGGTGGCGCAGTGGTTAGCACGTTGAAGTCGCATTCTGGAGGACTATGGTTCAACCCTGCTTCCGATCATCCAGATTTAGGTTTTCTGTGATTTCCCTAGATCTTCCAGGCTAATACTGGAATTGTTCCTTTGAACGGGCCCAACCGAATTCTTTCCCCTCCCTCTCTAATGAACTCCATGTCGATAGGACGTTAAACCCAATCTTCCTTCCATCCTCCGTGGTTTCATGCGAAGACCAATTCTCGGCCACGTTCAGAATCCATGCATGCTTGGCAGTGTGCGGCACAGGAGATAAATTACGCAATCTGTAGTTCTCCAGATTTAGTAGTAGATCCTGTTTTATTCTCTGCACTTCCACGCTACTGTAAACAGTTATTAGGATTGTCGGCCTCCCTTAACCGAGTATTTCGCACTTCTCAAAGCAGCCCTGTAGCAGTGTAAGCTAATTGTGAATGACTGCGTTATCTCACCACTGCACTGGAATATTCACACTGCTAACAGTTCATACATTGCCTCGAGCTGGTTCCTAGCAATATCCTAGCTAATCTCCACAACTACAGAAGTCAATACGGAAAAATTCACTCATAAGAATACCACACCCCAACTAAACTTTGCCGTGTCCACTTTGTTCATTGAATATTACTTTCATCTAGCCACTGGACCCACGATCTGATACGAGGTTTCAGTCTACAGAATGTGTACATGCACACTACATAACACCATTCGTCCAGTAAAACCATATATTGACTAAACTAAATTCGGAGACCGCACCCAGGAAAGTACTTTCGGATTCTTTCAGTTTTCCGTATTGGAAAATTAACCTTTTAGAAACGAAGGCTTACTGACGATCTCCTTCCGAAACGATAAACATTTAAAAACATAGCCCCCATCCCAAGCTGTCTACGACTTGCCTCCTTCGCATCAAGAGGTTTGTCGACTGAGTCCTCGATTTCGCAAATTCGAGACTACTCCTCCAAACTGTTTTAATATTCTGGCCTTTGCGCCAATCAGCCCTCACAAAAGAACATGGCCAATCATCAGATGTTGCTGCTTCCTGTCAGATCTTCCAGAAGATCTTTTTCCCATCATTTGCCGGAAATCACAAGCCGTCATGTGACAGTTATTCAACCTGTTATGTGCCGACCATATCCCATTTAGGGAGATTAGGGAAAGACCGGTGCGTCGCCTCTTGCTTGAACGATACCTCCTCGTCGCTGCTATTGGGAACTAGTGCTGGCACCCACAACAGCGTACAGGATGAGTACGCAGCCGTGGCCAGTTACACGTTATGAAGCGAAACGACTGGTATATGTAGACTGTTGACCCAACACTTTATGACTACTGCTCAGCGCGAGAATGAAACTGGCTGGTGGTATTACGAGCAAGTGGCACGACAAGCTAGATGTGTAAGCGGAGCAGAGACGAAAGGGGAACCATTTTAGCAACAATATGAACTTCAAATGGGGAAATTCACTGACATAAGCGACTTTTACAAAGGGCGCATAGTTATGAACCGGACACGAGAGGGCGAGGCTGGTCGGCTTTTCGCATGCTACTGCAGTTTGATGTAGGGGAAAGTGATTGAAGGACAGTGAAACCTCGAGTGGCCATCTAGCTATTGGAAGTCCACAACCCGTGACAGAACGTTGCGGTCGGAAGCTAGGCGGCGACCTGTCGCCCATCTGCCGACAGAGTGTAGTGTTGGTGTAAGCACAAGTGTAGCAATGTTTCAGCACACACCGATCACCCGACACTGAACAACGGGCTCAGGAGCAGATAATCCCTACGTGTGTTCCTATATTGACCAAATGGTATCGTCAGTAACGACTACAATGGGCACAGGATCATCAATATTGGACCGTGGATCAATGGAAACGTGTAGCCTGGGTGGATAAAACGTGCTTCTTGCTACAACTGGTCGATGGTCATGTCCGAATACTTCCTTGCCCGGGCGTACAGCTGCTCGAAACGTACACCAAACGATTGTACCAGATCGGTGGGGCAGTATTGTCCTGTGGTGGACATTCATCTGGGCTTCCATGGAACCTGTGGTAGTAACCTAAGGTACCATGACAGCTGTGGACTATACGAACATAATTACACATCACCTGAATCCTCTCGTTATTAATACACTGACGGGAAAAAATTTTAACATAATGAAGGAGTTGCGCGACATAAATGAATGTTGGTAGACGCGTTTCTACATCTGAAAGATGATGTCTATTCACGTTTCGCGCCGGTCACATAAGTGTGGCGCTAGTGGCGACTATGAGACTGGAGCTACTCCGCTACGGTCGCAGGTTCGAATCCTGCCTCGGGCATGGATGTGTGTGATGTCCTTAGGTTAGTTAGGTTTAAGTAGTTCTAAGTTCTAGGGCACTGATGACCTTAGAAGTTAAGTCCCATAGTGCTCAGAGCAATTTGAACCATTTGGAAATACTCTGAAAGAATTCGTTAGTGAATTCCTGAATGCTATATCCGAATGTGTTTTAAACATACGCTGTAAAGGTCGTGACCGTTAATTACTCAGTGAGTGGATATGGTGAGTTGACGTTAGCTAAGGATGTTTTTAAGATGACGAAGACACTATTACCAACACCTCACTGCGTTTGAACGATGTCGTGTAATAGGTAATAGGGCTACCAGAAATTGACATGTTCCTAATGCAATATTGCAGAAAGACTAGGTAGGAATGTGGCCACAACATATGATTGCTGGCAGCGGTGGTCACGAGACTATATTGTCGCAAGAAATCCGGGCGCCGGACGGCCACGTGGCACCAGCAAGATGCAAGACCATCGTGTTCGACTTATCGCTCTGGCGCATCGTACTGCATCTGCATCAGCAATCTGAGCAGCAGTTGGCACCACAGTGAAACAACGAACTGTTAGAAATCGATTGCTTCAAGGACGACTCCGAGCCAGACTTCGTGCAGCGTGCATTCCACTGACGCCAAACCACCGCCATTTGCGATTTCAGAAGTGTGAAGCGAGAGTTCATTGCAGGGCAGGTTGGAGGTCTGTTGTGTTTTCTGATGAAAGCTCGTTATGCTTCAGTGCCAGTGGTGGTCGTATGTTGGCTGGAAGGAGGTCAGTTGAGTGCTAGAAACACTGGAGATACACCTGGAGTAATTATGCCCAGTACGATTGTGTACGACAGCTGGAGCATTCTCGTGGTTATCCCGCGCACCTCTGGGGATTCGACCTGTTGTGCTACCGTTCATGATCAGCGTTCCACCGGGCGTTTTCTAACAGCATAACGCTCGTCCGCAAACCACTTAGTAACCTAAGATGCTCTACAGAGTGTCAACATTTTGCACTGACCTGCTGGATCTCGAAATCTGCTTCCAGTCGGTGACGTACGGGAAATCGTCGGATGACACCTCCAGACAGACAGCATCAACCGTCTATGAACTGACAGACCAATGCAACAGGCATGGAACTCCATCCCACGAACTGACATCTGACGCTTATACAACACGATGTATGAACGTTTGCATGCTTGAATTCAAGAATCAGACTGTACCAGCACTTTGCATATGCAGTGGCTTATGTCGTGCATGCATTAACCTGAAACACTACAGTATTAACGACTTACATACGTTATCTACACAAGTGTATTGCCGAAATTTCATTACTCTACATTAATTATTTATTGATGCTGCGATTTTTTATCGTTAGTGTATCTTCCTCGACGACAGTGGTACCTTCCAGCGGAATATCCGTGCCACGAAACCAGAATTGTGCTTCAGTCGTTTCAGATATGAATACACGTTGTCTTGGCCTTCATATTCGCCTGATCTGAACCCAAGGAAAACATTGAGCCGTGTATCGACTCGTGCTACACCTTGTGTTTAGATTGCATTGGTTCCTATTCTTCCCCTGACATGCTTGTTTGATATGTTGTCTGTCATTAAGTGGCTGCTTGGTTGTCTTTTCCCTCTGCTATCGATATCTTCGTTTTTGCTTCCGGGAAACTGTTATGGAGGAAGTGAGATCTTTCACTGGTTGTAGCCTCGTGTGGTGGCGCGGAAGTAGGGGGTTGCGCGCTGAGAGTGTGGTGGACACAGGAGGGCCGTGTGCCTCTCCAGCGCGAAGCATAGGTGATCGGTTGTGCCGAGTCGCCACGTGATGTATGTCGGTTGTGTGTAACGAGCGGGTCGAGTTGACGGAAGAGCTCCCCGCGTGTTGGTTGTATACAGAATCGCCCCACGAGTAGTTGCTGTTCATTTCGCCTTTGGGACGTTAACAAGCTTCTTTAAATCCTCCGTTTCGACACTGGAGTTTAAAAGGAGACACCTAACATCAAGGAGCGGTCAATACCCGTCAACGTTGCAGAGAAGACGTGAACTCCGGTGACAGAGCATCTTGTCGCGTGACCGTAGCGTGTTGGGTACATTGGCGAAGCGTGCGCGGTCGGATGTGTGGATCCTTGCTATCGGAGGTCGTGTATTGCCTGTTCGAGCACAATTACAAGTTAAGTTCGTGGAAGGTTTAATCATTAAGTAATAATTTTATGTTACCAGCGTCTCTTCTGCCTTGTGGCCTCCGGCGACCGGGTTTCTTGTCCCTGGCACTGGTGTAATTGAACACAGTGGTCTTTCCTCCTACTCTCGTTACTGTCGGATGGGAGGTGTAGTTTTGGCAGTTTAATTGTTTCGCTATTCTGTCGTGGGTTATGAGTAAATTCATGCTTCTTGTTGTTTGATCATGTGGTCGCTCATTCAGGACCGTGTGGTGTAATGTTTCCTTGCACGAGGTTAGCTCTAATTCTGTCAGCAAGTTAAGCTATCTTATAACAAGTTTTCGCTGGCTAAAAGTCGGTGCAGTGACCAGCCTGAGTGTGGCAATTGTGTTTACGGGCGTATTTAAATTGGTCAGTATTCTGTCTAGCCTGAGCATCCCTGAGCGGGTGATTTGTGGCCGCCTTACACGGGTCCGTCGTATCTGTTATGTTCTAATGATATTCCAGGACACTTTTGTTTAAAATTTGTTTTAAATTCCTTCAAGTTTGTAAATTCCTTTAATTTCCATTAATCGTGGGTTTAATTTTTTTAAATGGCGGTGTTGGTAGCTTCACTAGCTCACCGTACCTTATTAACAAAGTTCTGTATTTACTTTAGTAGCCTGTTTACTAATGTTCTTTAAATTTTTTTAAAATTGGTGTATTGCTATAAATTACTTTGATTGGCGTTAGTGGCGTGTTTTGAAAGGTAGTTTATTGCCGTACTGCTGGCTTCTGTGTTTGTTAAAAAAATTTTTTAAACTGTTGTATTGCTATAAATTACTTGATTGCCGTTAGCGGCGTGTTTTAAAACGTTGTTTATTGCCGTACTGCTAGTTTCCGTAAGATACGAATAAAACATTTGTGAAAATCTCAACCCGACAGTAAACTACTAGAAATTTGGCCCCGTTTCCCAATTTGTGGTGTGGCTAGTAGTATCCGTAACCACTGTGTGTTGTAAACTCCCAGTAATAAATATAATTATGTATAGCATTGACATTTAGTGTAACCTCCCCACAAAATAAATTCCGTAAACTACCAATAACAAAATGTGACTAATGCCCTAATAAAAAAATGTGACTCATAGATAGCCTTTCAATAATTGTGTGTGAATTTAAACTGGTAAATTTTGGACGTCAGCAGTACTGTGTCATGACCCTGAAAGATCATACTGACTAAATTGAAAATTCTTACCTCAATGAAGTCGCCGGATAACGCGTATATATCTGCTCCTATATGAAACTAAACTTTTCTGGCACAGCCCAGTGCAATGCTGGCCGATAGATTTGTCATGTATAAAAGGAAACAACTGATTTTTCTTTACAATAAGCGGGATGACCATGGATTGGAGAAATTAGTAAATTCTTTAAATTGAGATGAATGATAGTCAAAAGTTAATTTTTATAAAAAAGATTATTATTAAGAGATTTTTTAAACATTTACATGGAATTGATAGAACAATATCACATATGCGCGAGGCTGCTTTTACCTTATATTATATCGCTCAGGCTCCGCGATCGCTCCCCACGACCGGCCCAGCCAACTCGATACACACGACTGCTCGTTACTACTACTACAACTGACCCACAGTTCCTACTGCTGACAAAACTGCTCTTTGGTCGGAGATTCTCTTATAGTTTACATATCGCAGGCAGCGCGTGAACAATCCATCGAAATTACATCTGCTCGAGTGCGCTAGCAATATGTTCCTTAATCACGGACCTCTTACAGTGTGTCAACATGTAAAAGTCGATCGGGAGCTCGCTCGGCGCCCAATACGCGTCGGGTGGTAATTTATGGGAATTACGTGCGTAGATATCTACATACCTCAGCAGGAAACCTACCAAGGACTTGTCAATCCATGACACGCAGAATCACTTCTGTGTAGCGTTCGAAGATGGAGCAACACGCTATTAATCTCCTTCTCACAATGTTTTGGCTCTTGGGTGTATGTCACAAAGATAAATTCGCACTAATTTAACGCTGCCATAAAAATATGTAGAGACTGTGGCAGAGACAGATGCAAGTGCAATTAGCAAGTGGGGCCCGTGTTGCGCGACTTCCGACGGGGACAATGGCGGCAGCGGTCGCGTCAGATAGCATCTCCATCATGTGGTGGCCAGCGCAGCAAGGCAGGCGGCCGAGGCCCGGCTCCCCGCCGTGTGTCCATATTTGACAGCAATCCGGGAAACCGGGTTCAAATGCTTGACCAAATGCGAAGCCGGCCGAGTAATGTATGCCGCGCTGCCCCTCTAGGGCAGACTCGCAGATTCGGAGGCACGCACTTTGTTCGCGTCTTTCAGGGAGGCGGCTGCCGCCCGGGTGGCTGGATGGCTGCCCGGATCAGCCCGTCTTTCCCCGCTGGCCTCTGGCTGCAGCGAGGGGTCTGCCTGTACCTCAGCCCGTCCCCACGTCGCTACCAGCGGCAAGCCTCTCACTCGAGTGGGTCACTCGCGTTTCGCGACCTGCAAACCACTGAAACTCCTGACCAGCTCTGATATACAAAATAATCACGTCTTTCATTTCTAACAGTATATTCGGTTCACTCTTTCTTTTAGCGCAAGTTCCGCGATGGCATGCCAAATCTCACGCGTACAGCGCGTGTTGGCCATGGTCCGGCCTGCCACTCGACTTTTTTCGATCCTTCTCGGAGATACTCGTTTATTCACTGCAGTGCAGCATTTTTCGATCGGCACAACTCTCTGAGTTCGGCAGAATCGTAGTGTCAGCGCTATTTACCCTTCGCTGATTGTTCGACGTACAAAGGACGTTCACAAGTCCAGTGGCTGTTTCCACAAAAAGAGGCAATCTGGCCATCTAGTGTGGCAATCCTTTAAAATGTATGGGAATGAGAGAAGGACGAGGATATTCAGTTCCCGTAGGCGACGGGTACTGCATATTTGTTACGCAAATAAAATTACAATACCATGCATACCTTTACCGAGGAATCAAGCAGTATATTGCTCCCTCCTACGTATATCTCGCGAAGAGACCATGAGGATAAAATCAGAGAGATTAGAGCCCACACAGAGGAATACCGACAATCCTTCTTTCCACGAACGACACGAGACTGGAATAGAAGGGAGAACCGATAGAGGTACTCAGGGTACCCTCCGCCACACACCGTCAGGTGGCTTGCGGAGTATGGATGTAGATGTAGATGTAGCTGTAGATGTAGAAAGAATTTAGAGATATAGTTTACAATGAAAGAGCAAAAAATTACAATGACCGACAGGCGGGATTCATTGTTCCGTACATCAAGAAGCACTTTGTGGTACATTTGAAGGCAGGGAGCACGTGATGAAATTGGTGGTACGAACAGTAAAGTTTCTGAAGCGGATCGCATCATTTTATCGTCAGTTCAAACGATCATCAATGGAACTGGACGAATACTATGGAGATTTCATACATTACTGTAAAGTACATTGGTTAAGGGTACGCCTGAAACGATTTTCCAATTTAAAAGTCGGTATTGTTGACTTTGAGGAGGTAAGAGGAGTGCAGGAACGCAAATGAGAACATCCGGAAAACAAAGCAGACGTCGCTTTTTAAATGTACTTGACTGCCTACCGCCCACAGAACGACATTGCAAGATAATTTCTTTCTGATTTGATGGGGATTCATTTTAAAAGAGACTCGTGTTATGGAAGGGACACATACCGACAAAGATGGTCCAGTTGCCTAAACCCACTGGCGTTTAACAAAACGGCAAGGTTCAGGACACTGCACATCATACACCTCTTTTAGAGCTGTTTTTCGGGACCGTTTACCATTTATGTTTAAAGCGCCCCTATGCATTTGATGATATAAATATTTGATCTGAAAGGTAATTACCTTGTTAAAAGACAAATATCTTTAACCTTAAAAGTGTCTAGTACGTATGCATTGGTTCCCTCAAGAAGAGTTTTCACGTCTCCTTAATGAGGCTGCAACAGTGTTACAATATTTCGATCAACACATATGTGTGAAAGACGTTCTTTCGATTACGAAACTAAATAAGTCACGATTACCTGGCAACCTGAGTGCGAAAATCTGCGTAATTGTCTGTATCTGTCTGCCTACAGTTTGTGTCAGGAAGAAATTTCTTCAGCATGCCAAATAATACCGAATTTTTCTTTTTCGATCTATTGAGAAATTTGAAAAATAAAACAACGTCGTACGCAGTGCGACTGCACCGCCGTTCAAATGCGGCGCGTCCGCAATTTCGCCCCCCCCCCCCCCCGTCCTCTTCTTCATACTAGCGACCTGACAGCGTAGCACGGCGGCAGGAGAAATGTGCCAGCAAGTTGGAGCGTTATGCCAGTTGTGTCAGGACATGGCTCGTGTACCGAATTCTTGGCCACACCTGTTTTAGCAGAACTTCTTTTTATATGCCACATTTTAGACAAGGGGAATGGGATGTCACTGCTCTCATAATTCTAATTTCTTGCATACATTTTTCAAATTTGAAGCTTGATGTTTTCGGAAAACCTTGCTCACCATTGATACGAGAAAGAAAATGTTTTACGGGACGGTAATACACTCGTTAGAACAATAACGGATTTTTTACTTTGCTTCAGGGGGGACCCAATGGATCCTATAACACATAAAATATTAGTTCATTTTATTACAACAGAAATGAGAAGAATTACTTAACTTTGTACAATCCATTTCCACAAGAGTGTTATGAGTATTTACAACTCCCTCTGAACATTAACGAATCACTTGATACAGACAAAATATGTCTCACTCAGATTACATTTAACCTTAACTTCCATGTTGTGTTCTGCCTAATACATTGATCACACAGCTGGTGGGCTACTAGAAGACGATGCGGCCGTCTTACTTGGTGATTGCTGGCATCGTGGACTGGTGCTCAGCGTTTTTTTTTTTTTTTTTTTTTGTTTTTTTTTTTTTTTTTATCGTGCAATGTGTGGGCTTTCAAATAATGAAATGCAATGGTGTGGTGCCCCTCATCTACGTACCTCAGACTAAAAAGTTGAATTATTAAAGTTTTGGCTGGTTTCGTTGTCTAGGGGTTCGGATACGTAGTTGCCGCATTACAAGCTAAATACTGCTGAGTCTACAGTACACAATGTGAATGTACACATGAATCGAATGGTCAAAGGTTCCTATCACTCGACAATTGCGAATGTAACGTAGAAATTTATAAATGAAAGACTGCAATTAAATAAAATCTGCAGGTACTATTTTAACGACTGTAAGTGATGAGTATGATAGCAGACTTTCTTTTGAGAATACCGTATGTTTCAGAAAAACACTTATTGGTGTCGATGGTCCAGCAGTTAAATAAAATATAGGCTAAGTTGAATAACAGGGAAACAATAGATTCCTACTGCACGTAATTAGTTATGAACAGCAACATAGCTCACAAAATATACACTTCTAAACGCATACTACGTCTTCGCTGTAGAAGCCACGGAAATCACACAAGAGCTACGAAATATTTCTATCTCGCGCGACCACGCCCAAACTGCTCCAAGTCTTTCCTGCGACTCAGCGTCCGTCGCGCCGTCGCGTCCAGGACTTCCCGTGTCCTGTGCGACTGTCCCTCACGCCGCACTGCCCAGAATTCCCTGTCCTCTCTCGAAATGATGCTCTTCTCCCACTTCCATCCAGTCTCGCCAGTCACGAGCGCTGTGATAGGTTAGAGCGCTCGGGGCATGTCTTCAAGCCAACGCGCCCTCACAGACATAATGAAACACATTCGAAATACTGGATTTACATTTAAATAACTTGAAATTAAATAAATATTCCTACGGCTGGACCATAAATACACTCTAACACACATTATTAAATACATAAACAAATTAAATAAACATTTATCAAAGGAATAGAACAAAAGGTAGGACAGTAGCTTAATGTCTCTGTGCTTTCTAAAACACAGTAAGTATTTAACCAATTTCTTCATGAATAGTATATATCGGATATAAACAAATACATAGATGAATAAATATATTTATAAGCATGCTGCTACCGTTTTTTCGTGTAACTGTGGAGTACTTATAGCCTGACGCGATGAATAGTATTAGGCCAATTTGACCTCCAATAACTCGTGTACTATTAAAGTTACTTACCTGTAGTTTATAGGCCGCCTGTTGTTGCCGTGCGGTTCTAGGCGCTTCAGTCTGGAACCGCGTGACCGCTACGGTCGCAGGTTCGAATCCTGCCTCGGGTATGGATGTGTGTGATGTTCTTAGGTTAGTTAGGTTTAAGTAGTTCTAAGTTCTAGGTGACTGATGACCTCAGAAGTTAAGTCGCATAGTGCTCAGAGTAATTTGAACCATTTTTTTGTAATTTATACTAATTTAGGTTTACACTACTAGCCTTCTAACGACACGCCGATCGACAAAATCGGATGAACCGTTTAGGTTTTGGAAATTCGTTGCTGGGTGTTACTTGTGTAATTTACAGTCAGATACTAAACTTTAAACTAACAAAGATATTGAAAATCTGAATCGTCGTGCAAATAATGGTAATGTACATGTTTTTTTTTTGAGGTATCATGATTCATCTGGCTACTATTAATTTCTATACGAACTGTGAAATGTCTGCCATTAAGGTTTCATAAAGTCCGCTATCTTTGGCTCTCCCCACGTACAAGTCTCTTTTATCGACACAGCGTCACCAAGGAATTCCCAGCCACGTGGCTGGACCATGCGCTAGGGCTACCCCTCTCGTCCGGCTAACGTTCGGCATCACGTGTTTGCTGCCGGGCGGCCCGTGCGGCCACGCCAACTCCGAACTTATAATATTTTCAGAGTGCCACAATTCGCCCGTTACCTCACAAATTACATCATTGTAATGACATAATTGGAGTGCACGTTGAAAGTGTGACGGTGGGACTTGAAGCCCCGTGCCACCCTCCGACAGTGGAGGTTCAAGGTAATGCGCAAGAAGGAACACATTTACATAGGTAGTGATACTGGTGGCCGCACTGCGGGCGTCACGTGACGAGTGTCCATTATCAAGACTGACACATTTTTAGTAACCGTAATAGGGCTATAGTTAACAATGGTCTGAATCTGATTTCTCGAGGATGGTAAGAAGAACAGGGTGTCGGTGCCACTGCCGAGGAGTCATGGTGTCAGTACGGTGTAAGCCAGAAGACCGTGTCGTGCAGGACATCCACTTTGTCATAGAGACATATTGTCTTCTCTCTAATGGAAGTCTTTAGAGGTACCGCGTCGGTCTCCTCGTGCTCAGCGGTACGGTGTCCGGCCGTAAATAGGAGGGCTGTTGCGGCGGCGTAGTGAAACTTTTCTGGGCGTGGCTACGCTGGTGTCGCTCATTCGTCGAGGCGGCTTGCAGAGACTGCCTTCTCTTGTGGTTACGTTGCGAGGTACTAATCTGGCTTCAGCACCTCGCTCCTCCGACGACACCGCAGAAAACATCGTCTGGATCGTTAAATACATGCCGTTCGAAAAAGATTTTTCAGACTTGTACATCCGCTAAGACAGAAACTTGGAGTGAATTCTGACTTACGCAAGGAAAAAAAAGAACGTTTCCTAATTTTCGATATCAAAAGACAGTCACAGACAAACGTGTATTAAACTACTACAGAAATGTAAGGAACCAAAGGTTATTAGGATAGTAGGTAAACAGTAACTTCCCTCTGTCCGAGAGAACAGACACCTTACATGTAAAATATACACAACTTGATGGCGAGGAGGAGTGCGGATGCACTCTTCGTTCGAACTCTTGTGGGAATCAGGCGACACTGCGAGCAATGAGGATAATGGAAAGCAGACAATACTTATGTAGTGTGCGACAGATGGAAATTTGGGTTGACGGCAATCTTGCTCAAGTAGCCGACACGTTTAACACGTTCCGTGCCCCTACCCGCCAGGCGTGGCAGCTCGGGGAGAGGCTGGTGGCCGGCGCCACTCCTAGCCTGTTATGTCTATCGGTGCCGCCTTTGTTTTGTTTACTGTGCGGGTCGGATTTGCTTCAGTCCGTACCCGGGCACTCTGCACTGCATGTCGGACAAAAAGTAGCCCAGGTTTCATATTTTACCTACATTTTCGGTCGAGCCTATAGAATTAGAACCTTCTGGTAAGTCACAAGAAGAAACTTCATCTTCTCATTCAACTGGAAAAAAATATTAACTGTGAGGGATGAAGTGGAGAACAAAGAATGCTGAGACATTGCATATATTCCTCGTCATTAACTTCAGAATATTTCAATGAGAAAAAAATACTTTATTGAACATCTAGTGAAAATACTAAAATTTATGATATCGAATATTAGGTATTTATGCAAAGCGTGCAGTGAACAAGACACTATCAATGCCTTCTCTGCGTGGTAGGAATGGAAATACTATCGGAGGCAGTGCTACCAAAGCAGAGTTACTGAACACGGCCTTCCGAAATTCCTTCATCAAGGAAGACGAAGTAAATATTCCAGAACTGCCAATATGAGTAACTTAGAAGTTGATATATTAGGAGTAGTGAAGTAACTTGAATCAATAAAAGCAAGTTCTCCAATCCAGACTGTGTACCAAGCAGGCTCTTTCAGAGTAAACTGATGCAATAGCTTCGTACTTAACAACTATATACAACCAATCGCTCGACGGAAGATGCGTACCCAAAGACTGCAAACCTGCACAGGTTACACCAATATTCAAGAAAGGTAGTAAGAGTAATCCACTAAATTACAGGTCCAAATCATTAACGTCGATATGCAGCAGCATTTTGCAACATATTTTGTGTTCGAACATTATGAATTACTTCGAAGAGAACGATCTATCGACACACAGTCAACACGGATTTAGAAAACATCGTTCTTGTAAAACAGAACTAGCTCTTTATTCACACGAAGTTTCGAGTGCCATTGACAAGGGATTTCAAAATTCATTCCGTATTTGTAGTTTTTTTTTTGATCACTATGGGACTTGACATCTGTGGGCTTCAGTCCCCTAGAACTTAGAATTACTTAAACCTGACTAACCTAAGACATCACACACATCCATGTCCGAGGCAGGATTCGAACCGGTCACGCGGTTCCAGACTGAAGCGCCTAGAACCGCACGGCCACACCGGCCGGCGTATTTGTAGAGTTACAGAACGTTTTTGACACTACCACACAAGTGATTTTTAGTGAAACTGCTTGCTTATGGAATATTTTCTGAGTTATGTGACTGGACTTGTGATTTCCTGTCAGAGAGGTCACAGTTCGTAAAAATTGACGGAAAGCCATTGAGTAAAACAGAAGTGATTTCCGGCATTCACCGAGGTCGTATTACAGGCCCTCTGCTGTTCATTATCTATATAAACTATTCTGGAGACAATTTGAGCAGCCTAGTTTGTTTGCTGATGATGCTGTCGTTTATCGTCTAGTCAAGTCATCAGAAGATGAAAACAAATTGCAAAACGATTTGGAAAAGATATCTGTATGGTGCGAAAATTAGTATCTGATCCTAAATAATGAAAAGTGTGAGTAGATCCACATTAGTGCTGAAAGGATCCGCTAAACTTAGATTACACGATAAATCAGTCAAATCTAAACTCCGTAAATTCAACTAAATACGTAGTAATTGCTGGCCGAAGTGGCCGTGCGGTTAAAGGCGCTGCAGTCTGGAACCGCAAGACCGCTACGGTCGCAGGTTCGAATCCTGCCTCGGGCATGGATGTTTGTGATGTCCTTAGGTTAGTTAGGTTTAAGTAGTTGTAAGTTCTAGGGGACTAATGACCTCAGCAGTTGAGTCCCATAGTGCTCAGAGCCATTTTTGACGTAGTAATTACAATTATGAACAACTTAAATTGGAATGAACATACAGAAAATTTTATGTGGAAGGCGAACCAAATACTGCGTATTATTGGCAGAACAGTTAGAAGATGCAACATACCTAGTAAAGAGACTGCCTACACTAAGCCTGTCCGCGCTCTTTTGGAGTACTGCTGCGCGGTGAGAGATCCTTACCAGATAGGATTACGGAGTACTTCGAGAAAGTTCAGAGACGAGCAACACGTTTTGTATTATCAAGAAATAGGGGTGAGACTATTAATGACATGATACACGATTTGGGGTGGAAATCGTTAAAAGAAAGGCTTTTTCGTTGCGGCGGATTCTTCTCACGAAATTTCAATCACCAACTTTCTCCTACGAATGCGAAAATATTTTGTTGACACCGACCTACACTGGGAGAAACTATCATCATAATAAAATAAGGGAAATCAAACCTCGCAAGAAAATATATAGGTGTTCTTTTTTTGCGTTCTCTCTTCAAGATTGAAAGAAAGCAAATTATTGTGAAGGTGGTTTGTTGAACCCTTTGCCGGGCACTTAAGTGTAGACATAGTTAATAAAAGAGAAAACGAACTACGAAAGCTACGCATTTTCATTGATACTTATTACAAATTTACCTTCAGCAAGAAATAATATCCTTTTACGCCCGCGTCTGTTTTGAGTAATGTCTAGAGTAATGTCTACAAAAATGAAATTTGTGTGTAGTCGCGTTGAAATGTTATAGATAAAGAATGTGAGACGGATGTTACGATTAATCAAGGAAAACCCCCTGTTGGGAAACGGGGCCTAAATTAGTTGGTTACTGTTGAGTTGCAATTTACAGTTTCTTTATTGATTACTTCACCCATTAAAAGTCATTTCTTTACCACTTGACCGGGAACAGATCCAAAAAAGCTAGCAGGCATGAATGCTTTTTCAAAACAATTTACTTTACAGTTAACAGCCAACCTATTTTACCTAAAACCGGCTTTGATAAAACATTTGATAACAAATCAAAATTTTCCAAATAATGAAATTAAAAACTTTACTTTACCGATAATAGCCAAGCCTTTTGCTTAAAACAGACTTTGATAAAGCATTTAATAACAAAATTAAAGATTTCCAAGTAATGAAACAAAAACACCAATTTGCATACAATTTGGCTACCGAACATGTAGGGAACCACTTCTTCTAAATTTTGGCACAGCAAGATATTAATTACAAGGGCTCGCTAACAGGGAGGCAGAACTAGCATTTTCAGAGGATGCCAAGTAGATTAAAACAATCAAAGTAAAGATACAGTCATTCACCTTTTACAATAACTAACAATTTTAAAGCCACGTAATTTTTTTTAAAAAAAGACCACCAATGAAAGGCAAACTTAACCTTTTCAAACAGTGGCCAAAAACAGAGTAAAATACAACCATTTAACACTTTACAATAACTAACAACTTTAATACCATGTCCTGCCACCAAAATGTCCTGGGACAGAAATAATTAACCGACGAGGGTGTAAGGGCGGCCACTATTGTCTCCCGAAGGATACTCAGGCTAGAAGCAGACTAACAGACCCACAACGCCTCACATTCAGGAATCACATCGACTTCAGCGAGGCCAGGGGAGGAGGAGGAATCAAATCAGGAACCATAATCCCTGCCCAAAAATACACTTCCTCCCAAGCAGTACTAATAAGAAGTCAAAAAATCACTGTCTATAATTACACCGGCGACAGGGACAGGAAACCCGAACGCAGGAGGCCACAAGGCAGGAAAGACGCTGGTTGCACAAACCAAAATTCTTCAATTAACATCTAAACCTTTAACCAACTTAACTTGCAGTTTATCAGAGAAACAGCAGGTGAACCCGACCGTGTCCACGTCGCCAGCGTACCCAACTGGGCACAGTCACACAGCCACGCGCTCTGTCACCGGAGCCCTCGTCTTCTCTGCATCCACGGCGGCGGAATACCACTCCTCAGGTTAGGCGAGCTACTAGTCCATCATTCCCGCCTCCAGACGGGAAATTTAAAGACATCCGTTGCCGCTCCCACCAAGTAGTGACTCCGAACCACAGCCGTGGCCCCCGGGTGTTCACAGCAAGAGCTTACAGCCTTGTCCCGTCAACTCGTCCCACACGTCTCGCACCGTCAGGATAGACCACGCGGCTTCTCAGAACAACAGCCAACTCTCCACCGCCACGCCACGCCGCGGTCTCATCGCACGACATTCTCTAATTCCCGATTTTAAAAACCGACCTACCGACTCGTCACCGCTAGCAACCAACCGGCCATCCCCCCTAAAATTCTTATTCCCTTACACAAGGCTAACAGGAAGCAACGACTCGAAGACCGATAAGACCTGACATGCCGCCAGAGGGGAATCTCAACAGAATCATACGCAGCATAACGATAAATATGAAAGAATCAGTTAACGGTGGAATGGAAGGACTCAGAAGAATGTTAACAGCGCGATATATGTTGAGAGCCGACACACGGCTCAGAATGATAAATTGAAAACAAATGCACAAGTTTCAACACAAAATTCTAGAAATATAAACCAATAGCTAAACCAGAACCGAAGTTCAGTGCTGGGTGCCCGGGCACGGACTAAGAAAAATCCGAAAACAGAATAGACGGCGCCGATATTAAGAACACGCTAGGCGTGGCGTGGGCCACCTGCCCTTCCCCGAGCTTCCAAGCCTGGCGGGGCGGGGTCACCGAACGTGTTAAGGTGACCGCTCGCATAAGCGGGGTATCCAGGCTCAAGTTCCGATGACGCACAAATTTTCACTTGCTGTCATTGGATTTATTTCAATTCCAGATTACTGCTGATGTCGGAATTTCTCCTTCTTCATTATCACCTCAGCCACACAGACATACCCACCGATGAACACCTAACCTAGTACCAAAGTAAACAGCCTCAAAAAAATTATAATTGGAAAACACACACACAGAGAGATGCCTAGAGACCAGAGCTGAATAGCAGACCCGACAAAAAAATGCCGCCTCAGCCATAAAAATAAAACAAAAAGCCAGGCGATTGCATTTTGCGTGATCGAAATGAAGTACACGTAACGACGAAGTGAATTGGTTGTGTAAAAACATGAAAACGAGAAAGTATTGTGGCTAGTGCGTTTCATATCGGACTCCTGTGTACAGAAGAACACACGGAAATACAGGAACAAAAATTGTGAGTACTAGAAAAATAAATTTTAGCGTGAAAACTGTTATTTATCTCGTTAGAACGATTTGTAAACAACCACAATTACAGGAAATGTATTCAGAACTGCGAATATGCACCACCATCAGCTGTACATTGGAATGACAACAACGAAATTTTCTGCCGAACAGGAACTTGTAGGAACACTGCATCGTTCTTCTTAATGACACAGACATTGCTATTTCGTAATAACCACATTTCTTATAGTGACCACTGATAATACTTTTAACTAGAGTGCAACGTGTTGGATCGAAATTAGACTTTATACTGCCGCAAAAGACGTCATAGATCTCGTAGTACTTTCAAAACCTTTAAAACTGTGGTTGCGGAAGAGAAGTTACTCGATACATTGGAGACACTTCTCCCTCAATTGCAAGTTGTTGTTGTTGTGGTCTTCAGTCCTGAGACTGGTTTGATGCAGCTCTCACAATTGCAAGAGCATGCCGGAAATTTCATTTTTCACTATGACGGAGCACCAATCCATTGGAAGGGAGGGGGGCGGGGGAATTAATGTTCAATGCACAGCACAATCATTACGAACAGATGGGGAAGGAAATTGGTCCTACCCTTTTCAACGGAACCATCACGACATATGCCTCGAGTGATTTCGAGAAATGACGGGAAACCTAAATCAGGATGGCTGGACGAAGATTTGAACCGACTTCCTCCCGAATGCGAGTCTAGCGTGCCAACACTCCAGTGGCACTAGCGTGTAAGAACATGTCACGAGATGTTTCAACGTTGTGTCAGCTTTACACTGAACATCATGACACCAAAATTTTCCTGAACTGCTGTGACGTAACACGCCAGCTATAAGTACAAAGTTTGTTCAAAAAATAATGGGAACTTTCAGAGTTTTGGAAATAATTTTATCATTTGTCTGTATCAATATTATGCCCTTCAAAACAGGCCTTACTAGATTTTATACACTTTTGCCAGAGCTTTTTCTAATCCGCAAATACTTTAGGAACTGGATCAATAGGATAGCTTTTAGGTCTCTCAGCGATGTGTTTTTAATCTCATCTGTGCTTGTAAACTAGCGACCCTTTATCGTTTTCTTTATTTTTATGAACGGAGAAAACACACATCGGCCCATATATGGCATAGCAATATGTAGAGTAGGGTGTCATTACACTATCGCTTATGGGCAAAAAGTCACAAACAAACAAAAAACTGAGTGAGTTGTAACCGCTACCTTCCCTGCTTGAGAAACTGGAAGGGAGATAAAAAATGTAAAGAATATACTCGTAATCCCCTACCACTTTCCAGTACGAAATCAACTTAAAACAAACAAACAAAGACCGTCCGAATAGGGCTTTGAAGGCCCAACGGTACCGACCTGCCTCCGTGTCATTCTCAGTCCTTATGCATCACAGGATGCGGATGTGGAAGGGCATGTGGTTAACACATCGCACTCCCGGCCGTTGTCAGTTTTCGTGACCGGAGGAAATCCACTCAGTAGTACTAATTTCTGTTACCCCGCACTGGTGTTGGAGAGAAACGCGAAGTTAGAGACGTGGCCCACAATCATTCTGAAAAGTCGAGTGCATAATGCGATCGGCCAATCTCGATATGCCTTATGGTTAACTGAGTATCGGACTTCGTTTCTAAGACACTGTAGGTTCACTGGTGCAAAATAAAACATCTGATAATTAGCTAATCAATATTTGCCTCATTGCAATGGCGGACGGGCTCCATGTCTGCACTTTTACATTTATTCCACGAACAGCTGCAATCAAAGCCGATATTACAATAACTTAATACAAAGATGTATGTTTGGGTTGTTAAATAAATAAATCTTGATATAATATAATGATAATATATGATAATATGTTCATTATTTTTACCCTAACAAGATAGATGCGTACATGACGAAAGCTGCTCGAGAAAAGACGATGCGAAATAGTAAGGCATTCCTTGCTGGCCACGAAAAAAATAAGAAAAAGAGATCGAGCCTGCACCTTCCTTTATTCAAATGGTTCAAATGGCTCTAAGCACTATGGGACTTAACTGCTGAGGTCATCAGTCCCCTAGAACTTAGAACTACTTAAACCTACCTAACCTAAGGACATCACACCCATCCATGCCCGAGGCAGGATTCGAACCTGCGACCGTAGCGGTCTCGCGGTTCCAGACTGTAGCGCCTAGAACCGCTCGCCCACTTCGGCCGGCTCCTTCCTTTATTACCACAGAAAGTATTACTAAGTACTTACACTTTGTGGGCACTCTAGTCCATACATTTCATAAACATAAAGAAGCAAAACTATTTTGAGGGTCTTACAAGCGTGAGCAGGTGCATTATCGTGCTGTTAATGCCATGTATTGATAGTTTCGCAAGTCCGGGCGTTGTTTTTTTATTGCTTTTCGCAAACGTCGTTGAGATAATAATACTCATAATTCATCGTCTGACCTTGTGGCAAGAACTCATGACGCACTGTGTCGTTAAAATCGAAGAACACCTGCATATCTGACAGCATTTATCGAACTTTCTTCTGTCTCACAGATCCACGATACTTCCTTCGGAAAGATTGAGACATTGTTTCGACGTAGTATTCGTATGCTCCATGTTAAAACATATTTCAATAGTTCTACATCGTTTTTGATCTCACCTACCCACTCTCGAGCAGCTTGTATTTGCCCGTAGTTTTGTTCGAAATTCAAAAATTTTGAAACGAAATTTGCTGTGGCAAATTTAATATCCAGACATCTGAAAAATATCCTGGAACGAACTAATTGATACGCCAACATTGTCACCTAGTTCTCTGGTTAGGATTCGGGGATCGTTCATAATCATTTCTTCCACTTTTTCTATGAGTTCATCGATTGCTGATTGCTGGGATTTAGGGCAGTCTTCATTTTCAGCATTTTCAAGGCCTTCTTCTCAACGTTTATACCACTCGTCGAACACTGTTTTACGCGTAGCAGACTCAAAAAGCAGTACTGAACATTTCTAAAGCTCTGTTGCTCTTCATTCCGTTTCTACCGTATAATTTAATATAAAATCTCTGCACATTTTTGTAGAAAAAGGAAATAATCGTCATTACCACCAAAACAAATTGTAGCCCTTTTTACTGCTGACAACAGACAAAATACTCGATATGACTGACTCTGTACACATACTTTTTAGGAATGCTAACCAGTACAACCACGAAAAAATCAGACGAAACGGTCTTATACAACACACTAAATTACAAAATTTCCGTCACTTTTTGGGCACGTCACAGCATTTGACGAAAAACATGTCATCGCGTTCTCTTTCAAGTCTAGTCATCCCATTGCATTTTAACAATGTATGACTAATGTAAATTTTCACTTTAACCAAAATATGTACGTCTGACGGGATATATAATTGCACAACCGAAACAGTGCTACATTGAAATATATCAAACAAAAAGAGATTTCAGTCCAACAAACAACAGCCAGTGGCAGACTATTATCATTCAGAAAGTTATTTTCAGTTTCAAGGAATTCCCTCGGACCGTTTTGAAAAGCTGTTTCTAGGTAAAGAGCGTCTCAGTGTTAATTTTAAATATCATTTCAGATCTGTAGACTACTTACTGTGCATACAAACTGTCACTACCTCACACTTAAAGCTCATTCCTCAAACATCTGAGCTCTCAACACTAATCATAAAGTTCACAATGGAGTCTGAAATACTCATAAACTTTCTGGATCTTAACATCGATATCAGTGCACTCAAACATTGCTAGAAAATTTGCTCAGTGGAGGTTCTAGTTGGCCAATGTGTATATGCGAAATACACTACTTAACTGGTTGGCTTATTTTATTATGCCGTAATGGTCAGTCATCCAGCAGTGTTGTAAAACTCATAGCTTTATTACACATTTGACCCTGAAACCAGGTAGTCAACTTAGAGAAAAGTACATAAATAAGTAAAATGATCGGATAAATGCTTTTAAAATAATTAATGTTAAAGATTCCAGATGTTTATAGCTTTAAACCCATTTGATTGTTACTGAATAATATTCACAGACGTGTGAATGGTGTTTTCAAGTGCGAGCAAAGTACATTTAGCTGCAAATTAATTGCCGGCCGGAGTGGCCGTGCGGTTCTAGGCGCTACAGTCTGGAACCGAGCGACCGCTACGGTCGCAGGTTCGAATCCTGCCTCGGGCATGGATGTGTGTGACGTCTTTAAGTTAGTTAGGTTTAATTAGTTCTAAGTTCTAGGCGAATGATGACCTCAGAAGTTAAGTCGCAAAGTGCTCAAAGCCATTTGAACCATTTTTTTGCTAATTAATTCACGAAAATCAACGGATAACGTAGCATTAAGCTACGCAACTGCGACGTAAAATTCGGTATCCTGAGTGACCACTGTGGAAACAGGTACGAAGACCATAAAGTTAATGCGTTTAAAATCGTGGAAATTATCGAAAACACAGTCAAATAACGTAAGTTCAGTTAAAAGTTAAAGCACGAATCTCACACAGCTACTCAGTCTCGTAGCTCTCGTAACGAACTCACCAATAACCACCAGCCTAATTGCAGTGACAACCGACTAGCAAAAGGTACCGTGCATTCTAAAGCAAGCGCTTAAGTACTTCCTGTGACATCACAAAATACTCAGTCGATATTAGATACTTAAATAATAATTAACATTCCTGTCTATTCCACATACATATAAAATTTTAGGATACCATTGAAATTATCGCGATCATTCTGTGACCTGTCATTGAAAAAACAAAACGATATTAAACAAGTTATGAACAAAATTCACAAAGCATAACTACATCCAGTTTTACAGAGCGGCTAGCAATTATATAAAATTGTAAATGTACTCCGTGTGAAAAGTTGGAAAACCTGTAATTGTCTCCCACTGCGAAGCATGAGTTTGAAATTTGGCTAAAAGGCGCCTACAATCTTCCTCTGAAACGGTGGAAAACGATGGCACCGGTCTATGTCGCCCGTTGTTAAGTACGTTAAAATTGTAGCTGTCTCAGACTTCGACATCCTTTCATCTATTAATGGTGTCTCATGGCTGCTCCAGCGCCTGAGGGCAGGACCTAACGGCAGACAACCTTTAACCTCCTTCTTACTTATCGGCCAATCCTGCTCGCGATATGAAATATGACTGTGGATCGCGTGTATACCTAATGGATTTTTACTAATTGGATAAGGCTATCTTTCTCGAAGAAGTAATACCTATAAGTAGCAGGAAAGTGAACAACAGACCGTTCTGATGGAAAAGTCTACTATTATAAAAAAAGTAATTAAACCGAACAGCGTTATAATTTGGATAAATGAAAGTTATTTTGTGCATTCACTCACGAACAACACAGGACAGAAAAGGGGTACCACTGATCATGAATCTAAAAGTTACACTAATGAACGAAGAGGAAATAATTAACATTCGCCAGGTCTCTAGGACAATTTACATCCAAAATCCTGCACAACATAATGGGAAAGAAAAACATGTATTGTTAAACACTGAGGTGGCAACTGAAGGTTGTCACGTTTTTTTTACACTTATTGTAAGTGAATACGTAATGATATAGAAAACTGAGAAGTGACTCTAATGTCATGTTTGTCATTAAATTTTGAGAAAAAAACCGAGTAATGATTTGAAAATATAGAATTAAACTGTATGTTAGTGTTGAACTTCGTTACGAGAACAATGACTGTCAGTGGTCTCAACGTAACATCAAAGAAATTTAGAAAAAAACACAAGCACTTTTATTTTGCAGTTACTTATATCGCAAATTGGATTTCAAATTATTGTCTGAACAACTGAGTTTTTGTACTGACTTGCACAGACATAAATAATAGAATACGTACCAAACCAAACAGACATGTACTCCAGTCTGTAAGTAAAATAAATGAAACTTCCACACTCTTAATTTGTGCATTTCTTTAGATTTGGATTTTTTTCCAGAGATTGATTCTCAAAATTGAAAAATGAAATTGCTTTACTTTCCTCATATACTGAAGCCTCTGTTCTACAACAGTTAATTGAAAGTAGACTGAGGCTAAAATTCATTAATAAACCGGCTGCAACTATTCAATTTGTTTCTTACGACACTCTGTTAGCATATAAGGAAAAAAAGGAACAAGGACTATACTTGGTAACAATGTCTGAGGACAACGAGGACACAATTGCCCTGTGTTTAACTGATAATTATTTAAATAAATTTTATGAATCAAATCAAATTTAATTGTCCTGCTGGGTTAGCTGTTAATACTTTCTACCAATGAACAGTATTACTTCAGTGCTGTGCATACGACGAATCTCGGATCCGACGACGAATCTGTGTTGCTGGAACTGCTGCTGTTGTTGGAGGCGGTAGCATCTTGTGGAGCACGGCTAATTACAGGAACGGGCAACTGTAATTAATACGGCCTCTTCTGCCCGTCCACTGTCCTTACTCCTGCTACTAGAGACATCTGCCCGACGCGCGTACATGATGCCGTCGGAATGGTAAACTCCACTGCGAGAGCGTTATCACCACACTTCCGTCTCCCTCTCTCCGTGCGCCCCACGCGACAACTCACTACCCAAAGATTTTACAACGCACAAGAACTGCTATTATCGTTGCTAGTCGATGTAAATAACAATTCTTTTGGCTTTCCCCCAGAGCTTATGAGTTTCACAGTCAGACACAGATAAATACAATGAAATGTCAACATACTTCTACCTAATTTTACACATACAGTGAAGCAATGTCCTTACCTATTGAGAGAAAGCATTTAAATTACAAATATTTACATACAATTCAGCAATATAATTTATATATATTGATAGCAGGTGCCATGCATCCTGCATTTTCGGTGTTACAAACCCCTCTGACACCCATTAGGTCTGGTTGCCTGCTCTCAGGTGCTAGAGCAGCAGCGAGGTAACAGTCAGCTGAGTGCGTACAGTCTGACAGGTACATTTGAAACGTACTCAACAAAGGTGTATGACTGGCACCGAGGGTGTTGCCGAACTGGGGGTCTTAGAGGGATCTTTTTCCATTTTATTCACGCCCATATCAATGTTGCACCTCTCTATGATCACACCACGTAAGGACGTCAAACAGGAAGGCTGAAAAAACACAAACACAGACTGCTGCTCCGGATCATGTTCAGATTCGTCGAACAGTTGTGAACTTTCCCTAGCGATTCTACCTGATATACCACAGCAAAAATTGAGGTTGCACTGCACTCGAAAGGGGTCAGACCAACTTGCATAGTCCAGCGGGTGTCAGCAGTGTCGAACGTCGTTAAGAACGCCAGCCTGTCGCTCATCGCTTAGCGAAATGTGTGGGAATCAACGCTGGCAGAGAAGGGATGGTTTCAATGACGCCGTTTGTGCCGACTCTCAGTGGCTTTTCGTGTGGATTCTGAGTGGCAGTGTGTCTGAAATTTTTTCCTCGGCCACCCCTAAGGAAACGGCGTGATTTCAGCGCTGGCCGTCACGGTTCTGACCTCGATCGTGGAGACGTCAAAAGAAGGATATGTGGGCAACAGGGGGTGTGAGAACTTCTCATCATGTGACATGCCCACGATGGCGCTGGTCAGAACTGTGGTTTGGTGCCAGTGTGACAACATTAACCCATCGTATACGTCACATGAACTTCAGAGCTGTGGTTTCTTTTTGCCAGGTGTCGATATCTTGCTGTCTGAAGCGTTAATGAAGCTGAGGTAGACGTTGCAGGGGGCAACGCTTTTACACGATTACAGCATTACAGAGGACGGATGTAGGGACTTCTAAGCCCAGTTTCAAACTTACGTGTCGTGACGGGAGACAGTTAGAGGTTTTGATTTGGAAAAAGTGAAACTTTTCTTTTTTTGCTCTGAGTATATGAGCAGTTTGAAGAGCCAGTATCCTTCTACTCTTTAGTTGGTATCTCTTTTAGTTGTTTTATTCATTATAATGCATGCCCCCATTACGGTTTTATTCAGTGTTATTGATGTACACTTACGTAACTTATCAATTAAAATAAACTGTGAGTACTCGTCAACTGAGAAGATTAGGCAAGATTCTGACAAACTCATGTTCCATTCATACAATTATAACTAGAAGATTTATAGGATTGGAACATCTGCACATCAACTTTTAACAAATTCGTGGGGTGTGTGATGTTATTTCAGTGATTACAAAATCGAGGGAGATTAACAAAGAACTTGACAGTATGAGCACCGCCTCTGCTCTGGGTGCAACCATTGATTCGTTAGGATGCCATAAAGCGTTTTATTCTCTCTGGAGGCAAGCTGGCCAACAACTGTTTTACACTACTGGCCATTAAAATTGCTACACCACGAAGATGACGTGCTACAGACGCGAAATTTAACCGACAGGAACAAGATGCTGTGATATGCAAATGATTAGCTTTTCAGAGAATTCACACAAGGTTGGCTCCGGTGGCAACACCTACAACGTACTGACATGAGGAAAGTTTGCAACCGATTTCTCATACAGAAACAGCAGTTTACCGGCGTTGCCTGCTGAAACGTTGTTGTGATGCCTCGTGTAAGGTCGAATTCGGATTGTAGCCTATGGCGATTGCGGTTTATCGTATCGCGACATTGCCGCTCTCGTTGGTCGAGATCCAATGACCGTTAGCAGAATATGGAATCGGTAGGTTCAGGAGGGTAATACGGAACGCCTCGATGGATCACAACGGCCTCGTATCACTAGCAGTCGAGATGACAGGCATCTTATCCGCGTGGCTGTAAGGGATCGTGCAGCCACGTCTCGATCCCTGAGTCTACAGATGGGGACGTTTGCAAGACAACAACCATCTGCACGAACAGTCCGACGACGTTTGCAGCTCGGCGACCATGGCTGCAGTTACCCTTGATGCTGCATCAGAGACAGGAGCGCTTGGTTCAAATGGCTCTGAGCACTATGGGACTTAACTTCTAAGGTCATCAGTCCCCTAGAACGTAGAACTACTTAAACCTAACTAACCTAAGGACATCACACACGTCCATGCCCGAGGCAGGATTTGAACCTGCGACCGCAACGGTCGCGCGGGTACAGACTGTAGCGCCTAGAACCGCTCGGCCACCCCGGCCGGCGACAGGAGCGCCTGCGATGGTGTACTCAACGACGAACCTGGGTGCACGAATGGCAAAACGTCATTTTTTCGAATGAATTCAGGTGTTTTTACAGCATCATGATGGTCGCATCCGTATTTGGCGACGTGGTGAACGCACATTGGATGCGTGTATTCGTCATCGCCATATTGGCGTATCACCCGGCGTGATGGGATGGGGTGCCATTGGTTACACGTCTCGGTCACCTCTTGTTCGCATTGACGGCACTTTGCACAGTGGACGTTACATTTCAGATGTGTTACGACCCGTGGCTCTACTCTTCATTCGATCCCTGCGAAACCCTACACTTCAGCAGGACAGTGCACGACCGCATGTTGCAGGTTCTGTACGGGCCTTTCTGGATACAGAGAATGTTCGACTGCCGCACTGGCCAGCACATTCTTCAAATCTCTCACCAATTGAAAACGTCTGGTCAATGGTGGCCGAGCAACTGGCTCGTCAAGATACGCTAGTCACTACTTTTGATGAACTGTGGTATCGTGTTGAAGCTGCTTACGCAGCTGTACCTGTACACGCCATCCAAGCTGTGTTTGACTCAATGCCCAAGCGTATAAGGGCCGTTATTACTGCCAGAGATGGTTGTTCTAGGTACTGATTTCTCAGGATCTATGCACCCAAATTGCGTGAAAATGTAATCACCTGTCAGTTCTAGTATAATATATTTGTCCAATGAATATCCGTTTACCATCTGCATTTCTTCTTGGTGTAGCAATTTTAACGGCCAGTAGTGTAACTAGTCGTCGATATCCCGGATATTGGCCCTGGGATGCAGCTGGTCCCGCACATGTGCCATCAGGATAGATTAGGGAATCTTGCTGGCGACGGCGGTGCCTCAACATCACGCAGACAGTGTGCCATTAGTGGACGAGAACTGTTCTGTTGAAAAATGGCAGGACAATATTAACGCATGAGAGGTAGCACATGAGGGTGTAGGATGTACATGGGGTACTTTTCCGGCGTCAGAGTTTCTTCAATTAATTCCAGCCGTCACCTGAAGTCAGACTGCATGTCTCTCCACACAACGACATCAGGAGTATCACAGCTATGCTTCTCCAAAACATTGGAAGAATTGGACATATCCCGACGTCGCCGCCATACTGGTCGACGTTGGCCATCCGGCGTAGTGTAGAACAGCAATTCAGCGCTGAACATAGTACGATACATTCATCAACATCCCATGCACCCCTGTCATGGCAACACTCCAAAAGCACTCATTTGTGTCGGGCGTTAATGGCAACCTACAAATGGGACATTAATTTCATGGTCTGGCTGTTGCCAGTATCCGACCAGTAGCGCAGGGAGATCCTTGCAGGGAGTCCGCTACATGTTCTCGGAAGACAAACGCAGATGAAAAGGGGTTACGATGTGCTTAGTGCACAATAGAGCGATCCTCCCTTTTGGTGGTCAGCCGTCGTCGATTGTAATCTTACGACAGTATTCCTGCCCTCACGTTCCCATACCATCCAACACACCCATATGGTCCAAGACCTGCATAGTGCACAATTCAACCAGAGGGCCAAATGGAGATCCATAAAGAGGTCCCTTTAAAATCCTGTCAGGTGTTGATAACGCTGTCTCACGTGAGTAGACCGCATTTCCGTGTGCTACACAGTCATCACTCAACATCTGACACTATCACGCCCATTGTGTATACTAATAATCCCTGGTAACAATGCTAAACACGATCAGCACTAACGCACTGTATTGGGCATCCACCTGCATCTCAAATCTCTTACATACCGGCTACTGATGTGTATGTGTACTAAGTTACATTGACGTCTGACCATGTCTTTTGGGTGCATCACATTTTTGTCAGTCAGTGTGCAAGCGCAAGAGAGCTGCAGGCAGTCGTATGCTGCAAGACAGACGAGATTGCAGAGTACAGACGAGGTTGCAGGGTGGTCAATCAAGTTTCAAGGTACCCATGCGATTTAGTTTTGTAATTAGAGGTCACAATAAAGCAAACACGCTGCAGCTGCACGTCATGTTCACATCGCGACAGGGATTTGAACGGCTTGCACTTCTTGTCTTCCTGACAGCAATCACGGCAGATGCTGAAGAATTTTATCCATCTAAACAAAAATGTAAATGTTAGTTTGTTCAAAATCTTAAACCTCCGAATGCTCTTCACCGGTTTCTTTGAATTGTGACACAACGTTGCACTGGAATACGCCCGTGTTTTTATATAGTTACTGGAGTCTCATCTGTTGGACGTAAATATAATTATATGTAATATGTTATAGGAAAATATTGTTAGGAAAAGTCTTGAAAACCTCTTGTCCAATTTACTTCAAATTTTAGATAGTACGATAATAAACATTAGCAAAAATCTCGAAAAGCTCTTGACTGACTTATTTCAAATTTTTAAACGATACTCTAATGAACAGCAAACGGACATAGTCTATACATCTTTTAAACGACAATGTGAAAGTTTTCTGTTAAAATCATGAAAGATAAAGAGAATTTTGTGCTTTGGTATTCTGTAAAAATGTTTGGTTTTGTTTTCTTTCCCGAAGTCAATTTTAATTACGATATCAGATCATTTAAATCATTAAACAAATCGTTTCTCTCACATAGATACGTTTTCTTTACATATAATTTTACATAAAAATGGTATTTCCGACAATGTGCTCTTTTGTTTTTTTCTTCACAGTAGGTTTTAAAAGACTACAAGGAAGCTGTATTTATCAGCACTTAATTAGAATACTACTAAGGAATTTGAATCGTTGGATAGTTTGTAACCCTACACGCGCGCAAATTAAAACTACGCAAAACACTGTCATTGAAGTATCTGTCATCACAGATCTAGCGGATGGAGAGTCTCACTCACACTTTGTAACCAATGATTCTAGTTGTTTTACCCATTCGCTCTAAGCGACTTCCATTCATTCTCGATCAAAATGTCTTGACAACAACGTTAAACAAGAATGAAGGTCAGAAGGCGGGGGGGGGGGGGGGAGGGGGGGAGTGGACGGGGAAGGAGGAAAGACAAGATCGACAGAGACGAGGAGAAGAGAAAACGGACATAGAGAGGAGAAAAGATGAGATTCACAGAGAAAGCGGGAGGTGAAGAGTGAGGGGGGATAGGACGAGAGGGACAGAGATAAGGGGGAGGAGGAAACGGAAAGAGAGAGTTGGGGAGAAGGAGATTAGACATTTATCCAATATCCGTACATTTTTATGTATTGCGAAGCATTACTGGATTCGTTAGTGTATACCGTATGTATCTCCTGTGGGTAGCTAGGAACATTTTTTTTCGTGTTCCAGCAGATATTTGAAATTTCGTTCTTGGTATGTGTAGCTGGAATCAGTCCAAAAAAAAAAAATACTGGTCATCAGCTCTATCATGGGACGCCTAATTTCCACGGAAAGCGGCGGTGTATTTCCCGTTAAAACAAGCCGATTTTTAAAGCGGAATTTTACGAGTTCATTCGACACAGCCGTCCGAAGCCTAGTGCGATATTCGTTTCATCGATATGTAATAGCAGGGACGGCGGTAGCAGTTAGCGCGGGCCAGGGCGATGCTATCACTGCTGGAGTACTTGATACTCTTCGTGTTTTACTGTTCATATTAATACATGCCGATAAAACGAATATCACACTAAACTAACTGCGGAGTGCTTTGTCGAACAGTTACGTACAATTCACCTTCAAAAATAATTTTCGTTGTAACGTGAAACAAACCGACTCTATGTGTCGCATGAAAGACTTGGACTAACGCCAGCTACACTTCACGAAAACGAAGTTGCAAATATCTGCCGAAAGACCAGAGAAGATGCTCCTGACGATACTCAGGTGAAACGCCACATAGGGTGTTTCAAAAATACTTTTACAAAATGTTTACATAATCAGTGGAGTGAAATGGAGAGAAGACAAGGATTTCTGATCAGATGAGTATAGGATAACATCAACAGCAGCAGAAAATGGTACCATGGCAGTAGGATTCCTTTTGAGTAGAAAGGCACACGGAGTGGGTGTTACTGTGAACTGTTCAGTGATAGGGTTGTCCTCATCAGAATCGACAGCAAACGAACACTGACAACGATAGTTCAGGTATACGTGCCGACTAAGTAAAGCCGGCCGGAGTGGCTGTGCGGTTCCAGGCGCTGCAGTCAGGAACCGAGCGACGCTGGGGTCGCCGGTTCGAATCCTGCCTCGGGCATGGATGTGTGTGATGTCCTTAGGTTAGTTAGGTTTAATTAGTTCTAAGTTCTAGGCAACTGATGACCTCAGAAGTTAAGTCGCATAGTGCTTGTAGTGTAACGACGCAAGTTTTGTATAAATGATTTTCTTTTGACATATGACCATGTGCAGACTTCGTCACCTACGTCAGTTACAATACACTTCAAAATTATTTAAATTCTTTTTAAATTGTCTTTGAATGGCTCTTGAACGAAACTGTAAAACATCATCATTTGAGTCGTATGCGCAGAATTACGTCACTCAGTCCAATTGGTTTGCGCAAACTTTTTCAATTTAGATGTCGTTTGTTTCTCCTCAGAAATTATATTAATGCACGTTATCTGATTTAATAAATATTAGAACCACACTGAATACACTTTCGAGATTCAAACTCGTGATGAACGTTGTCAAAAATTAATAATCTTGTCAAATATATTATTAATTCATTCACATAATTCTTCATAAATAAATTCTCGGAACACGTATTTAAACTTTTGTAGCATCCACTAGTTTATTATCTTCCTACATATAGACGTGAACCTGAGCCTTGACAAGACAGGACTGAACATTTACATCATGATTAAACTTTCTATGACGTCATTGTTGTACAAACATTACAAATTCTCAATCATTTAATTTTTAGAAGCACGACGCATCAACTCGGTTTCAGGATCTTCTGTTGCTCTTTGGCTGTCGACCCGCGACGTATAGTGGCCAGCAATTTTCTCTGTGGTCCCGGCAGCGAAGATGCTGTCTCCGTTCGTTGCGCCGCCCTCTCCGTACATGACACATAAAAAATAAATACAAAACTTTAGATAATTCACAGCTATTACAAGTATTACAAAAATACATAAACAAAACAATAAATTAAACTTATATTCACCTGCAAACAGGGCTGACACTGGTGGATGGGGGACGCTTTAATTTCACGTCCCACTACATACCCCACCCAAAAGCTCAGTTTGTCAGGTTTTAACCGAAAATAAAACTTTTTCTATATACAACATTTAACTGTTAATACATTTTTCTCACATTTTACGTAATCTAGAGTCCTTGCTCTTAGATAGATTCAATCCTTTTATGACGATATTTTTGTGACTATTTGTCATTTACTTTTAATTGTGCTATTATGGTAATTCACAACCGAATATATGGAGATTACTCCTTTTCATTTAATAGTTGCTAGTAAATAATATTTAGTACGTTCTTTAACGTTGTTACATTAGGACAGAGCGTTCAAATTGTGATAGATAAGTTTCAGTTTTAATCATTTACTAGAGTTATTCTTTCCAAAAATGTATATTACTAATTAGTTTCTCACAGTAACTAATAGTACTATTTACTTTACGTCGTTCTTCTTCCTAATGATTTATTTATGCTTGAGGTCAAGAAGAAATCGAGCAAAACTTTCTTTAGAATCTCGGCACGGCTTTCTTTACCTTCGGACACTTTGTTGGGTAATGGCAATTTATTTAGGAGAAACAAGCGAGAGAGCCCCGTTTGGTGTGTTCCATATTAACACTATTACAAATCTCTATTAAAGGCACTCTGCTATGTTCTCGTGAGCCATTCAGCTCTGGACGCCCATGGTCCCTAAAGTTATTAACCATCCCCTTTGGTTCCTACTATCCGAGTAAATATAAAATATACAAAATTCCTTCTGACCTAATAACAAAATTTCTTCCATATAAATCCCCTTTTAGTTATCTTTCTCCTTTTGAAGTACCGATAGATTATTGTAGAACACTTGTTTAAACTTTATGTTATTTCTTCAAAATAACACGTAACTATCACGAAAAACTTCACATGAATAAACTATGAACGCTCTTCCGTATGTAACATATACTAAATATTAACTTATTTAGGAATGAAGGGTTTCATTTGATCAACACTATATAATCCTTTAATTACACCTGATGAAGGTTCCATAAGAAGTAACGCTTTGGGATGAACAATCTTATGTACAACATATGGACCTTCAAAGATAAAGAAGAATTTTCTACATTCCTTATTGATCTTCGAACTTTAGGATGAGATCGTACTAATACAAGATCTCCTACCTGAAATGAGGGTTCTATAGCATCTTGATTATAACTTTTAATTCTCCGTTCAGCATTTTTGACAATCAGTTCGCAAACTTTTTCGTCTGGGATGCATTGTTGGATCTCATTTACTGGTGGCCAAGGTAGAGAAGCTAGTAAAGGCTCACCTATAATTCGTTTGCCTAAAATTTCTATAGGTCATAATCCCGTCGTTAGGTGAGGCAATTCATTTAATATCTTTTCGAATTCAGGCATTAGTTTGGCCCACCGAGTATGTTTATGTGCACAATAAGTTCTACATAATCGTCCTAATTCTTTCATGACTCTTTCTACTAAATTACTTTGAGGGTGATATTTCGAAATTAAGATATGTTTGATTCCATATTGTTTTATCATATCTTGAAACTTTTGACTAATAAAGGCACTACCGTTGTCAGACATAAGTCGTTTAGGAATGCCCCAGTTAACAAAGTAATTTCAGGTGAGACAGCGTATAACGCTTGCTGTATTCGCTCGTTTCAAAGTATATAGCTTCACATGTTTGGACCACCATTCCATTACAACAAACACATAAGTAAATCCTCCTGAACTACGAGGCAGAGGGCCGAAAAAATCTAATGATAGTAGATCCCACAGACCTCGAGAAATTACAGCATATAATTTATAACGCTTAGATTTGTTATTAACTTTAACCTTTTGACAGGTTTCACAAGTCCTAATAATACTTCTCACAATACGGGACATATTTTTGAAATAATAATACTTCATTAGATGTTTAATACATTTATGAATTCCAAAATGCCCGTAACCTTCATGACTATAAGTAATTAATTCATACAAAACAGTTTCCGGGATGCAGATTTTCCATCTCGGGTGTTCCTTCTGTGCTTTCCAATACAGCAAGTCGTTGAAATATAACCACACACCCCGGGTATTAACTGTTTCGTCCCCATTATTAAGGTTTTGTATAAGGTCCCTATATTGATCGTCATTTCTTTGATTGCACCTAATAGCAGTTACTATCCGTTTAACCTTACGATCGTTCTCCTGAGTTAAAAGGAAATAAACATGGTAATTTGTTCCTGGTTCTTCTGCAATATTAATACTCTCCATTCCTACTGGAAGTCTCGACAAAGCATCCGAAACTACATTTTGAGATCCTTTTATATACCTAATTTCGTACTGAAATTCTTGCAAGCATAATACCCAACGTAATAATCTACGGTGAAGTAACCGAAAATTGTTCAAAAAGGTTAAAGCCTGATGATCAGTATATACAATTGTTTTTCTTCCCATTAATAATCCTTTAAATCTTTGAAAACCCCATACCACTGCGAGAGCTTCCTTCTCGGTTACAAAATAATTTCTTTCATGTTTATTTAAAGTTCTACTAGCGAATCCAATAGGCTGATATAATCCCTTTTCATTGGTCAGATCACCTTGGAATATTACGCAAGACAAACCATAATCAGAGGCATCCGTACACATACAAAAGTCCTGATTGAAATCTGGATGGTATAACATTTTGGCTTCTGTTAACGCTCCTTTTATCTTATTAAAAACTTCCTTTTCCTTTTTCCCCAGAGCCATACTGATTTCTCTTTTAATAAATCCAGTAATTTAGGATTAACAATATCCTGCCCTGGAAGAAATCTTCTCAGAAATCCTACCATTCCTAAGAATGATTTCAGTTGTTTCCGATTTCTAGGACTCGGGCATCGAGCAATAGCTTCAATACGTGCTGGGTCTGGCCTAATACCTTTACTGTCCACTATATGCCCCAAAAATCTCACTTCCTCCTTTCCGAAGTAAGACTTAGATAATTTTAACGTAATTCCTCTGTCAATTAAACGGTTAAACAATTCCCGTAATATCGTTACGTGTTCTTCCCACGTTTTAGTTGCTAACAAAATATCATCTACATATAAAATAATCTTTTGTAATAATTGCTGACCCAAAGCAGAATCTAATGCCCTAATGAAAGTTGACACTGATATATTAAGTCCAAAAGGTAAAACTTGGAACTGATATGATCTGCCTTCAGAAAGAAAAGCCGTATATTGCCGTGAATCCGGGTGTAATATTACTTGATGGTAGCCAGCAGTTAAATCCATTGTACTCATATAACGTGGACCCGCAATCTTAAGAAGTACGTCCTCCATAGGAATAGGTCTGTCTCTTTCCATCTCTATAATTTTATTTACTTCACGAGCATCCAGAACCAGTCGTACCCCACCAGTAGCTTTCTTAACTACCCACAAAGGACTTTTAAAAGCACTAAATGATCGTTCGATAATATTTTGTTCTAGCATCTTACTTATTTCTCTACTAGCCGGTTCTCTGAATTGTACTGGAATAGAATAAGGTTTCTTAATGAATGGTTTTTGATCTTTAATCTTAAGTTTACAAACGTAATCTTTAATTCTCCCCGGTTCATCCGAGAAGACGGCGCTAAGTTCTAACAACAAAGATTCCAACTCTTCCTTTTCTTGTTCGGATAGACAATTCGTAGAATAACATTTTTCTTTCACTTCGGTTTCGATACTATTACTAGCCTCACATTGGTATACTTCATATTCAAGATCACTAAAATCTGTTAATAGGTTTATGGTCTGTGTGTACTTAATCTGTAAGCATTCGTAGCAATTTTCAGGTACTTGATTATTAGAAAACCTCACTTTAAAAGCACATGCCTCCTTATGGATGGTTAAGGAAGAGTCTTTAAAATCTAATATAGCTTTATATTTACATAGCCAATCTATACCTAAAATTATGGCCACATTTAAGTTGGCTACAACAAGTACAGAGTGAGCAATTAATTGTTTAACAATTTCAAAAGTTAAATAAACTTCCTCAGTAATATTTTGACTTCTTTTACCAGTAACTCCTATAATTTTCACCCCAGTTACAGGTAAGGTTGAGAAATTCCAATATTTTCTTTTAAGCTGAAATAATTCTTTAGATAAAATACTTACTTCGCTACCCGAATCGATGATAATATTTACTTCGGTATCTTTAATATAACCTTTAATAACGGGTTTATAAGTTATATTCTCCCTTATCTGATTGTCTTCCTGAAGTAAATCTTGTTGCCAATCACCTTCCTTTTGGCAGCTTAATGATAAATTGCAATTGGGTCTTGTATAATCTTGACTAACAGTTCCCTTTAGTTGACCCATACTAAGGGACTTTACTAGTTTTCCAGATTTTCTATGATAACGTCACCTACAACTTGACCTTCATTCATTACTTGAGGATGATTTACCTCATTATCGTTATTGTGTAATTTTTGCATTTTAGAGTTATTACCGCGATTTTGTTGGCTCTCTTTATCTTTAGATTGACGTTTTATATAACAAAACCGGCTATGATTGTTGTTGTTAAATTTTCGTGGTTCTGAATTATTATTATTTCGAGGATTGTCATTTCTACCAAATCTAAATTTCTCGTCTTCCATTTCTCTATTAAGTACATCTAACTGTTCTAAATATCCTAATAATTCGCAAGGTTGTGACCATTCCCTTTCTATCATTCTTTCCTTTACATAATACGGTAATCTACTAATTAGGACTCGTATTAGATGACTTTCAATAAATGATTCTTCAATTAATTTAGCACAGTTTAAATGCCATTCGAAATAATTCCTATAACCTCCCCACCGTTTAGAATATGGAGGAGGGTCTAACAACTCTAAAGTTAAGTGTTGTTGTTTTCCTCTTGACCAATAAATTTGTTTAAACTGCTTAACAAAATCATCCCAGTCCCTAAATTCAGTTCTATGCAGTACTGCCCATTCTGCAGCTTCTGTTTCTAAATGTCCTATTACAAATTGAATCCGTTTTTCATTACTCCATTTCGGAGATAATGAAGTTTCAAAAGCTTTTATAAAGATAATAGGGTGAAGTTCGCCTCCTGGTTTGAATACAGGAAATCGACTTGCTACATTTGAATTTGTCGTTATATCATCCCAACATTCTGCGAGAGACATAGCTGGATTTTGCTTAGATTGCAGAGACGGAGTTACATCGGATTGGCTTGCCGTGATTTCTTTATTTGTATTGTTGTCCGAGCTAGCAAACACGATGCGACTGTTGTCTCTGATTGCGTTATTACTTCTACTACTTGAAATGTTTTCATTATTATCTAATTCCGATAATCGTTTAGTAATTTCCTGTATTCGCATTTCTGTATTGGATACACGGTTAGCTAATATCGATTCTTCACTGTGTTCACGATGTGAACGCTCTGTACCTTCGTCAATGTTATTATGTTAGGAAGTCTCAAGGTTACTGCATATTTCGGTAATTGAAAATTTCATGTTTTCTATTTCAGTATGATCTTTTCTACTCGATGAGTTAATATCTCTAATTCTACATTATCTATTGAAGAAATCTCTACAGGTTTGGGAGAAACCTCTTTAATAAATTCTAGTAATTCTCTACGAACAGTTTCTGTTTGCATAGAAAATTCATCTCGTAACTTATCGTTATTTTTCTCTATTTCATTTACAACTAAGACATTGACATTATCCAGTCTCTTGGTTAAGTCAGTAATATCATTTCGCATGCGAGCTTTCTCCTCACGCGATTCCTGGATATGTTCTTCTAACCTTTTACAATTATCAGCAATCTTATTACTAAGTCCTACTAGTTTTTCCTGCATTTCAACTTTAGAAGCCTCTATTTTATCGCTTAATTCTCGACTGGTTTCATTAAGATGTTCCTGTAACCTGTCTGTAGATTTTGTTAGCTCCTCATTAGATTCCTCGTTAGACTGTTTTAATTCCTGTTTTAGTTCCTCTTTTAATCTAGCAGTAGATTCTTCGCTAGACTATTTTAATCTAGCAATAGATTCTTCGTTAGACTGTTTCAATTGCTCTTTTAATCTAGCAGTAGATTATTCGTTAGACTGTTTCAATTCCTCTTTTAATCTAGCAGTAGATTCTTCGTTAGATTGTTTCAATTTAGCGATCGCCCTAAAAAGGGATCTCACTCTCCTATCGGACATAGATTGCTCTTCGTCTGACATTTCACTTCCCGACATTATTGTAAGATATTAACTAGTTACACGCAGACTTGTAATCAACAACCCTATTAAAGCACACTCCCTATGTACAACACTCCACTTCCAACTTATAACAGACTCACCGGACACTAATATTGTAGTTTGTAGTCCTCAGTGATCAGTGTGCTGCTATGGGCTGCAGAAGTAACAGCCGTCGATGCAGCCGGTGAGATGCTGCGACCCCGCTTCCGCAACCGGCAGGACGCTGAGTCGAACACCGGAGACGTCACTGGCTGCAACCACGCCCGGCCCACCGTTGACAGGCGAAGCCCTCAGCAACACCTCTAATACCAGGCGGAGGAACGCCCCCTAGCTGACGTACTGGGCCTCTTAGTTTAGGAGAAAAAGGTTGTCGGGGTTTGCAGCGTTCGGCTGCTGCCCAACAGATGCGCCTTCTCGTAGAATAACTGCGTGACCGTACTGCTTGGCTGCGCTCCGTCAGCTGCCCACACCCGCGAAGTCGCCGCTGGCTGGTGAAGGCTCCACGAAGACTCGCGTTGACTTCCGAAGGACTCTTGATGTTTTAATTGTTTCGTACCTGTGTGTCTTAGTTGTACACAAGTCCTGTTTATAAGGTCGCCACGGTGTAGTGTAACCACGCAAGTTTTGTATAAATGATTTTCTTTTGACATATGACCATGTGCAGACTTCGTCACCTACGTCAGTTACAACACACTTCAAAATTATTTAAATTCTTTATTAAATTGTCTTTGAATGGTTCTTGAACGAAACTGTAAAACATCATCATTTGAGTCGTATGCGCAGAATTACGTCACTCAGTCCAATTGGTTTGCGCAAACTTTTTCAATTTAGATGTCGTTTGTTTCTCCTCAGAAATTATATTAATGCACGTTATCTGATTTAATAAATATTAGAACCACACTGAATAAACTTTCGAGATTCAAACTCGTGATGAACGTTGTCAAAAATTAATAATCTTGACAAATATATTATTAATTCATTCACATAATTCTTCATAAATAAATTCTCGGAACTCGTATTTAAACTTTTGTAGCATCCACTTGCTTATTATCTTCCTACATATAGACGTGAACCTGAGCCTTGACAAGACAGGACTGAACATTTACATCATGATTAAACTTTCTATGACGTCATTGTTGTACAAACATTACAAATTCTCAGTTATTTAATTTTTAGAAGCACGACACAACAACTCGGTTTCAGAATCTTCTGTTGCTCTTTGGCTGTCGACCCGCGACGTATAGTGGCCAGCAATTTTCTCTGTGGTCCCGGCAGCGAAGATGCTGTCTCCGTTCGTTGCGCCGCCCTCTCCGTACATGACACATAAAAAATAAATACAAAACTTTAGATAATTCACAGCTATTACAAGTATTACAAAAATACATAAACAAAACAATAAATTAAACTTATATTCACCTGCAAACAGGGCTGACACTGGTGGATGGGGGACGCTTTAATTTCACGTCCCACTACATGCTCAGAGCCATTTGAACCATTTTGACTAAAGAAAAATAAAAATATATTCATAGAATATGTCGACCTGGAATAAGCTCTCGAACATATCAAATGGTGCAAGATGTTCGAAATTCTGAGGAAAATCGGAGTAAACTGTAGGGAGAGACCTGTAATATACAACATGTACAGGAGCCAAGAGAGAATAATACTAGTGGAAGACCAAGAACGAACTTCTCGAATTAAAAAGGGTGTAAGACAAAGATGTAGTCTTTCTCCCGTGTTGTTCAATCTACACATCGTAGAAGCAATGGTGGAAATAAGATTCGCTGATGACATTGCTATCCTGTGTGACAATGAAGAAGAATTACAGGATCTGCTAAATGGAATGAAATGGGTACAGAGTATGGATTGAGAGTATATCGACGAAAGTAATGGAAAGAAGCAGAAATGAGAACAGCGAGAAGCTTAACATCAGGATTGATGGTCACGAAGCAGATGAAGTTAAGGGACTCTGCTACCTATGCAGGAAAATACCCCATGACGGACGGAGCAAGGAGGACTTGAAAAGCAGACTAGCACAGGCGAAAACGGTGTTTTTGGCGAAGAGAAGTATATTAGTATCAAACATAGGCCTTAATTTGAGGAAGAAATTTCTGAGAATGTATGTTTGGAGTACAGCGTTGAATGAGAGTGAAACTTGGATTGTGAAAACCCGGAACTGAAGAGAATCGAAAGATTTGCGATGTGGTGTTAGAGACGAATGGTGAAAATTAGGTGGACTGATAGGTAAGGCATGAGGAGGTTCTGCGCAGAATAGAAGAGGAAAGGAATATGTGGAAAACACTGACAAGAAGAAGGGAGAGGGTGATACATCTGTTAAGACATTACGGAATATCTTCCACGGTACTAGAGGAAGTTGTAAAGGGTAAAAACTGTAGAGGAAGACAAAGACTGGAATACATCCAGCGAATGATTGAGGACGTTTGTTGCAAGTGTTACTCTGAGATGAAGAGTTTGGCACAGGTGAGGAATGCGTGGCAGGTCGATTAAACCAGTCAGAAGTCTGATGACTAACAAAAAAAGTCCTTGGCGGCCATGCGATTTCCAGAGTAACCATGGAACCCATGAAGTAACACGATGCGGCTACCCAAATCGTCATCGAATCCCCTCCATATTTCACTATTGGTACGTAAACTCGGTTGGAATTTGAAAACAGTATGAAACAAGACTTACCTCACCAAATAGCTTTTTACACTCTATTATATTATAATTTTTATGGCTTCGGCACCACGATTTCTTTTTACGGGTATTTGCATCACTGTCGAGTGGTTTTGATTCCAGCGTTCTGTATAGTTCCCTGCCTCTGTTGTTTTGGTGCTGGCAGGCTTTGCGAGTGCGACATTTACTTGCAGTGATTTTTGCAGCTGTTGTCCTCTTATAATTTGTCATAATCCTCTTCAATGACTGTCCGTCACGGGCACTAAACACATACTTTCGTCCACGTTGTGACTTAGAGGAGGTTTTTTTTTCGCTTTCCCTGTACGCTGTATACGAAAGCGCTCACAATACGAGCACCATCAAGTTGTTCACGTACGAATTCACTTAGCTCCGACACGAATAACTCATAATTACGCATAACACTTATTTGAGCGCGACTGGCACTTGCAACGTATTGAGGGCATTGTGTAGGTGGCATTCGTGGAGAAATACAGCAGGACAACCTGCATGCTGGCTAGCAACTGCATTTATGTTCAAAAATACGTTTCGGCGTGGTGTTTCCATATTTTTGTCCACCCCATGTACACTGCTGGCCACCGTAAATGCAACACCCTGAAGGAAGTATCCGAATCAAGTGAAATTTACACCATGGGTTTGCAGCGATGAGATATGCAACTGATTAGAATTTCAGCGCAGACGCACATCACGCGCGCCTGTGGCGCCACCTCATAGCGCCATTTAAGGCTCGGCGATTTCGACGAGTGTACGTTCGGCACATGTGTTTACCTTGTGGTTGTTTCACAAGACGATCAGTTATGCCTCGTAGACAACAGCGAACATCTTTTGATCAAGGATAGTGGCTTACTGAGATTGTGGATTATCATACAGAGAAATCGCTAGTCGTGTTGGACGAAACCAAACTACTGTAATGCGGATATGTGACCGTTGGATGCAGGAGGGTACGACGGACCGACGTGGTCGATCGCATTCACCTCGGTGCACCACTGCACGTGCTGATAGGCAAATTGTGCGCATGGCAGTGACGGATCGTTCAGTGACATCCCGAACCATAGCACAGCACATTGCGTCTGTAACGCACCATCCAGTGTCTGCGCGTACCATTTGAGGCCGTTTACAGCAGAGTGGTCTGTCCGCAAGACGTCCATTGCTTCGTCTACCATTGACGCAGAACCACAGACGTCTCCGTCGCCAATGGTGTGATGACAGACGGATGTGGACGGCAGAATGGAATGACGTTGTCTTTACTGACGAGGCACGCATCTGTCTGCAGCACCACGATGGTCGGATTGGAGTGTGGAGATACCGTGGAGAGAGGATGCTGGACAGCTGCATTATGCACCGCCACACTGGTCTTGCACGGGTATTATGGTATGGGGCGGTATTGGATATTACTCTCGCACGCCTCTAGTACGCATTGCCGGCACTTTAAATAGCCGGCGCAACATATCCGAGGTGCTGGAGCCAGTTGTCCTTCCTTACCTTCAGGGCTCGGCCACAGCCATATTTCAACAGGATAATGCGCGACCACGCGTGGCACGCATTGTTCAAAGGTTCTTCGTCAATAACCAGATTGAATTGCTTCCCTGGCGGGCTCGCTCTCCGGATCTTTCGCCGATAGAAAACATGTGGTCCATGGTTGCTCAACGAGTGACCCAGATTACATCCCCAGCTGCCACACCAGATGATCTTTGGCAACGTGTGGAAGCTGCTTGGGCTGCTGTACCCCAGGAACACATCCAACGTCTCTTTGACTCAAAGCAGAGACGTGTGGCAGCAGTGATCTCCAACAATGGCGGCGACTCTGGCTACTGATTCTGGTAGGAACCACATGTCACAGACGTCTGTAAACGTAATCATTTGATACTTGGTCAACATGTTATCTACAAAATAAATCTTGTTGTGCTACCTCTTGTCTTTCTTGGTGTTGCATTTACGGTGGCCAGCAGTGTATAATCTAACGTAAGCTTGGTTAGGTTACTGAGTGCCCGTCAAGCACGGGTGGATAGCTCCAAAGCCTCGATCACACTCGAAGATTTTTGCATGATGCAAGGTGACCCATTCTCGTTACTTTTATCATTCCGTTGAATGATTAACCCCGCCCTGTAGATGCATCAACTAATAATGCAAATGTTGCTTTAGGTGTTAGATATTGTTCTGCAAATTTGTTTTCTACTATTGTCAAAAGTTGGTCAATATGTATTCGGACTGTTCGTCTTTTCCAATTCAACCACTATGTACGACCATATTCTAATTTGTGAACTGACGATAGTAGAAGTTGAGAATAACATTAGAACAGCATTATTTGGCTGAGTGTCAGATCCAAATCTAATCTGAGATAACATATTGTGGCAAATAATTCGTGTTGAAGTTATCGTCGTTCGAATGTAGTGTGTGATAAATACCTATTTTATATGCTTTCGATTTAAATGTGTCATGTATGAGGTACCAGATTACCTTGTGAGTTGTTGCAAAATATATCAGACGGTAATTGCATTTGCATGCAAACAAGCACACCCTCTCGTTTCCGGGTTCTATACTACGGTAGTAAAAAAACCGTTATTATCGGGCTGTGGTGACAGCTGCGGAACTGTAGCTCGTAAACTCAGGAGAACAGGAACTGTTGTGGTAGACTAATATCAATTGCTAAGTAATGAGGACACGAGTGCACCTTTAAAGTGATTATCATATAAGATGTGGAAAGAGGTACCTGATTAACCTTGGATCGCGCGTTTATGCGATAGTTGCTCGAACACCGTAGAGGAATACCCGCTTCCGATCTCTCCTCCGCCAACGTAATCTCACGTGCAGTGTTGCTTGCGCATGCACGGTAAGTCAAACATGAGGTGACACCATCTTGGGCTGAACTATTATTTATGTGACAGCGCCCTGCTGAGAGATTTACTTTGTACCTACTGCCAGTGTCAGATAACTGTGGAAGATCGATAATGTTAGACAGAAAAATTATCGACGAAGTTAGTCAAAGAAAATTAATTATTAAGTAAATCTGTCTACCACACGTAAGTGGGCAAAAAAAAAGGCGATGGCAAAAGGAAAACGATGGACTAAAACCTGAATATTCCTAGAACCAGGTTTACGAGAGAACAGACTTTCGATTCATCCAGGCTTGGAATGCACTTGAGTGTAGCATCATAATGTGCTTTGTGACACTGGTAAGTCTGATTTTTGCTGAGCAGATTACACTCTTTTACGTGCCAACAATATTTCAGAATCTTGAGTAATGCATCTTGAAAGTTAGATAAGATTTTTTCGGTTTGTGGTTCAGTAACGGTACGACGCTTACTCTTGTCAATCATCATCATAACTGATTACTGAGGTATATATGTAGCCTGAAGCGACAAATGAGGATTTGTAGCAAGGACGGGATTCGAACCCGGGTCTACTGCTCACTAGGCAGATGCGCTTACCACAATGCCCCCCCCCCCCCCCCCGGGCACAGGGGCTTTTACACAGCTACACAGAATACCCTAGCGCGTCTCCCTCCTCAATGCAAATTCCCATTCACGCGTCAACCCACCTTGTTTTCCTCTAAACTCGAACAGGACTGCAGAGGCCCACCAGCTGCATTGGGTTAGCACTCAGCATCGAACGAAACAGGGATCTCGCCTGAAACCTAAGCACAGGCTCTTTAATCAAATGAAACCATATGGTTCCAGAGACCTTTTCAAGCCCCAAACATCTATGAAGTATACAGGATGAGTCACCTAACATTACCGCTGGATATATTTCGTAAACCACATCAAATACTGACGAATCGATTCCACAGACCGAACGTGAGGAGAGGGGCTAGTGTAATTGGTTAATACAAACCATAAAAAATGCACGGAAGTATGTTTTTTAACACAAACCTACGTTTTTTTAAATGGAACCCCGTTAGTTTTGTTAGCACATCTGAACATATAAACAAATACGTAATCAGTGCCGTTTGTTGCATTGTAAAATGTTAATTACATCCGGAGATATTGTAACCTAAAGTTGATACTTGAGTACCACTCCTCCACTGTTCGATCGTGTGTATCGGTGAGCACCGAATTACGTAGGGATCCAAAGGGAACGGTGATGGACCTTAGGTACAGAAGAGACTGGAACAGCACATTACGTTCACATGCTAACACCTTTTTATTGGTCTCTTTCACTGACGCACGTGTACATTACCATGAGGGGTGAGGTACACGTTCGACGGGCGTTTCATAGGACGTGGAGGACCCATAAATTGGCCAGCCCGGTCTCCTGATCTTACACCTCTGGACTTCTTTCTGTTGGGTACGTTAAAGGAGAATGTGTACCGTGATGTGCCTACAACCCCAGAGGATACGAAACAACGTATTGTGGCAGCCTGCGGCGACGTTACACCAGATGTACTGCGGCGTGTACGACATTCATTACGCCAGAGATTGCAATTGTATGCAGCAAATGATGGCCACCACATTGAACACCAATTGGCCTGACATGTCGGGACACACTCTATTCCACTCGGTAATTGAAAACGGAAACCACGTGTGTACGTGTACCTCACCCCTCATGGTAATGTACACGTGCGTCAGTGAAAAAGACCAATAAAAAGGTGTTAGCATGTGGACGTAATGTGCTGTTCCAGTCTCTTCTGTACCTAAGGTCCATCACCGTTCCCTTTGGATCCATACGTAACAGCGGAGGAGTGGTACTCAAGCGTCACCTTTAGGTTACAATATCTCCGGATGTAATTAACATTTTACAATGCAACAAACGGCACTGATTACGTATTTGTTTATATGTGCTAACAAAACTAACGGGGTTCCATTAAAAAAAGTAGGTTTGTGTTAAAAAACATACTTCCGTGCATTTTTTTATGGTTTGTATTAACCAATTACACTAGCCCCTCTTCTCACGTTCGGTCTGTGGAATCAATTGGTCAGTATTTGATGTGGTTTACGAAATATATCCATCGGTAACGTTAGGTGACTCACCCTGTATATGTAGATTGAAATGACGAATGAAAATTTGAACCAAGGCCAGGATTCGAACCCGGCTCTTCTACTCTCTAGCCAAATGCGCTGACCAGTGCACCACACTTGCACAGTGGTCTGGCTCGATGCTGAGGTTCTATTCCAGAACAGCTGGGGAGCCTCTCGAGTTACGGGGAAAACCAAGTGGACTGACAAGTGAATGGGGATTTGCATTGAGGAGGGATGCGTGCGTGGTTGGGTTGTGCGTGCACGTGCGGTTGTGTAAAGCCAGTGTGCCGGCCGGGGGGGGGGGGGGTGGCGGGGGGCCGGGGGGGGGGGGCGGTGGGGCGGGGGGCGGAAGACACAGTGAGTAGTGCGTCTGTCTAGTGAGCAGAAGACCCCGATTCGAATCCCAGCCTTGGTACAAATTTTTATCCGTCTCTTCAGTCTGCATATATGCATCATAGATAACTTAAATCATTGAAAAATTATCAACATGCTGTAATACGCCATAGATGCTTGAGGCTTGAAAAGGTCTCTGGAACCAAAATTTGTTTGCTGAGGATTCGCACATTCTTAATACATACACACGCTTAGCTTAACAGGATATGTGCCACAAGGAAGAGATGTCAAAAGATAGCGAAGACAAAGTTCGCATTTCGAAGGCTCTAGAGAAGACTCAGTACCTTCTGAAGATTTCGAGACCGTAGTCACTGTGTTACAATAAGTGATCTTAATCCTTAGTAGGCGTCCTGCATGCTGATGTCACGCGAGCAGTTTACACTTAAGTTAATAATTTAAATAGAGATGGGAAAAATCTTCTAATCTTTAGATTATAAATTCTACATACAGTATTCTTTATCAATTTTCAGCTAATTAAACAAATTAGCTCAAAAGCCGGTGAAGTTTAATTCTTGGTTGAGATCAACTAAGTAACGAATATTTCATTTTTTGCTTTAAATAGCGTCAGACAGATGGAATGATCTTTATTATTTCTATGCGGCCGTGGCCACAGATTATTTCGTTCCTCTTTCCTGTTCAGTTGAGCAAGTGATGTGTCTTTAATAAGTTCGTTGTCGTTGGGATGTTCAGCTCTCACCTTCCCTTCTTCTGTCGCTGCTGGTTTTAGTTCCCCGTGGTTGTTAAGTTATCTGAAGCGATGTACGTCATATAAGGCGGTGAGTGTTTTCAGCATAAACTTCCTTTTCACCTCGTGACGAATTATCGGTTTATGTGAAGTTGAATACTGTACATAAGAAGGGAGCTAGCCTGCTCATATTTGTCCCCAGAGGAATGAGGATAAATGTTGATCGTGTTAGGACAGCAACCAGCCACAAATTTACTTTGAGTTCCTTTATTCAAAGGAAACCGTTACCGGTTTCGAATCGTTGCGATTCATCATCAGACGGTTTACACGCTTTCTTTCTACATTTGGTGTATTTTTTACAGATTAATTGTCCTAAAATATAAATAAAACACAATTACAAACACGCCACACACAGATGGTTGCGTTGCAGATTTTCGTTGCATGTGACTTACGTGAAACGTCGGTTTCGAGTGATTGTTTCTATAACGTTCATACAATCGATGTAAATGCATTCCCACTGCATCCTCGTTGTTGCACACGTAATAGTTCTCACTGTACACTTTAGATTTGTCACTGAGTTCATTCCAACCACGCACCACATGTTTTGGTACATACAAAGAGCTTACAAACATAGGAGTGTCACAGATGCTACGATATATCGTAACATTTGACGATGATGTCCTATGTTTGGAAAGGATCATATATTCTTTTACAAAACTGTAATGTCTTTTACATTAGCGTAGAGAGATTGAATATATATATATATATATATATATATATATATATATATATATATATATATATATATATATATATATATATATATATAAATCTGTTATTGCTAATTTAATTATAAAGTTTTTTATATATATTTAGAGCTGTATAGGTAAAATAGTACATTATTTTATTACATTTGGCAGCATGAGAATTATAGTAACATATAAATTTTCTACTTGATCTGCAGATAGGTGTATTAATATTATTTGCTTTGGAGACTGGATAGTAATTTTTGGAAATTTTCCAGGAAAGGGGCGTTAGCCAACTCTGTTTGTTCATTAAGGATATAGTCTGGGGTGCTGTTTTTGTGTGTGTGTATTTCTAATTCTTCTAATATATTCATAGTGGCCCCTTTTTCTGTTAGATGTAAAATCTTTAAGTTGTCCTCAATGTTACCCACTGAATGGTTTTCTTCAGCAATATGGGCTGCAAATGCTGATTTGTTCAAGTTACCAAGTCGGGCGTCAATATGTTCTTTATATCTAATTTCAAAACTTCTGCCTGTCTGTCCAATGTAGAATTTTGGGCATGTATCACACTTGAGTTTGTATATTCCTGATTTACGGTAGGGACTCTTGGAGGTGTTTACATCATGTATCACTTTTTGTTGTAATTTATTTTTTGTGGAAAAGCTGATTCTGATATTTTTCTTCTTTTTAAATAAGTTTGCTATTTGGTATGAAAGTGGGCCTATGTATGGGAGAGTAGCATATTTAGGTTTGGCTTCAGTGGCACACTGATTTGGCTTGAAGTGACTGCTGTGAAGTGGATCTGTGGGTTTTGTCTGCATTTTGTTGTGGAGTTTTTCTATTATTGTGGGTTTATATTCATTATTATGAGCAACTGTTTTAATTATATTGATTTCATTTTGTTGGTCTGTGTCACTCATTGGTACCTTTTTAATTCGGTGTAGCATCGTTCTGAATTATGCCATTTTTTGTTGGTGGGGGTGGCAAGATGAGTTGCTAATACTGACATCTGTGGTGGTAGGTTTTCTGTAAATACTGAATTGATGTTTATTGTTACTATTGCAAATTTTCAGGTCAAGAAAGTTAATGCTTTTATTAGTTTCATGTTCAACTGTGAATTTAATATTTTTGTGCATTTTGCTAAGATCTGCTGCTAATGTATCTATTTCATTGCTTGTACCATCAAAAAGCAGTATTGTATCATCAACATATCTTCTGTAGTATATTATTTTGTTTGAGATGTGCTGGTTGGCAGAAAAGAATTTTTGTTCTATATGGTTGATGTAAATGTCATCCAATATCCCAGCTAAGCTACTTCCCATTGCCAAACCATCATGTTGTTGGTACAGTTTGTTGTTGAAGCTAAAGTAATTATGGTCTAGAATAAGTGAAAGTATTTCTGTGAGTTCACAGATCTCTGCAACACTAATTTTCTTATATTTAAGCAGATTGTTTCTTATAATGTTAATAGTCTCTTTTACAGGGATGTTCGTGTACAGGTTGACTATGTCTAGTGATGCTAATTTAGCTGTTGGTGGGATGTGGATGTCTTTAATTAAGCTTATGAGTTCATGTGTGTTATGTATGGTGTAGTTATTTTCAAATGTATAGTATTTGGTAATGAGGTCTTTTAATTTACGGCTTATGAAGTATGCAGAGCTGTTTCTTGAGTTAACAATCGGGCGATTGGGACAATTTTCTTTATGAACCTTTGGCTGTGCACGCAGTTTTGGTGCCGAGGGATTCATTGTTATGCAGTTACGTATTTCATATTTGTTCAGTAAAAAGTTACAGTTTTGTAGTAGCTTTCGGAGTTTAGTTTGGAATTTTACTGTAGGATCCGTCTTTATTTCAGTAATATTGTTGCTATGGAAAAATTGCAAGGTTTTCTCTACATATTCCCTTTGATGCATTATGATTAAAGAATTTCCTTTGTCAGTTTTTACTATGAGTGCTTTACTTTCAGACAGTTTACTATTAATATTTTTCAAATCTTTAAGTTCAGTGTTTTTGCGGGTATTATTTGTTTGAAGTTGTTTCATTATCAGTTTATTTGTCTTGTATGCAACTGCATTTTTCTCACATGTATCTAGTTTTGCTGTGTCACAAGCAAGTTTTGTGCAGGCTATGAGGTTTTTAACACTGTGATTATTGAGATTTGTTCCAATATTATATTTCAGACCTTTATTTAACAAAGTGAGTTCACTGCTGCTAAATTGGATATCAGTTGTATTAATGACTCTATCAAAAAATTTATGTTGGCTTAGCTGTTTGTTATTATCAAACTCTGGATTGTTCATAGATTTTAAGGCTTCAATTTTCTTTTTGTGTTTGGATAGGATTATCTTTTGTTCTTTGTCTACTTTATCGTCTATGTGCTGTAGGATGTGCGAGAATTGTAAAGGTGAGAGGCTGTGTCCTAGCTGCAGATGCAAGTTGTACATGACATTGTTTAAGTGTTCTTTTTTCTTGTATTGCATTTTAATCTCTGTTTTTAACCATATATTTTCACACCCGATTGTTAACTCAAGAAACAGCCCTGCATACTTCATAAGCCGTAAATTAAAAGACCTCATTACCAAATACTATACATTTGAAAATAACTACACCATACATAACACACATGAACTCATAAGCTTAATTAAAGACATCCACATCCCACCAACAGCTAAATTAGCATCACTAGACATAGTCAACCTGTACACGAACATCCCTGTAAAAGAGACTATTAACATTATAAGAAACAATCTGTTTAAATATAAGAAAATTAGTGTTGCAGAGATCTGTGAACTCACAGAAATACTTTCACTTATTCTAGACCATAATTACTTTAGCTTCAACAACAAACTGTACCAACAACATGATGGTTTGGCAATGGGAAGTAGCTTAGCTGGGATATTGGATGACATTTACATCAACCATATAGAACAAAAATTCTTTTCTGCCAACCAGCACATCTCAAACAAAATAATATACTACAGAAGATATGTTGATGATACAATACTGCTTTTTGATGGTACAAGCAATGAAATAGATACATTAGCAGCAGATCTTAGCAAAATGCACAAAAATATTAAATTCACAGTTGAACATGAAACTAATAAAAGCATTAACTTTCTTGACCTGAAAATTTGCAATAGTAACAATAAACATCAATTCAGTATTTACAGAAAACCTACCACCACAGATGTCAGTATTAGCAACTCATCTTGCCACCCCCACCAACAAAAAATGGCATAATTCAGAACGATGCTACACCGAATTAAAAAAGTACCAATGAGTGACACAGACCAACAAAATGAAATCAATATAATTAAAACAGTTGCTCATAATAATGAATATAAACCCACAATAATAGAAAAACTCCACAACAAAATGCAGACAAAATCCACAGATCCACTTCACAGCAGTCACTTCAAGCCAAATCAGTGTGCCACTGAAGCCAAACCTAAATATGCTACTCTCCCATACATAGGCCCACTTTCATACCAAATAGCAAACTTATTTAAAAAGAAGAAAAATATCAGAATCAGCTTTTCCACAAAAAATAAATTACAACAAAAAGTGATACATGATGTAAACACCTCCAAGAGTCCCTACCGTAAATCAGGAATATACAAACTCAAGTGTGATACATGCCCAAAATTCTACATTGGACAGACAGGCAGAAGTTTTGAAATTAGATATAAAGAACATATTGACGCCCGACTTGGTAACTTGAACAAATCAGCATTTGCAGCCCATATTGCTGAAGAAAACCATTCAGTGGGTAACATTGAGGACAACTTAAAGATTTTACATCTAACAGAAAAAGGGGCCACTATGAATATATTAGAAGAATTAGAAATACACACACACAAAAACAGCACCCCAGACTATATCCTTAATGAACAAACAGAGTTGGCTAACGCCCCTTTCCTGGAAAATTTCCAAAAATTACTATCCAGTCTCCAAAGCAAATAATATTAATACACCTATCTGCAGATCAAGTAGAAAATTTATATGTTACTATAATTCTCATGCTGCCAAATGTAATAAAATAATGTACTATTTTACCTATACAGCTCTAAATATATATAAAAAACTTTATAATTAAATTAGCAATAACAGATATATATATATATATATATATATATTTATATATATATATATATATATATATATATATATATATATATATTCAATCTCTCTACGCTAATGTAAAAGACATTACAGTTTTGTAAAAGAATATATGATCCTTTCCAAACATAGGACATCATCGTCAAATGTTACGATATATCGTAGCATCTGTGACACTCCTATGTTTGTAAGCTCTTTGTATGTACCAAAACATGTGGTGCGTGGTTGGAATGAACTCAGTGACAAATCTAAAGTGTACAGTGAGAACTATTACGTGTGCAACAACGAGGATGCAGTGGGAATGCATTTACATCGATTGTATGAACGTTATAGAAACAATCACTCGAAACCGACGTTTCACGTAAGTCACATGCAACGAAAATCTGCAACGCAACCATCTGTGTGTGGCGTGTTTGTAATTGTGTTTTATTTATATTTTAGGACAATTAATCTGTAAAAAATACACCAAATGTAGAAAGAAAGCGTGTAAACCGTCTGATGATGAATCGCAACGATTCGAAACCGGTAACGGTTTCCTTTGAATAAAGGAACTCAAAGTAAATTTGTGGCTGGTTGCTGTCCTTACACGATCAACATTTGTCTTCAAAAACAGCCACGGTCTCCAACTTGTCATCATATGACAAAATTGCGTGGAATGAGGATAGTTTTTTTTAATGCGGAAGTGACCATTTCTATGAGGGAGAGTTTACAGCGAACTTCAAATGGTTCAAAGGGTTCTAAGTACCATGAGACTTAACATCTGATGTTGTCAGTCCCCTATAACTTAGAACTACTTAAACCTAACTAACCTAAGGACATCACACACATCCATGTCCGAGGCAGGATTCGAACCTGCGACCGTAGCAGCAGCACGGCTTCGGACTGAAGCGCGTAGAACCGCTCGGCCACAGAGAACTTTTGGTGCCTATGGAAAGATAATATGAGCACAGGTTTTTTATTATTGCTATTAATTAACGAATTTTAGCTTACACCATGTAGACATCTTATTCTTAGATAAAACACACACACACACACACACACACACATGTCCGCGCGCTCGCAGAGTTAGATGACTTATAAATTAAAATGTTATAAAACACTTGACCATTGTCTGTGATTAATTCGGTCTTTTGCATTCCTCCAGGAAATGACTTACAGTCGAACTCCAGCCACAGAATACAGTACTGCACAGCAAGCAACAGCAGCTTTTTTTTCCACAGCGCTTAGTTCACTGTTTGTCTTAGATGCATTGTGAAGAAGTTAACAATAGCTATCTTGGATGAGTAATGTTTAATAACATTTTACAGGTGTTTACAAATTTCTTGGAGCATTATCGTGAGCTGAATTTCGAGAGAAGAGCGCTTGTTTATTTGTCTGTTTTTAGTAATGTTGTTTATTTTGTTGTTAGAGTTTCTATATATTTTTATCCTTAGTTTAGAGCGAGCAGTTTGTCGAGTAGACTTCAGCGCTAGTATCAACTTACCTTGTTTATATTTGGTGAGTATCGCAACCTTAATAGGGTCACAGTCGGGTAATTTTATATCTCATTATGGTCTATCCGTTCTTTCCCAGTTAAACATGACCGCTTTGGTTAGTATATTTTTCTCATGTTTTTATATTGTTTTTACACAGTAGGAAATTAGCTGTGCTAGTAGTGTGTGGATACAAGCAGAAATAGTCAATGTCTGGAAATAGCTGAAAGCTGCGATGGTCGCGTCTGGTAGTGTTTAGCCTGCTGCTCTTAACCTGTAAGCTGCAGCGACTTTGGGGCATCAGTCGGTAAAGCCGCGACACCTTTAGCTCATTTGGAATCCCCTGGAAACCACGTTTTCTCTGCGTTTTCCGAGGTGGAACATCTGATTGGTTTATCCTTACTCGAGAGTTAAGTGTCGATAGCCATGTTTCTGGACGGAGGGGGAATTTGGGAAATGACTGCACAGCTATTCCTTTATTCCTTAACAACAGGTACAAGGTGTCATCCAGTGTTGATAACACAACGGAGTCAGCACGGAATGCGTCGTCTGCTAGAACAGTGGTGAATTTTCCTGACTGACATGTGCGGACAAGCATAGAGTTTGAGCGAGCAGTTGGTCACTGGGAGCGTCAACATTTCCTCTTATGGAAGTAGGAGACAAGTCGTGAAAGACTCGGTATAATTGCCGGGAGATTTCGTCCGAGGTGTGGACTGGCTCTGCCGACGGTTATTCAACGCAGTGGATGAAACCAATTACGAGTAGTAGCTACTGTCGGCGAGAAAGACGCTTGACTCCTGGGTTCGGAGGTTCCTTTAGATGGCTGGCAGCATTAACTCGTTGCTGGCACGGCTCACAATACGCAGCATTATATCTAGGTTTGTTCGCAGTCCTTTGGTCTGGAGCCGAATGGAAAGTCCTATAGAGACTTCAAAAATGATGTTTGAGTGTGTAATAAAAGTGTAACGAGACTTGAGATGGATTTATTCAGTCATGTGGTGAATGCTGCTCTACATTAGTGCCTCAGTGAACCGGAAAGTGTGTGATACACATACAAGAGCACGAAAATTAGAAGAAATAAATAAATAAAAACAAAAATAAATAAACGCACCTAACTAGTAATTAACCGTAAAACGAGGAACGTGGTAGATAAACGATTTGATATTTGACACAAGGCTGCTGCAGCGATAAAAACGTTATACTGATGAGGATATAAACATACAATGCTAACTGAAAAGCGTTGAAGTCACAAATGCGTTTTTACTTAAATCAAACTACATAAATGATGAGTGGATGATTACAGTATTTCTTCAAACAATATCTTGTTATGTTATTACGGATTCCAAATGCGAAATAATCTGGATAAAGTTAACCATCAAAGGAGAGGGATTCGGTTTATTTTACAGACTACATGCGTCACGTAAATAACAGAGGGAGGGGGCTGGGGCTACATCACTTCACACAATGGGAAAGAAAACTGATGTCGGAGGATTCGTGGGGGATTTATCTGGATGTCTTGTCTGAAAATTAATTCAATAATGTTAACGTCTCAGACTTTCTAAAATTAAACAGACCAGAACTTTCCGAGTTATTTAATATACTAGAGTTCATCACTGACCATAAGGCTTTGTGTCACCATCAGTGACTGGGATGTCACTAGAAATGTTGAAAAAGGTAGCAAAATATCTTTGCTTAGCAAGAGCGAAATGATACAAATTGCGTAGTATATACGTAGACAGCATCAAATATTCTGTTCTGAGGAAGATGTGAAGCACACATAAAAGAAATTCGAAAACATTGTTCAATAAAGTATGGTGCAGCACACGCCGAGCAAGGTTCATGGGTTGGGGAAGACACACCAAGGTTCAATAGCCGTCATAGAAACTTGGTACGAAAGCTAACTGAGCATCACCGATCCAACCGAAGTCAAAGTCTGGTTGACAGCAGCTGAACAAAGCCAAAATAAGTGTAAGATGAGAAATGCGAAAATAGTTCTCTGAATCTGAGAGAAAATTTTGCCAATCAGTCTAAAAGTTCTAAGAAATTTTGGTCTTACGTAAAGTCAGTGAACGGATAGAAACTGTTTACTCAGTCGCTCAGTGCCGATATGGGCATGTAAACGGAATACGACAGCGATAAGGTGAAAATACTGAATTCGGTCTTCGGAAACGTTTCATCGCAGAAGATCGTAATACGGTTCCTCCATTCAATCACCGCGCATATTTCGACACTACAGGTATTGAAATAAGCGATGGTATGAAAGAAAATGAACTAAAATAGCTCAGTACTGGAAAGGCATGTGATCCAGATGATAAACCTTTGAGACTGAACAGATATTATTTGAAACAACTTGTTCCAGATTAAACAGAAGTTTACCGCATCTCGGCAGAGCAATGAGGAGTACATACTGGCTGGAGAAAAGGCTCAGATCTCTCCTGTTTCCAAGAAGGGTATCACAGACATCCGTTATTATGGGTTTAGATCACGGAAATCAAACTGTTGCGCGAGGGGCGTGCAGTAGCTAATGAAACATTTTTTTTTTTCTAGAACCAGGTTGGTTTTCAAGATTCCACTATGCCATATTTTTCCCATTATTTGGCTACAAAACCCTGTTTTTCAAAATAATCTCCGTTAATGCGACGGCCTTATGCCATCTTCCTTGAAAGGCCTGTGTGCCCGCATGGTACCACTCTACTGGTCGATGTCGGACCCAAAGGCTTGCTACATCAACGAACCAAACAGATGGAAGTCGGAAGTTGCGAGATCCGGGCTCGAAGGTGGATGAGGGAGAATAGTCCAAAGAACTGTGTGAGCTCCTCTCGGGTGCACAGAGAGGTCCAGCTGAGCAGCGAGGCTTTTGGTTGTGATCCGAACGTTCTAACATTGGAAGATTCACAGGTGTGTGCGGCTGGCCGCCGGCCGGAGTGGCCGAGCGGTTCTAGGCGCTACAGTCTGGAACCAAGAGACTTCTACGGTCGCAGGTGCAAATCCTGCCTCGGGCATGGATGTGTGTGATGTCGTTAGGTTAGTTAGGTTTAAGTAGTTCTAAGTTATAGGTGACTGATGACCTCAGATGCTCAGATGCTCAGAGCCATTTGAACCATTTGCGGCTGGCCACCATGCGGCAGATCGGAGAGATTTGTGCGACTTTGTTGCAATGATGACAGACACTTCGCCCAACGGCTCATCTTGCTTTTGCTCACTGCCAGGTCTCCGTAGACATTCTGCAAGAGACTACAAATATCTGCGATGCTCTGGTTTTCCGCCAAAATAATAAGAGCTATCTCCTTGGAATGCACCTCCTTTACAAACACCATTTTGCAAGCTACCTATGGCCTCCACCTACGGGAACTTCATGAAACTGTAGAGGCTGAAGCGGGAATATTCCACGGCGTCCCACAAGAACTTCTGCATTTTTCAACCGAAACTGGTGGAAAAATTTGTTGCATTACTTATCGAACGTACCTCTTAAAATAAGGTAGCTTGCTTTATGATGAAATATTATGAGGTTTGAGGAGAACGAAAACCCCATCTGCAAAAATCTGCTCGGATTGTGAAATCTAGCTTCTTCCTTTCGTCTAGGAGCACAGAGCGTTGCAGAGAACAGCCCAATGGTTTATGCTGTGTTATTTGAACTAAAGAAGGCATTCGATATAGTTTCGCAATGTCGTTTAGTGAACGCAATGCGACTTACCGATTATCAGACCACATCTGTTATTGAATTCAAAATTTACCTGCAGATGAAACGCAGCATGTCGCAGATGAAACGCAACATGTCGCTCGTGAAGGAAAAAAATGTAATGCAGTAGTCTGTAGGGTGGTAGAAACACCAGAAGATTGTAGTGAAGTGCAAGAACACCGACAGAGGACCAATGATTGTTGCAGGGGCTGGCACGTGACTTTAAACGTAAATAAATGCAACGAATTTCGCATAAATAATAGAGATCCACTACTACTATTTGATTATAAACTGGCAACAAATTGGCGGAATCAGTAAATATCGTAAAATGCCTAGCGGTAATCAACTCGAGCAATCTAAAGTGGAAGGCCACGTAAAAAAAAGCAAATGCAAAGCTGAGATTTACTGGTTTACTGGAAGATTCTTATTAAAATGTAATCTCTCCACAAAATAAGTGGCTTAAAAAGCCTCATTAGACCGATTCTTGAGCATTTTTCATCAGTGTGGGATCCTAATCAGGTTGTATTACTGGAAAACATAGAAAATATCCAAATAATGTTGGCGCGTTTCGTCACGGGATAGGTAAGACGTCGTCAGACCGTTGCAGATACGCTCAACAAACTTCGGTTGCATATGCTACAAGGGAAGCTTTGAGCATATGAAATTACAAGAGAGTGCTCCCATAGAGTCGGGCAACGTATTACATCCTCCGAGATAGGTCCAGCAAAATGGCCACACCGAGGGTATAAGGGAAATTAGAGCTCTTACGGAGGTTAATCAACAGTCGTTATTGCCAGTGCCGTTGCGGAATGAAACAGAGAAAGGGCGAATAGATACCGCTACCAGAAGCAAACTCCGCCACATACCATAAAGTGACTTGCAGATTGTATATGAAGATGAAATTTTCGTGGGTCACTGCTGGTCGTCAGCTATTGTGACATTCTTGCAAAAGCAGTTGTGCAATCACAGGATTATAAAGTTCTCAAAGCATTAGTAATTCAGTGTAGTTAAATTGTCCGAGTGCAAAATGCAAAATCGTAACCTAGTAAGGGAGGGAAACTTAGAAACGAAATGCTGTAAAAGAATGTACAACTACGGTAAAGATACATGCCGCTTATCTGAAGCCCTTTGAGAAGAGAGAAGCATATATATGAATGTCAATAGCTCAGTGGAAACCCTTACCACACGGAGAAGCGAATGCTGAATGGCGGAGGGAATAAAACTGCAAGAAGAATTTACCAGACCACTTAAATGGCTCTGAGCACTATGGGACTTAACATCTGAGGTCATGAGTCCCCTAGAACTTAGAACTACTTGAACCTAACTAACCTAAGGACATCTCACACATCCATGCCCGAGGCAGGATTCGAACCTGCAACCGTAGCGGTCGCGCGGTTCCAGACAGAAGCGCCTAGAACCGCTCGGCCACAACGGCCGGCCAGACCACTTAAAGTTGGAAATTGAAACAAGGCACTTTAAGTAGGCGACTTTACCTGAGAATTATATAGAGCCTTGCGAGGTCATACAATTACAAAAGTGTTCCATCTAGTATCCAAGACACACGAGACATGCGAAATACCTTTAAACTTAAAAAATAACGTAATAATTTCAGTTCAAAAAAAGAAATATGCTGAGATGTGAATATTACTGAAAAATTACTTCAGTAAGTCACGGTTGCAAATCCTGACACAAATTATTAAGAGAAAAATGGAAAGACTGATAGATCGATCACGGGAAAGGCAAGTTTGGGTTCCGATGTAGTGTTGGAACACGTGAGGCAATACTGCGCCTACGACATATCTTAAAAAGCAGACTGAAGAACGGTACATCTACGTTTATAGCAATTTTTTAGTTAGAGAAACCTTTCTGAAAAGAGCGTGGAAACACTCGCATTTCTTCAGTCTACATTACTGATTGTTGGTATGAACAGCAGCTTCAGCTGATGAGATGCACAATTTGCATTTATTTTAAAATAAAAGAATCATCAAGAAAATTGTATCTGGTTTCCGATTAGATGCAAAATAAAAAGGAACAAACATAAAACACATGTTATGGTCATCTTTCACTATATTACGTCGTAATTATTTTTAATACTAGAAGACTTACAGGAACTTGATGTTTTGTATGTGTTGTATACTCTCGTGTTAGAAATTCATGCTTTCAATCATTTTATCCATTCATAATTTTTTTGATATGACTTCGAAATAAAGAGCAACTGGGTCATTGTATGTATTCTCTCAATACAACTCGCATTCTTCGAGTATATTCGGCTATCGCCATCTGAAAAATTCCAGTTTTCTTTGACTCTCTTCTGCTAAATGCATCAGACATAGACATTCTGTTTTAGAACAGTTAACAGCTTTGTCGTATAACTCGGGTTCTGATTTACCCATATTTTTTCTGTTCTCAGTTGTGCTCAGGCGGTGACTGGTGAACCTCATGTATTAGTTGTAACGACCGGTAGTAGTGTGAAAGACCAAGGTAAGGCGTCATCAGTGTCATCACCAGATCTGTAGTAATCCACTTCATACTAGTCACGAAGTAGACAAGGTTTCGAATACAAAATAACCCATGACGGAGGAATCAGGTACTTAAAAAGTAGACTAGCACAGGCAAACAGGGCATTCCTGGCTGAGATGTGTCTACTGGCATCAAACATTGGCCTTAATTTGAGGAACAAATTTCTGAGATTGTGTATTTGGAGCACAGCATAACATTGCAGTGAATCATGGGCGATGGGAAAACCGGAAGTGAAGAGAATCGAAGCGTCTGACATGTGGTGCTACAGAAGAATACTGAAAACTGATAAAATAAGAAATGGGGAGGTTCTCCGGCGAACTGACGAAGAAAGGAACACATGAAAACACTGACAAAAAGAAGTGAGATGATGATAAGACATGTCACAAACAACTTTGTAATATGGGCGAACACAGCCATTGAATTCATTGTAAACTGAATTTGAACAGACTGCGAAAATCGGGCATGGTTGTGTGTGTTTGTCCTTAGGATAATTTAGGTTAAGCAGTGTGTAAGCTTAGGGACTGATGACCTTAGCAGTTAAGTCTCATAAGATTTCACACACATTTGATGATTTGAAACTGCGTACAGCCGTTAAGCGATGATTTGTTAACAACGGTTTCGCTGTGTTAGAGCAGCATCCTCAGGTTGTTGGTAGTGTTACACACATAATGACACGGAGACGCCCTCACCGTTTTTTGTCACATATTACAATCCCTTTAGGAGGAGTAGTCGTCAACATGGGTGTTGGATTATGTGACAACGAATGTTGGAGGCGACTCCGTTTCTTTATTTGTGTGACACTACCAACAACCTGAGGATGTTGCTTTAACGAGGCGAAATCGGTTGATAATAAATCATCACTTAACAGCTGTTTTCGTTTTAATCAAGCTCAATTTATTATGGTGAGACATGTGTTAAGTAGAGAGTAGCCCCCTTGGTACTAGAGGGAACTGTGATGTTTAAAAACTATAGGGGAAGACAGTTTTGAATATATTCAGCAAATAACTGAGAATTATAGTGCAAATGCTACTCTGAAATGAAGAGTTTGGGACTGGAAAGGAATTCGTCGTGGGCCGCATCAAACCAGTCAGAAAACTGTTGACTAAAAAAAAGAAAAAAGAGAAAGGTCGGTATTAAGGCGTCATGACGTCTCCAAAACACCACAAAGCGCACGTTGATCCCACAATACGTTGTCATAAAGGGTCCACCTTTGCCATAAGCTTAGCCCCTGTCCAGACTTTTTCCGATCTCGTTAACATTCAGCTTTCCACTTCGTCTAAAATTACAGGCTGTCTGACACACTACCATTTAATGGAACTGGTGCCTACACCTTACCCTTGGTTAATATAATAATATTCGTGTTCTTGAGAACAGGTGAAATCCCTAAATGTTTGCTATTTTTTATGCCAATTCTCCAACCAACTGCGAGTTATCAAACCTCTAATTCCCCTCTGTCTACTCCGGTCATCAGATATTATTTCGTTGCTTCTTTGCACCCCCAAAGGACACAGATTTTTCCTTCCAGGTTTTTTAATCGAATATTCCTACCAGAAATTTTATAATAGGAGAGTGTTCTTGGGCTATCACAACGACCTTCCATTGCACTATATAACAAAAGATTCTGAGGACGCATACGGGAGCACTTGTTTTAACGTACGTGCTTCTCGGTCGTCGTGGCAGTCGAGACCAAATGTCGGAAATGAGCACGGCTCCTACTAGGTGAACAGTATACAGTACGAGAGGCACTGAACATGTGGTGGATTTCCCTGCTGCCAATATACGTCACATCCGTACGCTCGAAACTATATGGGTGTTTTGGCGAGAATAGTCAGTGAAATACAATATGCCTAATTAATAATCTTCCATAGTTAGTATCGCACGATACAATAGCGGTATTAATTCCGAAGTTGTTTTCCTGGAACACTATCCCATTTTTCTGCTCCTTTCGGACCGTCTTGCATGTCTGAAGCTGAAGGAGAGAATGAGTTGGACTCTCTTTAGATGATAAAATGGCCGGCTTAGATACGATCTTAGATATGTTTCAATAACACATACATCATCTACAACGAAAGGACTTTTAATAGTAATTGGTTTGGAGACGGTACAGTTGAGTGAGTTATAACCTTCGTTACATTAATGCATCGTAATCGATGTATAAAATGCATGTAATTAGTGACAAGATCTCTAAACACTGTGTTAATTGTAATATCGACATCCCTAACGTTTCGTAGGTGGTTCCGCATACAGGAACATGACTGAATACATAGCGGACATTATTTGCAGGTTTCTTAATACCCATAACAAAAGACAACGATGTAGACTTCTCGCACCTTTCGAGGTCTGTCGGAAAAAATGTAATGGTGTAACTTTTGACGGAATAAGCAGCGAAACTTTTCACTAAAATAACCAGGAATTCGACATACGTGAAGGGCAAGACAGTGGGCTTTGTTTTGAGATGTTAGTCACAAGGAAGGAGACAGTGCAATCGGACACCACCTACACATACAAAAAGTTTCTCGAATTATTTTTACGTAGATGGTGAGATCTTGCATCGGCCAATCAGCATCCTGGTCAGTCTCTCCCTGAATTTTTGTCTACCGGGTGCTCACAAAAAAATACAGAAAAAAAGAAGAAATCAGTAATCCAGCAATTTGTTCTAAAATTATGGTGTGCATGTTACAATAACAAAGTTTGTCACATATCATGTAATTATATTCATCTTTCGTAGTGCTGTCAAATTTAATTACTTGTTTACACTTAGTTTTTATGTATTTTAGTGAGGTGTAAAGGTACTGGGTGGAGGCAAAAGTGACACTTTGTTTTCATGTAACTCTTCTGCAAATTTGTACTTTCAGAATGTGCTTCGGTAGTTTACTGTCGCAATAAATAAATGGGCGTATACAGTATCGAGCACAGACGTAGGTGATTTTATAAATGTTTTCGCAGCGTGCGTTGTAGATCACTGCTGTGGGTTGTTACAATCTTACTACAAATTCATTGTCCGCCTGTAACCATTTTTGTCTTGCTTCATCGACTGTTTGGTCTCTGAACAACCATATTCAGATATTGTTTACGCATGTAATGCTCAATTCTGCATGTAACCGAGCTCAGCCAAATAGTTGTTTAGAGCTCTTAGACATAGCCAGTTTCGAAACTGTCGTAAACTAAACCGATCACGAAGAAATGTAGAAACGCGATCCATACACACAACAAATCTGATGTGTTATTATGGTACTTGTATTGCCGTACATTTTTAATATGGAGTCCTGAGGTATTTGGGTCCGTCAGGCTCTGTTAGTTTCTATTTATCGCCTCTGGAACGGCAAGCTCCTTGGCATTTCATCTAAACTTTCCGTCCCAACGATGCACTTAAGTCACCCGAGGTTCTCAAGCGATTTATGTAGCTGCGATGCTCGTGTAATTGTAGGTTACAGAGCGGCGATACTGCAGTGCGGCCCAGGGATTCGAACGGCGGCCTTCGACATGCGGAAGTGCCAAGGTTAACCCAAGAATTAAACGACACCTTCCTACCGCTGTACCTGCAATTTCGAGTCCATTACTTTCGCTATGCTTCCTAAACCGTCATTTCAATTATTGCCGCTCTCCAGTACGAGGAACAGAGGTCATTAAATCTCACAGGATTTTTGGGAACGATGCAAGACCTTCAACTCATGAAACTGCTTTTCGTCCTTGTGTAGTTACCGTGTTATATGTGTCACATAATTTAGTAAATTACACAGCACTGCAGCAATCCTTGACGGAGATGAATTTTCCGAGACGAGAAAGACGTTCCTTGCAATAAATCTTGCAGTTGTACGCTTTAATGATAGATCTTCGTATTTAATGCGTTAAATTACTTTTAGCCGTCGTCGGAACAATTTCGTGTTTCTCTGCCCTTCTCAGTCTTCCAAGGGTTTTACGTTATCTCTTCTGGAGCGTCAGGAAATGTTTATGTACTTACTAAGTATCAAATTGTCGAAGAAAATATGACTTCATTCCGAACATATTAGTTGACTATTTCAGGATATATTTTATAGTAACAGGGACTGGTATTACTTGCTGACATTCTTATTTAATAGAGTTCTGTAATAAACATTAGCGAGCGTCAGAGACATTGTTTCCTACATAAAAGCTGCATTTTAACCATAGTGAGAGTCTGAATTACAAGTACGTAGGAAACTGCAGTACATGCATGGTACAAGGGAAGGGATCTATGCACAGTTTAAATCAGTTGAGCTGCATGCAGCCGGTATAATAATCGCGTAAGATGTTGATAGTTTATACACCATAAAAGAATCTATAAAAATGAATAAATTCTGTTTTTTTTTGGTCATCAATCTACTGACTGGTTTGATGCAGCCCGCCACGAATTCCTTTCCTTTGCTAACCTCTTCATCTCAGAGTAGCACTTGCAACCTACATCCTCAATTATTTGCTTGACGTATTCCAGTCTCTGTCTTCCTCTACAGTTTTTGCCCTCTACAGCTCCCTCTAGTACCATGGAAGTCATTCCCTCATGTCTTAGCAGATGTCCTATCATCCTGTCCCTTCTCCATATCAGTGTTTTCCACATATTCCTTTCCCCTCCGATTCTGCGTAGAACCTCCTCATTCCTTACCTTATCAGTCCATCTAATTTTCAACATTCGTCTATAGCACCACATCTCAAATGCTTCGATTCTCTTCTGTTCCGGTTTTCCCACAGTTCATGTTCTACTACCATACAATGCTGTACTCCAGACGTACATCCTCAGAAATTTCTTCCTCAAATTAAGTCCGGTATTTGATATTAGTAGACTTCTCTTGGCCAGAAATGCCTTTTTTGCCATAGCGAGTCTACTTTTGATGTCCTTCTTGCTCCGTCCGTCATTGGTTATTTTACTGCCTAGGTAGCAGAATTCCTTAACTTCATTGACTTCGTGACCATCAATCCTGATGTTAAGTTTCTCGCTGTTCTCATTTCTTTCTCCGATTTACTCTCAAACCATACTGTGTACTCATTAGACTGTTCATTCCGTTCAGCAGATCATTTAATTCTTCTTCACTTTCACTCAGGATAGCAATGTCATCAGCGAATCGTATCATTGATATCCTTTCACCTTGTATTTTAATTCCACTCCTGACCCTTTCTTTTATTTCCATCATTGCTTCCTCGATGTACAGATAGAAGAGTAGGGGCGAAAGGCTACAGCCTTGTCTTACACCCTTCTTAATACGAGCACTTCGTTCTTGATCGTCCACTCTTATTATTCCCTCTTGGTTGTTGTACATATTGTATATGACCCGTCTCTCCCTATAGCTTACCCCTACTTTTTTCAGAATCTCAAACAGCTTGCACCATTTTATATTGTCGAACGCTTTTTCCAGGTCGACAAATCCTATGAAGCCTCTCTCGTCCCTTTACTTTTCCTAAAGCCAAACTGATCGTCACCTAGCGCATTCTCAATTTTCTTTACCATTCTTCTGTATATTATTCTCGTAAGCAGTTTCGATGCATGAGCTGTTAAGCTGATTGTGCGATAATTCTCGCACTTGTCAGCTCTTGCCGTCTTCGGAATTGTGTGGATGATGCTTTACCGAAAGTCAGATGGTATATCGCCAGACTCATATATTCTACACACCAACGTGAATAGTCGTTTTGTTGCCACTTCCCCCAATGATTTTAGAAATTCTGATGGAATGTTATCTATTCCTTCTGCCTTATTTTACCGTAAGTCCTCCAAAGCTCTTTTAAATTACGATTCTAATACTGGTTCCCCTATCTCTTCTAAATCGACTCCTGTTTCTTCTTCTATCACATCAGACAAATCTTCACCCTCATAGAGGCTTTCAATGTATTCTTTCCACCTATCTGCTCTCTCCTCTGCATTTAACAGTGGAATTCCCGTTGCACTCTTAATGTTACCACCGTTGCTTTTAATGTCACCAAAGGTTGTTTTGACTTTCCTGTATACTGAGTCTGTCCTTCCGACAATCATATCTTTTTCGATGTCTTCACATCTTTCCTGCAGCCATTTCGTCTTAGCTTCCCTGCACTTCCTATTTATTTCATTCCTCAGCGACTTGTATTTCTGTATTCCTGATTTTCCCGGAACATGTTTGTACTTCCTCCTTTCATCAATCAACTGAAGTATTTCTTCTGTTACCCATGGTTTCTTCGCAGCTACCTTCTTTGTACCTATGTTTTCCTTCGCAACTTCTGAGATGGCGCTTTTTAGAGATGTCCATTCCTCTTCAACTGTACTGCCTACTGCGCTATTCCTTATTGCTGTAGCTATAGCGTTAGAGAAATTCAAACGTATCTCGTCATTCCTTAGTACTTCCGTATCCCACTTCTTTGCGTATTGATTCTTCCTGACTAATGTCTTGAACTTAAGCCTACTCTTCATCACTACTATACTGCGATCTGAGTCTATATCTGCTCCTGGGTACGCCTTGCAATCCAGTATCTGATTTCGGAATCTCTGTCTGACCATGATGTAATCTAATTGAAATCTTTCCGTATCTCCCGGCCTTTTCCAAGTATACCTGCTCCTCTTGTGATTCTTGAACAGGGTATTCGCTATTACTAGCTGAAACTTGTTACAGAACTCAATTAGTCTTTCTCCTCTTTCATTCCTTGTCCTTCTCCTGTAAGCTTTTCTTCTACTCCTTCCCCAACAACTGCATTCTAGTCGCCCATGACTATTAGATTTTCTTCCCCCTGTACATACTGCATTACCATTTCAATATCCTCATACAATTTCTCTATCTGTTCATCTTCAGCTTGCGACGTCGGCATGTATACCTGAACTATCGTTGTCGGTGTTGGTCTGCTGTCGATTCTGATTAGAACAACCCGGTCACTGAACTGTTCACAGTAACACACCCTCTGCCCTACCTTCCTATTCATAACGAATCCTACACCTGTTATACCATTTTCTGCTGCTGTTGATATTACCCGATACTCATCTGACCAGAAATCCTTGTCTTCCTTCCACTTCACTTCACTGACCCCTACTATATCTAGATTTCCCTTTTCAGATTTCCTAGTTTCCCTACCACGTTCAAGCTTCTGACATTCCACGCCCCGACTCGTAGAACGTTATCCTTTCGCTGATTATTCAATCTTTTTCTAATGGTAACCTCCGCCTTGGCAGTCCCCTCCCGGATATCCGAATGGGGGACTATTCCGGAATCTTTTGCCAATGGAGAGATCATCATGACACTTCTTCAAATACAGGCCACATGTCCTGTGGATACACGTTACGTGTCTTTAATGCAGTGGTTTCCATTGCCTTCTGCATCCTCATGTCGTTGATCATTGCTGATTCTTCCGCCTTTATGGTCAATTTCCCACCCCTAGGACAAGAGAGTGCCCTGAACCTCTATCCGCTCCCCCGCCCTCTTTGACAAGGCCGTTGGCAGAATGAGGCTGACTTCTTATGCCGGAAGTCTTCGGCCGACAATGCTGATTATTTTATCAAAATTTAGACAGTGGCGGGGATCGAACCCGGGACCGAAGACGCTACCCCTAGATCTGCCTTTAGCCAGAAACATTTGCCATCCATTGGGCGCTAACTTCTTCAGTTCTGTATAGTCAGAGGCTCCCGCATTACTTATAGCTTGTTTTAAAAATACCCTTCCAAATGCTCTTTCTTGGGCTGTACTTCCTTGTAACGTTGCTTTTAAGACAGTTTCAAGAATCTTGTGTCGTGTTATGTGGGCAGTCCATTCGTGTCTTCTTCACTCTACTGCTCTCCTAAATGACCTTCCTTTTGCCACTTCTTTGCAGAATTTCCTGTTGACAGTGTTATCCATCCGTTTACTTTTAACACGCACCTCTAGCATCATACCTCACACGCTTTAAGAGATTTCGTTTCATTTTTGCATATTGTCTGTGTTTTTTTTGTCTTAACGTGCTACACTCCAAATACTCCAAATACGCCTTTTCCCTCGACAGTACGTACGTTGTCTAAACAAAGCATTTTAATCATCTTAACGAATATTGCTTTTGCTTCTCTACTTGTTTGTTTTGTGTCTTCTTTGCTCCTTGCGTCTTTCGTTATCTTCATTCCTAAATATTTGTAAGATCTAGTTTTTTTTTTCGTTCGTTTCCTCTAATTTCTATGTTCTCTTCCTCTGAGTCCTTGAAACAGGCGACTACTTTCGTGTTTTTGATTTAATTTCTATTTTGCACTCATCCCTTGATTCCGTAGCCAAACCCTTTAAGATGCTTTGGAAATTCCTTTCATCTGGGTCTATCACAGGTATGTCATCTCACCGAGATCCCAGCACTCTTCTATCGCCGACCCGCTACCAGTTGCGCTGTTCCGGGAACGACTAAAGATTTGACACAAATCTTCAGCTCTTCCTTAGTTACACTCAATATCTTCCAGTCTCGTTTGCACGCCCTGTTTTCCACACATGTGGAGAACGACACGTGCTGCTAAGGGAAAATATTCTTTAATCGAGATTTTATCAACGTCTTGTTTTCTTTTTACAATCAGCTAAAACCACACACTTCGCTTTGTGAGATTCGTCTGCGAAGAAATTCACCCAAATATTTAACAGTGGCCGTATTTTTTAACTCTTACATACATTTTTATATTCCCCCACTCCAAAAAAATAGCGCGCATTGTAATAATCGTCGTGTGAAGTGTAAATAGTCTCTTCATAGAGTTTAAGCCCACCGGACCAGCCATTAGTCACTGTCTTAAAAGACCGCACTGGTCTCTGTGGTTGATGAACAACGGATACTGGGGGATTACTCTGAGTGTGTAAAGGGTTTAGTTCAAGCCAAGTGTAGTTCTGTGATCTTTTGTGGATGGAGATGTATTGTGACTTTTGTCACACTCCCGATGCCGACCGTGAACAAAAATCATTATCAAGGTTTTCGTTAATAACTCCAACCAGTCCCCTTTGGTGATGGTTCAATTTTTATTATACTATGACCGGTTTCGAATCGCCTTACGATTCGCCATCAAGTGCTACATACTATTAATCATTGATTTTGGCATTGTGCGGCTCGTGTTGCAGTTGTTAGATACATGTATTCTTTCCATTACGTTAGCTCCACACAAATTTTGCTAGAAGGAACAACTGCCACCTGCTTTATAGATGGAAATAAACCCAAGAGCGTGACTAAAGATAATGTTCAAAGATATTGCGTAGGAGCAGAAATTTATTTTTTGGTCAACAATGGCATTTTCGAAAGTTGCACATCGAGGATAGTAAATATAAACTGCTTCAAATTATGTTGGTTATTACATCAATACCATTATTCGTTATTGCAGAATTAACATGGGCTGTTTGTGAAGTTCAGGATGATATCACATACGTAACTATGCAAAAATTGGACGTAAGCATGTTTGTAATTTCCGCATCTTCCCCAAATCATGTCATAGGGTGCAACTAAATTTGGGACACGTACTGTTCATTGTGAAAGGACCAAGAGGAAGACCAAGGGATTGACGGCTGAAAGACGTGTTGAAAAAAAGAGGTTAGGATTGGATCAGTTAGCCGGCCGAAGTGGCCGAGCGGTTAAAGGCGCTTCAGTCTGGAACCGCACGACCGCTACGGTCGCAGGTTCGAATCCTGCCTCGGGCATGGATGTGTGTGATGTCCTTAGGTTAGTTAGGTTTAAGTAGTTCTAAGTTCTTAGTTCTTATGACCACAGCAGTTGAGTCCCACAGTGCTCAGAGCCATTTGAACCATTTGATTTGACTGGATCAGTTAACAGAGGAAGATGGTGGGAAAAAAGGTCTAGATGGCGAGGCTTATGTTCCAGATAGGCCCAGTATGGTGGTGGGAACTGTTCAAGATGATAATCATGATGGCTGTTAATTGTCTGGGAATAAGTGCTGTGGGGGTAAGAAAAGAGTTTTGTAACCTTTGACATCTAGGCTTCCCTTTACATCAAGTGAATGGGTGTGGGTAGTATGGGAATGCATTCCTGGGGCTACAGGTACGGATGGGCATGGCTGAGCAGAAAAATGGAGGAGGTTGATAGTGAGAGAAGAGAGGACGAGATGAACAGAGATATAAGAAGGAGAAGGTGGACTGACACAGCTGGGAGAAGGATGGACAGAGGGGAAGGAAGAGGAGATGGACAAAGAGGGGGGAGGAGATCAACATAGAGAAGGGGCAGGGGAGATGGACAGAGAGGGCAGAGGAGGGTATGGAAGAGAGTGGGGAAGAGGAGATGAAGATCTATATATGGGAAGGGGGAGATGAACAGATATATATTGTGGAGGGGGAGATGGACAGATATAGGAGGGGGGGGGGAGATGTACTGAAAGAAATTTGAAGGGATGAACAGAAAGGAGGGTATTAGATCGACAGAAAGAGGGGGAAGGAGGAGATGGACAGAGAGGAGGGGTGGGCGATAGACTGAAGGGGGAGGAAGAGACGGACAAAGAAAGGGCCCTTGTGTTTGTTTGAACACGAGACGACAGGATTTTATAGAAATGCAAGAGATTACTTACACATCATTACAAGTGCAACAAGTTGTATCCAAATATACGTTTGACACTTCGAAATTTAAAGTCTCGAATTAATAAGACTTATCATTACAAAACGGAAATAGTACATGAAATTAGTTATTCAGTAGTGTCCAAAACTGAGCCTTAATCAAGAAATGAGAGCAAACTTGTGAAGAGATATAAGGAAACTCACAGAGCGAGATAAAGCTTAATCATATGACGTTTAGCACACGACGATGTGAAAGACGTTTAATTTGAAAAGTAGATACTTTTCTGTCGGATAATTAAAGAGGATTGGTTGCCGATACCACTGCTGAATAATAACTTGTGAAGATTTGCAAGAATTCTTGCTGTCAGGTGACGGGCTGTATTTCTGACTACATTGTCATAATCTGATTATTTTGTGGACCACACACTTTCTCAACTCATTATTTTGCTCGTGCTGAATAAACAAGAAGCTAAAATTCAACTGTAGTGTTCTTAGTATCGTAAAGGGGAATTAGCATAAAATGAAACTGTGTAGTAATTAACGAAAGAAATGTATTGAATGATTTTAGACCAAACTTACACTAACAAGGGAACCTCCCCATCGCACCCCCTCAGATTTAGTTATAAGTTGGCACAGTGGATAGGCCTTGAAAAACTGAACACAGATCAATTGAGAAAACAGGAAGAAGTTGTGTCGCACTGTGAAAAAATAAGCAAAATATACAAACTGATTAGTTCATGGGAAGATTTGCAACATCAAGGACGCTGGCAACTCGGGAGCGTTGTGGTCTCGTGGTAACGTGAGGAGCTGCGGTACGAAAGGTCTTTGGTTCAAATCTTCCATCGAGTGAAAAATTTGATTTTTTATTTTCAGTTTATGTGACAAACTCTTATGTTTTCATCACTTTTTTGGGAGTGATTATCACATCCACAAGAAAACCTAAATCGGGTAAGGTAGAAGAATCTTTTTACCCATTCGCCAAGTGTACAAGTTAGGTGGGTCGGCAACATATTCCTGTCATGTGACGCACATGCCGCCACCAGTGTCGTATAGAATATATCAGATCTGTTTTCCTATGGAGGAATCGGTTGACCTATGACCTTGCGATCAAATGTTTTCGGTTCCCATTGGAGAGGCACGTCCTTTCGTCTACTAATCGCACGGTTTTGCGATGCGGTCGCAAAACGCAGACACTAAACTTATTACGGTGAACAGAGACGTCAATGAACGAACGGACAGATAATAACTATGCAAAAATTAAGAAAGTAAAATTTTCACTCCAGGGAAGACTTGAACCAAGGACCTCTCGTTCTACAGCTGCTCACGCTACCACAGGACCAGGGCGCTCCTGATTCAACATTGTCCATGATGTTGCCTATGTGGCCCATGGACTACTCAGTTTGTATATTTTGCTTATTTTTTTCATAGTTTCACACAACTTCTTCCTGTTTTCTCGATTAATCTGTGTTCAGTTTTTCACGGCCTATGCACTATGCGAACTTATAACTACATCTGAGGGGGGTGCGATGGGGAGGTTCCCTTGTAAGAAGAAATAATATAACTACAACGTCAGAAGCTATTATATCTGTGAAAAAGATATAATTTTCGTGCTCAAACCAGCGTTATACCGTAGGGAGGTAGGAATAACATTTCTTGCTTGTTCATACTCTGCAGCAAATGTTTTCGTAATCGTATAGCTATAACGTTTCAAGTATAATCATAGCCATCGTTATCATTTCCTTTGGGCCTTTGTCCCACTTCAATGTGGGGTCGAGCCTGTTATTATGGAATTGGCGATGTTAGTGTCAGAGGGTGGCCCGTTACCCTTTCTGTCGCCATTCCATCTCCTCTAGGATGGAATTAGTGTACCCACAACAGTCTGCGTCCAGTGTAAGCCATGAAATACTCCGAATGTTTTGAAATGTCGGCGAGTCGTATAACTGAGGCGGGACGTGGGGCCCAGCCCGGTATTCACCTAGTGCGATGTGAAAAACCCCCTAAAAACAACATCCAGGCTGGCCAGGCGGATTCGATCCAGGCTGGCGCGCCTACCCGAGTCCAGGAAGCAAAGCATTAGCGCCCTCTGCTAACCTGGCCGATTTTTTCAAGTATAATAACTGTAATAGTAAAACTGACCTAGTGGTTTCGACGACTGCAGAATAATTGGTGGAAAGACACACTTGAAGTATAGTGGAATATGACTGCCACTTACCGCTTTGCGAATTTGCTTCATCTCTGATATAATTATGCGATAATTAATTGCATGGGCGTGGCACATTTTGCTAGGAGTAGAAAATATTCGGTAACTTGCCAGAAGGCTCGATAGTCCCATAGTGTCGGCCGATGGCTTTTCACGGCGTCTAAAAAGCAGGGAACGACCGCCTCCTGAGTGGCTGACAGTTTTCGCGGAAACTGATCCTGTCTCTCGAAATGTTCGTTGTGCACAGTACGTGCTGCTAATCGCCTTATTACCGGTGCTATGTCAGTGGTCACCACAGCTTTACCCTGCACGTGTTTGAGGGTGAAATTTGCCTTTCTCTCTGGATATCTATGAGGAGCCGCCTATGTGTGCTTCCCTTGTGTGAGACACACTTAAACGCCAAAGAAACTGGTATAGGCCTGCGTATTTAGAAATATGTAAACAGGCAGAATACGGTGCTGCAGTCGGCAACAAGTGTCTGGCGCAGATGTTAGATCGGTTACTGCTGCTGCAATAACAGGTTATACAGATTTAAGTGAGTTTGAACGTGGTGTTATATTCAGCGCACAAGCGATGGGACACAGCATCTGCGACGTAGCGATGAAATTGGGGTTTCCCATATGACCATATCAGGAATCCGGTAAAACATCAAATCTCCGACATCGATGCGGCCGGAAAAAAGATTCTGCAAGAATGGAACCAACGACAACTGAAAAGAATCGTTCAGCGTGACAAAGTGCTACCCTTCCGCAGATTGCTGTAGATTTCAGTGCTAGGCCCTCAACAAACGTCAGCGTGTGAACCATTCAACGAAACATCACCGATGTGGGCTTTCGGAGCCTGGCATTACGTCTCGCCTGGGCCCGCCAACACCGACACTGGATTGTTGATGACTGGAAAGATGTTGCCTTGATTTGGGCAATTCCAGCAGGACAATGCAACACTCCACATTTCTACAGAGTGGCTCCAGGAACACCCTTCTCAGTTTAAACTCTCCAAACATGAACATTATTGAGCACATCTGGGATACCTCGCAACGTGCTATTCAGAAGAGATCTCCACCCCCTCGTACTCTTACGGATTTGTGGACAGCCCTGCATGATTCATGGTGTCAGATTCCTCCGGCATTACTTCAGACATATGTCGAGTCCATGTCACTTCGTGTTGCGCCACTTCTGCGTGCTCGAGGGGGCCCTACATGGTATTAGGCAGGTGTACCAGTTTCTGTGGCTCTGCAGCGTAATTAGCTTCCCTTAGAAATCATGGATTGTTCAATCCAACGTAAACCCCCCCCCCCCTCTCCCAACCCTCCCAGACGAAGTGTGGACAGTGCTGTCCAGCGGAGGGCTAATGTTCGAAACCAGCACCCACCTTATAAAACGTAATGACGCTTTTTGCGGCGTTTGAGTGGAAAGTTATTGCTGCGTTCCCTGGTTTTTACTTAGAAAACGAAAAGGAAACATATCGTTCGTGAGGTCTTTATCAGTACTCAGTCTCGATCCAAATGGAGCTTGGGAATTGTTGACTTTCAGAAAAAATCTTGGAGGCAGGATTTGCTTCCCACCAGTCGTCTGGTGCTCACTGGCGTCCTTTCGTAATACTTGGTGAAAGTTTCTCTCGTGCAGTAGCGTAATCCATCTTCTCAGCAGCTTAATTTAAACTATGTGGTTAAGCGTCTTGAATATCTTCAATATTCAGCTGTCTATATTATTTGTCTCATTTATCTTTTTTGTGCGAGCTGCCCAGATGTGGAAGACTTATTCATTTTCCTGTCTGCTGTATTTCGATTAAATGTGAGTCCCAAAGAGTTCGGAGAAACTTTGTTTTAATTTACAACAATTTCCAGAAAATTGCTCTTTATTATTATTTATTTGTACTCCATTTGATTAAATTAAATAAAAGTTATTTATTCTCCATCTGACTTACATTTTTGAGTTCCCTAACGTACTAAAACTTCCTCGTGGTTAGATAACCCTTAAGCAACAAATATAACCAGCTGCATATCTGGGATATTTGCTTCATTGCAACAAGTTTCCATTGTGTGCACAGGTCAATCATTGCTTTCGAGGATATAAGAGATACGGAGGGCCTAACTGAAGTAAAATGCTCACACGTTTTTATACTAGTTGGCGTACAAGCTGTTGAACCTTATTTGGGCCTCTTCCACGTCTGTTTTAATCGTGTCACGCACCCTGTGTAGGAACATTTAGCACATTTCGCATTTAAGTTCTGAGGGCACCAAAACATCTTTACACACGAGGCGCGTAATTTGCAACAGATGCTTGTGTTGGGTCCTACACGACGAGACCTTTGTGCTGCGCTAAAAACGATGGTGTACGGTTTGCAGTCCGTACTCCATTCTACAAGTACGGTAGCATGTAATCTTTATGAAAAAGTAAGCGATTTATTTATCGAATCTGGTAACAGTATAGTGGGTAATTCACGCCGAGGTTCATTGATAGTTACCAGAATTATCTACAGCGCAGGACTGAAAACGTATTTGGTGTATCGCTTCCAAGGACGACGTAATGTTAAACTTACTGATGGAGAACTACGTGTCTGTCAGTCTTCTATGGTTAGTATTACACTGTTTTGTAGAGACACATAAGTAATTCGGGCGCTGTAGTCTCCTCGCACACCTATGAGAATCGCTCACTGGCAGAGTTTTATCTTTCTAAGGGGCAACAATCAAACACACACTTTTCCGAAAGACAAATCACAATTTTTCTGAGCAGGAGCAGTAACATAACAACTAAGAGCGACTGCTGCAAGAATACTCTTTAATTCGAAATTGATTTTCGGTAGTTTGTTAAAAACATTACTACACTGGAATTGCAGCACCCAAACAAAAAATGCGTGATGTTAACTGATAGCAGCAACTTACTCAAATACCTGACACGTTTAGTTCTCCACTTCAGACCCTCTACTCGCCTATAAACTGATCGTGGGTTATATTAAGTCCGGATCTCGTAAATATCGACTGTTCTTTCTTATAACAGCGTTAATAAAATAATGTAATAATTATAAGCAAGTCCACCTTCGTAGCTGAGATGTCAGAACGTCTGACAACCATGTGGAGAACACTGGTTCAATTCCCGTCGGTGCGTGGGTTTTCTCCTTGCTGGGATGAATAGGAAGGTGCACTAACTGTTGTGAGACCTGCTCAAGACTTACATGAATAATAAGCAGCCGGTCCATAGTCTGGAAACCTGATAACGCCCGAGATATCAATGGGTTTGTCCCATTTCCTTCCGTACCGCATAAATGACACTATATCTAGGAGGATGACTGTCGTAGTATGTTCCTCTAGGACTGTTCATGGAATTTTTACTGCCAGGTCTTCACAGACATTCTGCAAGGGCCTATGAATATCTGCAATGCTCTGGTTTTCCTTCAAAACAAACTCATGGACAGTTCTCTTCTGAAAACGTACCTCCGTTACAGACATCACTTTGAAGACTATGTATAGCGCCATCACCTATCGGAACTTCATGAAACCAAGGGTCCCACAACAAATTCCCTTTTTTTCAGCCGAAATTTGACGAGAAAAAATGTGTTCGATTACTTATTGAAACCCTTCGTAATATTACATTTTGGCCCCAGAGCGTTTTAAAATTATTTTACTGAGATGAAAGTAATTCTTTACAAGGACAATAATCAGATCAGTTATGCTCTGACATGATTTACTCTAAAACGTGAGGCTAGTATTGCTAGTTGTCGAACGAGTATCTTTATCCTCTCATTACTTAACAGCAGCAGAAATAGCGTCCCGTGCGCCAGCTTTCACGAGGTTATATAACAACCTGCTCTGACAATAATATCGCTTCTTGAGAAACTTCTCTTGTTTTTGAAGTATACCCGACTAACATCAGCTATGAAATACTTTGTTTCAAATGTCTTAAATAGAGTTGCATCAGATAGAAATCCTGAAGAAGGACTCTCGTTTATGTTCAGTGCTTAGTAACATCACTTTGAAAGAAAACTTCTGTTAGCCTTGCAATAGTATACTCGTACTTTTCCTTTTACTTGCACCCTTGACTTTCAACACCTATTACGGATACACCACTGAGAGGTAACTAAAAGCTGTTCCTATGATTTATGAGAGAACTTTTATTATGCTTCCGTCTAGGTACTACCATCTTTGAAGAAAAAGTTATACGATGTATCATGAGTAGCGATGAAGTAATATACTTTCTAGAAACTCTTTTATATGTGTGAGACTCGACATGAATCCTGCTTTAGGTACATAGACGTGGGGATAAAACGGAGAAAAAAAATTGGCTCACTGGTACTCTGTTTGTTATGTCGAATTATTTAAGATCTTCAGCTGGACTTTGTCTAATTTTTAGTCCTTAGCAGAACTACCCTTTCCAGTTTTGTTGTACTTTTTCACATTGTTTCACTTTCTACGAGGGGTGTCCAATAAGTAAGTTTCCCCGTTTTATAAGAAACATTGTACGTAATCTATCATACTGAAATAATTTATTGACATTGCACAACGGTTCTGCTATTTTTCTGCGTAGTCACCAAGTTTTTCCCAAGCATTTTTGGTGACCTAACGCAAATTTTCCCAAACCACTATTGTACCAGGCCGGGTCCTGCGCTCTTAACCAGCTGCTCACTGTTGATGCGGCTTCGTCGTCGGTGATGAAGTGCTTACCGCCAAGATGACCTTTGATTTGGGGGAACTTGTGAAAATCGGTTGGGATAGCATCTGGTGAACATGGATGATGAGGGGACACTTCCCAGTTAAATCTTTGGAGCCCCACTGGGGCCATTCGAGCTGCATGAGGCCGAACATCGTCATGAAGGAAGATAAATTTGCGAGAGAAAAGTTGAGGACGTTTTCTTTTGATGACAACTTGCAGAAACCTTAGGACGTTACAGTACCTTTCGGCATTAGTTCTGGTGTTGTGAGGCATTTAGTGAACGAGTAGCACCCCCTGAAAGTCACAAAACATGGTTGCCACAATTTTCCCTGCCGAATGTGTAACCTTTGTCTTGGGTGGGGTATTTTAACCACTTTTTCCAGGTTTCTTCCACACCATACTCTGGTATTTTGCCCCAGGAGTCGAGTGATGGGCATAGGTCTCACCCCAGTTGAATTCTCATATATCCTTTCCCATACTCAGTGGTTAACTCCCGATGGCTATCGACCGCGGATAGTTGTTCTGCAGGAGAAAAAAGAGACAAAATGACAAAGTGGACACACTTTGTAATAGTAATCCCACGGTAACTGGAACCATGTCTGCAATATGCTGTGCCGGCCGCGGTGGTCTAGCGGTTCTAGGCGCTCAGTCCGGAACCGCGCGACCGCTACGGTCGCAGGTTCGAATCCTGCCTCGGGCATGGATGTGTGTGATGTCCTTAGGTTAGTTCGGTTTAAGTAGCTCTAAGTTCTAGGGGACTGATGACCACAGATGTTAAGCCACATAGTGCTCAGAGCCATTTTTTTTTGCAATATGCTGCGATATATGTCAGCGAGAGCGTTGTCAAACACAAACAAGTCGAACTCGTCTGCCCTCATGTACCACGGGGACTGTTTATTTTGGAGAGAGATTAAAAAAGCCAATCTTACTTATTGGGGGACACATGTAGTTGCAGAATGTTTCCATTAACACTTCGAACGATTTCTGTTTATTTAAAAGAATACATATAATTCCTATTTCCTAAATTTTCTAATTCTTTAGAATTTATTAGATTTTAGTCTGTATTTTGTAACAAATAGCTTATGATCAGAGTTCACATCTGCACCTGGAAATGTTTTGCAGCATGAAATCTGATTTGAAGCCTCTGTTATACTATTGCATAACCTATTTGAAACTTGTCACATATAAGACCGTTTTTCAGATTTTCTAAGTCTACTCTTACTGATGATCAAATTGTGACCTGTACAAAATTCTACCAGTTGATTTTCCCTTTCATACATTACCCGTTCTTAACTCTTCCTTTTCTCACAGTACAATTTTCATCTCACTTAACGTACTGAATAATTTTGCATATATCATCTTACTTTTTTTCACTAGAAGAAGTCGACATCGGGGAAGATCATTTTGGGTTCCGTAGAAAGCACCTGGAAATACTGGCACCTATTTTAGAAAAAAGAGTGAATATAGGCAGATAAATTATGTAGAATTTGTAGATTTACAGAAAATATTTTGTAAAACTGACTGGAGTACAAACACTCCGTGAAATTCTGAAGGTAGCAGGGATAAAACAAAAGAAGGGAAACGTAATTTATAACTTTTGCAGACAGCAGACTGCAGTTACAGCAGTCGAAGGACGTGAAAGGGAAGCAGAAGTTTAAAAGGGAGCTACACAAAATTGTAGCGTTTATAATATTATTCTATCTGTAGAATTAGCAAGAATGACAAGACATCAAAAATATGGAAAAAGCATTAAAGTTCAGGAAGAAGAAATTGAATTTTAAGATTTACCGATGATGTAATTCTGTCATAAACGGCAAAGGACTTGCAAGATCGGTTGAACGCAATGAATAGTGTCTTGAGAAGAGGCTAGAAAATGAACCATATCAAACATAGAACAAGGATAAGAAAACGTAGAAACGTAGTTGAATACAATCAGGAGATTCTGGAGAAATTAGATTTGCAAATGAAACACTGAAAGTAGTAGCCAAGGTTAACTATTTGAAGAGTAGAATAATTGATGGTGTCAGAATTGGAAATGACATGAAATCTATACTTGCAAGAAATACATTTTTAACACTAGAGAAATATTTTATAGCTAATATAAATTTAAGTGTTAGGAAATGTTTTATGACTGTATTTGTGTGTAGAGTAGCTTTAGAAAGAAGTGGAACATCTGCACAAACAGTACAAGCAAGAAGGGAAGAGAAGCTTTTGAATTGTGGTTGTACATTAGAGTGCTGAAGATTAAACGGGTAATCGGACAGCTAATGGAGAAGTACTAAATCGAATCGAGAAGAAGAGAAATATGTGGCATAGTTTGACTAAAAGATGGGGCAGGTTATAGGGTACATCCTGAGACATCAAGAAATAGTCTATCTTGGTATGGAGAAAAGCAGAGAAAGGGGGGCAACATACAAGAATTGTAGAGAGAGAGAGAGAGAGAGCAAGTCTTAATATAGAAACCAGTTCATTTACGCACGTTGCAATAGTTATACAGATGTAAAGATGCACACGGAGAATAGACTAGCGAGGTTATCTGAATAGGATAGTCGACCACAACACACACACATATTATTTTCACTTTCTTTACTAAGTATGGAACTAGCATAAAATTGTATCCAGTTTACGCCTCCGCAATGAGGTATCTTGTGGATTTCTTTGTGTTACCGTTACCTCTTTTTAAACATTAAGACATAACATTAACTTCTTACAGATATAAATGAACCCCTTTGTTTCGTCCATGACACAAACAAAGCCAATAGAAAACAATAGTGGATACAGTAACCTCGTCTGTACCCAGTAAGGTGCAAAAAACACAAGGGTTATGATAGACTAGATTGCACATAACGCTTAGCACAATAATTGTATTCTGTACGTTCGGCCTCTAGCCTTACCTTCACAGAGCCGGTTCTTAACGTACGAGGAGAGTACACTTTAGAGAACATGTCCAAAGCGACCACCTTGCATTTGCAAACACTTCGCCACTCGCTGGATCATACTTTTCTGCACTCTATGTAACGCACCTGCATCCACGATTGCTGAAGCAGCCTGCAGGCTGGCTATTAGGTCATGTACATTCATGGGTGGAGAATTATAAATTTGTTCCTGTAAGTGTCCCCACAAATGGAAATCTATTGGCTTAAAGTTCAGTGAACGTGATGGCAAGAACGTTGCACTTCGATGTCCAATCGATTTCTCTGGACACGCTTCGTTTAAGTAGTTATGCACATTCATTCCAAAGCGTAGCGGTGTACTGTCATCCTGAAACCATAGCTGTCGTTGAATGCCAAGTGGAACGTTCTCTGAAGCATCAGGCAAAGTATTTCAAATAAACGCACGATACAGGGACGCAATTAGCTTTTCCACCAATAGGTATAACCAGCCATGGTGGCCGAGCGGTTCTAGGTGCTCCAGTCCGGAACCGCGCTGCTGCTACGGTCGCAGGTTCGAATCCTGCCTCGGGCATGGATATGTGTGATAGCCTTAGGTTTAAGTAGTTCTAAGTCTAGGGGACTGATGACCTCAGATGTTGAGTCCGATAGTGCTCAGAGCCATTTGAACCATTTTTGAACCACCAATAGGTATAGGCTCAAAATTACATCTCCAGCGATTCCAAACCACATGTTTATGCCAAAGCGAGCGTGAAACCCACGTTCACGGGTGACATTATATTGTGTTCCGACCAATAATGGCTGTTGTGGTGGTTGAGAATACCTTCACGAGTGAAGCTAGATTCTTCAGTCCATACCACGTTACTGATAAAATGTGCCTTATCTTTCATTTGCTGTAAAAGCCGTTCACAAAACGGTACTCGTCAGATGCGGTCATCTGGCCGCTGGTGTTGCGTTAAGGCGTAGTGATATGGGTACAGATCTTCTTGGTGCAACAACTAGTCTGTGAGGTGTCTGCAACTACCTTACAATGTCACGGGTACTTAGTCGAGGTGACTGGTGAAGACTTTTAAGAATCACTTCCGCTGGTTGCGGAGTACATGTAGTCCTTACACGATCTCTGTCCACTACTTATGAACGAAGAATACCGGATTGCCGAAGGTGTTGCTCCATGTGACGAAAAACATTGTTATCGGATGGCGCCTTTGAGGATAATCTGCAGGATACGCACGAGCAACAGCAGCAGCTTGGTTAAAGGATGCACCTAGCACCCAAAGCATATCGACAAATTCATCGTTTGTGTACTCCATCGGGAAGCCGCTCTACTTTAGCTTGACAGGACTAGCTAGTTGTGCACTAGACGGTTAGTTCACAGATGCATGCAGTGTAAGGATCCGTGTTCCAAGTCATAGAAATGCGATCCAAAAATTCGAGGAACGGAGTGGAGCCGAACTCAAGACCCCACTTCTCCACTGCCCGACGCTTACCACTTTTTTTTTGTTATCAGACGGTACTTTCATGAATGTTGATGACCATAGTCAAAATCGTAATGTAATATGAGGAGAAAATTGAGAAAACAAATAATTATTAACAACAAAACAAGAGAAAAAGGATCCGATTAACAAGGAAACGAGCTCACAACCTGCTGCCTATTTTTTTATTTAATTTTTTATTTAATTTTATTTTTTAAATGAGGAAGAAAAGTGAACAAAACAAGGCATCACGTGACTGGGCGCCAGAAAAAGGGAGGAATTGAAGACCATACGGGAACTTCACCAACATCCTGTCGATTAAACACATGAAGAAGCGTATTTCCAAAGGCGCACGATAACGTGGGAACCACAGCCACTTCCTGTGCACGGTATCCGGATGATGGTGAAAGCCACAGAGAACAGGGCTGTTCTTTCACTCAACAACATAGTGACCCAGGAACCAGACAGTCGTATTCCTTTTCGACTGAGAGAAAAAAGAATAATTGCGGACGAATGAGAAAATCATCCGAAAAAGCAGATTCAGACCTACGTAAAGAAGGACCAGCTGTTGACGAATCCAGAGCCAATGATCCTGTCTTCAAGAGAGTAGACTCTGAAGTAAGGTATCAGTGTGATGACATACGTCACACTGATGAATCGGGCAAAGGCCTATACGAGGATGACGATATCACACAAAGAATGACCCTATACCATCATGAAACAATTTCAATCGGTACTATAGGAAGACTAAGGCCAGACAGTTTTTCAGGATGTAGACGGAGAAGCTATTTTAATAGGGGAGAGGCAGTTTAATAAGTCTCCGGTAGTGAGGTATGTCTTTGAAAGGACATCAGCACCTAATAAAATGACAGTTGTAAAATATCCACCGATATGTCACAATTCAGAGTTATTCCATCCAACACCGACGGGAAGAGTTAGACTGATCAGTTGGAGACAGGAAAATAAACGAGATGTAATGGAATATGGTAAGACATTCCTTCGTACAAACAAGATGGGCGCTTTCACTTTAATATCGGAGAGGCCTAATCCACCACATCGTACTGAACTCGAAAGATATATCATAAGAATCGACCAGACAGTTGTTTGAGTCTGCCTGCCATCAACCCATCAACGCAGGAAGCGGGAATATCTGTGCAATGTAATACTCTTTACTGAAATAATAGCTGTCGAAAGCCACACTTTGTGACGGAGGCTAAGGGAATGGTGTTCATGTTCAAGAATAGCTCCCTGAACACAAGTCATAATCTCATGCCAGTTAAGTGTCACCATTTTGGTCGAGTTGCGATCTACCGCGATCCCTAAAGTGTTGCGGCGATTGACCACCTCGTCCAAGTGATTGTCACTTGGTTGAAGTCCCACAATGTCAGGAAGGTGCGTTTGCGATCAATAATGTGGGAACCAGCAAGGCGACAAAAGAAATCCAAGGTATCCTAGAGCCTGGAAATGTCGGCATTTCGTACTAAAACCATGAAGTCATCGGCGTTAAGTGCGGACAGAGAATCGTTCTACCAATACAGTCCAGCCACGTAGTTGTATGGCAATAAACCGAAGCAAGGGTTCTAAGAACAAACAAAGAGAGACGTGGATAAAGGGGCTTCCCCGAGATAGACCACGTCGGACATAAATGCGAGGGATAAGGTGACCATTCACAACCTTGATGCCAGTGAAAAGATTGGTTATGATCTGGTATGCATCGTGAATAAAACCCGAATCGCTTAACACATTAATTAAAAGACTGTGACTGACACTGTCAAAGATTTGTGTTAGTCGCGAAAAAGCAGGGCCCCCGAGATATTAGTGGCCGCAGTCACCGAAACGACATCTCGACTTTCGATAAGACAGTATCGTGCGTCCAGGCACTCGTCTTTGATAAACAGCACTGATTATGTCGAGCAACTTAGAGAGACGTGTTTTTTTAGCTCGAGCGACAGTTTTAAAGTCGAAGTTCGGGAGAGCAGTCGGACGAAGCGAGTCAAGATCAAGTCGACTCTTGGTTCTCAGGATGAGGGTCATTTCACCTTCCTTGAAAGAAGCGGGAAGTTCATTGTCCATCGACGTTATTGTGTTCACCTATGAGAGGCCAAAAATGAACACAAAAAATTGTTGAGGAATGCCATCCAATCCAGGTGACTTGCGTGACTGACACCCGGTAACAATATCATATATACGGCCATTGTGGAAATTACTCAAAAACAAAAAAAAGGAACAAAAAATAATATAAAAATATAAGAAAACATGGTTTAATTCATGGCTGACGACGCAATCTAGCAAAGGACAAAAGTCGTCAGGAAAATTTTCTTTCAAAACGTGGGTATCAAACAGTTCAGTAAATTAATTGAAAGTTAAACTGAAAACGTCGTGGTGGGACGTTGACACTCGACCACCGGTGTTGTCAAGTGCTGCAATGCAAACGCGTTTCCTGCTCGTCCGCGTATGGATAAAAAGGTATAGAAAACACAGTTAGTCTTGTGAAATGGAACGTGGTTCACATCGAGACCGGAGACCTTCAATCTGGAACTGTTTTAACTGTGGCAGCTTGTCTTTAATTTGCCATACATCTTTAATTCGTAGAGGAACTTGGGTAGCGCTATCGTGAAATTGACGTAAAAGGGAGTAATAAAATTCTTGGGTGCGCTCGACGTCTGACGCCCTTACAGCCCCAAAACACATCAGAGCTTTAACAATTTGTGGCTTATCATCAAGTGTCCACCATTCTACAGTAGTCGAGCACTGTCCTATAGCACGAGAGAAACGGGCCCGTACTTCCTAAATAACAACAGCAAGGGACTAGTGTGGTAGAGCGGTATTGAGTATCCAGGCAAGAAGACACAATTCCACAGGCTGTTGCACATACTTAAATTTGATGGCTATAGCACAATGATCAGTAAAACAGGCGGGTTCGGCCGCTGTGACCGAGCGGTGCTAGGCGCTTCAGTCCGGAACCGCGCTGTTGCTACGGTCACAGGTTCGAATCCTGCCTCGGGCATGGATGTGTGTGATGTCCTTAGGTTAGTTAGGTTTAAGTAGTTCTAAGTCTAGGGGACTGATAACCTCAGATGTTAAATCCCATAGTGCTTAGTGCCATTTGAACGATTTTTTAAAACAGCGGGTATCATGTCAACGTCCAAAAGCTGCCCGCACAAGGAATCATAAAGGTAAAAGCGATCAAGCTGACTGCTGCGGGTGGCAATAAAATGAGTGTATTGGACAAGTGTAAGATACCGAGAAACCCATGCGTCACATAGGTGCAAGAAGCGTGCCATGTCTTCGAAATCTTTACTAAAACTAAAATTTCTATACTGTTCCACCGTCTGGAGAACACAATTAATATCACACTCCAATGGAATTTTGGTAGAGGATTTACAAGGTAGGTAAATGATTTCCTCTTTGTAGAAACGTGAAAGTTCCGTTGAACGACCAGAGCCAAAAGGGGCGTAGAGAGGAAAAATGGTTCAGATGGCTCTGAGCACTATGGGACTTAACTGCTGAGGTCATCAGTCGCCTAGAAGTACTTAAACCTAACTAACTTAAGGACATTACACACATCCATGCCCGAGGCAGGACTCGAACCTGCGACCGTAGCGGTCGCGCGGTTCCAGACTGTAGCGCCTACAACCGCTCGGCCAGTACAGAAGAAGTAAAGTGAGATCACAACAGGTACGTCCTATACCCCTACCATCACCGATAACTACGAAATCTCGTGAAGGAATTTCTTCCCTATAAAACGAGGCAGTGCTCGTAAAAAATACATGAAACCACATTCAGAAAGGTTGAGAAACCAGGAATTGAAAACTGGTCAAATAATACTTGTTGTAGAAATATAGTTTATGCACAAGTCAAGTACAAATTGTTGCAAAGAGGCGAGCCACAATTCGGAACCAATCTTATTAATGTTCAAAGTGAGAAAAATATCTGCTTGTATACCTAATTGAGTACAACGAAAATTACAAAATTACAAAATCATCATCGAACCGAACTATGTACCAGCATCCATACTGGAATCAATGGACGAAACCGAGGGAGAAGAAGTGTGAACATCTCCCCCATCTTCCAGTAGTTTTTTTTTTCTTCCTCTGTGTTGCGACTCTCTCAGGCTCCATACTTTGGTTTTCATGGCTTCTCGGAATGGCCGCTACCTCGTGCAGTTGATTGGGTGGGTGATGCAGAAAGTATGTTTCAGACTGAGAGGGAGAGACCTCCGTACCCCACACGTCGACGGACAGGGACTCGCTTGTGGAGATCTGTGTAATAACGGAGGGGCCCTCCTGTCCTTGTGAATTCTATCAAGTTATGCTGACCGAGAAGTTGTGACGTGGAGGCCGCGACGGAGGCCTCAGAAGTACACTATGTCAACATACGTTTCTCATATTAGGTGCATTTTGCTGCCACCTTGTGCCAGGTACTCTATGTCAGCGACGTCAGTAGTCATTAGACATCGTGAGAGAGCAGAATTGGGCGCTCCGTGGAACTTACGGACTTCGATCGTGGTCAGGTGATTGGGTGTCACTTATGTCATAAGTCTGTACACGAGATTTCCACACTCCTAAACATCGCTAGGTCCTCTGTTTCCGATGGGATAGTGAAGTGGAAACGAAAGGGACGCGTACAGCACAAATGCGTACAGGCCGACAGAGGGTCGTAATGTGTGATAGGCAGACATCTATCCAAAGACTGCAGTCTCTAGTCACACGACGAGGCCCATACAGCGGGCTTAAAGTGAATTTCTACAGTTGGTTTAATAGAAGTGACAAAACCTTATGGTTATGCATCGAGTTTTATGAAGATGACTTAGGACATTGCCTGTTTTAGGCAAACATTTAAATAATAATTTATGTTCTGAAGAAGACGTTATTACTAACGTTGAAACCTAGGTAAACGATAAAGTTAACCTGCAACTGTGGCTGTATATTCTTATATAAACAATATCAGTTGTTGTCGCTGCATAAAAATGTTAAAAAAAGAGTGGAAGCTGTCATCAAGGCTAAGGGTGGGCCAATTCCATATTGAATTCCAGCATTACCGATGGAGGGCGCCACGAACTTGTAAATCATTTTCAGCCAGGTGTCCGTATACTTTTGATCACATAGTGTAGTTTCAGAAGCTGAGACAACAGTAGAAAGTGGGCTGCTGAAAGAGTTTCCTTAACAGGCGGCGCCGGCGATGGGCCCTGGATGGCGGCAGGATCGCTAGATGACTTATCAGTAACCACGTGATCAGGTGCAGAAGCACTCATGATTTAGTAATCCACAAACTCAAGCTGAAAAAGAAGGTCCTTCAATGAACGGCGAGTCGAAGGAAAAGGCTCCTTAGCTACTTCAGCACTGTGTTCTGCGACGCCTGTTTTGAATAACCGTGGCCGTCACTGCGGGAGTGATAGCGTTCATGTCCCCAAATGTGAGTAGTGGGAACAAATCACGAATATTATCATCGGAGATCCAGTTTGATTCTCAGTAACCGGGTTTGGCTCGGCTGCAGAATCCTGTGGGAGAAGATCCATTAAAGTCAATTTTTACTCTGTTCGTAAGTGGGTTTTAATACCACCACGATGCGGACAATTGGTACAAACGGGGCCACTGATTACAACTGAAGCAGGTTCCTTCCTGGCCGATATAAGTAATATGAGCCAGATATCCATATACCTGCAACTGAGAGGGACTGCTTTTTCAGTCGGATTTCTACGGACCGAACACCACTACAGACCTGTAAGTGGTGCTGAGCAGATCAGAATTCCCCTCGAACATGTCATATACATCTTATGATAACAGGGTAGACCTCAGAAAACTGTAGTCTACCTCGGGTGGAAGATTAAAAACCGAACACCTGTGCAGACCACTTCTGCATTCGCCAAATCAACAATGGTAGTGGAATCATCAAGATGAGTACCCATACACCAGTTTTCGACACCGGAGCCGCTACTTCTCAGTCAAGAAGTTTCTCAGTTTGCCTCACAGGGGTTGAGTGCAACCCGTTTGCCAACAGTACTCGGCAGGTGGCACGGTCACCCATTCAAGTGCTAGCCAAGCCCGAAAGCTCTCAATTAACGGGAACCGGTGTCACCGCTGCGGCAAGGTCGTTGGCCTTGAAAAGCAGATACTACTTCCATAACTAGTAACAATCAAGCCCTGATACTTTCAAGATAAGCAAAACGTATAGTTACAATGCTCCAGATGGGATTACGATCTGAATCATGAGCTGAATATAAGATTGTAACGTTCTTTAAGAAATTTATTTGTTTGTGTGCGAATGAATATGAAATGCATAATGTTTGTGTTATCCAAATTTACTGTGTGATGTGTTGTTGAGCAAATGGTGCGCTTAATCAGCTTTACTGTAATCCAAAAATATTAAAGTACGTAATCTGGAAAACCAACACGCAATGCCCGTAGTGAAATCAATCACTCTGAAATTTACCCAGTCTCATGAGCACCAGGTTCTACTGCCCTGTACAATAAACTGACAAAATTCCCTGTGCAAATAAGCAACGAGATAAATTTTCCTTAGCTCTAGAGTCGCAACGGATGTAATCTTTGAATTTTGTTCTCTCCACAGTAGGCGTAGAAAATAATCAGTTCTGGCACAGCGAAGTGCAATGCCGGCCGTGCAATAACTTCATACAAATAATATCAGTAGATTGGCTGACAAATGAACAACCTTGCAAATGTTCAGTGAAAATACTGGGCATCGGCTCAGCACTGTGCAATGCTGCCCGCATTGAAACTGTTACAAATGTTAATCATTTTCTTACTGTTGCACATTAATATTTTTATGATTATGATGGAAAAATGCTTTCTTTTAGAAAAATATTCATTGGATAAATAAACACGACGTGGAAGAGCATGAGGTACTGGTAAGGGGATTCGCTAAGACCGAATACTTCATTTTAAAAAATTGTATTCAAAGTAAAGCTTCACCTTCACAAAATCTAATATGACACATTTTACATTAACTTCAAAATCAGTGAACTTCTCAACTGTTCTAGAATTCTCACTTGCTGTCGCAATTAAAACAATTGGATCGTTACATGAGAAAAAGTCTCACAACGTTTGACAAAATAATTCCAAAATTCAACTTCTCTGTATCAGGATTACAAAACACACAAAATATTACAAATCGGATAAACCTAATCAACCCGTACATTAAATCTGATGGAAAATACTTGGTTCCTACATTCTAGGGTCAGTATGGTAAAATTCAGCCAAATCCACATATCGCGTTGCTGCATATTTAAAACTAAATACGGGTATACAAAATTTCATTATCTTACAAATTTGTTCCAATTGCTTTCCCTTTGAGTTACAGTATAAAAGTCATTACTTTTGTATGATTGTTAAGGACAATGGTCAATATTTGTTAACGATCAGTATTATTTCAATTCTTGATAATCTTATAGCCCCACAACTTAATAATACACACTTTACACTTTTATAGAACTAACTACGACCTAGCATTTACTTGCTCTGTTTGAGGATAAACAATATCATTCATCACTTCATTTTACAAAAACTGTATAATGCTGCGTCCATAGACCAACAACAAAATTCTCACAGCCAGCCACTAGCTTTAAGTCTTACATCCTACCTATAACAGAGCGCAACGGCAAATGCTACTGCGCTCCGCGCGCTCCTGCTTACAATCGATTATGCCACTCAGGCAACACCTTTGGTTCAGTGGTGTCAAAGATACAATCTCTTCTGCGTATGACAATCGTTTCAGGTCATTTTTCATGAATTATATTACGAAATCGGGCTCCACGTACAAGTGGACCCCTCAGAAGATAGTCACAGTACAGACTCTTCCATCAATTTAACTCAGCGAAAAGAAATGGGTCTCCACATACGATACTTGTACACTGCACAAGTAGTGGATTAGTTTTTAAAGGCAAAGGATTACACTGAACATGACTTCGATTTTTGTTTACAGCGTCCAGCAATGCACTGGGGCTGTTTCATCATAGGTTTGGTATATTAAAAAAATAGTTAATCATCAGTGTCAAGTCCTAAATCCTGACTCTACTTCCTATATGCTATCGCATTCTTGATTGAGATTACGTAGCACAACGTCGTACAAAAATAGTTCATACAGCAGTACACGTCAACCTATTTTTATCAGCACTTGAACGCTAATAAGATTCAGAGAAGAATTAGTTATTTCTAACACTGTTTAGTAACACCTCAACAGATGGTTTAATATCCACTGAAACGTCCCCTTTGAAAAATTATGAATGTCTGTGCTGGTAAACTTCTACGTTATTTGATTTTCAACGAGCTGAGCAAAACTGAACGTACTCAGACATTTCTTTCTGTACTTATTATGATTATCACTAAAACGACACACAATATTTTTTGCGCAACGCAATCTTTCAATAATCCCTACAAAAGAATGGACCTGACTAACAATAACCTATACCTTTCATTAATCACTTACCTTACAAAAATCTTCGTTACTCGAACTATTGAAATACAGCGAGCGCCAATACTGCCAGCTAAATAAAAGGTTCTAACTACTGAAGGCATAATTAGCAAATGAAAGATTTTGATAGAGAACAAACAATGTAGTTACCTTAATAGCGTTCAAAAGATAATTTTGTGACATCCAATTAAACAAATTTCCTTTTTCTTACGGACACACGTCCAGATCGTCCGCTCAAAACTTTGACATCTCTCTCCCCACATACATCACTGCTGGCGGCTCACCTCCAACTGCACCACGCTACTCGTTGTTCACATCCAACTGCCCAACGCTAAGCTAGTGAATATTCCAACATTGAGTCCAACCAGCCACAGACAGCACACAGCGCAGTCAGCGATTTTCATACAGAGCACTACGTGGCATTACCGACATAAATGGTTCAAATGGCTCTGAGCACTATGGGACTTAACATCTTAGGTCATCAGTCCCCTAGAACTTAGAACTAATTAAACCTAACTAACCTAAGGACATCACACACATCCATGCCCGAGGCAGGATTCGAACCTGCGACCGTAGCAGTCCCGCGGTTATTACCAACATAAAAACCTAAACAGCCTACTTACACCATTAGAGTGCATACTAGTCATATACAGTAGATATAATTAACAAGATGGCGGCCAAACAATATGGCACACTCCAGTGGCTGAATAAAAATAATTGTAATGTTCGTGGTAAAAGGAAACCGAGAGAAGTGGATTAACTAGCTATACATTATCACTCAACACAATATAGTAGCAACCTCGAAGTACAACATTCAGACTTACAAACAGAAACAATATCGTCTCCGCGACTCTTTAATTCTTACTGTGTGAAAAGTTAGTTTTTATAATACAGCTCGCAACCTGTAAGCAACCTATAAGCTCCTGTTTCACTGATCTTAAGCAGGCGACCCAGTATACAGTGATCAGCCACAACATTATGACCACCGACCTACTATCGGTATAAACCCGTCCAGACGATAGCAGCGTCACCTGGCACGGTGCATTTAGTACCAGTGAGCGTGCTGTCCGCTTGTAGAATGGGGAAGGCGCGCGATATGTCTGAGTTTGACCGATGGGAGATTGTGATGGTCCCGGGATTCTGCAGGAACATTTCGGAAACTACACGACTTACCGGATGTTCGAGAGGTGCTATAGTGAGTGTCTTCCACAAGTGGTGAAGCCAAGGTGAAACCATGTCCAGACGTCGTGGGGTTCGGCGGCCACCCTTCATTACAGATGACGTAAGTCGTAGGCTGGGTAGACTGGTAAGGCAGGACAGGTGGCGAACAGTGGCAGAACTAATATTGGACTTTAATGATGAGCAGAGTACAAGTGTGTCTGAACAAAATGGTTCAAATGGCTCTAAGCACTATCGGACTTAACGTCTGAGGTCATCAGCCTCCTATACTTATAACTACTTAAACCTAACTAAGCGAAGGACATCACACGCAGCCATGCCCGAGGCAGGATTCGAACCTGCGACCATAGCAGCAGCGCGGTTCCGGACTGAAGCGCCTAGAACTGCTCGGCCACAGCGGCCGGCTTGTGTCTGAACACACAGTGCACCGAGCACTCCTAACGATGGGCCTCCGAAGCCGGCGATCCATGCGCATGCCAGTGTTAACACCATAGCAATGACAACTACCTCTGAAATGGGTAAGTGACCATCGGCACTGAACGTTGGCGTAATGTCAGAGCGTTGCATGATTTGATGAATCCATACCTTCCTCGTCATGCTGCTGAGAGGATGTAAATCTATCGTCTTCCAGGGGACCAGCTCCTTGACACCTGTATTGTGGCACGGAGACAAGCTGGCGGCGGTTCCTTTATGCTCTGGGAAATATGACGATCATGTTTCCCGATGGCAGTGGCATTTTTCAACAAGATAATGCGTCATATCACAAGGCCAGGAGGATGATGGTTCGAGGAACAGAGTGACGAGTAACTATTGATGCGCTCAATTCGCCAGATCCAAACCAGATCGAATACATCTGTGATGTGATTGAAAGTAGCGTCAGAGCTCAGCGCCCCCCTCTCCGGAATTTACTGGAATTAGGTGAGCTGTGTACGCAAATGTGATACTAACTCCGTCCAGCGACTTACCAAGGCCTCACTGCCCCCATTCCACGACACGTCGCCACTATTGTCATGCCAAAGGTGGACATACAGTGTAATAGGTGGTCATAATGTTCTGGCTGATTACTGTGTTGTCGCGGAATTACATTAACCAAGCAATGCCAGATTAACTTCGCCATGAAAACTAATCTTCATCGCAGCAAATGAACTGTATTGTTCTCGTCCAACTCTCATTTCACTGAAGCATCAACACAACAGCGTGGATCTCCGTCAGATAGAAGCAGTGTTCCTCTCAACATTAGGAAACGAACGGATTCGGCTTTTCGACTTTGCAAAACAACATCCGAACCGCAAATGTAGAATAATGGTGAATACTATTGAAACGAACAAAAGCATGTAAGTGACAACTCACAGAAGCCTCCCGTTGGTCGAAGGAAAAACCGACTTGAAGGGCTTAAAACTGCCACAGTGATCAAACAAAGAGATTGCTACAGAGCATGTGTCGATTAAGAGTCATTTAGATTACAGAAAGGTAATTATCGCGATATGCCAGAAACAAAATATAATGAGAGGAATTCAAAGTGCCGAGAGCAGGCATCTTCCAAGTCGCAACAGTTGTCGGCTAGCTCAAGAGATGGTACAATGGCCTTCCCAACACAGCCAGTGCATGTATACAGACCAGAGTACGGAGCAACGTCATACTTATAATTTTCCCCGCACTGCAAAGTTCTTTGTAAATTTTTCTCGATACTCTAATCGCCGAAATATCTCAACGCATCAGGTTTCATTTCGTTTCCTCCACCCCTTCTGGATGCTTAATTCTTTTTTCAGGTCAGTGTATATATAATTGAATAATATTTCCTTCCTGCGTGACATATTCGTTATCGTTTAACAATATTGCAACTGCCGAACAGGATTTGTTCTCTGATAACAGCTGGGGCCTGCAGAAGGACTTCCTTTCACTGCTTTTACTTTTTGTTTGACAGCGAAGACCTGACCTGCTACACGTTTCTATTTACAGCTATCGTGCTGTACCCGCACATCACACAAATTTCATTTGTAGTCTGTGAGTACCGATATTTACTGTTAGTGCAGTCGTGATACGACGCAGGTAGTCGCTGTGAAATATATCAAACTTGACTGTAGAGAACCTTTCCTTGTCCTGCTAGAGTGTGTAACAGCAGTAAATACATTTTTAATTGCCATATAACTAAATGCACCTCTCTTAGTTTCAGCAGAGGACTCTAGAATTCGCTAGCGACAGTTATTTCTTCTGACTTTTGTTCAGTAGCTCAATTACATAATTACTTAACTACAAAATATCTTTTATGCAAAATTCGGTCTTACGCTTTAAACAGACAACGAAACTTGAATTACCCTTTCGCTAAGTGTATAAAACTTTTGTCTAGCGCAGTTAGCTTGAAATACGTGACTTCGACGGCTCAGGGAAAATGAAATGTGTAGGTTCCTCTCTCACTGGCAGCATTTTAATGAAAACACGTAATACGCAAGCTACAAGCTGTAAAATTTGGAGAAAAAAGGCCACCAAAGTAGGAAATAATAAGGGGTGTTCTAGGGAAGGGCACACAATAGATTGATATATTCAAGATATTTGTGAAAAGAAATCACTGGAACCTGCTAAGAAGACTGGGGGCTTTTGTATCGGATTATATTATAAAGGTCTGTGTTAGTCATACACTACTTTTTTGAACTCAAAACCGGTTTCTGCTTTGCAGCCATTGACAGATCTAAAAACTACATCAGTACTGACTAAGCATATACGTGTCACTGTTTCAGTTTTTAGACCTGTTGACGGATGCAAAGCCGAAACCGACTATTATTTTCTGTGAAGTAGCGTGTAACCGAGTCACTGACTTCTATAATGTAGTACAATACAGTTTTCATTTGAGTGACAGTGTTTCCTGTTGCTTGAAATAGTCGATCTTGCAGTTAGGCCTTAAATTACCAAAAATGGCTTCTGCGGCACTCACTGTCAAAGCCTAAGTGACTCAATCTCACTAAAAATCGAATGGCTTTCGTCTCCAGTCGTCTATTCTGTCGCTGCGATCATCATTCCAAAGACTGGCTTGTGCATCTCTTCACTCTAGACTCTGCAAGCCAGTTCATCCCTAGCTACTGCAATCCATATCCGTTTGAGCTAGCTTACATACAATCCTTTGGTCTCCCTCTACAGGTGTTATTCCTCCGCTCGAAATACATCCTTCCGTTACCGAACTGACGATCCCTTGATGCAAAAGGCGGGGTCCTGTCAACCGATCTCTTCTTTTATTTCATTTTCTTCCCATTTCTATTCAGTACCTCCTCCCCAATTACCCGATATGTCCCACGAATCTTCAGCATTCTTCCGTAGCATCACATTGTAAAAGCTTCTGTTATTTTCTTGTGTGAAATGTATCTCGTCCACGTTTCAGTTCTACACAAAGAACAGGTCGAAGAAATACGTTCATAAAGGATTTCCGAAAACATCCTTTTGTACAGAACGTTAACACGTTTCCTTTCTTCAAATGAGCTTTTTCTTTTTTGTTGCCAATCTGCACTTTATATTCTATCTAATTCGGTCTGGCAAGACTAAGCTACTGCTTTTATTATCCCATTGCCTAAAGTAATTCAATTAGCATTACTTGATTTAATTCGACTAGTTCCATTACCTTTATTTTACGTGTGTTGATATTCATCTTATAACAATTTCCAAAGACACTATTTATCGCCTTCAGCTATCTTACATGTCCTTTTCCGCCTTTGACAGAATTACAACGACACCTGAGAAAATTAATTTTTTAATATCTTCCCTCTGAACTTTAATTCACTTTCCAAAATTTTCGGTAGTCTAGATCACTAACATTACGGAAATAAACCGTTCGAGTCCTACTGATCAATTTCGCCAGTGGAGCGATAGCATACTGTGTAAACCACAACCTCTCCGCAGGTTTGCTATGGTGTGAGGGCCTGTGACAGTATTATTAATAATAGGTCCATTCAGGTGCGGCGTTTTAACGTTCCTCTCGGTGTTAATTGAGCGGAGTGCGCTATGTTTTAAGCACCTGTAATTTCTCCTTTTGTTCTCATTTCACTGATCATCGAAAAGAAATGCAGTTCTATAGAGCACTGTCCCATAGTATAGGCACTGACGTAGCTCAGATAACATTAGGAAAACTGTTTCATCTATACTACACTATAACACCACTGAAAGTGACTCACAACGTACGTGTCGGTACTAACGACTGGCTCTACTTTAACCATATGTGTTACAGCTAAAGTCGTTGTGAAGACCGTTCAATTCGATAAATGGATATGACGGTTCTCGTGATTGCTGTTGCTCCATTCTCAGAATAAAACACTCAATCCTGCTAAAGTTTATGTGAAAAATTGTATTATTTTTCCTGTAGACGTAATGGAAATTTTATTCTCACGGTTTGGTAGAACTCTGTCGTATATCCATTGACCTAGCAACAACAAAGGCATGTGTGCTTAATGTTTGCTTTTATGGATAGTCTTTGCTTACTGGCTACTATGCTGACTGCAACATGACGACTGACAATTTTCTTGCCAGATGAAATGTCTTACTACATGCGAAACTTGTCCAAACAAATTATTCCTCGCTGCTCTTTTTTTAGTTTCATACCCTCCATAGCTATAATCCAGGTAGTGAAATTCTACAGATTATTAATTACTTTGCTAACAAAACTTCCGCCAGTAATAGTTAACTGTGGAATAACCAGCAGCGAAAATCAAGTTTGTCGGTATTCGGTGTTCTACGCGTAGTAACGCAGCTGTCGTGTAAGAAAGAAAGCCTAGCTATCAAACACGCATTTTATTTCTGTGGCGTTTCAAGACACGTTAGACCAGAAATACATGTGGCACTTTGGTTCTCGTTGGTTGATTTGGGAGGTGCAACATGTTATAACACCACCTTTGCTATCTTTTACTACATAAGTTCGTAGATTAATATAATGGACATAACGTGCAAAGTTACTTCTACCTCTCTGCCACATATCCCTTCAAACGCCTTTTGAGTTTTAGAAATACATCCTCGACAGCCAGTCTTGTCTGTCTGCACCACGGACTGGCTGGCTGTAGAGCTGTATACATCTTGTAGCAAGTATAATCTCCAACATACTTCAACTGGTTCAAATGGTTCTAAGCACTATGGGACTTGAACCGCTCGGTCAAGCGGCCGGCCGAACATCGTTATGATTCATTTTAATAATGTTGGACCTATTATATAGAATATCATTTTGCAACGGTATGGAAACGAAAAACCAGATTTCATTATGTTACTTATAATCCGTCTTGATTGCAAATTTTTTTTATTCATATGACCGGTTTCGGTTCATTCAGAACCATCTTCAGATCTGTGACAATAATGATACTAACTATTTCACGGAAGCAAATCTTTTTCATCCTATCTAATCAACATCAAATGTACCAGAACGTACCTGATATTTCAGTTACAGGAGTAACCCGTCCAAATCCAGCAACTTTCACATGCTGCGTCACATAAAATTGGTTGGCAGAGGGATGAGAGATGGTGCGCGGTGAAGCCGGAAGCTGCGTACAGCGCCTGGCGTCGTTGACGGGGCCCTCCTGCGCGGCCCTCTTCCCAAAAAGTCCACACCAGCACCATAGATATATAAATCGCCCTATGTTTTTAGATCGTATGAAAATGATAATTTTACGGTTTTTAATTTTGATAAGTACAGATATTAACCTTGACATCTACGTATTTTAAGTAAGTATTTTTGGAGATGAAAGTTAATATATAAAAAAATCCACTGAATACAGTATGTGCAAATGGAATGTGATCAATGTACCTGACACCACCTGTCGGTAATAGTGTTATAATTAAAATAAGTGACGTGCACTCTGCCAACCAATTTTATGTGACGCAGCATGTGAAAGTTGCTGGATTTGGAGGGGTTACACCTGTAACTGAAATATCAGGTACGTTCTGGTACATTTGATGTTGATTAGATAGGATGAAAAAGATTTGCTTCCATGAAATAGTAAATTAGTATCATTATTGTTACAGATCTGAAGATGGTTCTGTATGAACCGAAACCGGTCATCTGAATAAAAAAATTTCGCAATCAAGACGGATTATAAGTAACATTGTACAATCACTGATTGCTGCTATCCCATTAGACATTATGTATGTTTTCGCAAATTTCATTACGTTTCATTAGAGTTGTGTTCAAGTCCTTCATTATACGTTCATTCATTTGTATCTGACCTCCACGCGCTTTATTCGACATACCGTCATCCACATTGGAGTGTTATTTGAAAACCACAACTGTTAATGAAATGAAAAACAAATCAAAACAGTTGTATATATCATTAACTTGTTTTAATTTGTCTTTTATGCCTTGAAATCGGCTCTGAAAAACGCAACTCATTTGCAAGAGCTCTTCAATCGCTTGAGAAACATATTTTCTGTTCTCCTTTTAAAGGTCCAGTTTGGGTGAATTCTGAAATTGTATTACAGTCAGCACATACTTAAAACAACGATTCCCTCGTGAATATTGTCTCATATCCACCATATCATCTCACCACGGCAATCGCGTATTTACTAACCTCGCGTCAATTCGACAGTATTTTGTAATATGCTTTTTGTCCCTACGAAAGTTATTCAGTTACACGTCGTTGCCGTAGTTCATAAATTAATGAGACACTCACGCTTTTATACCCAGTGTTCTCTGTCAATCGTGACAAACGAGGCATCTTCATCGTTTACCAAATCATTATATGAGCATCTGACAAACGTTTACGATAAAAATGAAGTCAGGGCCGAATGCACTCCTCAAAAGACGCATGCCGTGACAACGTTGATCGGTGAGTGTCCAAAACGATCATATTCGACTATGCTCCTCGGTGTCTAGAATCAGTAGTCAAACTGAACCTGCTCTCATCCGAGAAGAACACGCGACTACAGACTTCGTTGATCCATTTCCTATGTTATTGGAATAATCGCAATTGGTGTCGCAGATATGCGGATGTTAAGGGATCGAAAAGTACTAATCGTCGGGCAATGAGGTCACCCCCATAAAATCGTCTTGTCACGGTGGGTCTTGAGTTCACATGCCCTGGAATTTTGTTAAATGTTGAAATTGCGTTTACATCTGCATCCATACTCCGCAAGCCACCTGACGGTGTGTGGCGGAGGGTACCTTGAGTACCTCTATCGGTTCTCCCTTCTATTCCAGTCTCGTATTGTTCGTGGAAAGGATTGTCGGTATGCCTCTGTGTGAGCTCTAATCTCTCTGATTTTTATCCCCATGGTCTCTCCGCGAGATATACGTGGGAGAGAGCAATATACTGCTTGACTCCTCGGTGAAGATATGTTCTCGAAACTTCAACAAAAGCCCATACCGAGCTACTGAGCGTCTCTCCCGCAGAGTCTTCCACTGGAGTTTATCTATCATCTCCGTAACGCTTTCGCAGTTACTAAATGATCCTGTAACGAAGTGCGCTGCTCTCCGTTGGATCTTCTCTATCTCGTTTACACTTGTCTACATTGAGATTCAATTGCCATTCCCTGCACCATGAGCCATTCGCTGCAGATCCTCCTACATTTCAGTATAATTTTCAATTGCTACAACCTCTCGATATACTACAGCATCATCCGCAAAAAGCCTCACTGAACTTCCGATGTTATCCACAAGGTCATTTATGTATAATGTGAATCGCAACGGTCCTACGACACTCCCCTGCGGCACACCTGAAATCACTCTTACTTCGGAAGACTTCTCTCCATTGAAAATGACATGCTGCGTTCTGTTATCTAAGAACTCTTCAATCCAATCACACAATTGGTCTGATAGACCATATGCTCTTACTTTGGTCATTAAACTACTGTGGGGAACTGTATCGAACGCCTTACGGAAGTCAAGAAACACGGCATCTACGTGCGTATCCGTGTCTATGGCCCTCTGAGTCTCGTGGACGAATAGTGCGAGCTGGGTTTCAAACAATCGTCTTTTTCGAAACCCATGCTGATTCCTACAGAGTAGATTTCTAGTCCCCAGAAAAGTCAACATAATACGTGTTCCAAACTTCTACAGCTGATCGACGTTAGAGATATAGGTCTATACTTCTGCACATCTGTTCGACGTCCCTTCTTGAAAACGGGGATGACCTGTGCCCTTTTCCAATCCTTTGGAACGCTACGATCTTCTAGAGACCTACGGTACACCGCTGCAAGAAGGGGGGCAAGTTCCTTTGCGTACTCTGTGTAAAATCGAAATGGTATCCCATCAGGTCCAGCAGCCTTTCCTCTTTCGACCGATTTTAATTGTTTCTCTATCCATCTGTCGTCTATTTCGATATCTACCATTTTGTCATCTGTGCGACAATCTAGAGAAGGAACTACAGTGCAGTCTTCCTCTGTGAAACAGCTTTGGAAAAAGACTTTTAGTATTTCGGCCAAGCGACTAGCGCGAGGTTTGGTGTTCTCGTAAAGATAAGTTATTTTAGATTATAAAACACATAGATTAGTACTGATTACGTGGTAAATAAGTGTATTAGTGTGCCGTTTAAGTGTACCATTAAAGGTTTCATTTCTCATTACGTAATATAGCAGAAAACGCGAAAAGACCGTACAGTCGTATTTTCTGTTTACGTTCTGCTGCAGCAAATCTATAGAATTTCGTTTAGTTGTTCCTTGCTCTCTCCAGCAATTTAACTTAGCGTACCTCTTCATTATTTAACTAGCATTTCCGGAAAGTAGCGTAAAGTTTAACTTGTTGTTTCAGAAACTTTGCACTTTTGTTTTTGTTTACACACAGTTGCGTATAGGCCAAATTTGTGTAACCATATTTTCGTGTTTATCTGTAATTTAACTGACTTATTCTTAATAAATTATTACGTTTATCATGAGTGAAAAGTGCTTGACTTGCCGTAGAATTGTTAGGTCGGGGCTTTGGTGTGATGGGTGCTGTAGTTTTTTCCATGTGGGTGACTGTAGTGGCGTGGGAATAGGGGAAGTAAATGAGACTCATCAGTGGTTTTGTAGGATTTGTAGTAGAGATAGGAAGATACTGGGACAGGAGGGGAAAATTGCTGCCCTTCAGGCTGAGTTAGACAAGGCCAGGGGAGATCTTGACAGGTTAAGGAGGGAGAAGGGTAAAGAGAGGTGGGAAGTGGCAACAGGCAACAGGAGGAACAGGCCTAGAACTTTGTCTGACAGCTTTATGGTGAATGTGGAAAATAGATTTGACCTGTTGCTTCAGTTAGAAGCTGGTGAGCCTCAAGCAGTTACAGGTGTAGACAGGGCGCAACAAACTTTCAGCAGCAAATTGAAAAGTAAGAATGTAGGGAAATCAGTAAAGAGAAAGAAAGTGTTGTTGTTAGGTAGTTCCCATGGAAGAGGTGTTGGCCAACTCTTGCAGGATGAACTAGGATCAGAATACCAGGTCACCAATTTTTTTAAACCTAGTGCTGGTCTGGAGCAGGTGACAGAGGATTTAGGATCACTTTGCAAAGATTTCACTAAGGAAGACACCGTGGTTATAGTGGGTGGGGCAGGTAACAGTATTGACAGAGATCCTGGGTACAGCATAGAGTGTGACCTGGCGAAGATTGCATCAGCATCGAGGCATACCAGTGTTGAGTTTGTATCTGTTCTTGGGCGCCATGACCGACCTCATTTGAACTCTTCTGTCAAGAGAGTTAATTTGGAGCTGGAACGGCTGCTCATGTCGGGTGCGGGGTCACACATTGGTGTGGTTCATGTTGATTCTGTCAGTAGGTGGGATTATACTAGGCATGGCCTTCACCTCAACAGGAAGGGGAAGGGTAAATTGGCTGGGGAAATAGCAGGAAAGTTAAAGGGGGGAGGCACTGTCATGAGTGGTAAAATACCAGTGGTTATAGGATTCAGAAAAGACCCTTTTTTAGGGTAGGGAGGACAGAAAGAAAACAAATTTTAAGAGAGGTTAGAACTGAGACAAACCTTCAGTTTGAGAAAGAAATCAAAAAACATAATTCCAGCTTATTACATCAACATAAACAGCCATTGGTTAAGAATTTTCAACTGTCAGCAGATATTTTAACTCCATCCAATTTTAAGTCAGTCAATGTGAAATGTCAGCTATCTTTATTGCATCAAAATATTCGAGGACTAAGAAATAAAATTAATGAATTAACTATCTGCATAGATGAATTAGAGTCTTCAAACCCAGCTGACATAATCTGCCTCTCTGAACATCATGTGACCACTGGTATAGAACTTTTAAGTGTTACAGGGTTTAGGTTAGCATCTCACTATTGTAGATCAGAAATGGAGAAAGGAGGAGTTGCCACATTCATCAGGAACTGTCATAAATTTAAGAACATAGACATTCATAAATTTTGCCTAGAACAGCATATGGAAGCATGTGCAACAGAATTAGAATTTCACAAAAAATCTTTCATAATATTAAGTGTATATCGAGCACCTGCAGGTAACTTTAATCTGTTTGTAAACCACCTTGAAGCTGTACTGGCCCATTTAACAACCAAAAACAAAGAAATAGTGGTTGCTGGCGATTTCAATGTAGATTTCCTTAAAGACTCTCCCAATAAGAACCTATTTGAGTTAGTAACACTATCATTCAACTTAATTCCCACAGTAAAGTTCCCCACTAGGATAACCACTTGCTCACAAACAGCCATTGATAATATCTTTATAGAAAAGTCAAATGAACAAAATTATATTACAAAACCAATAGTCAATGGCCTCTCAGACCATGACATGCAGTTCCTTCTGTTAAATGTTAATACTGAACAAGATATAAAATCTGTTAAATCTGAGCTCAAGAGGGTAATCAGTAAGCCAAAAATTGATTATTTTAGGACACTCCTCAGAGACATTCACTGGACTGATGTTTACAGTGCTCATGGCATGAATGAAAAATATAACATTTTTGCTAATAAAGTGCTTACCTTATTTGAACACTGCTTTCCCCCAAAACTTACCAAGGTTAGAGCAAAGTCTACAAAGAAGCCATGGATTACTCGAGGAATAGGGGTATCTTGTAAAACAAAAAGAAAACTGTATCTGTCAATCCGAAACATTTCCAATGTTGATGCTATAGCACATTATAAGAAATACTGCAAAATATTAAAGACTGTAATACGGATGTCAAAGCAAATATATTACAAGGAAAAGATAGTCATATCAGATAACAAAATAAAGACAATATGGGATATAGTGAAGGAGGAGACCGGTAGAACCAGACATGAAGAGGAACAAATAGCATTAAGAGTAAATGATGCATTGGTGACAGATGTGTATAGTGTTGCAGAACTTTTTAACAAACATTTTATAACTGTTACTGAAAAGATGGGGTTGTCAGGTTCGGTAGATGCTGCTATGGATTACCTTAGACCAGACATTTCAAGTAACTTCCATAATATGAATTTGACCCTCACTACCCCAACAGAAATAATGTCCATCATAAAATCTTTAAAATCAAAAACATCTAGTGGGTATGATGAAATATCAACAAAGTTAATTAAAGAATGTGATTCTGAGCTAAGTAACATATTAAGCTATCTGTGTAACCAGTCGTTTATCAGTGGAATATTTCCCGAATGGCTGAAATATGCTGAAGTTAAGCCACTGTTTAAGAAGGGAGATAAAGAAATAGCATCAAATTTCCGTCCAATTTCACTGTTGCCAGCATTCTCAAAAATTTTCGAAAAAGTAATGTACAGTCGTCTTTATAACCATCTTATCTCAAATAACATACTGTCAAAGTCACAGTTTGGATTTCTAAAAGGTTCTGATATTGAGAAGGCTATCTACACTTACAGTGAAAATGTACTTAATTCATTAGACAAAAAATTGCAGGCAACTGGTATATTTTGTGATCTGTCAAAGGCATTTGACTGTGTAAATCACAATATCCTTTTAAGTAAACTAGAATATTATAGTGTAACAGGAAATGCTGCAAAATGGTTCAAATCTGGCAGGAAACAAAGGGTGTTATTAGGAAAGAGACATGTATCAAGCTATCAGGCATCATCCAACTGGGAACTAATTACATGTGGGGTCCCACAAGGTTCCATTTTGGGGCCCTTACTTTTTCTTGTGTATATCAATGACCTTTCATCAGTAACATTACCAGATGCCAAGTTTGTTTTGTTTGCTGATGATACAAACATTGCAATAAATAGCAAATCAAGTGTAGTCTTAGAAAGATCAGCCAATAAAATATTTGTAGACATTAATCACTGGTTCCTAGCCAATTCTTTGTCACTAAACTTTGAAAAAACACACTACATGCAGTTCAGAACTTGTAAGGGGTGTCCCAAGAGTATATGTCTAACATATGATGACAAGAAGATAGAAGAAGTGGACGGTGTTAAATTCTTGGGATTACAGCTTGATAATAAATTCAACTGGGAGGAGCACACCACAGAAATGCTGAAGCGTCTTAACAAATCTCTGTTTGCAATGCGAATTTTGTCAGACATAGGGGATATAAAAATGAAAAAGCTGGCATACTATGCTTACTTTCATTCCATAATGTCATATGGGATTATTTTCTGGGGTAATTCATCAAGCCAAGCTAAAGTTTTCCGGGCACAAAAACGTGCAGTAAGAATTATATGTGGTGTGAACTCAAGAACATCCTGCAGAAGCCTGTTTAGGGAACTAGGGATACTAACTACAGCTTCCCAATATATTTATTCCTTAATGAAATTTGTCATTAAAAATATATCACTTTTTCAAACCAATAGCTCAATTCATGGAATCAATACTAGAAATAAGAATAATCTTCACAAGGATTTAAAGTCACTTAGTCTTGTACAAAAAGGTGTGCATTATTCAGGAACACACATTTTCAATAACTTGCCAGCAGCCATAAAAAGCTTAACAACCAATGAAATTCAGTTTAAGAGAAGCCTAAAGGATTTATTGGTGGCCAACTCCTTCTACTCCATTGATGAATTTCTGAGGAAAACCAACTGATTTGTATATAAGTACAACACATCTTCTACACAATTTCAGTGCAGTAATGTGTTCACTGAAAATTTGTGTGTGTGTGTGTGTGTGTGTGTGTGTGTGTGTGTAAGTATAATCTAACTTCTGCACCATTTCAGTGCAGTAATGTGTTCATTGTAAATAAGTATTACAGTAGTTGTATTACATGTTTCTTACCTTATAAATAAATAAAAAACTTTTTTATTTTAAATTCAGTGCAATAGTATTTGTAAAATGACTCTTAGTGTTCATTAAAAAATGACGATCATTCCACTTGGGACCTGTGGAATGGTACATTAGCTTATTTGTTTTAGTTTAAATATTTGTCATGTATTGTTGTTTTTCTGACATGTTCCACATCCTGGAGGACCTCCTCACTACGGATCAATTGGAATGAAAGTAAATCTAATCTAATCTAATCTGTCATCCTCTGTTTCAGTACCATTTTGGTCACAGAGTATCTGGACATTTTGTTTTGATCCACCTACCGCTTTGACATAAGACCAAAATTTCTTAGGATTTTCTGCCAAGTCAGTACATAGAGCTTTACTTTCGAATTCATTGAACGCCTCTTGCATAGCCCTCCTCACACTACATTTCGCTTCGCGTAATTTATACTTGTCTGCAAGGCTTTGGCTATATTTATGTTTGCTGTGAAGTTGCCTTTGCTTCCGCAGCAGTTTTCTAACTCAGTTTTTGTACCATGGTGGCTCTTTTCCATCTCTTACGATTTTGTTTGGAACATACTCATCTAATGCATATTGTATGATGGGTTTGAACTTTGTCCACTGATCCTCAACACTATCTGTACTTTTGTGTTGAGCCGTCACGTACTCTGAAATCTGCTTTTTGTCACTTTTACTAAACAGAAAAATCTTCCTACCTTTTTTAATATTTCTATTTACGGCTGAAATCATCGATGCAGTAACCTCTTAATGATCGCTGATTCCTTGTTCTGCATTAACTGTTTCAAATAGTTCGTGTCTGTCACTAGAAGGTCTAATATCTTATCGCCATGAGTCGGTTCTCTGTTTAACTGTTCAAGGTAGTTTTCAGATAAAGCACTTAACAAAATTTCACTGGATTCTTTGTCCCTGCCACCCGTTATAAACGTTTGAATCTCCCAGTTTATATCCGGCAAATTAAAATCTGCACCCAGAACTATAACATGCTGGGGAAATCTACTCGAAATATTTTCCAAATTTTCCTTTAGGTGCTCTGCCACAACAGCTGCTGAGCCAGGGGGCCTATAGAGACATCCAGTTACCATGTTTGAGCCTGCTTTAACCGTGACCTTCACCCAAATTATTTCGCATTTCGGATCTCCGTCAATTTCCTTCGATACTATTGCACTTTTTATCGCTATAAATACGCCTCCCCCTTCACTGACCAGCCTGTCTCTGCGGTATACATTCCAATCTGAGTTTAGAATTTCATTACTGTTTACATCTGGTTTCAGCCAACTTTCTATCCCTAGTACTATGTGGGCATTGTGACCATTTATTAATGAGAGCAGTTCTCGGACCTTTCTATAGAAGCTTCTGCAGTTTACTATTACCACATTAATATTGTTATTCCCTGTTGCGTTTTGCCTACTACTACCTTGCCGCGTCTCAGGAGGCGTATTGTCGGGCCTAGGGAGGGAATTCTCTAGCCTAAAAAGCCACATGTGCACTCCACACTCCTTGTAGCCGCTTCCTGAGTGTAGTGCACGCCTGACCTATTCAGGGGGACCCTACATTTCTCCACCCGATAGCCGAGGTCAAGAAATTTGCATCCCAGATCTCCGCAGAATCGTCTGAGCCTCTGGTTTAAGCCTTCCACTCGGCTCCAAACCAGGAGACCGCGATCGGTTCTGGGAACGAAACTACAAATAGTTAGCTCAGATTCCACCCCGCGAGCGAGGCTTTCCGCCTTCACGAATTCGGCCAACCTTCTGTATGAACTGAGGATGACTTTTGAACCCAGACGGCAGGAGTCATTGGATCCGACATGAGCAACAATTTGCAGTCGGGTGCACCCAGTGCTCTCTATCGCCGCCTGCAGGGCCTCCTCCACATCTCGGATGAGACCCCGCGGCAAGCAGACATAGTGAACACTGACCTTCTTCCCTGACCTTTCCGCTATTTCTCTAAGGGGCTCCATCACCCACCTAACGTTGGAGCTCCCAATCGCTAATAAACCCCTCCCCACGTGTGCCTGCTCGGACCTTGCTGAAGGAGCGGCCACATGTCCACTCTTACGCCGAGCGGGCGATGCCACACGACCAGCCTCCACATTGACCCTCCGCCTCATGCGCCGCGAACGGCGCTGAACCCGCCAGTCCCCTTGGGGAGAGGGTGGGCCAACCGCGCCCGGTACCCGCGAAGATGTCTCGACAGCAGGGACCATGGGTGAAGCATGTAACACCTGGGGTGTACCATGCGACACACCAGACTCCCCACTGCCGCTACACTCCGAGGCAGCAGCCTGAAGACGGCCGACCGCGGCCATCAACACGTTCAGCTGTTCGCGAACAGTGGCCAGCTCCTCCTGCGTCCGTACACAGCAGTCCATCCTGTTGTTGTTGTTGTGGTCGTCAGTCCTGAGACTGGTTTGATGCAGCTCTCCATGCTACTCTATCCTGTGCAAGCTTCCTCATCTCCCAGTACCTACTGCAACCTACATCCTTCTGAATCTGCTTAGTGTATTCATCTCTTGGTCTCCCCCTACGATATTTACCCTCCACGCTGCCCTCCAATTCTAAATTGGTGATCCCTTGATGCCTCAGAACATGTCCTACCAACCGATCCCTTCTTCTGGTCAAGTTGTGCCACAAACTCCTCTTCTCCCCAACCCTATTCAGTACCTCTTCATTAGTTATGTGATCTACCCATCTAATCTTCAGCATTCTTCTGTAGCACCACATTTCTAAAGCTTCTATTCTCTTCTTGTCCAAACTATTTACCGTCCATGTTTCACTTCCATACATGGCTACACTCCATACAAATACTTTCAGAAATGACTTCCTGACACTTAAATCTATACTCGATGTTAACAAATTTCTATTCTTCGGAAACGCTTTCCTTGCCATTGTCAGTCTACATTTTATATCCTCTCTACTTCGACCATCATCAGTTATTTTGCTCCCCAAATAGCAAAACTCCTTTACTACTTTAAGTGTCTCATTTCCTAATCTCATACCCTCAACATCACCCGACTTAATTCGACTACATTCCATTATCCTCGTTTTGCTTTTGTTGATGTTCATCTTATATCCTGCCTTCAAGACACCATCCATTCCGTTCAACTGCTCTTCCAAATCCTTTGCTGTCTCTGACAGAATTACAATGTCATCGGCGAACCTCAAAGTTTTTATTTCTTCTCCATGGATTTTAATACCTACTCCGAATTTTTCTTTTGTTTCCTTTACTGCTTGTTCAATATACAGATTGAATAATATCGGGGAGAGGCTACAATCCTGTCTTACTCCCTTCCCAACCACTGCTTCCCTTTCATGTCCCTCGACTCGTATAACTGCCATCTGGTTTCTGTACAAATTGTAAATAGCCTTTCGCTCCCTGTATCTTACCCCTGCCACCTTTAAAATTTGAAAGAGAGTATTCCAGTCAACATTGTCAAAAGCTTTCTCTAAGTCTACAAATGCTAGAAACGTAGGTTTGCCTTTTCTTAATCTTTCTTCTAAGATAAGTCGTAAGGCCAGTATTGCCTCACGTGTTCCAGTATTTCTACGGAATCCAAACTGATCTTCCCCGAGGTCGGCTTTTACTAGTTTTTCCATTCGTCTGTAAAGAATTCGTGTTAGTATTTTGCAGCTGTGGCTTATTAAACTGATTGTTCGGTAATTCTCACATCTGTCAACACCTGCTTTCTTTGGGATTGGAATTATTATATTCTTCTTGAAGTCTGAGGGTATTTCGCCTGTCTCATAAATCTTGCTCACCAGATGGGAGAGTTTTGTCAGGACTGGCTCTCCCAAGGCCGTCAGTAGTTCCAATGGAATGTTGTCTACTCCGGGGGCCTTGTTTCGACTCAGGTCTTTCAGTGCTCTGTCAAACTCTTCACGCAGTATCGTATCTCCCATTTCATCTTCATCTACATCCTCTTCCATTTCCATAATATTGTTCTCAAGTACATCGCCCTTGTATAGACCCTCTATATACTCCTTCCACCTTTCTGCTTTCCCTTCTTTGCTTAGAACTGGGTTTCCATCTGAGGTCTTGGTGTTCATACAAGTGGTTCTCTAATCTCCAAAGGTCTCTTTAATTTTCGTTTAGGCAGTATCTATCTTACCCCTAGTGAGATAAGCCTCTACATCCTTACATTTGTCCTCTAGCCATCCCTGCTTAGCCATTTTGCACTTCCTGTCGATCTCATTTTTGAGACGTTTGTATTCCTTTTTGCCCGCTTCATTTACTGCATTTTTATATTTTCTCCTTTCATCAATTAAATTCAATATTTCTTCTGTTACCCAAGGATTTCTACTAGCCCTCGTCTTTTTACCTACTTGATCCTCTGCTGCCTTCACTACTTCATCCCTCAAAGCTACCCATTCTTCTTCTACTGTATTTCTTTCCCCCATTCTTGTCAATTGTTCCCTTATGCTCTCCCAGAAACTCTGTACAACCTCTGGTTCTTTCAGTTTATCCAGGTCCCCTCTCCTTAAATTCCCACCTTTTTGCAGTTTCTTCAGTTTTAATCTACACCCCATAACCAATAGATTGTGGTCAGAGTCCGCATCTGCCCTGGAAATGTCTTACAATTTAAAACCTGGTTCCTAAATCTCTGTCTTACCATTATATAATCTATCTGGTACCTTTTAGTATCTCCAGGGTTCTTCCATGTATACAACCTTCTATCATGATTCTTAAACCAAGTGTTAGCTATGATTAAGTTGTGCTCTGTCCAAAATTCTACCAGGCGGCTTCCTCTTTGATTTCTTAGCCCCAATCCATATTCACCTACTACGTTTCCTTCTCTCCCTTTTCCTACACTCGAATTCCAGTCAGCCATGACTATTAAATTTTCGTCTCCCTTCACTATCTGAATAATTTCTTTTATTTCATCATACATTTCTTCAATTTCTTCATCTGCAGAGCTAGTTGGCATATAAACTTGTACTACTGTGGTAGGTGTGGGCTTCGTATCTATCTTGGCCACAATAATGCGTTCACTAAGCTGTTTGTAGTAGCTTACCCGCGTTCCTATTTTCCTATTCATTATTAAACCTACTCCTGCATTACCCCTATTTGACTTTGTGTTTATAACCCTGTAGTCACCTGACGAGAAGTTTTGTTCCTCCTGCCACCGAACTTCACTAATTCCCACTATATCTAACTTTAACCTATCCATTTCCCTTTTCAAATTTTCTAACCTACCTGCCCGATTAAGGGACCTGACATTCCACGCTCCGATCCGTAGAACGCCAGTTTTCTTTCTCCTGATAACGACATCCTCTTGAGTAGTCTCCACCCGGAGATCCGAATGGGGGACTATTTTACCTCCGGAATATTTTACCCAAGAGGACGCCATCATCATTTAATCATACAGTAAAGCTGCATGCCCTCGGGAAGAATTACGGCCGTAGTTTCCCCTTGCTTTCAGCCGATCGCAGTACCAGCACAGCAAGGCCGTTTTGGTTATTGTTACAAGGCCAGATCAGTCAATCATCCAGACTGTTGCCCTTGCAACTACTGAAAAGGCTGCTGCCCTTCTTCAGGAACCACACGTTTGTCTGGCCTCTCAACAGATGCCCCTCCGTTGTGGTTGTACCTACGGTACGGCTATCTGTATCGCTGAGGCACGCAAGCCTCCCCACCAACGGCAGGGTCCATGGTTCATGGGGGGCGGGGGGGGGGGGGGGGCGCAGTCCATCCTAAGAAATCAATTTACTGTAGAGAGCTACTCAATTTTTAACGAGACTGCTAATTCACTAAAGGCGGCTGATAGCTGACTAAACTGTGGTTACTAGACACTTCTTGTTGAAAACAATGAAAATAGCACTACCTGTCTCTGGACTGTATTCTAAACAAACACTAGCACTACTGGCACTACAGCTGACTAAAGGGACTCTCTCTGACTGTATTCAAAACAAACAAGAAATCTATGTAACACTATTACTAGCACGCGAAAATTAAAGCTTCCTAAAAGCAAAAACACACGGAAGAAGAAGTGAAAAGTAAGAAAAATACAGTTTATACTTAAATTAACGTACCTCACTGCACAGCAGACCTGACGCAACGGCAGTTACGACGACACTCTGCTTCTGCAATCTGACGTAATTCCCTTCTTGCTTGTTGCACAACTTAGCGGCCATCTACTGATGTAGCTGACCGTGATAGATTACCTCCTCTGCTTAGGGCAGCAACTCCTATGGTTAGGATCGCCTCCCATGTACCTGAAACAATTTTATGAGCCATACCAAATTCCTGATTTCCACTCGTCACGCTTAGTCCTTCTCCAAATTTCCCGATGAATCTTCGTCGTGTGAAATTATCCAGATGTTGTCTCTGGGCATTGTTGTGTAGAACAACAGGACTACAGGGCACCGCAAGTGCTTGCTGATTGACTCACCCTGTCTTTCCCCGTTCCTTCAATTGCAACGTGTAGCTAGACCTGTCTCATTAGGCGCTATGGTCTCGCTGACCTTACGCCATACGACGTCAGTCTTTCTTTGCACGACTGACAGATCTGTGGCAACAACCTCCCGCACTTTCATTCATTTCGACCTACTTGTTAATATGTTATCTATCTCTTCATTAAGCTTGCAAGTGCAGTGTACCCAGCCACAAGACCCGTTGAGCATCTGGAGCTACCTTTCGTTTAATCAGAAATTGGACTGTTTCTGCTAGAGTAAAATCTACTTCCGCTCTTGTAAAATGAAGCACTGGGTCCATCAATTGGTAATATCTGTAACACTGTAACTGTCTGCAATATTGACGCCAGTTTGACCCCCTTGTACTGCCCGCTTAGACTCATCTGCTGATATGTATCTGTTCAACGAGGCACTCTTTGCACTGTGAATCATACAAAAGAATAAGTAATTTTCATCGTCGTCCCTATGCTAATTCCCATCGAAATATACTCATCGAAAAGAAATTCTTCTTCTTTCGTTACGGCCACCCTAGGACATCGTAAGGCCCCTTCATGGAGTGCGTTTTCTCCTCTCAGGACCTCTTCTTCCCTTCCTTTCTTAAATTTCGCTCTTCTTCCAAGATCTCCAGTATCGTCTTCTCTTGTCTGTTACACTGGTGACTCTCTATCCTATTCCTGTAGTCTTCTCTTTCATCTCTTGAATAATGCTCGGTTGTTACTTGCTTCTACAATTTTTCTTTTTTTCTGGCTTTATCCCCATTTCCAACCAACCCTCCCTCAGTTCAACAACTTACATGGTTCTAGTCGTTCCTCTTATCTTCTCCGGTATGTCTCATACCTGTTTGTCATTCTATCAATATTCATACTAATCATATGTTTCACAAACCTCACCCTTTACAGTCTGTCTTCTCCTGATTGTATCTTCACGCTCGGGTGCAGGTCTTCTACAGGTCTTCGCACCCATTTCTCACCCAATTTAGATCCCAACATTTTTCTTAGCATTCTTCTCTCTACGTTTTACAGTTGTGTTCTCCGTCATATTTTCCTTGTATTATCGTGTCATCTGCATACAGTACCGCTTTCATTACCGTCGCCTGAGAGTAGTTGATCTTCTCATCTGTTGATGTTTTCTTAACATTGTAAATGTCTCTAGACATACAAGATCTTCTTCAACACCTCTTCTATTCCCGCATTGTTCCTGTTTATTCTATTACGTGTTCGACCAGATATTTAAATTTTCACGCCTTTTGCACAGTGCATCCTGGATTTTTTCCAATCTTCTGAGGCATTCAGTATATCCACATTTCGCTCTATGTTATATTTTTAGAGTGATAATTAGCTGGGGCTCCCTTGTTCCCATCCACAATTTCGTATTTGGTACTGGTTCTCTTCACCTGCACCCTGTTTCCTTACTACGCGTTACCTGCCAAAGGACGAGTAGGAAAAACTGCAGTGGTGAGGTGACTATCAGCAACCTTCTATCATATCACATTTCATTATTGAATACACGATTAAAACGTTTGTATAGGTAAATGAGTATCTAAATCCACCCTGAAATCAGTCTCATTTTATTGATAAGAAAAAAAAACACCAGTAAGGAAAGGAAGTTGTTTGTAAGAATTTTGTGATGGCTGGTGTGGCTGTGCTGTTCTAGGCGCTACAGTCTGGAGCCGAGCGACCGCTACGGTCGCAGGTTCGAATCCTGCCTCGGGCATGGATGTGTGTGATGTCCTTAGGTTACTTAGTTTTAAGTAGTTCTAAGTTCTAGGGTACTGATGACCTTAGAAGTTAAGTCCCATAGTGCTCAGAGCCATTTGAACCATTTTTTGTAAGAATTTTGTACTCATCGGCAAATCACGTGAAACATTGTAGTTCAATTAGCGGAAAGCATAGCCTGCGACGCAGTGAATCTAAAACCACTGAAGGTGGCGGTAAAGGGACGCCTAGGTAGCGCTTCAACACAGAGGCTTAGGACATCTCACCGATGGACCTAAGAGTTAACGATGGCGAAAAATATGGGAGTGCTGTATAAATATTGAAATATTCAAAATTTCTAAATACTGAGGGCATAATATCGGTGTGCCTACTCAATAAGAAAATTATCGAACAAGTTTTATTTGAAAAGAAAGTGGTGAACTGGGAAAAATGATGTGTTTCATGTTTCAATCAACGGTGAGGATGTATGATAGCAGTTGCTGCCGAAAACAAACAGAAAAATAAGTACATTACATACAAGTAATAATTATAGGTCTGTTACTTCATTTAATCACTCACTTAGGATCAATATCAAGAACGTCTTGACACACTTAAGCTGAGATCAACATCATCTTAAACGTAACAGAAATTAGATTAGAAGTATGTGTAACAGAATCATTTTCTGGAAGTAGAAGAGACATGAGAATACTGTTTCAAGATAGAGACTCGGGAACGTCAGTGGTCGACGTTAAAGTTCGCACATCGCGGTTTCTCTATTAACACTTCGTTGGAGTCAGAATAAATCATACGGACAAATTCAAAAATTCATTGCACAAATAAAAATTCTAAAATTAACACATAAAAGTGCGAAACTCAGCATTAGACTCGTTATACTTGGCTTTCAGTACCAGGATGTTAACAGACAGAAACAGTATAAACAGTTATAACGGAGGGTCGCACTACAGAAGCATTCTCATTGTAAAAGTATTATCTAATCACGAGAAATGTACACAAGGAAAGAGACGTGCTTTTTCAAATTTTCGATATGAAAGTGGTGACTCATTTGAAAATGAAGTGGAACACTGGTACAAAATTATATATAAACTTTATTCATTACATATGTGTAATACGAACTGTATTACGAGATGGTTACATAATAGACTGAAGGAAAGAAAGGACGTTGTAATTGCCAGTTCATGAGTATGCATATTGAATTCCTGGCCAGTTTTATACAGACAAGTTCAGTTAGCAAAGTGGTTCTCCATTTATAATTTTCCTGCAGCCACCTTATTTATGTTCGGTCTATAATTCTTATGAGGAAATAAAACCGGAATTATAAAAGTTGATTTTGTTAGTAAGAATAAAAGAAATATCACACCGGTGAAAGACATCAGTTCAAATTTTGAGTTGAGCATTTGTTCGGGTGGATGTTTGTATTTCGCAAATGGATTCAGAGAAGTATATCACAGAACAAAAACAGATTAGCCACTAGAAATGGAAAATCTAGGGAAACTATTTACAAAATATTTGCCTTTGCCTACGTACATTCAAGTTAAAGTCAACTCAAAACTAAACTCTGGTACATTTCTCAAGGCGAGAATGCAAGTAAGGGACTGCATATAAATCATTGCATTTCAGTTTAACCTTCTTGTAGAGTACCCGGATAATGAGCTATACCTTATATGCTGTATACCACGCCAAACATATGTCGCCACCGGCTTTGCAAATGTATATAATTAAAAGTTGGATTAATCACGTTTTCCTGATCGTCAAAGACAAATCTCTGAAAACCTAACAAAAATCATAATTTTGTTAGTGTTTACAAGAACTGTTCGCCGCCCTCTCTCTTTTCCTTCCAAACATTTCGTAGGATTTTTCGCGTTGCTGCAAGAGAAACACCTCCGAAGCAAAGCATTTACCGGTGTGTCTCACTTATCCTGAACTTTAGGTTATTGCAGAGAATTTACTCTTTTACTATTTGCAGGGTCTCAGCTGCGTTAGTTGCTCCTGACTTTGGCAAGGACGAGATGTTCGTGACAAAATGATGCTCTAAGAGTAGGTCAGTACGCAGACTCGTTTTTAGACATAAAAAGAAGTATTGCCCCTGTGGTGTCACCGCCAGACACCACACTTGCTAGGTGGTAGATTAAATCGGCCGCGGTCCATTTAGTACATGTCGGACCTGCGTGTCGCCACTGAGTGATCGCAGACCTAGCGCCACCACAAGGCAGGTCTCGTGATACGAACAAGCACTCGCCCCAGTTGTACGGACGACCTAGCTAGCGACTAGATGTACGAAGCCTTTCTCTCTCATTAGCCGAGAGACAGAATAGCCTTCAGCTAAGTTAATGGCTACGAACTAGCAAGGCGCCATTAGCCTTACAGTGATTGTAATTAAAGTCTCCTGTGTATAGACAAGAGCGATGTACCACAATGATTGATTAAAGATAAGTATTAATCCAGCTACGTACTTTTCTTCATAGCATTAATTACGTAGCCTGTTCCAGTACTTCACGCCCGTCTGCGTTAGTCTAGCGTGCATTTTCAGCCATCTCGATCTACAAGGTGTTGGCCCAGCTGCCGACACATCAGCCCCTACCCGCAAAAGGAAGAAATCCAGATTTATTCACGGTCGGGCAGTTACACTTATAATGGCAATTTTGTGTTTAAAATGGCCTGCCTGACAAGTGTACTTGACAATGACAAAATGAAGGTGTTAAAAGCAAAGCGGATCTGAGTGAGCAACTATACGTAAAGTGACACTTGAGAGAGATTCCATTATAGTCTTTCAGTTATACTGACAACACGGTGCTTTCAGTGAACTTTATTACCTTTTTGAACATTTTAATTATGTTGAAAATTTTTTTAGATAGCTCCTTTGTTTACAATTTGGTTTAGAAAAGGTTTCAGAATCAGCTTGTCTGATACTGTTACCAGAAGCAGTTGAAATGTTTAATTAGTGGCACATATGCTAAACAAAATTTAATGAAATATCGAAAACAGGGTTTTGGCTTTATATGTGCTAAGACTTCAGGCCTTTGACTCAGAAAATCACTTAGCATTCTTTCTTTCTTATAAAAAGGACTTTCCTAGTAGGAAATAAATTACTGTTGAAGGTTAAATACAGGAAATAAAACAAGACTAACTATTTTGATATACCATCTGCCAAAAAACAGACGCACCCTTTTAATTAATGATTGAATATCGCTTCAAAATGAAATAAATGATTAGGCAATATTTAACTCTAGTATATATTCAGCCACAATCTAAACTTACTGTGATATGGGCAACGAATATTGTACTGCGATCAACTTTACGCATTTCGAAATATTTGGGCAGCAAGATGCGCAATTAATATTCATTAAAATTTTTATGTACAAAGATAAACTTAGAAACATGTGAAGTTAATAAAGGTTGTGCCGCTGTTTTACCATCAGATTACAGAAAGGGCAATGTCAAACAACTTGAGAACCCCTGTTCTATTGAACAGTATTTTGATTTCACGTAAGAGCTCACTTGTGTTGGTGTAGCAAGGTCTCATATACACATACCAAAAAATGTTTTGCAGCGCCTCGATTCCCAGACCTCCTGAAGGTAGACGTTGACTGTGGATATTGTATCACAGACACTGTCCCTTTGACTGTTCAGAGATGTCTCGAAACCCGCCCAAAGCTATAAAAACCATGCATGAGCAGCGTCTGTTAGACGGAGGCGGTCCAACAGCCGATCAGATACATTCAACCAGGACGGAGGTACAAGGTTCGTGTTGTCTGTAGTTCAACACTGCCTAGACGATCTATACCCGGTTCGATTGCTTCCGCGTTGTTACTTTGTGCCAGGAACGTCTCTCAGCAAGGGAAGTGTCCAGGCCTCTCAGAGTGAACCAAAACGATGTTGTTCGGACATGGAGGAGATACAGAGAGACAGGAACTATCGATGACTTGCTTCGCTCAAACTGGCCAAAGCCTACTCCTGCAGTGGATGACCGCTAGCTATGGATTGTGGCTCGGAGGAGCTCTGACAGCAAGGACACCATGTTGAATAATGCTTTTCGTGCAGATACAGGACGTCGTGTTACGACTCAAGCTGTGCAGTAGGCTGCATGATGCGCAACTTCACTCCCGACGTCCATGGCTAGGTCCATTTTTGCAACCACGACATCATGCAGCACGGTACAGATGGGCCCAACAACGTGAAGAATGGACCGCTCAGGATTGGCATCACGTTCTCTTCACCGATTAGTGTCGCATATGCCTTCAACCAGACAATCGTCGGTGACGTGTGTGGAGGCAGCCCGTGCAGGCTGAACGCTTTGGACACACTGTCCAGCGAGTGCAGCAAGGTGTACGTTCCCTGCTGTTTTGGGGTGGCCTTATGTGGGGCTGACGTACGCTGCTGGTGGTAATGGGAGGCGCCGTAACGGCTGTACGATACGTGAATACCATCCCCCGACCGATGGTGCAACCATATCGGCAGCTTATTGACGAGGCATTCTTCTTCATGGACGACAATTAGCTCCCCTAACGAGCACATCTTGTGAATCACTTCCTTCAGGATAATGACATCACTCGACAAGAGTGACCATGAATGGCACCGAACATGCCTGGGATAGATTGAAAACAGCTGTTTATGAACGACCCACCAACCACTCTGAGGTATCTACGCCGAATCGCTGTTAAGAAGTGGGACAATCTGTACCAACAGTGCCTTGATGAACTTGTGGATAGTATGCCATGACGAATACAGGCATGCATCAATGCAAGAGGACGCGCTACTACGTATTAGAGGTACCGGTGTGTACAGCAATCTGGACCACCAGCTCTGAAGATCTCGCTGTTTGGTGGTACAACATGCAAAGTGTGGTTTTCATGAGCAATAAAAAGGGCGGACGTGAAGTTTATATTGGTCTCTGTTACAATTTTCTGTACAGGTTCCGGAACTTTCGGAGCCGAGGTGATGCAAAAGTTTTTTTTTAATGTGTGTACTTTTCCCATCCTTCCTCACTGGTGATGCAACGTTTATCCTACATCAGTACTGACGTAAGCTACTAATCACGCAGAACGTTCTTAGCGATGTGTACGATATTTTCGAATGTTAATAGCACCTGATGCTGTTTTCTCTATTGACTTTTCATTTTCAGATTTATTTCAGAATGCTTTTCCCAGTGCTTTCTTCAGACAAGAGATTAATTGTATTACTTTCTTAATCTATTACGTTTTCTGTCACAATGTCAGCTGACAGTTTAATTATTATCGACATTGTGCTACACTTTATTGGAGGAAAACAAAGTTGATGGCGAGTTACGAAACAGTGTCAGTTTGTGAGAGGTAGTCACGTAACTGCTTTTCAGAAGAATGTAGCTCGTGATAAGCTGAGATTTCTTTCCGAACCAGCAGTTAGCATTACGTATCACCCATGACCACACAAAACGCATACTAGTAGCGCACAAGAAATTTCATTCCAGTACGCTGGGATATTCATTATTGTCGTCTTTCCCAAATGTCCCTATCACAGCGTATGAAATTTAAAGCGTGACTCACATGCCATGTCGAGTTGAAGACAATACGACAACGATCGTTATAACCTGTAAACAGTAAACACTCTGATTGCCGTGGATACTGTACAAATACTGAACGTCGTTCTGCCTGAAAAGTCCAGAGAAAAAGTCTCATTACTGGATGTGTTTTGGAAGTTTCATGCTGTCAGCCACTTGAATTGTAAATAATGCATTTTTTAATGTTTCACGTTTTTATTTTGTAAGAAACACGCCGTCTTAATTTCGCTAGTCAGAAAGCTGTTTAACACCGCTGAGCAAAAACAGGATTAAATGGCCTTGGTATCGTGGGGTGGAGAATTCCGCGGCACAGGCAGTCTTCAGAAAGCAGTGCCAATGTCAGATTAACATAATGTTCTGAAACCTTTTCCTATAAATAATTATGTAAAGTAAGTTACATAGTTAATTAATCACTTCAATTTACATATGAACTCATTAGAAGAGACCAGTCTGATCTGGCTTTCTCTTAAGGACGACGGCAGTTCCCGACTTTCACGTGACCAATCGTTTCCTCGTCCTCTCTAACACCACAACCTTTCAGGCAGAACATCACTATCTACACTCTGACGTGACAATAGTCATTAAGGTCCAGATACAACGCTCAGTCTTGGGGATATTACTAATAATTCATTTAGATGGTTTCCTTTTATTATGATTGTATATGAATTTGTTTGAAAATAGGACTGAAAATTTATTGTAAGGCTGAAGTATGTAATCAATATATCTCGGAGAAAATAATAGGATTTAACAACGAAATACTAAAACTAGTTGATGGGATTTTGTATTTAGGGCTGTTAATGAAAACTGGCTAGACAGAAAGTGTAAAATTGACCTTTAGCACTTTGGCAAACGAAACAGAGTTTTCTAAGTTAATCTTCTAATTTTTGAGGCACAAAAAAGGTTACAATCCATCTGTATTAATTTATGGTAATGACATATAGATCTATTGAAAGTGAAAACCATACAAGGTTGCTTAGCAAGTCTTGTAAAGAGGTGTGCCGGAAGTTTCTGTGGAAGAAAGGAAACCAGGCTGATGGATGACCGAACGGACCAGGTTTGAAGACGTAATTATGATTAATTAAAATTAAGTTGTAGGCATGATACGTAACTAGGCAATGGACTGTAGATAGACCAAGAAACATCTATGCTAGATTATGAGAGGTAAGAATAGACTGCATTTGAAAGTTAATAGGTAATCTTTAACAATAGTTCGAAAAAAAGTTGTTCTCTTGAATCGTGTTGTAAAACAAATTGGATTTCTCCAGCCTTTCATATCTGAAAGTACGGCGTATATGCATCAGATTGAAAGACAACAAGTAATGCTGATATAGATTGTGATGACACTAACGTGAATAACGCCTGTCATCTTCACAGGAGCAAATAGCTTTCTTGTTCCTAGAATTCTTACACCAAGGCAAGGCATTGGGCAGTAGCAAGACGCCTCCCATATCCACGACATATCTGGAGAACAAACTCGCCAACACAGCGATGACTTCTTTTCTGTTGATTTGATCAAACAGTGAGACGTACGTATTCGGGCGTGGTCGATTGCAGTAGGAAATAACCAGCTGCTGCATCGGAGTAAGTGTGTAGATAAGCATTAAGAATTTCAGAACCAGTGACATGGCCGTCACGGGAGATTCAGCCGCTGAGTTGAAAATTTAAAATTTATCTTTTATTTTACCGTCTCAGTTGAACATTTTTTTTGATACGACTAGCAATATAGTTCGTCTCGGAACTACGATGGTACAGTAAGAGTAAAATTTTAAAATTAAGATTATGGTTGTCATGAGATCGAAACAGTCGCAGTTCACCGTGGAAAGACACTGCATCGTGCGAGGGCAGCCCCTCCACGTAGGCTGATAAAAGGTTCCCTTTTCTCGCTAAATGAAAGCATGTCTCGTCTGACACTGAAAGTGAAAGCCAATTTCATCCGTGAAAAAAATGTATCACCACTGATTACTGTCTAGTACACATGAAGAGTGATAATGGAAAACTTTCTAGGTGCCATTTTTCACAAAACGCACTTTCCGTCCTATTGTGGTCTCGGTACTCTGTTGTCTGTCCTTAGGATTTTTCCAAACGTCAAATCTTTGAGACAATGTTTCTTTCATCACTAGATAGCGCATGGTGTTCAAAGCAAGCAGTGTTTCTCAATGCGCTAAGGCCTCCTTCCTTTAGCCTGGGATGGTTTGAAAACGTAACACAAGTTTTTGATGGGTGGGCACAGCTTTTAGATGTGTGACAGAGACTTCGCTGTTATAGACAAACGGAGAAAGTTAAACATAGATTTTTCTCCGCAAGATTAACAAAGGACTGTTGAATCAGGAAATGCTATGCAATAATTTCACGTAAATCCGATGCATATAAATGACTTCTTTGACTTTAGAGTTGCTGCTGAATCATTTTTGTCAATATAGGTGTGAAAGGCCTGTAAAAACAAATATGATCAAATTGTCTCATACTCATCCATCTCAAACAACTCTTAATATTTTTGCTCTGGAACAGAAGAATGGAAAAACATCTGTGTATCCAGAACAGGAAAGACCATGGCGGATATACGCCATGTTATACTTCATCTAAAATACCAGCCATGTTAATCAGTTGCAACACAAAAACAACTGTTTTCGACGTTGCCTTTTCTTCCTGAACAGCACAAGAAGTTGTACAGTACATTTGCAGCATCTGACCCACAAGAATGGAGTTGTGTAAGAAACAGAAGTCAATGCAGAGAGATTTTTTTATTTTGATTTTCGATTTGTTATTCTGTTGTAGGCAGTGTAAAACAGATCAGGAATGGTTTCTGCTGACTACATTTCTACTACTTAAAATACGGCTGCTGTATTTCTGTACTTGTAATTTCACAAATAAAACTTAGTGTCTCTCTATTAACGGCACCTGAAACAAGAACTTCGTTATTCGCACTTAGAACCAGTCAATTTCCTGTTGTAGCACTTACAAAGTACTTAATAAATTATTTATTTTCTAATTTGTTTCATATTTTTGCAGTGATGAGGGAGGGCAATATAATTCTAAGACAGCAGAATAATTTCACGGTTATTTGTGTTAAAGTAAGTTTTGTACAAAAAACGATATATCGTTTTCTGATTCTACTGACAAATGTGAGACTTTGCTCTTAGAATGTTTTTCACTTTCACTCTTCACAAGTTGCTGCCCTCACTTGGACAAAGGTGGTTGGTCGTTTGACACACACGCCGTTCTCATGGAGACTTTGAGACATTTGCGCGCAGTACCGGATGCTGTCGCTTTACAGCAAGTGCAGGCCCCAGGTGGCATTGTATCGTCGTCATAGTGCTTTGACTGCATACAGCTAGAAGGGCATGGCTCGTAGCCCTTATCTCTCCATGGATGAATGTCCTGGAGACCGCATCTGTGGTCAGCATTTGCTGCTAACCTATGAAACAGAGAAAGGACCACGTGGTGAACTCTGGTCTACTATGACGTGGTTTCATTTTGATGATATGGTCTTTAGCAGTCCTTCCTCGACACTGCTCGACCAAACTGGTTATCTCAGCTCTTATTCTCGAACTCCACCGATGGTTCCACTCTCTGTTGTGTAGTTGATCACCACGTACAGGTACTACAAGCTGGTTTGCATGTAATAGTTCCTTGCAGTGGCATCCTACAAACAAGTTTCCTGTCGTTTGTTTTATATTCTCACGAATTATTTCATGATCTTCTTTAATTTATGGGATGTAGAATGTTCACGTGCTAGCATGATTGCGTTTCCGAACCTCGGTTAGAAGCAAAGGATCGAATTTTTCATGTTAGTTTCCGTTGAACCAGTGGGTAGAATGTACCTGTAATGGATACTACTTGTATAAAATAAATTATGAAACCAGAGGCTTGTATCAATGCTACAATAATTTGTGTGGAAACTAATATTTATTTCGTCTTCATTTAGTTTTCGTATTACAGGGTTATTCTAAATGATGGGCCCATTTTCAAAACTTCGTATTTATTCAAGTAAAAATCCGAAATGAACAAACTTTATACCAATGAAAAGAGGAAGTTTCAAAGTTTTTTTCATTATGTTTGATATCAATTTAATAATTTGTAATTTATTAGTTTTTAATAATTATTTAATAATTAGAAATGTGATAAATGTTATAAATGTTCAATGTGGCCACCGCTGGCTGCACGACAAACATCGACGCAGTAGCCATTTCGTCCCACACACGCGAAACCGTACCTGTTGTTAGTGAGTGCATGGCAGCAGTGATCAGGTTCCGCAGATCGGTCAGAGTGGTTGATAGGGGCGGGACGTAGACAGCTGCCTTCCCATAACCCCATAATAAATATTCGCAGGGTGTGAGATCAGAAGCTCTCGGTGGCCAGAAGTGCAGAGCCAGGTCCTCAAGTCCCTATGACCAATCCAGCGCTGAGCAAGGGAGTTATTCAATAAGCCTCTTACATCACGGTGCCAAATGGGGCGGAGCTCCATCTTGTTGTAAAATGACGTCCTAGGAATCTTCCATAACTTGAGGGAACAGCCATTGTTCCAACATGTCCAGGTACGTAATTCACGTTACAGTCCTTTTCGCAAAGAGAAATGGTACATAAACCTTTTTACGGGATACGGGACAGAACATGTTGATCTTCGATCAGTCTCTTCCGTGTTTCAGTGGTGAATGTGGATTTTGCAAACCCCATGTGCGAACATTGTGTCTATCGACTTTTTCACTAAGGTGGAATGCCGCTTCTCTTTGCCATTGTGGTTGAGAGCCTGCACAAGCTGTAATCAGTAGGTCTCGTAGAGCAAACGCCGTCTCAGAACATTCCATACAGTTGGTTGGGGCATTCTAAGTTCTCGGCTGGCTCTATTGGTAGACTTATTGGGACTGCACTCAAAACTTCCCTGAAACTGTCGGACATCATCCTCTGTTTTTTCCTTTGCACACACTCCCAGTCTGTTTAAATTGCAAAAACCAGTGGCTAATGCTTTTGCAAGTAGGAGGTTGAATACCGAATTTGGTACGAAATGCCCACTACACCGCAATTTGCGACTCACTTTTCGTGAACTCAAGGACGCAGAAAACCTTGTGCTTCATGGTCGCCATCTCACTCACAACTGACAGAATTACGGCCCTATTGCTGCACGAACTCTACCGGCCGCTTCTGAAACCATCACCGCCCGCCCGCCGCTGCCCGCCAAAAACTTTTGAAACTTCTTCTTTTCATTTACATAAAGGTTATTCATTTTGAATTTGTACTTGAATCCATACAAATTTTTCTGAAAATGGGTCCACCATTTAGAATCAACCTGTATTTGCAGGAAATTACGTCATTGTTGTTGTGTTTGAGTTTATTTATTACTCTCGTTTTATTATCCAAATAAATTATGAATTTTTTGTAACTTTCAGTCCCGGATCCTGATATTCCCCAAGCCCGCCAAACCACCCTCTGACGTCTTCTCCTACCGTCCTGTTGGCCTCACCTCGATCTTCAGCAAGGTCTTGGAGTCCATACTTACCCGACACATCCACCAGCACCTCCACGTGCACCGCGTCCTCCCCTCCACCCAATGTGGCTTCCAGTCCTGACACCACCTTCCTTGCCCTCGCCTGCACCCTTCAACGCTCCCAACGCCTTCTCCAATCTCGTCTTGACCAGTTCACCACTTGGTGCAACCAGTGGCTGCTCAACGTCAATCCTTCCAAAACCAAGGCAATCATCGTAGGCAAAAGCACCCATTTCATCTCCTGGATTTCTACCTTACCATCTTTGGCTGCCCCATTAACTTCACCCTCACCCTCAAGTACCTTGTCGTCATCCTCGACCGCCGCCTTTCCTGGACCCACCATCTCCAGACAGTTCAAGCCAACGCATGAACCCATCTCTGTCTCCTCAAACTCCTCTCTGGACGAACAGGGGGTCTGGACCCCTCCACAATCCTCCACACTTATAAGTCCCTCATCCACCCCATCCTTTGTTATACCCACCCCACCTGGATATCTGCCCCTCCCACCTAATATAAGTTCCTCCAAATCCTTGAATGCCATGTGCTCCGCCTCACCTATCGCATCCATCTCCCCTCCCACACATGGATCCTTCACCATTTGATCCCTTTCCCGCACCTCCTGCTTTTCCTCAAATGGATACGGATCCTCTACAGCTCCCTTAAGCTTGATCCTCCCCACCCGCTTGTCTCTCCCATCCTCTCCCACCCCATCCCATTTCTGTGCCTATACTCTTGCATCCCACCTGCTCTCCATCTTCACACTCTACACACCCTTGCCCAAGGTGGCTTCCGCCAACTCCCCCTTCTTGAAGATGTCCTTGTTCCATCCATATACTCCTCCTATCAGCTCTAATCCTCCCCTTCCTTTCCTACCTTCCCCCCTTTTCCTCCAGGGCTCCCTCTCTCCTTCCTCACCTTCCTTTCTCCCTCCTCCATCCTCTCTCCCAGTTCTCCCACTTCCTCCCCCGTCCCCAGGCTTCCACCAGCGACCCTGCCCTCTCCCTTCCCCTCACCCTTCCTTTCTCCCATTAACTTCTTCCCCCTCCCCTCCTACCCCCTCCTGCCCATTTCTTGCACCTGGCGGCAGCCCCCCCCTCAGTGTGTTCCATGTGCCGAAGATCATCAGCAATGTGCTATAGTGTTCTCTTTGTCTAAGTGCGTCACTATTCTTCAGTGTGCTCCTTCGTTTGCATGTGAAACTGTTTGTCTCCGTTTGTGTGCACTGCTCAACTTACTTCCACAACCAGTGCCTTTCACGAACACCTTCATGTTATTTCTTATGTATGTCTCCTATATCTGCCATTCATGTATGTCTGTTTTTCTGTCTCCATGTTTACAGCCTGTTTTTCTGTGGGTGAAGAGCGGCGTAGATAGGCCGCCGCCGCCATACCTTTTGTAAAGTATTAAAATAACAATAAAGAAAAAAATAACTTCCAGTGGAAACACATAGGCGCTTTACGCAAGTGTAATTGTCTTTTATAGCGCTTCAGGAAAGATCTTGTTAGAGTATTATCGAAGTGTATTTGCGGCATGGAATATTATTACCAGACGCACAGGACAAGGGTGTGCGACAGTTGTGGAGAAGGACTGGTTTTATATAAAACTTCAGTGGCTCATAGCAAGTGAGTAAAATGACGAAAGGGCAGAAGGGTAGAGACTAGAAACTGTACAAGTTAGTTTCCTCTGAATTAAGAAAAATTCTGAGAGTTGTAAAGTCACATTAACGTTCGACATACAAAAGAAGCTAATAAAAAAATCATATCAGAGAAATTATCTCAACTAGCGTAAATCATCCGTCTCTATAGCTGAAAGCTCAGTGCAGCCGACTGCCTTTCGGGGCACCAGGGTTCAGTTCCCGGTACTATCAGGGATATTTTCCTCAGTGAGAGGACTGGAGCGGGACAGCTTAGCCTCGTGATGCCAACTGAGAAGCTGGATGAATGACAACTGGCGACTCCAAGGCCTGTAAAGTCGACAAGGGCCGGGTGAACGGTGTGCTGACACCAAACCACGCCACACCACATCGACATGACGCCATTGGCTGAGGGCGATACAGCGGTCGGTCGGTCGCGATTGTTCCGTGTGAGGCCAGAACAGCGAAGCAGCGTAACTGTCGTTCCACAAGAAAAACGTGGAAATTTAGGAAAATTACATATTGTACCACGTTTTGCTGAAGGACGATAAGACTATGAATTATTTCCAATATTCTGTTTGTAGGTTTAATGAACGACTCCAGGTACATGTCTAATGTGGTTTCCCTGAATATGTGAAGGAAAATATTAGGGTGTTCCCACTGAAAACGACATGGCAATGCATAATTTATACGTGCAAGTCAACCTAGTCACTTAGTAGTCAAATGACTGTTTCCACAACCAACACCGACGCGTACATCATTGGTAGAAGGTGAATAAAATGTACTTAGTGTTTAGTAGCACTCGAAAAAAAGTCTAATAGTGTCAAAACTCTGTAGATACTTTAAATAACGTAAGATTAAATGCCACGAGATGATTACTGCTACCACCAATCTGTTGTGTCGAAATGAGGTTAAAAAAGTAAAAGACTGGAAAACAAATGAAAGAATTAAAAATGTAGAATCACTTAGATGATATAAAGTACGCTGATATTTCAAACAGAAATTTACATCATAAACGCCAGTTCGCCACGGAAAAGGGATTGAGAGATTAGCGCCCCTAGCAAGGATAACAAATCACGATAGTATAATGTGTAAAGGAACAAGGAGACAAAGAGATGAAGGTGCTAATAGCAGTTCAGTGGCTATCACAAAATAAGAAAAAAAGCGTGAATTAGCTACTGTATGTTTTGAATGACCATGAAGAAATTGCCGTACGGCTGAAGTTGTTAGTACTAGATTCCATTCCTGGCGACAAGAGGAACGCTGATCATCTCAGTAGGTTCTGGCCGACAGTAAGCGCGAGGTGGCAGCTCATAATTCCTAGTGTGTTAATTTCCACGTAATGAATTATGGAGGGAGTGAATAACACGTACTTGGCCTCTTGCCACGCTTGGGTACCACCAACTTGGCTGTTCACAAGTGATTTTGATGGAGATGGACGCAGTGTGTTAAATGTTTTTTACCCTAGAGCGTACTCATTTATATATAAAACTACATACAGTTACAACAGAGTAATCGTCGCTGCACAAATGCGCGTTTGCATACCCCACAACATAATCGGACGACAGAGGAATCAAATGTGAAAATATTCCAAGTTTAATTCCTGGAATTCATCCCAGTGCTGACAAAATGAATCAAATGCTGTGTTAAAGCTGCCTGCATAAATGCACTCGATGTTGCTTCTACGTGACACTAGTGATTTGTAGATCACATATACAATGTCAGTAAAATTTTTATAGAGATTTATAATTTACTCAAGGTTTATTGCTGCAAAAGTGCATATGGAGTACATGAAATGATTACATATAGAGATCAATAGCACAAGCGGTTCTCAGATACCATGTATCGACTCATGCTTAGACATTCATATTAGTACGTGGTGTAGCCTCCACTGGCAGAAAAGGAGGCGCTGAGTCTGGAATCAAGTCGAGAGTACAGATGGCGAATACTATCCTGGGATACGTTACGCCACGCCAGCTCGACCTACTTACTTAGATCTGTAAGAATTGTTGGTTGATGAGTCGCAAGGGTCTCATCTCGTCCCATCGACTAATAAAGTCATCAGAAGATCAAAACAAACTGCAAAACGATTTAGAAGAAATATGGGAATGGTGCGAAAAGTGGCAGTTGACCTTAAATAATGAAAAGTATGGGGTCATCCACATGAGTGCTAAAAGGAACGCGTTGAACTTCGGTTACACGATAAATCAGTCTAATCTAAAAGCCGTAAATTCAACTAAATACCTAGGTATTACAATTATGAACAATTTAAATTAGAAGGAACACACAGAAAATGTTGTGAGGAAGGCTAACCAAAGACTGTGTTTCATTGGCAGGACACTTAGAAAATGTAACAGACCTACTAAGGAGACTGCCTACACTACGCTTGTCCGTCCCCTTTTAGAATACTGTTGCGCGGTGTGGGATCCTTACCAGATAGGACTGACTGAGTACATCGAAAAAGTTCAAAGAAAGGCAGCACGTTTTGTATTATCGCAAAATATGGGAGAGAGTGTCACAGAAATGATACAGGATTTGGCATGGACATGGCTTCACACACTGTCCCTGCTGTCGAGACATCTTCGCCGGTACCGGGCCGGTTGGGCCACCCTCTCCCCAAGGGGAGTGGCGGGTTCAGCGGCGTTCGCGGCGCACGAGGCGGAGGGTCAATGTGGAGGCTGGCCGTGTGGCATCGCCCGCTCTGCCTGTGAGTGGACATGTGGCTGCTCCTTCAGCAAGGTCCGAGCAGGCACACGGGGGGAGGGGTTTATTAGTTATTGGGAGCTCCAACGTTAGGCGGGTGATGGAGCCCCTTAGGGAAATAGCGGGAAGGTCGGGGAAGAAGGCCAGTGTTCACTCTGTCTGCTTGCCGGGGGGCCTCATCCGAGATGTGGAGGAGGCCCTACCGGCGGCGATAGAGAGCACTGGGTGCACCCGACTGCAAATTGTTGCTCATGTCGGCACCAATGACTCCTGCCGTCTGGGTTCAGAGGTCATCCTCAGTTCGTACAGGCGTTTGGCGGAATTGGTGAACGCGGAAAGCCTCGCTCGCGGGGTGGAATCAGAGCTAACAATTTGTAGTATCGTTCCCAGAACCGATCGCGGTCCTCTGGTTTGGAGCCGAGTGGAAGGCTTAAACCAGAGACTCAGACGATTCTGCGGAGATCTGGGGTGCAAATTTCTCGACCTCCGCTATCGGGTGGAGAAATGTAGGGTCCCCCTGAATAGGTCAGGCGTGCACTACACGCCGGAAGCGGCTACAAGGGTAGCGGAGTACGTGTGGAGTGCACATGGGGGTTTTTTAGGTTAGAGAATCCCCTCCCTAGGCCCGACAAGACGCCTCCTGAGACGCGGCAAGGTAGGACTAGGCAAAATGCAACAGGGAATAACAATATTAATGTGCTAATAGTAAACTGCAGGAGCGTCTATAGAAAGGTCCCAGAACTGCTCTCATTAATAAACGGTCACAATGCCCATATAGTACTAGGGACAGAAAGTTGGCTGAAACCAGACGTAAACAGTAATGAAATCCTAAACTCAGATTGGAATGTATACCGTAGAGACAGGCTGAACAGTGAAGGGGGAGGCGTGTTTATAGCGATAAGAAGTGCAATAGTATCGAAGGAAATTGACGGAGATCCGAAATGTGAAATGATTTGGGTGAAGGTCACGGTTAAAGCAGGCTCAGACATGGTAATTGGATGTCTCTATAGGCCCCCTGGCTCAACAGCTGTTGTGGCTGAGCACCTGAAGGATAATTTGGAAAATATTTCGAGTAGATTTCCCCACCATGTTATAGTTCTGGGTGGAGATTTTAATTTGCCAGATATAGACTGGGAGACTCAAACGTTCATAACGGGTGGCAGGGACAAAGAATCCTGTGAAATTTTTTTAAGTGCTTTATCTGAAAACTAACTTGAGCAGTTAAACAGAGAACCGACTCGTGGGGATAACATATTAGACCTTCTGGTGACAAACAGACCCGAACTATTTGAAAAAGTTAACGCAGAACAGGGAATCAGCGATCATAAAGCGGTTACGGCATCGATGATTTCAGCCGTAAATAGGAATATTAAAAAGGGTAGGAAGATTTTTCTGTTTAGAAAAAGTGACAAAAAGCAGATTTCAGAGTACCTGTTGGCTCAACACAAAAGTTTTGTCTCAAGTACAGATAGTGTTGAGGATCAGTGGACGAAGTTCAAAACCGTCGTACATTATACGTTAGATGAGTATGTGCCAAGCAAGATCGTAAGAGATGGGAAAGAGCCACCGTGGTACAATAACCGAGTTAGAAAACTGCTGCGGAAGCAAAGGGAACTTCACAGCAAACATAAACATAGCCAAAGCCTTGCAGACAAACAAAAATTACGCGAAGCGAAATGTAGTGTGAGGAGGGCTATGCTAGAGGCGTTCAATGAATTCGAAAGTAAAGTTCTATGTACTGACTTGGCAGAAAATCCTAGGAAATTTTGGTCTTATGTCAAAGCGGTAGGTGGATCAAAACAAAATGTCCAGACACTCTGTGACCAAAATGGTACTGAAACAGAGGATGACAGACTAAAGGCCGAAATACTAAATGTCTTTTTCCAAAGTTGTTTCACAGAGGAAGATTGCACTGTAGTTCCTTCTCTAGATTGTCGCACAGATGACAAAATGGTAAATATCGAAATAGACGACAGAGGGATAGAGAAACAATTAAAATCGCTCAAAAGAGGAAAGGCCTCTGGACCTGATGGGATACCAGTTCAATTTTACACAGAGTACGTGAAGGAACTTGCCCCCCTTCTTGCAGCGGTGTACCGTAGGTCTCTAGAAGAGCGTAGCGTTCCAAAGGATTGGAAAAGGGCACAGGTCATCCCCGTTTTCAAGAAGGGACGTCGAACAGATGTGCAGAACTATAGACCTATATCTCTAACGTCGATCAGTTGCAGAATTTTGGAACACGTATTGTGTTCGAGTATAATGACTTTTCTGGAGACTAGAAATCTACTCTGTAGGAATCAGCATGGGTTTCGAAAAAGACGGTCATGTGAAACCCAGCTCGCGCTATTCGTCCACGAGACTCAGAGGGTCATAGACACGGGTTCACAGGTAGATGCCGTGTTTCTTGACTTCCGCAAGGCGTTCGATACAGTTCCCCACAGTCGTTTAATGAACAAAGTAAGAACATATGGACTATCAGACCAATTGTGTGATTGGATTGAGGAGTTCCTAGATAACAGGACGCAGCATGTTATTCTCAATGGAGAGAAGTCTTCCGAAGTAAGAGTGATTTCAGGTGTGCCGCAGGGGAGTGTCATAGGACCGTTGCTATTCACAATATACATAAATGACCTGGTGGATGACATCGGAAGTTCACTGAGGCTTTTTGCAGATGATGTTATGGTGTACCGAGAGGTTGTAACAATGGAAAATTGTGTTGAAATGCAGGATGATCTGCAGCGAATTGACGCATGGTGCAGGGAATGGCAATTGAATCTCAATGTAGACAAGTGTAATGTGCTGCGAATATACAGAAAGATAGATCCTTTATCATTTAGCTACAAAATAGCAGGTCAGCAACTGGAAGCAGTTAATACCATAAATTATCTGGGAGTACGCATTAGGAGTGATTTAAAATGGAATGATCATATAATGTTGATCGTCGGTAAAGCAGATGCCAGACTGAGATTCATTGGAAGAATCCTAAGGAAATGCAATCCGAAAACAAAGGAAGTAGGTTACAGTACGCTTGTTCGCCCACTGCTTGAATACTGCTTAGCAGTGTGGGATCCGTACCAGATAGGGTTGATAGAAGAGATAGAGAAGATCCAACGGAGAGCAGCGCGCTTCGTTACAGGATCATTTAGTAATCGCGAAAGCGTTACGGAGATGATAGATAAACTCCAGTGGAAGACTCTGCAGGAGAGACGCTCAATAGCTCGGTACGGGCTTTTATTGAAGTTTCGAGAACATACCTTCACCGAAGAGTCAAGCAGTATATTGCTCCCTCCTACGTATATCTCGCGAAGAGACCATGAGGATAAAACCAGAGAGATTAGAGCCCACACAGAGGCATACCGACAGTCCTTCTTTCCACGAACAATACGAGACTGGAATAGAAGGGAGAACCGATAGAGGTACTGAAGGTACCCTCCGCCACACACCGTCAGGTGGCTTGCGGAGTATGGACGTAGATGTAGATGTAGATGTAGACATCATTAAAAGAAAGGCGTTTTTCGTTGCGACGGAATCTTCTCACGAAATTCCAATCACCAACTTTCTCCTCCGAATGCGAAACTATTTTGTTGTCACCGACTTACATAGGGAGGAACGATCACAAAGATAAAATAGGGAAAATCTGAGCTCGTACGGAAAGATATAGGTGTTCAGTCTCTCCACGCGCTATACGAGATTGGAATAATAGAGAATTCGATGAACCCTCTACCAGGCACTTAAATGTGATTTGCAGAGTATCCATGTAGATGTAGATGTAGATCACATCACGGACATGCTCGATTGTAGACAAGTCCAGAGATCATGCTGGCCAAGGAATTTGCTATACGTCTTGAAGGGCACATTGAGTTTCACGAACAGCATGTGGGCGAGCATGCAACAACACATCACTTTCCTGTTGCAGGAACGGCAAAATCACGGGCCAAACAAAATTCTGCACGTAGCAAGGGCTGGTTAGCGTCACCTCCAGAAACCAAAGGTGAACGAGATTTGTAGCTTGTCGCATCCCAGACCATAAAGCCTGGGATGGAACCAGTGTGTCTTGGACGATTCCACTCTACGAGACAGCGATCACCAGGTCTACGTCGTACGCTCAAACGACCATCACTTACGTGCAGGTAGAATCTGCTTTCATCACTAAAGACCATGGGGCGCCATTCCATCTTCCAAGTGGTGCTCTGACGGCGTCAGTCGAGCCATGCGGGTCAATGATGGGGCGTGAGTGGAACACGGCAATAAATACGCGTGCCTGTAGTCTAATGCTAATAACCGGTTCGCAGCAGTTCGAGTTGACACGTCTGGCTTCAGAAGGCTCTCTTTCTGTGCTGTGGTAGCTGTACGATCTGCCATTGCTGTCCTTACAATACGACGATCCAGGTGGGCGACTGTGCTGACGTCCAGAACTTCGTCTAAGGGAGTGAGAATTTTCACGTGACCACTGACGCTAACATACTTGCAGAACTGACTCAGCACGTCCAACTTGTGTGATAATTCTCCCGAAGGACCATTTCGACAGTGGAAACACCATAATCTGACTTCTTTGAAACTCGCTTAGTTGGACGTAGAAAGCACGAATGCGTGTCCCTTGCACGCTTGCTTCATACGTTTCCGCCTCACTTCTGCCTGCGAGCATTCCCTATTAAAGGGTAGACACGTTTGTCGCTCTGGTAGCTACACCATGGCTCTGTCTGTTGGCGAACGCCGCTGAAACAGTTATCAGTACGTCTACTATCCCCCAGATGACACGTGCTGTCATCGGATCACAATCGACGTCGTATTTCTACGTGTTCTAATTCTTTTTCTCCAGTGTATGTAACAGCGCTCACTCGTGGATAATGGGCAGTAGAAAGATCTACTGCATGTGTATTATTTACCTGAAGGTCTGTAGTGATGAAAGCAGATTCTGCCTTCACGTAATGTGTATTACTTACCTTTATTTATTCCAAACCCCGTCCTTGATGATAACAGTGGACCGTTAGATATCCACTGTCGAGTCACATTAATGTGACCACCTCTCAGAAGCCTGAAGAAACACCTTTTGCAGCGCAAACCGCTGCGAAACATGCAGGAACGGTGCCAATGCGCTTCTAAAAGGTACCGACACGTATGTGAGACCATGCCGACTCCTGTGCTGTGACCAGCTGTACAAGATATGTCTGTTGAAGAACCACGGCACGAACAGCCCAATCAAGGTGGTCCCACAGAGTCTCGACTGAATTTTAATCCATTGAGTATGGTGGGCAGGGGAGTACGGTAAACTCACCGAGGTGCTCTTGGAGCTACGCACGTACACTGCGGGCTGTGCGACACGTTGCACTTTACTGCTAATAGATGCCCCAAGGGCAGATGCACACATTTGTTGATCCATTTTGGCTTCGAGAATGACTATATCACCCAGGGAATGCCACGAAAAAATCCCCCAGACCATGAAACTCCCTCCTGGTTGCAGAGTGTTTGCTTCCAGACGTTACACGCCTTACACAACAGTGGAAATTTGTGGTAAGGTCTTATGGGACCAAACTGCTGAGGTAGTGGGTCCCTAAGCTTACACACTACTTAATCTAATTTAAACTAATTTACGTTAAGGAAAACATACACACCCATGCCCGAGGGAGGACTCTAACTTCTGACCGGGTTAACTGGAGGAACAGTGACAAGGCGCCATAGACCGCTCGGCTACCCCACGCGGCTACACGACAATGGCCATCACTCTGTCTGATGGAGCATAAAGGATGATTCGTCTGAGAATGACCACTTTTCGCCACTCAGTGAACAGCAGGCAGCATGAGTGCCCTGCCATTGAGCCACCTCGACACAATGGGACACTTTACTGCACACATTACCTTCCCACACATCCCTCCTCGTTCCAAATTCCCACTTTCACCCCAATCTACTTAAAATACTCGCAGTTGTGTATACCACTGTACGACGGTGGCTTAGTCGCTAACGCACCTGCCTAGTAAGCAAGAGACCTGGGTTCGATTCCCAGTCTTCGTACTGATTTTCATTCGCCGCCTCAGTCTATATACACACATCAAAAAATGTTTTGCATCACTTCGGTTCTACAACTTGTACAGAAAATTGGAATAGAGATCAACATAAACATCATTTCCGCTTTTCTTATTGCTCATGAAAACCACACATTGCATGTTTTACCACCATGCAGCAAGACCTTCAGAGCTGGTGGTCCAGATTACTGTACACACCGGTACCTCTAATACCCACTAGCACGTCCTCTTGCATTGATACATGCCCGTATTCGTCGTAGCATACTATCTACAAGTTCATCAAGGCACTGTTGGTCCAGACTGTCCCACTCCTCAATGACGATTCCGCGTTGATCCCTCTGAGTGGTTGGTGGTCACGTCGTCGGTAAACAGCCCTTTTCAATCTATCCCAGGCATGTTCGAAAGGGTTCATGTCTGGAGAACATTCTGGCCACCCTAGTCTAGCGATGTCGTTATCCTGAAGGAAATCATTCACAAGATGTGCACGATGGAGGCACGAATTGTCGTCTATGAAGACAAATGCCTCGCCAATATGCTGCCGATACGGTTGCCCTATCGGTCAGAGGATGGAATTCACGTCTTTTACAGCCGTTAAGGAGCCTTCCATGACCACCAGCGGCGTACGTCAGCCCCACATAATGCCATCCCAAAACAGGGGGGAACCTCCAGCATGGTGCAATCGCTGAACAGTGTGTCTAAGGCGTTCGGCCTGACCGGGTTACCTCCAAACACGTCTCCGACGATTGTCTGGTTGAAGGCATATGCGACACTCATAGGTGAACAGAACGTGATGCCAATCCTGAGCGGTCCATTCTGCATGTTTTTGGGTCCATCTGTACCGCGCTGCATGGCGTCGTGGTTGCAAAGATGGACCTCGCCACTGACGTCGGGACTGAAGTTGTGCATCATGCAGCCTATTGCGCACAGTTTGAGTCGTAACACGACATCGTGTAGCTGCACGAAAAGCATTACTCAACATAGTGCCGTTGCTGTCAGATTTCCTCCGAGCCATAATCCGTAGGTAGCGGTCATACATTGCAGTAGTAGCCCTTGGGCGACCTGAGCGAGGCATGTCATCGACAGTTCCGGTCACTCTGCATCTCCTCCATGTCCGAACAACATCGCTTTGGATTACTCAGAGACGCCTGGACACTTTGAAAGGTGGCTACACTGAGTCACAGCGCCAGAGATTGCGCCAAAGAGTATTATTCAGCCGCCTCCACTGGCAGTGCTTGTCGAGAAGTTGTCGTGGAGAGTCCTTACTGAGAAGTTGGCGCGGGCAGTAGGAGTTCTGATGTAGCCGTGACTAGTTGTGAGCATGTTGTATGCAGTTGTTCTGATGGGCTAGACAGCCGATGCTGTTCGATTGCGGATACGGGATGGATGATATAATTAATAGCGAAGAATTAATTAATGAAAAGGTTAAGAAAGCTGAAGTGCCAGATGACGTTGCAAGAGAAGAACTGCACCAAATTTTGACTTCACATGCTACAGTATTTAGTCAACACACAGGAACTATACAAGGCTTACAATATTTATTTAAAGTAAAAGAACACATACCATTTCGGGGGAAAACTTACGCTATTCCTTTGGCTTACAGAGACAAGGTTAAGAGTGAACTTCAATACATGTTAGATCAAGGCATTATTGAGCCAGAAGTCAGTCCTTATACCTGCCCATTACACGTCGTTCTTAAAAAGGATGGGTCAATTCGTTTGGTTCTGGATTCCAGACAGATAAATAATATCATCATTCCGGAAACTGACCGTCCACAAAATTTAGATGAACTTCTTCAACATTTCCATGGAATTAAAGTTTTATCCACGATTGATATGCGCGCAAGTTTTTGGCAAATAGAACTCCACCCTGATTGTAGAAAATACACTGCCTTTTTAGCCTTTGGTAACTGTTACCAATTTCGGAATTTACCGTTTGGACTTACTGTATCTTCAGCAGCATTCATTCGTAGTTTAAACGAAATTTTACCTGTTTATCTTCGTGACAATATTACTTCATATGTTGACGATATTCTTATTGCTAAACGTTCTTGGAGTGAGCATAACAAAATTTTGGATTCATTATTACGTATTTTTGCAAGAGTTGGCATTACAGTGAACTTGGAAAAATCTGAATTTGGTCGTTCTCAGGTGAAATTTCTTGGTCATATTATTTCTACAGAAGGTATTCTTCCTGATCCAGAGAAACTAGACGCTATTCGTAATTATGCTGTTCCTACTACAAAACGTGATGTTCGTAGTTTCCTTGGTGTCTGTAATTTTCTTAGACGCTTTGTTAGATTGGACAATTTGGCCACACCTCGTTTATGTGAACTATCTGGAAAGAATTCTAATTGGTGTTGGGATGAGGAAGCTCAGTCAGAATTTGAACAACTTCGTGATGCTTTAGTTGCTGCTCCACTTCTTTCACATCCAGATTTATGTAAAGATTTTTATTTGGCGACGGACTCATCATACAAAGGCCTAGGTGCACATTTATTTCAAGAGATAGAAGAAAACGGCGTTGTAGTACAGAAAACTATTGCATTTGGAAGTCGTGTTCTCTCTAAATCAGAAAAGAATTATTCGATTACGGAACTTGAGGCTTTGGCTGTTGTATAGGCGTTCACAAAATTTCGCATATTTTTGTATGGCAGGCATACTAAGGTATACACCGATCATCGAGCTCTGGAATTTCTTATGTCAACTAAATTAACACATGGAAGATTGTCACGATGGGCGCTGTATCTACAGGAATTTGATTTTAGTATTGTTTACATACAGGGATCTTCAAATATTATTGCTGATGCTTTATCACGTGCACCTATGGGTTTGAAACAAAGTGCTGAAGAGGACTGCAAAGAAAACAATTATTATTTGATGTATATTCAAGGTGTTGCGTTTGAAAATTTTATTTCGTCTTCGCTCCAGGACATCGCTAAGGAGCAAAATAAGGATCCAATCTGGAAGGACATTAAGGAGAAGTGGAGGAGAAAGGAAAGCGTAGCGATCAGACAGTATTATTTGCTTCGCAATGATATTCTTTTTAAACGAAAATCGGTCGACAACTCTGTTTGGTTAGTTTGTATTCCTGATGAGTGGGTCAATAAATTGATTTGGTATACACATTTCAGTTATGCACACTTTGGTCCCAGAAAATGCTTTCATAAATTACGAGAAAATTGCTACTTCAGTAATAAGGAAAAACGTATTCGATCTGTTCTTGCCAAATGCAAATTATGTCAAAAGGCTAAGCCGCCAACTATTTCTCACAGAGCACCGTTGTTTCCTATCATTCCAGCGAAATTAAAGGAGATGGCTGCAGTCGATTTGTTCGGTCCAGTGGTTCGTTCTACTAATGGTTTTGCGTACATTTTGGTAGCAGTGGAATTAACATCAAAATATGTGTGTTTTACACCTTTATGTAAAGCAACAGCTCGTTCAGTATCTAATGCTTTCATCAAACATTTTCTTAAAGAAGTGGGTCATGTTGATAAGGTTATATCAGATAATAGATCACAGTTTCGTTCTAAAATTTGGCTTCGTACACTACGGTGTCGTAAGATTAAACCAATTTTCATTTCACTTTTTCACCCTCAATCTAACGCTTCAGAAAGATGGATGAAGGAGCTTGGGATCAGTATCTTCATATTTTTCAAAACATTCTGAATGAACTCCCTAATGATTCAACTTCTTTACCGCCTATATTGATATTAAAAAACAAAGCACCGACAAATCGCATTTCTGAAATCGTTCCTTTTCCGCCTTCACGGAAACTGCGGCATTCTGAAGTTGTCAACCTGGCTCTACAAAATATTACGTCTGCGGCTGCTAGAAGAGAGAAATCAGCTAAACGTCCTGGTCGTTTAAAAATCTTGTCAGTTGGTCAAAAGGTGTTAATTAAGTCTCACCGTTTCTCTCACAAAGGAAAAGGCTTGTGTCGCAAATTTTTTCTGCTTTATAACGGTCCATATAGGGTTCGCAAAATTATTCATGATAACACTGTTCAAGTAGAAACTCTTAAATCTCGGCGCTCTGAGGGAATACATCATATATCGAACGTTAAAATTTTTGTGGAATGACATACTTTTGAGAAACTAACAGTTATACGTAAACACACGGAGAGTACAAGGATACCGCGCCGTGTTCCGGCGGCGGCACATACTCAAAGCAACAGTCAAGTCTGCGCGCCGCAGAAGGCAGTCGTTGACCGTAAACAATTACTTCGCACGTCACGCGTACCTACAGCTGACCGAGCGCTCAGTGTGAATCCACTGACAGCCGTAAACAAATACACAGTGTAATTTCTCCGAATAAATTCAGTATAAAGCTATAGTGACTTGATAAATTATGTTATTAACGTTCAGTATTTTTCAGAATACGGTTGTATAAAATATTTAACAACTTCAGGTAAATTCTGTGTGTGTCCGACGTTAAGAGGACTTGCTATCGAGAAATTTTCAGGAAGAATGTCATTTCGAAGAAGAAAGTAATAAACTAAAAAGGTAACTATTAATTGAGTTTATTTTTCAGGTAACATATTTCCCCTTAGGTACGTACTTTAGACGTAATTTGCTGCTCGCGATTATGTGATTTACACTTTGTGTTAACTGATTTTGACAATGATTGATTAATGAACAGGGTTGTTAATTATGTATATTATGCATCGCTTGGCTGCACTGCTTTTTCACTGATGTCACATTTTTTTTATTATGTGTCTGCTGTGCTTATTTATTTAAATAATAATTGTCACCTGATTAGTTGTGCTGATATGATTATGTATGTAAGTTATACTTTGCGCCTTCATGTTTACTTATTAAGATTACATATGAACATTTATTTGCTTATGCTGATATGATGCTAATGACCTGTTTATTATGTAAGATATATGTTTGCTGCTTTGCGTATGGATTGTACATTTATACATTACTGTTTTGTTGTCATAACTACTCTTTAATTTGGTATATAGAAATGCTGATATACGGTGTACGAACATGGAGTTTAGGTCACACTATGGTATTAATTATAGATTGTTCGCTTGGCAGAGGCTCGTTGTAGGGATTTTGCTACATCCATTTGTTGACATTCTGTTCTCCACTGGTATATTTACTCGCTATTGCATGTTTTGCTTACGTTTAGTGCCTTATATTTTAAGATAAGAAAATGAACTGCCATGAGTTGGAGGTTTTATGGAAACTATATAAATTAATGCTAATAGAAAGGAAGCTAACGACATGAAATACCAACACTAGGTTTAGACCATTGACAGTTATTACACTGCATTCTTCGTGAGCAATTGAAATAGTGACACTTGACACAAGATAAATCCACATGTTTGCTTTTGTTTTGCCATGATTCTTGAAATGGTGTACACACTGTGAAATATTACGATTTATTCACTCAAAGTCTTATGTGATCTTTCATACTATGTACTCGCACTTACTTACTGAAAGTTATTCGAACTAAAGGCTGTTAGAGGTCATGTATGCATTTCTTTTATTTAATGATGGACAAGGTAACCAAAATGTATTTTATAATTCATAATGAGTAGAAGATTTGGGTCAGGTGGATTACACAGAGGTTGTGTGTGGACATTGTGTCTTCGGATTGTATGGGATGATGAATTGAAGTTTGCACTAGGATTTTATCTGTACTTGTTCGAGGAGACTGACTAGAGGAAAGAGTTGTTATGGAAGTGAAATGATATTGGCGATAAGGTTTATATGTGTCGACGTATTGAAGAGGTGTTATTGAGGTATTGAGATTATGTGATGCTGATGATTATTGGAGTTTTGGTGGATAAGAGGTAAAGTAAGAGAGGAGAATATTTTTTTTTGTTGGTTTATATGGAACAAGGAGGATGAAGATGGCAGACTAGAACACTCAAGTGGAAGGAAGGTTGTCTACACACACACTTTGTTAAATCAATAAGCAGTATATATTTTTTTTTTTGGAGAGAGGAAGTAATTGCATATCTTGGCACACTGACAGTTGTTCAGCAACTGTACATTTTGATTTGGCTTGGCAAACATTAGTCTTGACATGATGACTACGACGTTGACTAACTATTATTGACTGTTATACATTGCTGCCACTACTACTTGATACACAAGTGGAACATAAAATTTTGTACAGAATTGCATTTACACAGTTAACACTATTCAATTACACAGTAGTACTTAATGTGGATGAAAGATGAGTGAGTGTGTTTTGTGTGTTTCCCCTTCCTAATCCCAAATAATTGGTACCGACCTATCTCCTAACTATTATTTTACTTGTTTGTTGTGGCTTGCACTGACACCCATAAATATTATAGGTTTACTGATATTTGTGTACTTGTAATATTTAATATGACAATTATCTGATATCATTTGTGTGTTTGTTATAATTTGTATGTTTAGTGTAAGAGCACTGATAATAATTTTGTAAAAGCAATTGTGTGTGCCTTCAAACTGTTTTTCGTGCTTGCACCTATTCAACATAGCTGGGTGCCACTTGGAAATGTTTAATTTCTGCTGATGAACTCTGATGAACTGTCTAATTAGTGATAGTAAATATTATGGACTGTTACCTGCACTTGTTCAACATGATGGGTGCCACTAGGAGATGTTTAATTTGTGCTAATGAACTCTGATGAACTGTCTAATTAGCGATAGTGAATATTATGGACTGTTACCTGCACCTGTTCAACATTGCTGGGTACCACTGTTGGAACTGCTTCTACTGAGATAATGTCACTTGTTGGTGTCTGCACCTGCTCAACATTGCTGGGTGCCACTGATGGAACTGCTTCTACTGAAATGTCGCTTGTTGGTGTCTGCACCTGCTGAACATTACTGGGTGCCGCTGTTGGAACTGCATCTACTGAGATAATGTCACTTGTTTGTGTCTGCACCTGATCAACATTACTGGGTGCCACTGTTGGAAATGCATCTATTGAAATAATGTCACTTGTTGGTGTCTGCACCTGCTCAACATTGCTGGGTGCCACTGGTGGAACTGCTTCTACTGAAATGATGTCACTTGTTGGTGTCTGCACCTGTTCAACATTACTGGGTGCCACTAATGGAATTGCTTCTACTGAAATAATGTCACTTGTTGGTGTCTGCACCTGCTCAACATTACTGGGTGCCACTAATGGAATTCCTTCTACTGAAATAATGTCACTTGTTGGTGTCTGCACCTGCTCAACATTGCTGGGTGCCACTGATGGAACTGCTTCTACTGAAATAATGTGACTTGTTGGTGTCTGCACCTGCTCAACATTGCTGGGTGCCACTGGAGGGACTGTTTCTACTGACATAATGTCACTTGTTGGTGTCTGCACCTGTTCAACATTGCTAGGTGCCACTGATGGAACTGCTTCTACTGATATAATGTGACTTGTTGCTGTCTGCACCTGTTTAACATTGCTGGGTGCCACTGATGGACTGCCTCTACTGAAATGATGTCACTTGTTGGTGTCTGCACCTGTTCAACATTGCTGGGTGCCACTGATGGAACTGCTTCTACTGAAATAATGTCACTTGTTGGTGTCTGCACATGTTCAACATTGCTGGTGCCACTGATGGACCTGCTTCTACTGATGTAATGTCACTTGTTGGTGTCTGCACCTGTTCAACATTGCTGGGTGCCACTGATGGACTGCTTCTGCTGAAATGATGTCACTTGTTGGTGTCTGCACCTGTCCAACATTACTGGGTGCCACTAATGGACTGCTCGCCATTTTGGGTGCCACTGTTGAAGCTGTTTAAATACTGCTGATGAAATGTTATGAGGCTGCCATTTGCACCTGTTGATCATTGTTGGGTGCTACTGTTGGAACTGTTAACTACACTGAGGAGTCCTACTTGTTTATTAAACTATTGAAAGGATTTTATGTGAATATTTGTATAAACTGATTTTTTGTGTGTTTACCGTTTATGAGATGTTATGAGACTCTTACCTGCACCTATTCGTCATTGCTGACGCTATTGATTGAATTGTTTAACCACATGATACTTCTGTAAATTATTATGTAAAATCATATGTATGCAAGCATTTGTATTCCTTACTGTATTTTATATATTAGGTTATTGAAGGGTCAGTGCAAAGCCCAAATTTATTTAGTTATGTGATATTTACTTATTAATATTACTTTTTATTTTTTGTCTGTATTTTTTTTTGACGAATTTGGTGGTATTTTCACCACCAATGCTGGCAATAATACCATCAAATTCTAGCCCGTGGAGGAGGGACATATGAAAGGTGGCTACACTGAGTCACAGCGCCAGAGATTGCGCCAAAGAGTATTATTCAGCCGCCTCTACTGGCAGTGCTTGTCGAGAAGTCGTCGTGGAGAGTCCTTATTGAGAAGTTGGCGCGGGCAGTAGGAGTTCTGATGTAGCCATGACTAGTTGTGAGCATGTTGTATGCAGTTGTTTTGATGGGCTAGACAGCCGATGCTGTTCGATTGCGGATGTTGTAATGATCAGAGTGTATGTTTCGTCAATATATATGAATGTAAAGAAATTTTTTTTATTTTTTCATTTCAAATGTCCTAACTAACAATGCCTCTTGGTCACAGGTTTAGTCAACAAAGCATCTGGCTTGTGTTCATGTATTAGAGTGTAATTCTGGTTTCTATGTGCAATTACAGTATTTATGTTTTTTTTAATTACTTCAGTGTAAATGGTGCTTAAAATACTTTGTCTTATTGAGGAAGAACCGTGCCAGATGTGTACGTTGAATCACACTTCCACACACAGAACAGTTACACTTGTGATTTGTTGTTTCGTAGGTTTCATAGTTGCTGGGAACTTAATTAACTAATTGTGTTAACGGAAGTTTTCTTTCATTCTTTGTTGTTATTCTGTGCAGTCAGATTGCGGAGTAGTACTAGTCAGGGCCAACCAGTTACGAGACAGCGTAACCGGACAGTCAGCTACAAAACTTGAAAAGTATTTGCATTATATTTAATTAAGCCCCCATGCAACTTCATTTGTTGTGAGCCCTTTCTGGTACAAAGTAACAATGCGGATGCGATCGAACCGCGGTATTAACAGTCAACTACAGACAACAAGAACCGTATACCTCCTTCCTGGTGGAATGACTGTAACTGATCTGCTGTCGGGCCCCCTCCGTCAAACAGGCGCTGCTCATTCATTGTTGGGGCGGGTTTTGTGACATCTCTGAACAGTCAAAGGGACTGTGTCTGTGACACAATATCAGCAGTCAACGCTTATCTTTAGGCGTTCTGGGAACCAGGATGATCTAAAACTTTTTTTGATGTGTGTATATTTAAAGCGAACAGCTTACAAACATATCCGTTTTGGTAATGATTTTACCCTTGGTCTGAAAGCCAGTAATTATGCCCCTTTGGACGTCAGTTAAATCGCTCCGTTTCCGCATTACAACAACAACTCCACTCGTTTCAGCGCCCCAGCCCCATGCCATGCATGATATACCTTCCACTGCTAGTGCTATCAGTTACCATCTGCGAGTAGTTATTGCACGTTGACATCGAACATAGGTGGTGGTCACATTGACGTAACTAGAGCTTGTAAAAAGACAGTACAGTGAACTTTATAATAACCTGTTTCTTTCTTCTGTTCTGAAAATCTGACTAAATTTACAGTGTCTCCCATACTACTACCCTTGCCGGTGTCGCTCTAATATTTAGATGGTTACCTACATGCTTCTCTAGTTTAAATGGCTCTGAGCACTATGGGACTTATCATCTGAGGTCATCAGTCCCCTAGAACTTAGAACTACTTAAACCTAACTAAGCTAAGGACATCACACACATCCACGCCCGAGGCAGGATTCGAACCTGCGACCGTAGCAGTCGCATGGTTCCAGACTGAAGCGCCTAGAACCGCTCGGCCACAGCGGTAGGCGCTTCTCTAGTGTAGTATCCCAATGACGTCTTTTTTCATTCTTAGCTGGGTGTATTGAGAAAGAGAAATTGACATAAGTATTAATTATTTCAACCTATGGTCACTAACTTTACAATTATCTTTATCACCTGCTCCTATTAGCACTGTTACACCAGTATGTACTACTACTACTACTACTACTACTACAGGCAAAACAACCATTATAAGTATAAAATGTCCAGTTACTACTGTCAGCAGCTACATTTTTCTGCAGAAACTGCTACTACTGAAACTTGCGTTAATAATACTAACACTTCTACTATGATTACTTACGGTAATGTTACCTCTCTGATCCTAGAGTGCTGAGCAGTTAAGTAGCTATACTGTTTCTCTTCCTTTAGTCTGAAATGAAGACATACACATACATACACACACACACACACACACACACACACACACACACACACACACGCAGAGAGAGAGAGAGAGAGAGAGAGAGAGAGAGAGAGAGAGAGATAGGTAGCATTAGTTATCCAGCACCGATTCTTCCCATTATTATCAGGTGCGCTGAGATCAACATAAACGTCAATTCCGCTCTTTTTATTGCTCATGAAAACCACACACTAATTGATGTGCCATACAGCTAGATCTTCAGAGCTGGTGGTCCAGATTGCTGTACACACCGGTACCTCTAATACCCAATAGCATGCCCTCTTGCATTGATACATGCCGGTATTCGTCGTGGCATACTATCCAAAAGTTCAGCGGGGCACTGTTGGTGCAGATTGTCCCACTCCTCAACGGCAATTCAGCGTAGATCCCTCAGAGAGGTTGGTAGGTCACGTCGTTCAATCTATCCCAGGCATGTTCGATAGGGTTGATGTCTGGAGAACATGCTGGCCACTCTAGTCTAGTGATGTCGTTATCCTGAAGGAAACCATTCACAACATGCGCACGATGGGGGCGCGAATTGTTATCCATGAAGACGAATGCCTCGGCAAGATGATGCCGATATGGTTGTACTGTCGGTCAGAGGACGGCATTCACGTCTCGTACAGCCGTTACTGCGCCTTCCATTACCACTAGCAACGTACGGCGGCCCCACATAATGCCACCCCAAAACAGCAGGGAACCTCTATCCTGCTGCACTCGCTGGACAGTGTGTCTAAGGCATTCAGCCTGACCGGGTTGCCCCAAAGACGTCTCCGACGATTGTCTGGTTGAAGGCAAATGCGACACTCACCGGTGAAGAGAATGTGATGCAAATCTTGAGCGGTTCATTCGGCATCATCTGTAACGCGCTGCATGGTGTCGTGGTTGCTGAGAGGGACCTCGCCATGGACGTTGGCAGTGAAATTGCGCATCATGCAGCCTACTGCGCACAGTTTAAGTCGTAACATGACATCGTGTAGCTGCACGAAAAGCATTACTCAACATAGTGCCGTTGCTGTCAGATTTCCTCCGAGCCATAATCCGTAGGTAGCGGTCATACATTGCAGTAGTAGCCCTTGGGCGGCCTGAGCGAGGTATGTCATCGACAGTTCCTGTCTCTCTGCATCTCGTACACTTCAGAACAACATCGCTTTGGTTCACTCCGAGACACGTGGACACTTCCCTTTTTGAGAGCCCTTCCTGGGACAAAGTAGCAATGCGGATGGGATCGAACCGCGGTATTGACCATCTAGGCATGGTTGAACACAGACAACAGGAGCCGTGTACCTCCATCCTGGTGGAATGACGAACTGATCGGCTGTCGGATTCGCTCCTTCTAATAGGCTCTGCTCATGCATCGTTGTTTACATTTTTGGGTGGGTATCGTGGCATCTCTGAACAGTCAAAGGGACTGTGTCTGTGATATAATATATACAGTCAATGTCTATCTTCAGAAGTTCTCGGATGCGGGGTGATGCAAAACTTTTTTTGATGTGTGCTCTTTTACTCGCTACATATATTTATGGAACGCACAGTGTTTGTCTTGGTAGGCACTTAAAATACCTTCCAGTTATAGCCTAATTTATTTTAATCTGTGGTCCCCTAACAAACCTTCCTTTAAGAAACGTATATATGTTATTTTTCTGACGTTACGTTGAGTGAATGTCTGCGGTATTTAGTAGAGCATGAGTAGTCATTGACAGTCACCCCACTCTCTCGTCATATTCCATAAATATTCCATACGCAAAGCGGCGTGTGTGGGAAGAAATGGTGTCGGTAAGCACCTACGTAGTCATGAACATCCAATTTTTCCGTTTTGGTTCTTTTGTAATATCAGCATGGGAGAAAGCAGTACTATATTTTGCTTATGACGTCTTCAAATATGTGCTGTCGGAATTTGAAGAAAAGACATTCCTGTCATCCACAAAGCCTTTATTGGTAACCTCTCGAGTTGATTGAGAATATACTTGGCGGTCTTACACTTATACGGAACCTGTGACAGAACATGCAGAACTTGTCTGAGTTTTCTTTTTCTTCTCTGTCAGTCCTACCTGGGATGGTACCAGACAAACGAGGAGTTCTCGAGGACTTGGTAAGCTACTAAATTCGTAGTTTTCTGCTCTCTTCCATTTAATTCTCTCAAAGAATCTGTCTGTACAGCATCTGCCTTTTCTACAACCAGTATTAAGTGGGCATTTCACCTTAAATCACTCTTGACTCACTTTCGCTACAATTTTATGGCACGTGTGCGTGTGCGTTCCATACAATATGTAGCGAGTAAAAGAACACACACAAAAAAAGTTTTGCTTCATCCCGGTTCCCAGAACTGCTGAAGATAGACGTTAACTGTGGATATTGTATCAAGACACAGTAGTTACAAACATGAAAATTCCGCAACAATACCCACATGTGGGTTCCGACATTAACCACATCATCGATATAAAGTGGAAACTCATTGACTCGAAACTATTGGGGCCTAAGTATTTTTTCGTCCAGAATATTTCATGTTAAATAAAGAGCAAAAGTGGAGAATGTTCTAAATACCAATTCTCACATTTGCCAGAAAACGTAAAAAACAATGTATCTCTTTTTTCGCACATAACTTATTTGTACCCAAATAATTGAGAAGATATTCTGATACCACAGCATTATGCTGCCCACATCATCACTGCAGAAAATTATTGTAAGACAAATTAGAAAATAAGTAATTCATGAAGAATGTTCTAAGTGGCATACCAAAAACGTACTGGTTGTAACAGCCAGTAAGATAATTTTTGTTTCAGTTGTCATTGATACCGAGGCACTAAGTATTATTTATGATAATGGTAATACATAACTACAGCAGACATATTTCGACTCGTTTAACTGTAGTCAACCATAGCTATTTCCCTTTACTTTTACATTATCTTGCAAGAGAACAACAAAATTAAGTTGACGAAAAGATCTTCTCAGTAATAACTTCTGTTTCTTATACTGTTCTATTCATGGGGATCAGTTGTTGGAATGAATCTTTCACTAATGACTTCTGTTTATTATACAACTCGATTCTTGGAGCTCAGTTGTTGCAAAGTTTACTGTGAAAATCTTTGTGCTTCTCAGGCAAAAGTGACAACATGATCAACAGATCTTTCTGTCTTGCAACTGAGAAACGTGGCTGGTCTTTCAGATGAGCCACGGCGTGACATACATCTTCCATCGTCTTTTCTCTTATGAATGCATTCTTCTGTTTCAGAGTAACGATTTTTAACAGCTATTTGAGGTGAATGAGAATGATACACCTTGATAATACTTCATTTGGAAATATTACATGGCTGCACTGGCAACAATGTTTCGTCATCATCTTTAAAATCAAAGAGGTCAGTTGCATGCACTGGAGCGGTATTTGGAACTCTTGAGAGAAGCAGTGCTTGACACAAAGACCTTGCACTTCCTACTAACGAATGTTCGAAACATTTTCTCCATTATCTGACCCTTGGAATAGGTCTAGAGACGTGCCAAAGAGAGCCAAGAGCACAAAAGCACTGGAAACGCTTTTTTTAAAAGAAGTGGCTCTTAGAATGTTTCCCGTTCCCACTCTTGAAATGGTGTATGAAAAGCGGAGCAACAACAGTTTTTTTTTTCGATCTCTTAAAATTATATTACGGAATAGTAAGTTGATTTCTTGCTAAAATTGGCTATAGTAGCCGCACAGTGTGCACTAGAACTCTAAATAATAAATTATTTTGTGTTTTCGTAGAACCGTTACTTTTGTGGCGTCATTGTAGAACGGAAATTTGGACAAGCTGTTTGGTACGAGGGCCACTCCAAAAGAAATGCACACTATTTTTGTAAAAATACAGTTTTCATTCTGCATGTGTGAAACTTTTACAGTGTGTATATAAATTCTTCCCGCTTGTTTACAAACTTAGTTCAACCTATTCCCGTGAGTGGTGCCATCACAGCATGCCTTCAAGGTGGCTGCTACACTTGACGTTCGTCAGAAGTAACGTGCTGTCATAGAATTCCTGTGCCGTGAAAACGAGACAGTGGGAAACATCCGCAAGAGGTTGAAAAAGGCGTATGGAGATGCTGCTGTCGATCGCAGTACAGTTAGTCGGTGGGCAAGCAGGTTACGTGATGAAAGCGGGCACGGCAATATTGAGGATTGTCCTCGCAGCTGCAGGCCTCGTACTGCACACACTCCAGAACCATGTGCAGAGAGTTAACGAATTGGTGACTGCTGACAGACGCATCACAGTGAACGAATTGTCACGCTACTTTCGGATAGGGGAAGGAAGTTTTTTTGCAAAATACTGAAAGTGTTGGCGTTAAAAAGGTTAGTGCCAGGTGGGTTCCCAGGATGTTAACTGTGGCTCACAAAGAAACAAGAAAAACGGTATGCAGTGAACTTTTGGAACAGTACGAGAATGTTGGAGATGAATTTCTGGGAAGAAATGAGACAGGTGATGAAATACGGCTCCACCTTTTTTCACCAGAGAAGAAGAGGCAATCAATGGAGTGGCATCATGCATATTCACCCAAGAAAAATAAAATCAAAACCACACTTTCTGCTGGAAAAGTTAAGGCTATTGTGTTTTTCTATTCCGAAGGACTCTTGCTTGTGGACATCATGCCAAGTGGAACCACCATAAATTCTGATGCATATATGACGACACTGAAGAAACTTCAAACTCAACTGAGTCATGTTCGACCACATCGGCAAAAGCAGGGTGTTTTGCCGTTGCACTACAATGCACGGCCACATGTCAGTCAAAAAACCATGGAAGCGATCACAAAACTCGGATGGACAACACTAAAACACCCGCCTTACAATACTGACCGGGTTCCATGTGACTATCATATCTTTGGGAAACTGAAAGACTCTCTTCGTAGAACAAGGTTTGAAGACGATGACTCCCGTGTCCACGCTGCCAAACAGTCGCTCCAACAGGTTGGTCCAGAATTTTACCGTGCGGGTATACAGGCATTGGTTCCAAGATGGCGGAAGGCGGTTGAGAGGGCTGGAAATTCTGTGGAGAAATGAAAATATTGTTCCTAAAGGATGTATCTACATACTGTAAAACTTTCAAACATGTAGAATAAAAGATGGATTTAAAAAAAAATAGTGTGCATTTCTTTTGGAGTGACCCTTGCATCATTCTTAATTTTATTCATTTCGTCATTCGAATGCGCATCTAAATATCTGCACATACTTCTTGTAAGATTCCACATTTATGATACAATGAAGACAGGAACTGCAGTTTTGATTTCATTGTCGAATTCGTTGTCGTTGTCTCCGTCAATGATTTCGTTTGAGCTCAGAACAGTCCCCAGAACGTCTTCGTTTGTCATAATCGGCACTGTACTCTCATAGATTGCAACAGATTCATCCATTGATATCATAGAGCAGTCTAATACACTACTGACCATTAAAATTGCTACACCAAGAAGAAATGCAGATGATAAGGGGGTATTCGTTGGACAAATATATTATACTAGAACTGACATGTGACTACATCTTCACGCAATTTGGGTGCATAGATACTGAGAAATCAGTACCCGGAACAACCACCTCTGGCCGTAATAACGGCCTTGATACGACTGGGCATTGAGTCAAACAGAGCTTGGATGGCGTGTACAGATACAGCTGCCCTTGCAGCTTCAACACGATACCACAGTTCATCAAGAGTAGCGACTGGCGTATTGTGACGAGCCAATTGCTCGGCCACCATTGACCAGACGTTTTCAATTGGTGAGAGATCTGGAGAATGTGCTGGCCAGGGCAGCAGTCGAACATTTTCTGTCTCCAGAAAGGCCCGTACAGGACCTGCAACATGCGGTCGTGCATTATCCTGCTGAAATGTAGGGTTTCGCAGGGATCGAATGAAGAGTAGAGCCACGGGCCGTAACACATCTGAAATGTAACGTCCACTGTTCAAAGTGCCGTCAATGCGAACAAGAGGTGACCGAGACGTATAACCAATGGCACTCGATACCATCACGCCTGGTGATACGCTTCCAATGTGCGTTCACCGCGATGTCGCCAAACAAGGATGCGACCATCATGATGTTGTAAACGGAACCTGGATTCATTCGTGCACCCAGGTTCGTCGTTGAGTACACCATCGCAGGATCTCCTGTCTGTGATGCAGCGTCAAGGGTAACTGCAGCCATGGTCTCTGAGCTGATAGTCCATGCTGCTGCAAACGTCGTCGAACTGTTCGTGCAGATGGTTGTTGTCTTGTCCGCATGTGTTGACTCAAGGATCGAGACGTGGCTGCACGACCCGTTACAGCCATGCGGATAAGATGCCTGTCATCTCGACTGCTAGTGATATGAGGCCGTTGGGATCCAGCACGGCGTTCCGTATTACCCTCTTGAACCCACCGATTCCATATTCTGCTAACAGTCATTGGATCTCGACCAACGCGAGCAGCAATGTCGCGATACGATAAACCGCAATCGCGAACCGCTACAATCCGACCTTTATCAAAGTCGGAAACGTGATGGTACCCATTTCTTCTCCTTACACGAGGCATCACAACGACGTTTCACCAGGGAGCGGCGGTCAATTGCTTTTTGTGTATGAGAAATCGGTTGGAAATTTTCCTCACGTCAGCACGTTGTAGGTGTCGGCACCGTGAATGCTGTGAAAAGCTAATCATTAACATATCTTCTTCCTGTCAGTTAAACTTCGCGTCTCCAGCACGTTATCTTCGTGGTGTAGCAATTTTAAGGGCCAGTAGTGTGTATGGAAACTTCCACAGACGTTTCGTTAAATACCGTCTTTGTTTCAATGTAGGCGTCTTCTTGAGGAACCAGAGACTCTAGTACTTTGGAAACAGTCACTGCTGGCGCCACCAAATTCAAGGTGAATGCTACACATGTAATGTGTCTACTTATGAAGTGCTTTTGTTTTACTTCGATCAGGAATACTTATCTTCAGGCAAGTGCTCTCGATATGAAATTTCCCGTTTTGTACAATGCCTCTATTACACGGTTCTTAAACAACGGTGTTCGGCAGTAAATATGCAAGTGTTAAATAAAGAGGTCGAATATTCTGAGAAGTGGTGTTTCCCACAAGAAAAAAGACCATTACACTTGGGTCCGAAAACGCATACTTTCTGCGACATGTACACTTGTTCACAGGAGAGGTTTATTCATGACACTGGTTAAAAGAAGTACTCATCGTGATATCCGTCCATACCAATGCATTCCCCTGCCCTTCGGTGTTAGGAAACACGTACTCTTTGTCACACACCTGATTGTTGTAAGCGCTGGAATGCACAGAGGACGCGATTCCATAGTGTCTAGACATCGTTGAGTGAGGTGGCGTAGACTAATTCCTTCAAGGGTCTCCCTAAACAAAAATCTAGGGCACTAAAATCGGGAGTTCGAGGAGGCCAAGGTTTGGGGGCTTCCCGACCAGGCCGGCTGTCCTGAAGTGTTAGCGTCAAATGCTTATTGCGGAGGACATGTACTGGTGCGCTATCGTGCGTAAACCACATCTGTAGTCTTTGCTGATGTGGGTCAGCCTCCAACAACTGCATAGGAATTGTCTTCAGCCCACATATGTTGGTTGTCAAAGTTCACAACCACATTTCCTGTGAACCCTGCCTTACCAGTGAATAAAATCTTTGACGAAGACTGTGGATCTGCAGAACACTCCTGTAAGAGCCGTTGATAGAACTGCATTCCGCTACCGTCATCTTATGGCCTTAATGCCTGGACGCTTTGAGTACGATGTGGATAAAGCAATTGTGTAGTTGTACCGTCCAGACAAGAAGATGGCTCATGCCTTCCACTGCTGACAACCTCCTCACAGTGGTTCCAACTCTATCGTCCAGTAAAAGTAGAACTTGCTCCTTCATCTCACGTGTGCGGACTGACCGAGGTCGTCCACTAGTCACCTTGTGGGGTGCTAGAGAACCTGTGCAAAAGTTGCCCGATCAGCTTATTGTATGCTGCTCTCCTACATACATATTTTTCTGCGTAGGGGGCATGGGCTCTCAGGCTACTTCCACTGGCTAGTTCGTAGCAGGAAATCATAACCGCCATATCACTTGTGGAGTAGTACGCTTCCATTGTTAACGTATGGAAGCGAAAAGAAATTGTACTGCACCATTCATGCACAGAACACTATAAACATCACTTTTCCCTTTACTGTTTTCCAGCTGCATATGAATTGACTTTTGCGACCTCCTCTGGAACAGACTGCATTGGAGTTGCCTCACTGAATATTTTTCTTGTACTGCGTCCTGCCGTGTATCTGGATGCTACATCTAACGTGCCTTTTTAGAATCATGGAAGAAAGTTGTGAAAGAGACCTGGATAACGAAAAGTTTTAGACTGATTATATAATCGTAAGAAATAGATTTAGAGACCAGATTTTAAATTTTGTGGCATTTCCTGGGGCAGATGTGGTCTCTGACCACAATGTATTGCTTTTGAAGTGTAGATTAAAACGAAGGAACTTGCAAAAAGGTAGGAAATTAAGGGGATAGGGCCTGGATAAGTTGAAAGAACTAGAGGTTTTGCGAGTTTCAGAGGGAGCATTGGGCCAACTACTGGCTAGAATAGGGAAAAGGAATACACTAGAAGACGAATGGGTAGCTTTTAGAGATAAAATAGCGAAGGCAGCAGAGGATCAAATAGATAAAAAGAAAAGGCCTAGTAGAAATCCTTTGATAACACAAGGGATACTGAATTTAACTGGTGGAAGGAGAAAACATAAAAATGCAGCAAATAAAGCAGCCGAAGGGTAATACAAAGTCTAAGAAATGAGACTGACAGGAAGTGCAAAATGGCTAAGCAGGAATGGCGAGAGGACAAATGTAAGGACATCGAAGCATATATCTCTTGGACAGATACTGCCTACGGGAAAAGAGGATTTTGGAGAAAAGAGAATTAGCTATATGAATATTAAGAGCTCCGATGTGAATCAATCCTTTAGCAAGGAAGGGAAACCCGAAAGGTGGAAGTAGCATATAGAGGGTCTAATCGAGAGAGATGAACTTGCAGGCAGTATTATACAAATGGAAGAAGACGTAGATTAAGAGGAGATGAGAGATATGTTACTGCGAGAAGAATTCTACAGAGCGCTCAAAGACCGAAGTCGAAATAAGGTCCTGGCAGTAGACGACGTTCCGTCAGACCTACTGAGAGCCTTGCGAGAGCCAGGCACGACAAAACTCTTCCATCTGGTATGCAGCACATATCAGTCAGACGAAATGCCATCAGTTTTCAAGAAGAATGCAGTAATCCCAATTACAAAGAAAGCATGTGCTGATAGGTAAGAATATTATCGAAAAGTCGTTTAATAAGTCATGGTTTCTAAATACACACATCTCAAACGTTTTGCGTCACCTCGGTTCCGAGAGTTCGGGAACATGTACAAAAAACTGGAATAGAGATCAACATAAACATTTCCGCCCTTTATATTGTTCATGAAAACCACACATTGGTTGTTGTACCACCTTACAGCGAGACCTACAGAGCTGGTGGTTCAGATTGCTGTACACATCGGTACCTCTAATACCCACTAGCACGTCCTCTTGCATTGATGCATGCCTGTATTCGTCGTGGCATACTATCCACAAGTTCATCAAGGCACTGTTGGTCCAGATTGTCCCACTCCTCAACGGCGATTCGTCGTAGATCCCTCAGAGTGGTTGGTGGGTCGTTCATAAACAGCTGTTTTCAATCTATCCCAGGCATGTTCGGTGCCATTCATGTCTGGAGAACATGCTGGCCACTCTAGTGAAGTGATGTCGTTATCCTGAAGGAAGTGATTCACAAGATGTGCTCGTTAGGGGAGCTAATTGTCGTCAATTATGACGAATGCCTCGCCAATATGCTGCCGATACAGTTGCACTATCGGTCGGGGGATGAGATTCATGTATCGTACAGCTGTTGCGGCGCCTTCCATACTAGCAGCGGCGTACTTCGGCCCCACATAATGCCGCCACAAAACATCAGGAACCTAAACCTTGCTGCACTGGCTGGACAGTGTGTCTAAGGCTTTCAGCCTGACCGGGTTGCCTCAAAACACGTCTAAGACGATTGTCTGGTTGAAGGCAAATGCGACACTCATCGGTGAAGAGAATGTGATGCCAATCTTGAGCGGTTCATTGGGCATCATCTGTAACCCGCTGTGTCGTTGCGTGGTTGCAAAGATGGACGTCGCTAGTGAAGTTGCGCATCATGCAGACTATTGCACACAGTTTGAGTCGTAACACGACGTCCTGTGGTTGCAGGAATAGCATTATTCAACATGGTGGAGTTGCTGTCAGGGTCCCTCCGAGTCATAATCGGTAGATAGCGGTCATCCACTACAGTAGTAGCTCTTGGGCGGCCTGAGCGAGGCATGTCATCGACAGTTCCTGTCTCTCTGCATCTCCTCCATGTCCGAACAACATCGCTTTGGTTCACTCCGAGAGGCCTGGACACTTCTCTTGGTGAGAGCTCTTCCTGGCACACAGTAACAATGCGAGCGCGATCGAACCGCGGTATTGACCGTCTAGGCATGGTTGAACTACAGGCAACAGGACCGTGTACCTCCTTCCTGGTGGAATGACTATAACTGACCGGCTGTCGGATCCCCTCCGTCTAATAGGCGCTGCTCGTGCATGGTTGTTTACATCTTTGGGTGGGTTTAGTGACGTCTCTGAACAGTCAAAGGGGCTGTGTCTGTGAGATAATATCCACAGTCAATGTCTATTTTCAGAAGTTTTGGGAACTGGGGTTATGCAGAACTTTTTTCGATGTGTGTAGTGACATGAAGTACTCACAGAAGAATGGAAAAACTTGTAGAAGCCGATCTCAGGGAACATCTGTTTGGATTCGAGAGAAATATGAACACTTGCGAAGCAATACTGGCACTACACCTTACCTCAGAAGATAATTTTAGGAAAGTCAAACTTACGTTTATAGTATTTGTAGACTTAGAGAAAGCTGTGACAACGTTGGCTGAAACACTCTTTGAAATTCTGAAGGTATCTGGAGTAGGATACAGGGGGCGAAAGGCTATTTGCGACTTGTACAGAAACCAGTTATAAGAGTCAAGGAAGCAATGATTGGAGTGAGGCAGTATTGTAACCTATTCCCAACATTACTCGATCTGTACATTGAGCAAGTGGTGAAAGAAATCAAAGAAAATTTTGGAGAAGTAATTACAGTTCAAGGAGAAGAAATAAAAACTTTGAGCTGTTTCGATGCCAGTGTAACTCTGTCAGAGACAGCAAAGGATTTTGAAGAGCAGTTGAACAGCAGAATGGTCAGTGTCTTGAAAGGTAGGTTGGGAGAGGACAAGTCAATCTCTCACTATTCTCAGTACTAATGGGTACAAGTAGGGATGATTTTTTACCCAAGACACCGTGTTAGTGAAACTGCAGGAAGTTATCATCACAATCAGACAGTAATGATAGTATGTATATTGTTAAAACATGCGGGATCCTTATGGTACCCCTCCTTAAAGGAGTATTTTCCTGGAGTTGAGAACAAGGTGGCAGTTCGGTCAATTAACAGTAAATCTTGCAGTGTACGTTTGGGGCTTGAAAGCCACATGCAGTTACTAGGGAAAGGAACTTCTCAAAGCACTTACTGGGCCCAAGAATTTCTCCCACCATGTGCAGACAATGCGTTCGGTTGAAGAGGCGAAAAACGGTGTACCTGGACCTACCTGCTAGGCGCCTCTTGCCACAACAGGAGTCGGGGGCACAAGAGAAATACAGGTCGCTCAGCCAATGTATTACGACAGCACTGTAAACCCGTTTTTGAACAGGGATGGAGGCCATACAAATTTGCGAGTTTCCGTGAAGAAAGCAGTGTGGTACTGACGTTATCGAGGGAACCGTGAGGTTGTGTTGAACCTTCGCCTGCAAAGTTTTCTGGGGAGCCTCCGGCCTTCAAAATAATTTTAGAAGGAATGCAACATTTATGGCGGGTCTCTCTCTCTCTCTCTCTCTCTCTCTGCACAGGAATGAGTGAGTCAGGGCTTGGCTGATACTCCTGAAAGGAGATGAATATTGTTAACTTTGATTAAGATTGGCCGATGATTAGAGCACATGAGTTAGAGGGGAGACATGGAACTCATAGAGTTTGTGACTGGCATGAAGTCCTTGTGGGGTTTGTTGGGGGAGTCTTTTTGTGGAGTTTAGTGAGGTTTGATGGGAAATGAAGGGGAGAGAAACTTGGTCTCCTGATTCAGACTGCTTGTTGGAATGGGTCTTCTGGTTCAGACCCTGGGCAGAAGTGGGTCTCCAGAGTCAGACTCCGGGAAGGAGTCAGACTCAGGGCAGGGAAGGATTCTGATCTTGACTTGTGTTGTAAGTTGGTTGCACTAGGGACACTTGCCCTGGGGGTGATTTTGCCCTAGCACTGACCTTGATTGGGGAGCCTGTGGTGAGGACTTGGCTGTACCGATAGTTCAGACCGCTTATTCGTGACAGCCCTGCCGCTCTGACGTTTGACGTCCTTGTGTGCACTGCCATGTAAGTGAGTCAAATTGGTCCATGGTATGAACGGCGAACGGGAATATCACACGCTGGAATCTGCCGAGATTTCAGGGCTCTGTTAGAGAGCAATTGCGACCATCTAACAGATCACCAGCCGTGACTGTGCATATTTCGTAGCCACGATAGAGAATTACAGGCGCCGTGTATAACTGCCCTGCAGACACTTGGACCAGGACCACCGCCTGAGACAGCGCTGCACATCGAGGAAATGGGGATTTTATTGCTACTGCGGCTTGTTAGGGTATAACAGATCACTGTGTCGCCACTTGTTCTCAGCTACACCTGTGTAGTATAACTTCTTTGTAGAATAAATCCATCAAGGTCAAGTCGGTGTTAGGTAATTTAGGATTGTGTTATCCATATTTTGAGCCAGAGTAAACAGTTCAATCAGAGAAATGTTAGTCTTTGCCAACCAGCCGCCACACAGGATTGTTAACTGTTCATCGTATATTTGTGCTGCCATCAGACGTTCTTCTTGTCAACATTGTTAACATGAACTTTGTCCAATTTTTTATCAATAAACTTGTGCAATAATTCTTATAAAAAAATCGATCCCGTGCTGCCATATTAATCACCCATCAACACAGTTAATACTGTTTCAGCTTTCAAGGTCATTTAGATACTGATTACTGTGCTAAACTCTAATGCAAACTATCAACAACAAACACAGTTAAAGGGCAAATCCAATTTAGTAGACCCGTGGGGCAGGGAGTGAAGCGGAATGGTTACTGGCTAAAGTGATTGCGGTCCGTGCAGTAGCTCAGTGTCGCCTGTCGGCTTCCAAAACACACCGCAAGTCCAGTCTAGTGATTAGGGCAGAAGAGGAACATCAGCAAAATCCAAACAAAGTTAATGGAATGTAATTGAATTAAATCAGGTGATGCTGAGGAAATTAGATTAGGAAACGAGACACCTAGAGTAATAAATGAGTTTTCCTGTTCGGGCAGTAAACTAACTGATGGTGGCGAAAGTAGAGGAGATATAAAATGTCGACTGGCAATGTCAAGAAAAATGTTTCTGAAGAAATTTGTTAACACTGAGTATAGATTTAAGTGATAGGAAGTCTTTCCTAAAGTATTTGTGTGAAGTGTAGCCATATATGGAAGTGAAACATGAGCGATAATTGGTTTGGACAAGAAGAGAATAGAAGTTTTTGAAATGCGATGCTACAGAATACTGCTGAAGATCAGATGGGTAGATCACATGACTAATGAGAAGGTACTGAACAGAACTGAGGAGCAAAGAAATTTGTGGGACAACCTGACTAGAAGAAGGGGTCACAACTGGTAGGACACTTTCTGAGACGTGTTCAAGGGAAGTTCGGGGGGTAAAAATCGCAGTGGGAGATCAAGAGGTGAATACAGTAAGGAGATTCAGAAGGCTATTAGTTGTAACGACCCACACAGGTGAAGAGGCTTTCGCAGGATAGAGCAGCATGGAGGGCTACGTCAAACCAGTCTTTAGACTGAAGACCATAACAACAACAATATCGAATCGCATCCTACCAGTACCATAATCTTCTTTCTAAAAATATCCCAACCCACCGCTTGACACGATTATCCCCTCCGCGATAAAGCCTTATTGGATGATCAGCGGTAAAATACATGGACGCAAAAATATAGCAACATCAGGAAAGGGTGTGCAACTATAAACGAAAGTTGGTAGGCTGTTTCTACAAAATGACATCTATTCAAATTTGGCGGCAGTCGTTTAAGAGCAGCTATAGTAGCGCTACTATGAGAATGCAGATCAGGTTTGCTTTATGTACACACCAACTTGAGCGTTAGTTACCTTTGAGATTAGATGTAATGGGTGGATGTTCATGTGACAAAGATGCCGTTATCAACACTTCACCGAGTTTGAACATGGTCGTGTAACAGTGCTACGAGAAGCTGTATGTTCCTTCTGCGATATTACATAAAGACATGACAAGATTGCTGGCAGCGATGATCACGAGAATATGCGGTCGCATTGGACCAGGTTCGGACGGGACAGCTCCGAGCCACACTACCTGTAGCGTGCATTCCACTGACCCCGAATGACCACCATTTGCGACTTCAGTGGTGTCAAGCGAGAGCTCAATGGAGGACGAGGTAGTGCTCTATTGTGTTTCCTGATGAAAGCTGGTCCTGCCTCGGTGCCAGTAATGGCCGTGTGTTGGATAGAAGAAGGCCATTTGAGGGCGTGCAACCAACCTGTCTGCGTGCTAACTGGACATTCACCTGGAATTATGGTGTGGGGTGCAAATTTGTATGACGACTGTAGCACATGGTTATTCCATGTCCCTTAATGCAAATTTGTATTTGAATATAGTATTCGACGTGTTGAGCTGCCTTTGCTAAACAGCATTCCAGGGGGTGTTTTCCAGGCAGATAACTATCGCCAACATAACGCCGTTGTAAGCCAACAAGCTATATAATGTGTCGACATGTTACCTTGGCCTGCTCTATCAGCAGATCTGTTTCCAATCAACCATATATGGGACATCATTGGACGTCAACACCAGCGTCATCCACAACAGCCTTAACCAACCGTCCCTCTAATGACCGACCAAGTACAACAGGCATGGAACTCCATCCCACAAACTGCCATCCGCCACCTGTACAAAACAACATAGGCACTTTTGCATGCTTCCACTCAACATTCTGGCAGTTACACTGGTCATCAATGTAACAGCGTTTAACGTAAGCATTGACTTATCTCGCACTTACATTAACCTTTGATCTTGCAATATTGATCACTTACATACGAGGAGCGTTTGAAAAGTCCGTGCAATGAGATGACAGCAGTCAGATTCTTTATCAAGCCTCTAAACGTATTCGCCTCACACACACACACACACACACACACACACACACACACACACACACACACACACACAAAATCCGATATCCTCATGTGAGACTCTTGTCCAACAGCAACCTCGCGATGCGAATCAAGAAAATAGTTACGCATGAAACATATGTATGTTGTGAACAACAAACAAAATCATATTGCGAGTGTGCACTTCCTGTATCAGCGAAGCTACTTATATGCATCTCACCGTCCTGCAAACAGAAATCTGCACCATTTCGACAGCAAACGCGATCTTCCAACACGGCGGGTCACACGAGGGCTTACTTTAAGGGGAGACTCCCTTCAAAAAATTAAACTTTCTTCTGCTTTGTCGATTTATACCGAATTTTTACATTATGTCTGCCAGTAAATGTGTAGCAATACCCAAGTTTTGAAGTCCGGAACTTAATTGGTTTTTGAGCTTTAAATTTTTAACACGATTCTTAACAGTATTTTTGAAAAACATCTCTTGGTACTCAGACCTCAATTTTCACATTGCAGGCTTTTTAGGAAGATTCACAAGACATTGAATTGTTCTACACTTCTTTGCATTCATTTTACGAGAAATGTTAGTAATCTACTTTTCTCGAGTTTGAAACAAATTTTCTTTAAGTACTTGTCTATACAGGTGATAATAAAACAAACAAACTACTTTTTTGATAATATTCAGGCATGGAAGTTTCCACATACTTCAAGACTACTTTCTGCAAAAATTTCATTGACATTGGTTAATATTTGAAATAAGAAAGTTGGCACAGAGGTTAGAAAGAACTAACTTACGGAAAACTGGATTTTAAAATTTTATTAAATAGTGAGTGCTAATACAAGACATACACCGATTAAAATTCACCAGCACCGTACGTTTTCCCTTCCTGATCCTGTATGTCGTCATCTTCTTTCAATTTCAAGACCAGGGTAGTCTTTTCCTTGAATTTGTCATTCTCCAGATTGCATCTTGTGGATTTCAGTATTAGTCGTTGATGTCTAGAAAAGCTGATCTTCTTGGGACAGGGGAGACGAGGGATAGTAAAGGAGTTCTCTGATTCCTGCTTTCTTCAGTTCTGAAATATCGCCGGCCGCGGTGGCCGAGCGGTTCTAGGCGCTTCAGTCTGGCACCGTGCTGCTGCTACGGTCGCAGGTTCGAATTCTGCCTCGGTCATGGATGTGTGTGACGTCCTTAGGTTAGTTAGGTTTAAGTAGTTCTAAGTCTAGGGGACTGATGACCTCAGATGTTAAGTCCCATAGTGCTCACAGCCATTTGAATCTTTTTTTTTTAAATATCCCATATCGAAATGGGAAACATCTTCTACACGACCCAAGAGTATCTTTTCTTTGCCTTTGGGATACGTGGACCAGATGACACTGTGCACACTTTCATTTGAATTTTGTGTCTTGCCATCAAACCATCTTGCCAGCAGTGCATGAGATGCAAGTCTCTGACAGACAGGTATTGTCTTAACCAGTCTGGCATTTGTCAGTGTGCCACAGCCCCTTGAGTAGCCCATATTTCAAATATTTCGTAGCTGCTACTCACCATATAGCGGAGATGCTGAGCCACAGGTAGGCACAACAAAAACATTTTCACAATTAAAGCTTTCAGCTGTTCGCCATTGTCAACAATACACACACACACACACACACACACACACACACACACACACACACAAACCCAACTCGCATACATGACTGCAGTCTCAGGCAACTGAAACTACACAGCGAGCAGCAGCACCGATGCATGATGGGAGTGGCGACTGGGTTGGAATAAAGAGGAGGCTGGGGCAGGGAGGAGAAGGTTGGGGGTGGTGGACAGTGAAGTGCTGCGGGTTAGGTTGCGGGCAGGGGAGAGGTGGAGAGGGGGGAAGTAGCGGAAAAGGATAGAAATAAAAAGACTGTCTATGGTGGTAGAATGACGGCTGTGTAGTGCTGGAATGGGAACAGGGAAGGGGCTGGATGGGTGAGGACAGTGACTAGCGAGGGTTTAGGCCAGGAGAGTTATGGGAATGTAGGATGTATTGCAGGGAAAGTTCCCAAGTGCAAAATTCAGAAAAGCTGACATTGGTGGGAAGGATCCGTGTGGCACAGGCTGTGAAACAGTCATAGAAATCAAGGATATGTTTGTCAACGTGTTCAGCAACAGGGTGATCCACTTGTTTCTTGAACACAGTTTGTCAGTAGCCATTCATGCAGACAGACTGCTTGTTAGTTGTCATGCCTACACAGAATGCAGAACAGTGGTTGCAACTTAGCTTGTACCCTCATGACTGTCTTCACAGGTGGACCTGCCTTTGGTGGATAGCTGATGTTAGTGACCAGACTGGAGCAGGTGGTGGTGGGAGGATGTATGGGACGGGTATTTCGTCTAGGTCTATTACAGGGGCATGAGTTATGAAATAAGGGATTGGGAGCAGGGCTTGTGTAAGGATGGACGAGTATATTGTGTAGGTTCGGTGGCTGGTGGAATACCACTGTGGCAGGGATGGGAAGGATAATGGGCAGGACATTTCTCATTTCACGGCACAACGAGAGGTAATCGAAACCTTGGTGGAGAATGTAATTCAGTTGCTCCAGTCCTGGGTGGTACAGATTTATGAGGGGACGCTCCTCTGTAGCTGTATGGTGGGACATTGGGAGATGGTGGGAGACTGGAAAGATAAGGCATGGAAAATTTGTTTTTGTACAAGGTTGGGAGGATACTTATAGTCAGTGAAGGCTTCAGTGAGACCCATATATTTCGAGAGGGACTGCTCGCCACGGCAGATGCGATGACCATGGGTGGCTAGGCTGTATGGAAGGGACTTCATGATATGGAATGCTGTCGAAGTGGAGGTACTGCTGGTGGTTAGTAGGTTTGATGGGGTTGGAGGTACTGATGTAGCCATCTTTGAGGTGGAGGTCAACATCTTGGATAGTGGCTTGTTGGGTTGGTAGGACCAGGTGAAGCAAATGGGGGAGAAGTTTTTGAGGTTCTGGAAGAATGTGGATAGGGCGTCGTCACCTTCGATCCAGATAGCAAAGATGTCATCAATGAGTCAGCATCAGGTGAGGGGTTTAGAATTCTGGGTGTTTAGGAAGGATTTCTCTAGATGGCCCATGAATAGATTGGCATAAGATGGTGCCATGCAGGTGCTCATAGCCATACCCCGGATTTGTCTGAAGGTATTGCCTCCAAAGGAGAAGTAGTTGTGGATGGGGATATTGTTGGTCATGGCGACTAGAAGGGGGTTGTTGGATGGAATCCGTGGGGCGTTGAGAAAGGTAGTGTTCGATAGCGGTAAGGCCTTGGGCGTTAGGAATGTCAGTGTACAGGGGGGGGGGGGGGGGGGGGGAGGAGAGTGGCATCAATAGTGACGAGCAGGGCACCGTGTGATAGAAGGGTCAGATCTCTTATATAGGAGGTAGGTTATGGATTGTGCCTACCTGTGACTCAGCATCTCCGCTGTATGGTGCGCAGCAACTTTCCTTCTCATAATATTGCTACATTCCATCCTGGATTTTCCACTGTTTAAAATATTTCCTAGACATACACGTAATTCGCATACAGGGAATTCATTTTGGGATCTAACAGTAAACTATCAGTTAAAACGTTTTTGAACGTAATTGAAGATTGAGGCACGAGTGCCTCACCTTAAATTCATGCTGTAGGATTCTCAGCGAGGGGGAGGTGGAGGGAGGTAGCAAGTTCAGTGACCTGATCGGTCAAATCATACAGAACTGAAAGAAGACCTCCTGGATACCTCACCGACTACCCGAAAGGTAGCTAAGTTGTTCGTAATCGATACTATGTACAGAATTGCATCTTTGTAGCAACCCTGTGCTAACTAGTACGCGAAAATAACCGAACTGTAAAAATATCAAGTTAAACATTGGAAGTTCGAACAATCAGTTTTCAAACTATATCCTCGTTTCTATGTCACTGGTAAGATCATTTGAAAAGGACTTCATCGAAACAGTAACAAGGCATCATCGCCGCAAACCAGTGTTCCGGCAACAGGAGAAGAGGTCCTAGAAACGTCTGCCCTGCTATACCAAATGTAAGCGAGTACATAACCTAAGCAAGATTCCTGCGTTTACTTGTGCGACTGAAGCCCATCAGTCTGTATTTTGCTTTTGCAGCCATAGGACAACACGCTGGTGAAGCTATCCAGACTTTCACGATCTGTAAGACAGGCGAAAACGAAGAAACGGTTTCGTTTATGGCAAATGTCGCCAAACTGCTGTGCGGTGCGGTTGTATGCTGAAAGCTGTCCTGATCATGCCAACCCCACGTGATCTAACATTTCAAACGCGCCATAAATTTTGAAGAAACTGGAAATGTGTATAACAACAAGCCGCATCAAAACACAACAGAAAGTGGTAGCTTAGAGTCGTGTGGTTGAAGTTGGAGATGTGAAAATTCGGCCCTGCGTCTGCGTCTGCGTCTCCAAAATATTGAGTTAAGAATTAAATGACTATTAAATGAAACAAAATCAGAATTAATGCGGTTTATTCTGTTAATGAATACATTTGACAAACGATGATATTGTTCTACTATTATCTTGTCACATAAGATAAAGGGTCCGGGGAACATTCTGATAGCCATGTAAATGAAACACCTGCAAATGCGAAGTTGAACCACGATTGTTGTGACGCTAATAGACAAGATAGATATTACCTAAGATGGGAATGCGTTGAACCTGCAGTCGGAGTTGAAAGCAAGCTGGTCAGTGAATCTGAATGCATGTCTTGAAAGTGAAGCTACAAGTAATGAAGTAATAAAAAATAGCCTTAATGTATCCCACGTATCGCCTCGCTGTTACAACTCGATCTTCCCACTGCAAATTGTAGGTGGAGGCTGCAGTGCCTACAGTGTCAGTCATTAACGGCACACTAAATAACCCTCGCCAACAGCTAAGTGCACCTCAGCCCGATATCTTTGAAACATTTACTCTGGTGACACCGCAACCCAGCTCTTGGAGATCAAGATGGAGCGGTGAACCCTCTCTACGAAGAAGTAGGTTTATATTGAGTGTTCGCTAAAAGATCATTACTGTATTCTAACCGGTAAAAATCTTCCTTATTAAACTCTCTTCACCTTCGCAGGGTGATTAACCAGTAACGCACATCCAACTGTTTAACACTAAAAAAGGCATCTCACTCTCTTTCAGTCTCGTCGGCACAGTTGAGTTTCTCTCTCGTTCATATTAGCCAATACTGGTAGTTCTTTTCTTGCATAATCATTTGTTCTTTGTGATGTCAATGTCCAGCAGCGTCTCACGCCTAGAAAGTGTCCCAAAATTGCGGGTTCCCACCCCAATTTTCAGATAGCAACTGCGACATCCGGCGCTTTCTGGGGAAAATACAGCTTTCTATGTTTTGTGTACTGAAGTGCCTTCTTGGACTTTTCTAAGAACAGCGTTCCTTTTCATTTCAGTTCTGGGTTGTAGAAATGGTCCTGGCTGTGGCCTTGCACCACATGAGGTCTTATCTGTGTTTGCCTCGGTGCCTCTGGTGTCCATTGGCCGCACTCCAGTGACATGCGAGATACTAACTCGTGCGTCTCCCAGCGTTCTTTCCAATTTGTGTGGTGGCCTGCGTGACTCCACGGCGCTCTCGCCTCATTCCAGTCTACTTTCAGCGACCTCGCATTTAAACAGGGTGAACATCATTAAAACCGACGAACTGCAGGGACAGATGTCTGACTGGAAATGGAGGAAAAAAGGTCCAATGAACATGTATCCGGAAATGCGTCGTCGTCACCGTAGATGGTGCTGACTAATGACAGTTTCTCTGACCACGTGCCGTGTGTTCATTGTGTGTTGCAGGGTGTGTGATTTGGCAGCTTGCTCTAAACAGCAAACTGATCCGGTATTCATGACAAGAACAAGCCGAGATGGTGTTTGTGTATGGCCCAGCAGACGGAAACGTTCGAGAGGCAGCAATTATACAGGGTGGTCCATTGATCGTGACTGGGCCTAATATCTCGCGAAATAAGCGTCAAACGAAAAAACTACAAAGAACGAAACTCGTCTAGCTTGAAGGGGTAAACCAGATGGCGCTATGGTTGGGACGCTAGATGGCGCTGCCGTGGATAAAACGGATATCAACTGTGTGTGTGTGTCTTTTTTTTAAATAGTAACCCCCATTTTTATTAGATATTCGTGTAGTACGTAAAGAAATATAAATGTTTTAGTTGGACCACTTTTTCCGCTTTGTGATAGATTGCACTGTAATAGTCACAAACATATGGCTCACAATTTTAGACGAACGGTTGGTAACAGGTAGGTTTTTTAAATTATAATACAGAACATAGGTACGTTTTAATATTTTATTTCGCTTGTTCCAATGTGATACATGTACAATTGTCATCATTTCTGAGAACGCACGGTGTTACAGCGTGATTACCTGTAAGTACCACATCAATGCAATAAATGCTCAAAATGATGTACGGTAACCACAATGGATTTGGCAATACGTGTAACGACATTCCTCTCAACAGCGAGTAGTTCGCCTTCCGTAATGTTCACACATGCGTTGACAATGTGCTGACGCATGTTGTCAGACGTTGTCGGTGGATCACGATAGCAAATATCCTTCAACTTCCCCCACTTTCCTGGGACGTCAGATACGGTGAACGTGCGGGCCATGGTATGGTGCTTCGACGACCAATCCACCTGTCATGAAATATGCTATTCAATACCACTTGAACGCCATTGTATCATGCAGTGAAACATCTTGTAGTAACACCGGTAGAACATTACGTAGGAAATCAGCATACGTTGCACCATTTTGATTGCCATCGATAAAATGGGGGCCAAGTATCCTTCCTCCCACAATGCCGCACCATACATTAACCCGCCAAGGTCGCTGATGTTCCACTTGTCGCAGTCATCGTGAACTTTCCGTTGCCCAATAGTGCGTATTATGCCGGTTTACGTTACCGCTGTTGGCGAATGACGCTTCGTCGCTCAATAGAACGCGTGCAAAAAAATCTGCCATCGTCCTGTAATTTCTCTTGTGCCCAGTGGCAGAACTGTACACGACGTTCAGAGTCGTTCAAAATGGCTCTGAGCACTATGGGACTTAACATCTATAGTCATCAGTCCCCTAGAACTTAAAACTACTTAAACCTAACTAACCTAAGGACATCACACAACACCCAGCCATCACGAGGCAGGGAAAATTCCTGCCCCCGGCGGGAATCGACCCCCGGGAACCCAGGCGTGGGAAGCGAGAACGCTACCGCACGACCACGAGCTGCGGACTTTCAAAGTCGTCGCCATGCAATTACCGGTGCATAGAAATATGGTACGCGTGCAATCGATGTTGATGTAGCATTCTCAACACCGACGTTTTTGAGATTCCCGATTCTCGCGCAATTTGTCTGCTACTGATGTGCGGATTAGCCGCGACAGCAGCTAAAACACCTATTTGGGCATCATCATTTGTTGCAGGTCGTGGTTGACGTTTCACATGTGGCTGAACACTTCCTGTTTCCTTAAATAACGTAACAATCCGGCGAACGGTCCTGACACTTGGATGATGTCGTCCAGGATACCGAGCAGCATACACAGCACACCCCCGTTGGGCATTTTGATCACAGTAGCCATACATCAACACAATATCGACCTTTTCCGCATTTGGTAAAAGCTCCATTTTAACACGGGTAATGTATCACGATGCAAATACCGTCCGCACTGGCGGAATGTTACGTGATACTACGTACTTATACGTTTGTGACTATTACAGCTCCATCTATCACAAAGCGAAAAAAGTGGTCCAACTAAAACATTCATAATTGTTTACTTACTACACGAATATGTAATAGAAAATGGGGTTTCCTATGCAGAAAAACGCAGTTGATATCCGTTTGACCTAGCGGGCCAACCATAGCGCCATCTGGTTTCCCCCTTCAAGCTAGACAAGTTTCGTTGTTTGTAGTTTTTTCGTTTGATGCTGATTTCGTGAGAAATTTTGCCCGATCGCTATCAATGGACCACCCTGTATACTCTCACAAACAGCAACCACATCACACAACATTTCAAGCCTATTTTGGGTGTCTGTGTGATCACGGGTAGTTTCAGACAGACGAACGTGCAGGGAGGCGACGTACTGTGCGTTCACCAGGTCTGGAGGAACAGGCTGTACAAGGTATTGAGACGAACGCCAGAGAAAGCTTTATGCAAGTGGCCCGCCAACACGGCGTTAGCCAAAGTACGATTACGACTATGCTGCATGACAACCGCTACTATCCGTACCACCTATAGTCGCATGCAGTCCACGTTGAAAATTTGTTGCCGGCCACGGTGGCCGAGCGGGTCTAGGCCGGAACCCCGCGGCTGCTATGGTCGCAGGTTAGAATCCTGCTTCGGGCATGGATGTGTTTGATGTCCTTAGGTTAGTTAGGTTTAAGTAGTTCTGAGTTCTAGGGGACTGATGACCTCAGATGTTAAGTCCCATAGTGCTCAGAGCCATTTTTTTGAAAATTTGTTGTGACGTGGGTGTCATGCAGCTATGTACTATTTTCCTGCACGATATGTTATTGTTACACGCACACCGTCCATTTTCGGACACATGTCCACAGGACATTTCTTCCTCCTTTCCCAACCAGGAATCCGCCCGTGTCATTTATCGGTTTTACTGTTGTCCAACCTGTGTAAGGCATGCAAATTCAAATAAATGAGCAAATGAAGAGTAAATTAAATGTAAACGTAGGCTTCCGTAGTCGATGTCGCATTCAACAAACACCCTGAAGAAATCGGCTTGCAATAGTTGCCAAAACGTGGGGATTTTACAGTTGACGATGCGGCCTCAAACCCAGAAGGATTTTATTGACTGAAGAGTAAATTACTCTTGTCATCTGTTGACAATTACGAGTACAGTTGATATATCACATTTCTCGGCATTGATTAATTAGTCCAATCGAATGGATATTTGCATTACGATTTTACGTACGTTATGGAATTGTTTGAGTAAAAACCGTCCGTAATACAAGTAATAAGAGAAGTACTACTAACGTTTTAAAAATGGTAAGAGATTATCTAAATATTACTACAAGGCAGCTTCAGTGTGAGTGGGATCAGCAAAATGAGTGTAGTACGAATACTGCGTTCGAACGCATTTTATCATTCCAAATTTTACTTCTTCAATGGAATGACTGTCAAAATCGGTTACAGCAACCCAGTGATTGAGAGGTATGAGGAGGGCACAATTAATGGGTCAGATATCAGGGATATTATCGGATTGTCCATTTGGTTCCTTCCCATATAGACTGCGAGGACTATGCTGCGTGGATACGCATTGCCAAAAATCAAGGCAACTGCAGAATTCTGCTTTCGACGTCACTTGATTTTAATGCAAGTCTCAGAGCAAAGTGTATTTTATGAACCATCTCAGATGTTGAGGATGATGCTAGCACCGAAAAATCGACGTAAGCAAATCTCCGTTGCCACAAAATGCAGTTGCCATTATTTTTCATACAGACTGCGTTTGTCTGAACTTCCACCACTTCGGCAAACTTGAACACCAATGCACTGTCTGCCATTTTAATTCCACAATAACGAAAGATATTCGTATTTCATTACGAATCTTGAACAGCCCAATCGCACTGAAAAATATATTCACTGACCGTAACTCAAACGTGAGGGGAGTGCTACTTACGTCCGTTTTCCGTTTTTGTCACTTAAGGAGCTAATAACAACAGCGCGAGGAACTTTGGCAATTCGTGCTCGTAGGCGTCACTCAAGGCATTGTTGAGCTTAAGAAATATTGCGAACAGTCATATTTTCTAGACAGTCAATGGTTTCTTTTGAAATCTGTATTATACTTGCTCACTATGGGTGGTGCCCTGGCGTAGCGAGTAAGAAAGCAGTTTCCGATCATATGGCTTTCGTAAAGTACGATATTTCTTAGCGATTTTCATTGTGTCCCGTTCAAGCACCAAGGCTAAGAAATGATCTTCGTGCTACATTTACATCAATATTAGTTTCCTACCGAGCTACCAAGTGCGTAAGTAACTGTATTGGTAATGCACTGCGTGTGGGAGAGAAGGTAACAGAGTTGTGCGGTCGGGCTAGTGTCTGATACATGTAAAGTTTTATACTTTATTCCGTTTGGCACACGGTCTGTGTCACAGAGAACAAAATATGAAAAAATATGCAAATATACAAGTTCCAGTGCCAGTAATAATTCATATAATATGATTAATAAATATAAAGGACAATTTTTTATTCTGTTTTTCTCCTTTGTGGTTCGTGAAATTTTGCAAAATATGTCACGCAGAATCCAGTTACAAAACAACTGTTAGAAATTCCTCATTTGTATACAAATGTCTACAGCTAATAACTGCCTGTCCGACTTATGTATAGGTTTCGCTTTTGAAATTGTGTTTCACTTGTAATACGGGTAGCGAGAAACACTGACATGTTCATTTCATCAAATTTAAGGTACCGTGATATCATTCAAATAGCCTAAATCCAGATACACACACAAACAGATCTTACATGTCCTGTTAAACTGACGACTTAGAACTCGTACCACCTGTATATGGAACATATAGCTAACTAAATCAAATACCATATTGTTACTGTGTATAATGAGTGTTTGAGACGGCTCTTGTGTATCCGTTAGGCTTCGTTACGATTCACGTTTTCATAATTTTGCAATCCATATCGTCACTGCCGTGATGTGTTTTATGCATCTTCGCGAATACCATGAGCCGTATAAAATTTCGACAGATCGCTGTAGAAATGTGTTATGGAACATTTTAAGTAAACATCTTCCGTGGCAGTTATTATGTGACAATTATTAGTTGGATTTTTTTCTGCCTTAAGCATACTGTAACTGAAAGAGGTATTACACCAGACGAGTTTCGATGATGCGTTGTTAATAAAACCGAAACGTGGGTGGCTTAACACGCTTTTTAAATTGCCGTGTGGTTAAGATGCAAACTAAAAAGTAACTGATATGAATAGATCATTTAAGCATCAAGCCATAGTCTCGCCCAGTCACTCGTGGTCTGCTGCTCAGGAAACTTCATTTATTATTTATTTGGGAATGTTCCTTATTCCTGTTAAGTACCTTCGAATATCTCTATCGGAACTGGAAATACAGTCACATTTCTCTGCCCTTTATCGGAGTATTCGCTATAGAAATCATTTGTGACTAGCTATAACTAAAACTGTGAGCCGAACTGTGACTCGAGCCCGGTTCCGTGGCTTTCGCGGGCAGTCCTCTACCAGCTGCTCAGCGTTTTGCTTCTACTCCCACCCCTGTAGCATAAGACCACACTATCAAGAAACGCACACAAATTCCAACTTGTCACTCGTTTCTACCATACCAGCCAACTGGAAACCCTTATCAAGTTGGCATCAGGTCTAACGCGAGTGTGACTCACTAGGAATGAAGAGGAAAACTTGTTCACAAGATAAATATATCATCTGAAAATACTGTTGGGCAGAGATCCTAATGGACGTAACAGATATTATCTCATACAACGAGGATAGCAAATTGATAATTTATTGGACTCACACTGAAAGTCTTGGAAGTATTACAAGGATCCCGTGTAACGGATAATCCGCGTTATGTCGTAACATTCAGTGGTTCATAAAGCGACCGTTCTTATATATAGGTCATAACCAGTTTAAAGAACGCGGAACTGTAGCCCGTAACTCATATGCCCATTGTGTACCCTGCTCCGTTCTCATTTATTCTCTAAGATCGGTGTCTCATTGTGCTAGTACAATTACGATTCTCTTCACTGCATTTGCGTTAGTACTGCACTCACGCAGGAAAATATATTTGCTCAGTATTTTTTCTGTATACCTTCAATGACTTTGGTGTTTTGCGAGATGTCTCACCATTCGCAATGGCTGTATGCACTACGTACTGTCTGCGTCGAGTGGAACACCTCGCCTGAAGCTTGAGAAATATCCTGACACAGCACGGACGTGTCCAAGAAAACTATTATTGGCGTAAGCTACGTAGATAGCGGCTTTGGTATTGTATGCCCATAGCCTGCTTGCACATTGCTTGTTGAATTGCTCATGATGTCAGATATCATATACATATCTCCTGGCATTCTTTGTAGAAGAGGCTTTAGGTTGAAGTGTTAAATTTAAATGCTGAACTATTTTTGGAGAAATGCTAAGTAATGGTGGCGCCAAATGACGTAACTTGATCTATGGACTGCAATCTATGGATCCCGCAGAGAGTAGTCCGTGGGCTCTGAAAAGACGGTGAGGATGTTCATTTTCTTTAAACGCAGAGCGACGAAGTTACTTAGCATCATGAAATATTATTGTGTTACAGTATTAAATACGATACAAAATAAATTATAACATCAATTTTAGGAGTAAATAACCGCCAGTGGAGTAGAAGGAGTTGCTCAAAAGGACGTTCTTTAATTCACTCCGGAAATTTACATTACCTGCAACACATTTAGTATGTACTGGCATTCCTTGTAGAAGTGGCTTTTGGTCGTAGTGTTATATGTAACTGCTGAACTATTTTTGGAGAAATGAGAAGTATTGGTGACGCCAAATGATATAAATTAATACATATCTTGTGAAAAATGACGCTTAGTAATTTGTTGATAGATTTTGATGATAGTACTATACGCTCCACTTTAAGATTCAATAGTTTCTTCAGAGCTGGAGAGATGTAGAGACCGGAAAGAGTTTGTGTGGGACTCAACTATTGAGGCACTAGTTTATCGATATCCAAGGGTAAACTGAAAACTTCTCGGCGTACCAGTGGAAGGCGTAAAATACAGTTTCAGATTTTTTTTTAACAGAGTGTTCACGAAGACCAGTGTGTCCCTCTCAGTGATACTGCAATACCATTAAACATTCCATAATACAGTTCTTCGGAAGGCACGGTAACAACAGCGGCGTGGTAACACTTGGTTTAAGGAAAGCACTGATCAGGGAGGAAAAGTGTGAGCTAGGGGAGAGAGAAATCAGCAAGGAAGCTAAACCACTAGAGCACACATAAACTATTAGAGCATACATAGAGTTGTTATAATTAAACTTTCACGACTTGTGAGGACTCTCATGAAAAACACGTGATCGTAGGGTAATGAAACTCATTTGTAAAGACATGCGGAAGAGTAATAACAAATACCATTGAAAGAAAAATTTTTTAATTTGCACATGAGAGGGTAACATTTATTAACTGCGTGCAACAGCGTGTACGTCCGAGTTACAAACGTTGCTTCATGTGACAACAATCTGTATCCACGACAGTGTGGAATCGTACTACAGATTGCCCGAAACTTATCAGATGGGGTGGACCATCGATTATTCACTGTCGTGACACAGCTTATGCACTTCTTCAAGATCGTATTTTATGAGTCCAGCATTCTCATTCTTTGGAACAGTAACTTCTTCATCAATTTGTGACGCACTTGGCTGTTGACCTCTCCCAGGAGCAATTCTTAGATCGCCACTTAATTCCAACTTCCGAATCGTGTTCTTCAACGTCGATGCGGAAAGAGGAGGTCTCCGTATTCCTTAAGGCGTCGATAGACGAGAAGAGCAGCGGCACTATTACTGTTGTTTTAGGAAAACTGTTTTATGAGTAAGGTCCTGCTCACATTCTCCAGACCCAATTGTCTGCAACTGTACTGCACACTGGTATTGTGTCGGCGTACCAGTGCCACCCTCTAACGAAAAATCACGACACTAACACTAATATCCATGCTGTACTCCAGCACTTCATAAAGCAGTATCCAATTTTCTACACAGTGACATCACAATGTTCTCCGCTCATGTGACAAATTCTTGCCGGATTAATTTTCGCTGGCCGCAGTGGTCGAGCGGTGCTTCAGTCTCGAGCCGCGCGACCGCTACGGTCGCAGGTTCGAATCCTGCCTCGGGCATGGATGTGTGTGATGTCCTTAGGTTAGTTAGGTTTAACTAGTTCTAAGTTCTAGGGGACTGATGACCTCAGATGTTAAGTCCCATAGTTCTCAAAGGCATTTGAACCACTAATTTTAACTCATACAACTTGCATACGCACTTTCGATTGCTGTTTTGGTTCGTGATGAATAATAATGAATACAATCACGCCATAGCTAAATCCCTTGATTCACACGTGTGGTGGTTCTCAGCTCTGAAACAGCCGACCTGAATCTTATTTGAAATTTGAGACTGCCAGAGTGTTCACTGGATCTGACCCCTGCGACAGATTAGGTGCACTGTGGGTTGAGCTCTTTACCTTTAGGGCAATGGCATACGTAAAGTTCGGCAGTCAGGGTCCGTGCCCAAGGCGCCCTTTTCATAGGGCCGTGTCTTTTTGTGACATTCGAAAAAAATAAATGGCATAAAAAGGAGAAGAGGGCTGGAAAGTCTAGAGGGAGAAGACGAAGAAGAAGAAAATGGAAGGGGGCTGGACAATAATATAATGAGAATGGGGCAGAGCGATATGTGGAAGAGAATCATGAGATTTGGGCTGGTCTGTGTTGAGCTGCATTTCCACAAGACCCCCTCTTAATGACTCCATGATCGCAGCTGTTTGTGTCTTCTTTGCAGCTGCTTTGATGGAATCACTATCGTTGTGCCATGTGAGCCAATACAACAGCGACAGTGTAAAATATATATTTAGCGTTTGTTGTCTTGTTTGTAAGCTTTAGCAGTGATTAGCAACGAATACTGAAATGGAGATGCGTTATTTTTGTAAGCGATGCAAATTTGAATTATGTATTTTATCATATTTCGTACTGCATAACGTCAAAAAACTGAAATGTGTACCTTTCAATTCATTGTAAAGTTGTGATGATCTCGATAAACGAGTAGAAATACTAAGGAGCGATGACAATTAAACAGGAGTGGCAGCGGGGACGGGACAAAGTCGGCCGGCCGAGGTGGCCAAGCGGTTCTAGGCGCTACAGTCTGGAACCGCGCGACCGCTACGGTCGCAGGTTCGAATCCTGCCGCGGGCAGGGATGTGTGTGATGTCCTTAGGTTAGTTAGGTTTAAGTAGTTCTAAGTTCTAGGGGACAGATGATCTCAGAAGTTAAGTCCCATAGTGCTCAGAGCCATTTGAACGGGACAAAGTCGTATTTTGCTCTGGGCACTTGTTATCCTTGTTACGCCACTTCTTTCGCAGCCCATGATATAAAATCATAGCCGTACAAGCACACCTCATAGTGTATCTCAAAGCCTTAATGTGCCAACGCTTTCCTTCTGATGTTACTAACTCGTCGTATGGCGACAGCACGGCGATAAGAATGGACAGTCATACCAAGTCTTAGCTTAGTACACTTTTAAAGGGGAAGAAGCGTAAAAGAGCTAAAAATCTTAATATAGGCTTTGTGTAGGTTATTTTTAACCTCATTCTTTTTCCGCAAAAGTAATGATGCGAAGTTAGGAACTAAGGCAGAAACATCACTGATAGATAGGCGGTTTGAGAGTGTACTGGTTGTCTCTACTGTTAGAGAGCTGCCCGCAAAACATAGAGATCTTATCTCGAGTCACCGAACAGCACCCAGTTTTAACTTATGAGGAAAATCAATACGGTTATTCATTGCAGTGTACCGTAGGTCGCTGTACTAGTGACTCGCTCCGAATGATTCGAAAAATGCGCGCGTTCTTTCAATTTTCAAGATGAGTCTTCGAATAGACGCATACGGCTATAGGCTTATTCGTTTACAGAATTCTGTAACACGTCTTATGCTCTCGCATTATTAAAATTTCCTCTGTAGGAATCAACATGGTTTCCACAGACAATGATCAATTGATACCTAGCTCGTTATATTCGTCCACCAGACCCAGAAGGGTGTAGACACCGTGGCCCTGGATGATGCTATGCTTCTATATTTCAAGAAGGCGTTCTGTGTAGTTCCAGACTGCAGCCTAATGAACAAAATAGGAGCGTACGGAGTATCACACCAGTTTCGTGACTGGACTGAAGTGTTCCTAGCAAACGGAACACAGCATTTCATACTTAAAGGAGAGAAATCTTCAGACGTAGAAATAACTGCTCGCATAAGCGAATGGAGTACTATGCGATCATTACTTTTGACTCGATGTGTAGATGACCTAGTGGATCACGTCGGAAGCTCCGTGGGTTTATTCGCGGTTGATGCAGTTGTATACAGAGACGTCGCAACGCTAGAAAACTGTAGCGAAATGAAGGGAGAGTAGCAGAGGATCGAGGCTTGGTGTAGAGATTATTCATTTTATTTATTCATCATTGACTACTTTCTTAATGGTAACTACATGTAGAAGTTATTACATGTTCGTGAATTTTCATGATAATCTATCCATTTCGTTTCTTTAATTTTTTTTTCTATTCTGAATCTTGAGTTGAGGTCACCGTGTCTATAACACGGTGTTTTTTTCTCATCTTTACTTCTGTCTACTACTATAGCTCTGACATTTAGATTGCCACTTATACACTACTCTCCATCTAGATTTCCCATAGCATATTTTTCCACCCCGAATCGGGTTACCTCTACTCTGACGAAAATACAGCCACAGGATTATAACAGCGTATACCCCTACTACCAGTACTACAATTACAACTACAATAACAAACAATGTAACTATTACAATACTAAAAGTTCCTATTACTACTATTACAGCCTTCATTTGTCTTCAGCAACTACTGCTACATCTGAGACTTACGTTACTAATACTTCTAATACCATTTCACATGATGATGTTAGTGTTACTGACCTTTGGAGAACAATTATGTAGTATATTGTGTTATGCTTGGCTATTCCTTTTTACACGTACATACGCAAACTTACACACACACGTGTTTACTGCAATCGGATTGTATCTAGTTTCTCCGTGCGTTCCGTGCCAGATCAGCAATTGGGTACTGTAATTTTTGTTGCTCGAGACAGCATGGCGATGGATCAGACTGCATCACTTGCATTTCACCAATTCTTCTTAATCTTCTTAGATTTTCTTATGGCTACGTCCCTTCACTCTTACGGTACAGGGCTATTGGGCATCGTTCTCGTTCCCCTGGATCGTATGTAGGGCTCTCTCTTATGTGATGGGCTGTCGTTGGCTACGGTTAAGCCTGCTTCCTTTGAGACAGCATCAGCTGCAAGATTTATGGTACCGTACCAACATCCTCTTTAAATACGTTATAAACAGTTTTACCTCTTGAAACCTGCCTAGGGCGCCTTGCTAAATCTGCAAATGGGGTCATTCCAATGGGACGTGATCTGCTGTGCCCGTTTCACCATAGTTAAAAATGGTTCAAATGGCTCTGAGCACTATGGAACCTAAGTTCTGAGGTCATCAGTCCCCTAGAACTTAGAACTACTTAAACCTAACTAACCTAAGGACATCACACACATCCATGCCCGAGTCAGGATTCGAACCTGCGACCGTAGCGGTCGCTCGGTTCCAAACTGTAGCGCCTAGAACCGCTCGGCCACTCCTGCCGGCTTCACCATAGTCACAGGTGGATGTTGCATTTCCACCAATTAAGGTATGTGGGATATGGCCCATGTTCGGAAAGGTAGTGAACCAGTCCCCTATTCGGAACAAAATTTGCTATCGTAAGGCTTTCGTTTACATCAGGAAGAAATTGAAATTTTCTCTTCCTGTGTGTGCGGAATTCCATCTCTGTTGTCTTTTTGCAAACATTAAATACATTATTACTAATGTATTTGTGGCTGGTTCCCCAAGAATTTCGTGTATGTTTTCATATTGTTTCTTCTTCAGGGAACAGATGGCAGCCATTTTTATATTTGTTGGTTCCAGGAATATACACCCATTCATATAGATAGGATGTCTGAAGGCTCCAGAGCGTAGCTTTGTTTTTTTTTTTCACTGCAGCGGCACAACTGACCAGTCATCCCATATGTATCGAAATACTGGTACCACAGCACACAATTTCAGTTAATATAGACTTGCCGTACAGTCTAATTACATTCAGGGGCAAACGAAACTTGCTATGTCTCATAATAATCATTTAATTCATTACAGACCTCCCTTTCTTTTTGTGGGCACTGAATTTACCGTGTCTGTCCAGCTGCAGACTTACATACCTGTTGATGATATGGCTTCGAATTATCCACTGTTTTAATTTAATCTATTGATCCGTAATATGTCTTCCATTAAGTAACATGTATATCGATTTTTCTGGTAATACATGGAGTCGCACGTGCGAACACCGCTCATGCATGGCTCCAAGGGGTTTGTCTCAGTTATTATTTATCGAATCTCCACTGTTCGTGCCCATTGAAAGTAACAAGTCATCTGCACATTCCACATATCTTAACAACTCCTAATTATTTTGTAATCTCTCCAGAATTTGTTATAAGTTAACGTACCAGAACTCGGGAACGAAAACTGAACCTTGAGGGCATCCTCAGTAATCCAACACACTATAGTAAAGCGTAATTGAGTAACCCGTTTCCGTTAATCTTCTAAAAAAATGAAGGTAACCGTAAGTTATGAAACAGCCCAGATATTATGCCAGTAAACCTATCAGACCTACTCATTCTGTGTCTGCAGTGTATATTAATTTTGTCGTTTCATTAATCGCATCCTCCATACAGTTACCCTTCCTAAATCCATACTGAGCATTATATAATTATATATACTACAGGATTTTAACCTGCCGATAGCAATTATTTCATAAGTATCACCTAATACATTTATTATGAAGACAGAACGGTATGATTTGGGGAGTACTGTAACTTATATCTTCCATTCTCTTATATGACTGCTTCTGAAATTCTACGGTATTCGGAAAAACTACCCTGGACCATGCATTCATTAAATAATCTGCTCAAGTAAAGAAGTACATAGGTACTTAATGAATTTCGGCCACCTCTATATCAGTCCATGGGTATATGGCGGCTGTATAGTCATAAAGTTCTTCGAGTTTCTCTCTCCGTTTTACTTCGTGATATTTAGGGTCTTCTTTTTATTTATCATCTGGAAGAAGAACGTGAAGGAGAACTTCAGCAAGAACTTTGCAGTTTCCAAGTTATAAAGGTTAAATATGCACCGAAAAGGAGTTGTGCGATATAAACGAAAGTTGGTAGGTGTATTTCTGCATCTGAAGGATGATCTGTTCAGATTTAGCGCCAGTCGTATAAGAGTGGCGCCAGTAGCGCTATTATGAGAATACAGATCTGGTTTTGTTTTAAATACACACTGCGGCCATCGTCAGTATTCATTACCTTTGAGACTGGATGTGGTGAGTTGATATTAGTCAAGAATGTCTTTAAGGCAACAAAGACACCATTATCATCACCTCCCTGAGTTTGAACGAGGTCGTATAATAGGGCTACGAGAATCTGGCTGCTTCTTCTGTGATACTGCAGAAAGACTTGGCAGGAATGTAGCCAGTGTACATGATTACTGGCAGCGGTGTTCACTAGAATATACGGTCGCAAGCAGACAGGGCAGCGGACGGCCACATGGCAATACCGAGAGGGAAGACTATTGCCTTCGGCGTATGGCTCTGCCGCATAGTACCGCATCTACAACAGCAATCTGAACAGCAGCCACCTCAGTCATACAACGAACTGTTAAGATCGGTTACTTCAAGGACAGCTCCGAGCCGGACGCCCTGTAGCGTGCATTCAACTGGCCTCGAATTATCACCACTTTCGATTCAGTGGTGTCAAGCAAGAGCTCTTTGGAAGGGGGGGGGGGGGGGCAGGGTGGGAGTCTGTTGTGTTTTGTGATGAAAGCTGGTTCTACTCGGTGCCAGTGATGGCTGAGTGTGTCGGTTACAAGGAGGCCAGTTGGGGACCTGCAGTCAAGCTGTCTGTTTGCTGGGCACACTGGACCTACACCTGGAATTATGATCTGGGACGCGGTTTTGTATGACGGCAGGAGTACCCTCGTGGTTATCCCACGCACGCTGATTGTAAATTTGTACATCAATCTGGTGATTCGACCTGCTGTGCTGCTATTCATGAACAGCTTTGCAGGGGCCATTTCCAACAGGCTAACGCTCGCTCACATTTCGCTACTGTAAATCAACATGGCCTAAAGTGTGTCGGCTTTTTGCCTTGGCCTGCTCCATCACCGGATCTGGTTCCATTTGAGCACATGTGGGGGGTTATTGGACGATAAATCCAGAGTCATCCACAAACATAAGTGTGCCTTATCGAGCGACTAAGTCCAACAAGCATGAAACTCTATGCCACAAACTCATATCCGGCACCTATACAACTCAATGCGTGCGCGTTTGCTTGCTTGCATTCAGGATCTAGCTGTTACACCGGTTATTTACCAGCATATGCCATTTGGAATGGCTTATCTCGAGCTTGCATGAGCTTGTGACTTTGCAATGTAAATCACTTAAATATGTTACTTAGACAAATATATTCCCGAAATTTCATTACTCTACATTAATTATGTTTGATGTTGCGATTTTCTTCCGATCATTATATATTCGAGTTTTTGAGCTGTGAAGAAGCACTGCCGTCTTGATTTTGTCCACATAGTGATTAGATGGCACGGTTCTTCCAACAACATGAACATGGTAAGTTCAAATGGTTCAAATGGCTCTGAGCACTATGGGACTTAACATCTGAGGTCCTCTAGAACTTATAACTACTTAAACCTAACTTACTTAAGGACATCACACACATCCATACTCGAGGCAGGATTCGAACCTGCGACCGTAGCATTCGCGCGGTTCCGCACTAAAGTGCCTAGAACCACTCGGCCACACCGGCCAGTGAACATGGTAAGTGTTAGTGAAAGTGCTGTGTGCTGAAACCTACGACTTATGAGTAGACGAACATGAATAATGGCGTAAGAAACAGAAAACCTGACAACTGAAGAAGCTTTAGAATAAAGCGAAACGAGTTTGTTCTTAATTAGACTTCATTAAAGTCGCAAAGATGATATTTTACTTACATAACACGTATAACTGCGACTGAGGAAAAAAAGGCCCAAAAAGAAGAGAACATGTACCTTCCAGTTTGTCGTCATGATATTTTCAGCCTGGATTGTGGACAGACCATTGGGAGTATCTAGTTTTCTTGGTCTTAATTTTATAGGGTGTGTTCCCGGGATCTACTTCCAGTTTTTCAAGAACAGACATGCCCCAGATGGAAGACAGACCTATCCCAGAGATTGGTAATTACCCCTCATTATAAACGTACTGCGCATTAATAGGCGGTAAAATACGTTAATGTATGATCACACGACTGCCGAGCAACAGTAAGCGGCCACAATCATTCGATTAATATATGTGAGCACGCACACGGAGAGCTTTTAATTGAAGGGATTATATAAAAATGATTACAGATAAGGGAGATGTCATATTGACATTAATGGGGAGAATTCTCAGGAATTATAAACCACCCTCGAGGAAAGTAACTTACTAAACCCTCGTTCGACGAATACTTGAAAATTACTCCTCAGTCTGAAATCGGCACTAGATTCGACTGATAGACACTAAACAGAGAAGAGCCAAAGAAAAACAGACCGTTTCGTCAAAGGTTTATTTAGTAAGCGCGAAACGGCTACGTAGATGATAATGCAAACTCCTGTGGTAGCCGGTAGGAGTGGCGGTGCGGTTCTAGGCGCTGCAGTCTGGAACCGAGCAACCGCTACGGTCTCAGGTTCGAATCCTGTCTCGGGCATGGATGTGTGTGATGTCCTTAGTTTAGTTAGGTTTAATTAGTTCTGAGTTCTAGGCGACTGATGACCTCAGAAGTTAAGTCGCATAGTGATCGGAGCCATTTTGAATCCTGTAGTAGACGCTTCAAGAGTAGCGTTTGCATCACGGTAAGGGGTTACTGTTAAAGTTCCGAAGCGTGCATTCTATTAGAGGACTGAACGAGTATATTGCTTCCTCCTACCTACTTCCAGAGGAAATACGTTGAAGATAAAGTCACTTAGAGACGAGCTCACCTGGAGGTTTACCTGTATTCTTTCTTTCCGTGCACATTTGCTACCATAACAAGAAAACCCTCCACCATACATGACGAAGTGGCTTGTGGAGGATGTAGCATAGCCAACAGACGGACCGGCACGAAGTTCGACTCGCCGATTGATTCATATGAACAGTGTGTGTAGGACATCACTAGGACTTCAAAATCTTAAACATGACGATCCAACTCTCAACCGTTTCAAAATTTCGGGAAAGCTTATAAATTTTGTATGGTCGTTGCCATTGAAGGAGGAGCAAGTAGGCGCCTAGCATCATAAGCGTGAAGTCAGTAAATCGAATCGCACTACCGGTGCTTGTTTTCAAACAGCAGATTAATTATAACTGTGCAGTTGGCAATATCCAGCAATCTTTTATTACCGTCATAATCTTTACCGTGAAAATTCGGATTTTCCTCCGACATTTTGAAGTCGGTTCCCATTATAAACGTATTTCGTTTTCAATCATGTACTGTACGTGGCAACAATTATTGTTTATCATGTTTCTACCAACAGTATCATTGTTATTCATGCAGTACTTATAGATTACACGTCATACTTGCCACAAATGTAGATTCAAGAATATAAACAACACTACTACACAGATCTGGTTCAAAATACTCTGCATCCTTATGAAAAAACTTTTTTCGTCTTTTCCCAGAATAAACATTACGAAAATAATAAATCAGTCATTATATATTGATAAATTGGAGTCATAACTGCCAACAGAGTTAGATCTAGAGAGCTTGTGCTTAAGAAACTAAGCACCCACTCGCTCGTCCACATCTACATCTACATTTATACTCTGCAAGCCACCCAACGGTGTGTGGCGGAGGGCTCTTTACGTGCCACTGTCATTACCTCCCTTTCCTGTTCCAGACGCGTATAGTTGGCGGGAAGAACGACTGCCGGAAAGCCTCCGTGCGCGCTCGAATCTCTCTAATTTTACATTCGTGATCTCTTCGAGAAGTATAAGTAGGGGGAAGCAATATATTCGATACCTCATCCAGAGACGCACTCTCTCGAAACCTGGCGAGCAAGCTACACCGCGATGCAGAGCGCCTCTCTTGCAGAGTCTGCCACTTGAGTTTGCTAAACATCTCCGTAACGCTGTCATGCTTACCAAATAACCCTGTGACGAAACGCGCCGCTCTTCTTTGGATCTTCTCTGTTTCCTCTGTCAACCCGACCTGGTACGGAACCCACACTGATGAGCAATACTCAAGATAGTGTTTTGTAAGCCACCTCCTTTGTTGATGGACTACATGTTCTAAGGACTCTCCCAACGAATCTCAACCTGGCCCCCGCCTTACCAACAATTAATTTTAAATGGTCATACCACTTCAAATCGATTCGTACGCATACTCCCAGATATTTTACAGAAGTAACTGCTACCAGTGTTTGTTCCGCTATCATATAATCATACAATAAAAGATCCTTCTTTCTAGGTATTCGCAATACATTACATTTGTCTATGTTAAGGGTCAGTTGCCACTCCCTTTACCAATTGCCTATCCGCTGCAGATCTTCCTGCATTTCGCTGTAATTTTCTAATGCTGCAACTTCTCTGTATACTACAGCATCATCCGCGAAAAGCTGCATGGAACTTCCGACAGTATCTACTAGGTCATATATATATATATATATATATATATATATATATATATATATATATATATATATATATATAGTGAAAAGCAATGGCCCCATAAAACTCCCCTGTGGCACGCCAGAAGTTACTTTAACGTCTGTAGACGTCTCTCCATTGAGAACAACGTGCTGTGTTCTGTTTACTAAAATCATGCCATTCAATGCCATTATCATCCCAGAGTGTCTGGATATGCTGTTTCGATCCACTTACTGATTTAACGTAAGACCAGAACTTCTCTCCCTTGAGAACAACATGCTGTGTTCAGTTTACTAAAAACTCTTCAATCCAGCCACACGGCTGGTCTGATATTCCGTAGGCTCTTACTTTGTTTGTCAGGCGACACTGCGGAACTGTATCGAACGCCTTCCGGAAGTCAAGGAAAATGGCATCTACCTGGGAGCCTGTATCTAATATTTTCTGGGTCTCATGAACAAATAAAGAGAGTTGGGTCTCACACCATCGCTGTTTCCAGAATCCATGTTGATTCCTACAGAGTAGATTCTGGGTTTCCAGAAATGACATGATACGCTAGCAGAAAACATGTTCTAAAATTCTACAACAGATCGATGTGAGAGATATAGGCCTGTAGTTTTGCGCATCTGATCGACGACACTTCTTGAAAACTGGAACTACCTGTGCTCTTTTCCAATCATTTGGAACTTCCCGTTCCTCTAGAGACTTGCGGTACACGGCTGTTAGAAGGGGGGCAAGATCTTTCGCGTACTCTGTGTAGAATCGAATTGGTATCCCGTCAGGTCCAGTGGACTATCGTCTGTTGAGTGATTTCAGTTGCTTTTCTATTCCTTGGACACCTATTTCGATGTCAGCCATTTTTTCGTTCGTGCGAGGATGTAGAGAAGGAAACAGCTTTGGAAAAAGGTGTTTAGTATTTCAGCTTTACGTGTGTCATTCTCTGTTTCAATGCCATTATCATCCCAGAGTGTCTGATTTAACGTAAGACCAGAACTTCTGTCATCGAATTTTACTTTCGAATTCACTGAACGCTTCACACATAGCTCTCCTTACGCTAACTTTGACATCGTTTAGCTTCTGTTTGTCTGAGAGGTTTTGGCTGCGTTTAAACTTGCAGTGAAGTTCTCTTTGCTTTCGCAGTAGTTTCCTAACTTTGTTGTTGAACCACAGTGGGTTTTTTTCCCGTCCCTCACAGTTTTACTCGGCACGTACCTGACTAAAACGCATTTAACGCTTGCCTTGAACTTTTTCCATAAAAAATCAACATTGTCAGTGTCGGAACAGAAATTTTCATTTTGATCTTTTAGGCAGTCTGAAATCTGCCCCCAATTACTCTTTCCAAACAGATAAACCTTCCTCCCTTTTTTTATATTCCTGTTTACTTCCATATTCAGGGATACTGCAACGGCCTTATGATCACTGATACCCTGTTCTGCGCTTACAAAGTCGAAAAGTTCGGATCTGTTTGTTATCAGTAGGTCCAAGATGTTATCTCCACGAGTCGGTTCTCTGTTTAATTGCTCGAGGTAATTTTCGGATAGTGCACTCAGTATAATGTCACTCGATGCTCTGACCTAGTAGATAGTGTCGGAAGTTCCATGCGGCTTTTCGCGGATGATGCTGTAGTATACAGAGAAGTTGCAGCATTAGAAAATTGCAGCGAAATGCAGGAAGATCTGCAGCGGATAGGCACTTGGTGCAGGGAGAGACAACTGACCCTTAACATAGACCAATGTAATGTATTGCGAGTACATAGAAAGAAGGATCCTTTATTGTATGATTATATGATAGCGGAACAAACATAGGTAGAAGTTACTTCTGTAAAATATCTGGGCATATGCGTATGGAACGATTTGAAGTGGAATGATCATATAAAATTAATTGTTGGTAAGGCGAGTGCCAGGTTGAGATTCATTGGGGGACTCCTTAGAAAATGTAGTCCATCAACAAAGGACGTGGCTTACAAAACACTCGTTCGACCTATACTTGAGTATTGCTCATCAGTGTGGGATCCGTACCAGATCGGTTTTACAGAGGAAACAGAGAAGATCCAAAGAAGAGCGGTGCGTTTCGTCACAGGGTTATTTGGTAAGCATGATAGCGTTACGGAGATGTTTAGCAAACTCAAGTCGCAGACTCTGCAAGAGAGGCGCTCTGCATCGCGGTGTAGCTTGCCCGCCAGGTGTCGAGAGAGTGCGTTTCTGGATGAGGTATCGAATATATTGCTTCCCCCTACTTATACCTCCCGAGGAGATCACGAATGTAAAATTAGAGAGATTCGAGCGCGCACGGAGGCTTTCCGGCAGTCGTTCTTCCCGCCAACCATACGCGTCTGGAACAGGAAAGGGAGGTAATGACAGTGGCACGTAAAGAGCCCTCCGCCACACACCGTTGGGTGGCTTGCGGAGTATAAATGTAGTATATGTAGACCCTATCACCGTCCTAAACATCTGAGTGTCCCAGTCTATTTCTGGTAAATTGAAATCTCCACCTAAGGCTGTAACATGGTGAGGAAATTTATGTGAAATGTATTCCAGATTTTCTCTCAGTTGTTCTGCCACTAATACTGCTGAGCCTGGAGGTCGGTAAAAGGAGCCAATTATTAACATAGCTCGGTTGTTGAGTATGACCTCCACCTATAATAATTCACAGGAACTATCCACTTCTATTTCATTACAGGATAAACTACTACTAACAGCAACAAACACGCCACCACCGGTTGCATGCAGTCTATCCTTTCTTAACACCGTCTGTGCCTTTGTAAAAATTTTGGCGGAATTTATCTCTGGTTTCAGCCAGATTTGCGTACCTATAACGATTTCAGCTTCGGTGCTTTCTATCAGCGTTTGAAGATCTGATACTTCACCAACGCAGCTTCGACAGTTTACAATTACAATACCGATTGCTGCTTGGTCCCCTCATGTCCTGACTTTAACATGCACTCTTTGAGGCCGTTGCCCTTTCTGTACTTGCCCCAGCCCATCTAACCTAAAAAACCGCCCAGTCCACGCCACACAACCCTTGCTACCAGTGTAGCCGCCTGCTGGGTGTAGTGGACTCTTGACCTATCCAGTTGAACCCGAAACCCCACCACCCTATGGCGCAAGTTGAGGAATCTGCAGCCCACACGGTCGCAGAACCGTCTCAGCCTCTGATTGAGACCCTCCACTCGGCTCTGTACCAAAGGTCCGCAGTCAGTCCTGGCGACGATGCTGCAGATGGTGAGCTCTGCTTTCATCCCGCTAGCGAGACTGGCAGTCTTCACCAAATCAGATAGCCGCCGGAAGCCAGAGAGGATTTCCTCCGATCCATAGTGACACACATCATTGGTGGTGGTGGTGGTGGTGGTTAGTGTTTAACGTCCCGTCGACAACGAGGTCATTAGAGACAGAGCGCAAGCTCGGGTTAGGGAAGGATTGGGAAGGAAATCGGCCATGCCCTTTCAAAGGAACCATCCCGGCATTTGCCTGAAACGATTTAGCACATCATTGGTGCCGACATGAGCGACCACCTACAGATGGGTGCACCCTATACCCTTCATGGCATCTGGAAGGACCCTTCTCACATCTGGAATGACTCCCCCTGGTACGCACGCGGAGTGCACGTTGAGTTTCTTCCCCTCCCTTGCAGCCATTTTGCCAAGGGGCCCCATTTCGCGCCTGACGTTGGAGCTCCCAACTACCAGTAAGCCCACACTCTGCGACCGCCCGGATCTTGCAGACTGAGGGGCAACCTCTGGAACAGGACAAGCAGCCATGTCCTGCCGAAGATCAGTTTCAGCCGGAGACAGAGCCTGAAACCGGTTCGTCAGACAAACTGGAGAGGCCTTCCGTTCAGCCCTCCGGAATGTCTTTCACCCCCTGCCACACCTCAAGATGACCTCTCAATCTACCATGGGTGAGGCACAGCTGTAGTCCGATCGGGGGGTGCGTGGGACGAACTGGTCGTCCCCGACAAACCCCCGCCCGGACCCCCACAGTGATGCCCATTGGCAATAGCCTTAACCTGTGTGACCGAAGCCATCTCTGCCTGAAACTAGGAGCGAAGGGATTCCAAGTCAGCCCGCATCCGAACACAGCAGTCGCAGTCCCTATCCATACTAAATACTGTTGTGCAAAGAACGTCTGAACTAATCTGTAGAGAGCACAAACAATTCGACACAAAAATGAAACGGTTATTAAAATACAAGACTGCCTAGTAAATGCAGTAATGCTGCTACTTGCGCACTGCTGACACACTGCTCGGCGGCAGAAGGCTAACTCTACTGTCAGTAACGTACAAAGACTATTTGAAAGAAATAAACAAATGACAGACGACTACGTGACTTCATACGCCACAGATATTAAAGTGCAAATCTGCCCCTGTTAATTACGAAACTACACAATGATTTGACGGATTTAACTAAATAAGTGTGCTAAGAATACTCAGATAAGTTTTCAACTTGACTACTACACTTATATGAACGCTAAATAAGCCACTTGCTGCTACTTGCGCACTGCTGACACACTGCTCGGCTGCAGAAGGCTAACTCATCTGAGGACTCCTCCAACAACAGCGGTCATTCAACGTACCTTATACATAGATGCGTAAAACTTTGAAAATCGATTTTCTGCTAAATGATTTGGAGTTGTGTTCTCTTGTTTACATATCTGTGGTATCAGGTATCGATACCACATCACTGCAATGGAACTGCAAGCTTCCGCGAGACGCCGAATGCAGTCGTGCGGGATCCGGTGGAACCAGTGGAGCATACCCGCTGGCAGGCCACGCCTCTAATGATTTGGTACCTCGAACGCCCTCCGCCGCCGCAGTGTAGGAGGGTGGGCGGCAGTGCTCAGCCCACTCGCGATCGGAGCCACATCGCTACATGAAACAACGTTACTGCTCTTGAACAACTGGTCTCTTTTTCTTGCAGCACTCTTTGTACTGAGTCTTAGACTACAGAAATACGCTATGTGATCAAAAGTATCCGGACACCCCCCAAAACATACGCGTTTTTCATATAGGTGCATTGTGCTGCCAACCGCTGCCAGGTACTCCATATCAGCGACCTTAGTAGTCATTAGACATCGTGAGAGAGCAGAATGGGGCGCTCCGTCGAGCTCACGGACTTCGAACGTGGTCAGGTGATTGAGTGTCACCTGTGTCATACATCTGTAAGCGAGATTTCCACACTCCTAAACATTTCTAGGTCCACTGTTTCCGATATAATAGTGAAATGGAAACGTGAAGGGACACGTACAACACAATAGCGTATAGGCCGACCTCGTCTGTTGACTGACAGAGACCGCCGACAGTTGAAGAGGCTTGTAATGTGTAATAGGCAGACATCTATCCAGACCATCACACAGGAATTCAAATCTGCATCAGGATCCACTGCAAGTACTATGGCGGTTTGGCGGGAGGTGAGAAAACTTGGATTTCATGGTCGAGCGGCTGCTCATAAGCCACACATCACATCGGTAAATGCCAAACGACGCCTCACTTGATGTAAGGAGCGCAAACATTGGACGATTGAACAACGGAAAAACGTTGTGTGGGTCGATGAGCCACGGTACACAATGTGGCGACCCGACAGCAGCGTGTGGATATGGCGAATGCTCTATGAACGTCATCTGCCAGCGTGTGTAGTGCCAACAGTAAAATTCGAAATTCGGAGGCGGTGGATTTTACCTTGTGATCGTATTTTTCGTGGAGGGGGCATGGCAGTATCACAGCACAGGCCTACATTGATGTTTTAAGCACCTTCTTGCTTCCCACTAATGAAGAGCAATACGGGGTTGGCGACTGCATCTTTCAACACGATCGAGCACCTGTTCATAATGCACGGCCTGTGGCGGAGTGGTTACACGACAATAACATCCCTGTAATGGACTGGCCAGCACAGAGTCCTCACCTGAATCCTATAGAACACCTTTGGAATGTTTTGGAACGCCGCATTCATGCCAGGCCTCACCGACCGACATCGATACATCTCCTCAGTGCAGCACTCCGTGAAGAATGGGCTGACATTCTCCAAGAAACTTTCCAGCACCTGCTTGAACGTATGCCTGCGAGAGTGTAAGCTGTCATCGAGGCTAATAGTGGGCCAACACCATACTGAATTCCAGCATTACTGATGAAGGACGCCACGAACTTGTAAATCATTTTCGGTCATGAGTCCGGATACTTTTGATCACACAGCTTACAAGTAAAGTAAATCTTCTGTTTGCTGTGTTACTTGTTCACAGATCCTTTCTGCTCCTGTCCAGCTTTTCTACGACGATAGTGCCGCAGCACTCTGTAGCCCGCCTCTCCTCACCATTGTTAATGAAGCCGTACATATCAATATTGCACCCCCACAAGAACAGTTACACTACTCAAAAGTGCTATAGTTCGGAAAAATCGACTTTGAGATTTCTAGGTTCCTATAGACTTACATTGAAATAGCGCAAGCCTCCTGTAAGTTTCAAGTAAGTATTTTTTGGTAGTAAATTCCATTGCGTTCTGCAGAACAGTAATGTGGACATTTAGCTCTGTTATCATCGAATGTGAGGTGTTATAGGGTAATTAGTAGTTAATTCTTTGAATTGTGTCACATTCCTTGCTTTTCTAAAGACATTTTTGTTTGCTTGTGACCCCTCATGTAATATTTCTACCAGTTTTCTACACCCCCCCCCCCCACACACACACTTTTGAAGGCGAAAATCACTCCTAACTTACAATATAAGCCCATTTAGTGTATATGTTTCCGTAAATTGCGTTTCTTAAATCGTTCCTAATTCATGTTCCTTATCAAATTGTCAAACTGTATTAATTTACTTAAAATATAATTTTGCAGTTTTCATTTTACTGATAAAACAGTTCTATTTTGTTCTACATTTTTTAATCTAAGTATTAATATATATATACATATATATATATATGTATATACATATATATATATATATATATATATATATATATATATATATATATATATGTGTGTGTGTGTGTGTGTGTGTGTATATATGTATATAAAATCCCAAGAGAATTGGATGAACTTCCTGAAAATACAGAAGCAATCAAGCAAAATCATTCGCAGTGAAAAACGACAGTATCATAAATGGCGAGTGACGGAGATCGAATCGGACTTCATGAAGAACAATACAAGAAACTTCTACAGAACATTCAGAGAAAATATGACTGGATATCAGCCACCCAACTTATGCTTCAGAAGACCGGATGGAGCCCTAGAAACCAATACCAAAAACAATTGTGTTATTCTGGCAAAGTACTTTGAAAAACTATTCAACATGGACCCCCCTGTGGAAGAAATGATGACAGAAACGAGCACGTACGATCCAGATAGTGAACCTCCAACTCTAGAAGAAGTTAAAGAAATAATCAAGTCACTCAAGAATCGTAGAGCACCAGGAGAAGACGGCATCATCGCGGAAATCTGGAAGTTACAAGACCCAGAACTCACCAAAGACATCCACAGGATCTTGGAAGATATATGGAATACCATGAAAATTCCTGACGACTGTAAAACTGCCCTGATACACCCACTACACAAAAAAGGTGACAAGACTGACCCGAACAACTACAGAGGAATATCCCTACTACCGGTCACATACAAGATTCTCTCTAAAGCTTAACTGAACAGACTAGAATGCCAGACCGACCACTTGATTGGAGAATACCAAGCAGGCTCCCGTAAAGGGCGATCTTGTGTGGAACAAATTTGGAACCTGAAAATGACTTTACAACACAAACAGAACCTGATCATTACCTTTGTCGACTTCAAAAAGGCGTACGACTCTATCGACCGGAAAACTCTCTTCAAAATTCGAGCAGAATACAAAGTAGACAACAAAACACGGGCTATCATAGAGCAAACTTTAACCAACACGTCCTCCAAAGTGAATTTCTGTGGGGAACTGTCAGAGCCCTTAGAAATTCGCACAGGTGTCCGACAAGGCGATGGCCTCTCACCTCTCCTTTTCAATCTGGTGTTAGATAAGGTAATGAAAGAATGGGAAACATCACAACAGGGGATAACCTTAGGAAACCTACAGATTAAATGCCTGGATTTTGTAGACGATTTGTCGATTGTCACTAAAGGTGTAAAAGAAACAAAAGACGCTATTGAAAAACTACACGAAATCGCTTCCAAACCTGGATTACAGATCTCTTACGAAAAGACACAGTTTATGAGCTACAAAGAAACTCTCATCTCTGAACAGTAAGTATGGCACGATTCGCAAAACGGCAAACTTCAAATACCTCGGTGAAACACTACAAATGAGTGGACATAACAGAGACTGAAACGGAGAAAGAAAAACTAAACTGGACATGGCATACAAAGTAGTGTGGAATCATTACAACGAGAAGTCTATCTCACAAAAAGCCAAATTACGCCACTACGACACGGTGGTACTCCCCGAGGCACTATATGCAGTAGAGACCACACTTATCCTAGGGCATACACGTATCAGACAACTAGAAAAAGTAGAACGGAAAATACTTAGGAAAATATTTGGCGCAACTAACACCAATGGAATATGGATCAAGAAACCTACAGAGGAACTATACAAACATACGGAGACAATCACAGAAAAGATTAAAAAACGCAGACTACAATTCTATGGACACCTATACAGAATGCCATCACACAGACTGACTAAACAGATATTTGACTGGGTAACCACTAGAAACAACAAATGAGTGGCAGAGGTAAAAAACGACCTGAACCAACTCAACATAACAGCAGACACAATAAACGACAGAATAAAATTCAGAAACATCCTTAAGAAAAGTAAACTACATGAAGTACAATGTGACAAACGAACAGGCGTAAAATGGACCGAAGAACGCAAGCAAGACCACAGCCGGAAGATGAAAGAAATATGGGCAACCAAATAGACAATCAAGATGAAGCCGAAGACACAAAGCCGACAAGAAGCATGGACAGAGGACCGGGAACAGAAACACAGGCAGCAAAAGGAACTGGCCATGTAGTTTAGTCCAACTGCGCTCTTTAGGGGCAAAACACCAGTAAGTTATACTTAGATTGAAAAATGTAGAACAAAATGAAACTGTTTTATCAGTAAAATGAAAACTACAAAATTATAATTTATGTAAATTAATACAATTTGATAAGGAACACGAATTAGGTACGATTTGAGAAACACAATTTACGGAAACAAATACACTAAATGGGCGTAAATTGTAATTTAGGAATACTTTTAGCCTTCAAAAGGGATTCAGTATGAACTTTCTTTCCAGCAGAAATATCCATATTCTTCTCGTACGCTGCAACACATGATATTTCGTAATATTAACAACAGTTGTAACGGTAAAAACGATGTGTTTGTTCAGAAATGCATGCATGTAGGGAGGACGCTGTAATGTAAGATTTACACATTGCATAAACACTGTCATTGTAATAGTCAGTTATATTGAAATTGCTTCAATTAACCTTATACATGAAACGTGTCACGCTCAGAATGTGCTACTTTCGTTTAATGACCCATGCAACCTGCCAGTAGTAACACTGAATCAACGTAGTTCTTGTCGTGGCGAATCGTGAAATAGCCTACAGTAAAACTAACACAACTATCCTGGAGTAAGCAGCGAGGGAGAGATGTAACGTTTCTCGCACACGTTAGGGCACTTCACATGTATTTTTCAGTGACATTAACTTAAAACTGCACATTTTTGACTTGTCTCACTTTTCTTGCCGGAGTGCGATATGTTGAAGATCTAGTCATGCCCTACACAATCCGTGAATCTGAATTAGATCGGTGGGAGATGGTGGGGGGAGGGCGTGGGGGGGAGAATTGGTAGGTCCCCTTGTCAGCCTCTGAAGCCAACTGTAGCCAACTCGCCAAGCACACCTGCGTCAATTGAGGAAGAAGTCCCGCAGCGGAGGCTGCAGGCGTCTGCTCGGCTGCGCGGCGCGAGTGACCTGTCAGCGTGATTTACGAGCGCCGAGCCGGGCGCCGACTTGATCGCAGCCGCCGCCGCTGCTCCCGATTGCGATAGCTCGCTTCCCTTCCTTCCCACGATCCGGGTCGCGGCTCTCAGATCTCGCATTATTTACGTGCGGTGTCGCAACGGACGCCGAGTTTAAAGGTCGCCTCGAACCCCGACGGCTTCACTTTCTCAAATGCTGCAGCCGCATCTACAGGCCTCGTGAACTACGGTAGCCGCTCGGTGGGCCCGCTTCTGCCCCGCCAGTCAGCGCATTCAGTTTCGCAACAAACCGAACTCGATAAACCCAGAAGGATTTTTTCCTAGAAACTTTCGTGCTATGTCTCATTATTACAGCTAACGAAGCGTGGTTGGTAAATTTTGAGAACATTTCTCGTGAAAAATGAGGTCTGTCTAAAATACTTTAAAAAGGATTAAAAACGGTCTTGCTTGAAATAATATATTTATTTTTCATGGCTATCGGTTTCGGTCAGAATGTCACTTCGAGCGAAGGTTTCAACCATGATGATCTGAAGACGCTCATATTCTGGCCAAAACCGCAATCCATTGCAATTAAATATTTCATTGTTGTTTTTGTGGCGGTGTTCGTAGCGACAAACACTTGGCTGTAGAAATGGCTTACGAAGTCACCGCCACACTTTTAATAGCGGGCCGACCGGTCCGCTGGAACAGTAAACAGAAAGATGAAACCCCAAACACTCTGATTAAATAAAAGTCGGTACTTATCTTTATTGATGAAGATACAGAAACACAATAGTGAACTCGGTGTCTACAGAATCTGTCTAGTTCGAGTCGGAGCGGCTAGGTCAGCGTCGGCTGACGACAAACAACAACTCTGCCGCGATGAACACACACAACTGACTAGCAAGTACACAGTTCGGTGGCGAGTATACAACTGAGCGGCGAATACAGAACTGTCCTAGCGCTCGCGACTCCAGCGCTTAAGAAGCCAGAAGCCAGCGGTGGCGCGCGCAGACTTGCGGCGATTTCCTGTATCGCTGGCGCTGCTTATGCGGACGGCGTCCGGACTTTGATGCTGCCAACCTTTTGGCAGCGGGCTCGGGTGGCATTACTGGCTAGGACATAACAGTTGTCAAAACTGTTTCTGACCAGTATTTATTTTGTGTGACCATCTTCAGACCATTTATACCATGGTAGTCTGAAGATGGTCACATTCTGAACGGAAATGGTAAGCATTGCAAATAAATATTTTATTGTGGCCAAGTCTGTTTTTAATACGTTTTAGAGTATCGTTAATCAATATTTTCGCTTTTATGCCGACCGAGAATATCAGGTTGTGATTCAATAGCTCACGTAATGTAGGTTCATAACACGAGAGCTCTAAGAAATGAAGTGAAACATACGAGGCATATTCAGAAAGTAAGGTCCGATTGGCCCGCCCGGTTAGCCGAGCGGTTAAATGCACGGCTTTCGGGTGCGGGATGGAGCGACTGGACCCCGCTACGAATCCACCCGGCGGACTTGTGTCGAGGTCCGGTGAGTCGGCCAGTCTGTGGATGGTTTTTAGGCGGTTTTCCATCTGCCTCGGCGAATGCGGGCTGGTTCCCCTTATTCCGCCTCAGCTACACTATGTTGGCGATTGCTGCGAAAACAAGTTCGGCATGTACGCGTACACCACCATTACTCAACCACGCAAACATAGGGGTTACACTCGTCTGGTGTGAGACGTTCCCTGGGGGAGTCCACCGGAGGCCGAACCGCACAATAACCCTGGGTTCGGTGTGGGGCGGCGGAGGGGCGAAGTGGACTGCGGTAGTCGTCGTGGGGTTGCGGACCACTGCGGTTGCGGCGGGGACGGAGCCTCTCCGTAGTTTCTAGGTCCCCGGTTAACATACAAGGTCCGATTAGACGTGGAATGGAAACCACTGTGGAAAACCAATGGAACTTCGCAGAGATGTGTTGGGCAGTGTCTCAGTGTGCTCTGTCGATAGCTTCACGTGGCTCTTTTCAGTTCAGAGAGCAAAGTTATTACTTAGAAATGCCTAAAACGACAGTGTCTCCAGCCAGATATGTGGATCTGTTGAGAGATTTTTGCCTGAAGCTGTGGAACCCACATAACATGTACGTCATGCATTTCTTTCATCAAGACAATTTTCAGCCCCAGCCTTTAGGGGCAATGAAGACGCTCCTGCAGCGTTTTCGTTGGGAAATATTTCATCACCCACAATACAGCCCTTAATTGGATCCCTCCTTTGTTCATCTCTGCTCACATGAATCGCTGGCTACGAAGACAACATTTTGCCACAAACAACGAATGGCAGACCAGCGTAGAAAATTGGCGGAAGGCACAGGCAGCTGCTTCCTGTGACAATGGTACTGGAAAGTTTATACAAAGCCACGAGAAATGTCTAGGTCGGAGCGGCGATTATTTAGAGAGGCGACTGCAATGTGTGGCTAACTGCTGCGAATAAAAAATTTTTGATTTTCACTGCACGGTTTTCACATCTCGACCGATCGGACATTACTTTCCGAAGAGGTAGTTTTCGGTTTTATTTTCTTTTTTCCTTGTTAACAATTAAGACGTGTTTCAGGGCAGCAGCTCGAAGGAGGTTTCGCACGCAGCCGTAACAGTTAAATTCTTTGTTAGGATAAAAGTGATAGTTGTCGGACATCTGGCGAATCTGTTGCATACTGAGCTCTTTGAAGTGTACGTTCTTCTGTTATTGGCATAGGAGATCTACTTTCCAACTTATTCTGCAGTATATGTAATCTATTCAGTGCTCCTGTCAGTAGTTTTTATTGTAAAATTTTTCTTTAGTTTCCGATAACACATTATGAACACGTTATGAAAACCAGAAGTTAACCATTGTTACTTTGGATTACCTAGTTCGGATAAAGTACAAAGTGGATATAATTAAACTTTCGCTACTTGAGCCAGTGTAGATAGAAAACGATTTACCGTATGGTTACCCAACTTTATAGGAATGATGTTGAGACTGTGGGCTACAGGATTTTCGTTGTCAATAGTATGTCATTACTTACCGTTAGGCGCCGCTAATGGTACGACGACGCAGAGCTGAAAAACAAGCATCAGTGTACGTTTGCATTACAGTTGCACACAGTCAATATGGTTCTGGACAAGGTAAGCATGGACTTTATCCGTAAGGCTGTTTTATCAAAGCAACAGCAATAACGTTGCTGCTGTTATTCAGCATCGAACGCATTGAAGGAACAGAGAGATTCTTTTTCTGCACCAAGGTTGAAGAACATGATTCGGAAGTTCGAATAAACACTCGATTGTAGACGGGAACGTAAACGTGACATGCAGTTAATGATTGTTACCCTCTCGTACGGAAATTAAAATATGTTTCTTCCAGTGATTTATTAGTTATGTGCGCCCCCGGTGTCTGAGTGGTCAGCGCGACAGAATGTCAATCCTAAAGGCCCGGGTTGGATTCCCGGCTGGGTCGGAGATTTTCTCCGCTCAGGGACTGGGTGTTGTGTTGTCCTAATCATCATCATTTCATCCCCACGGCCGTGCAAGTCACCGAAGTGGAGTCAAATCGAAAGACTTGCACCCGGCGATCGATCTACCCGACGGGAGGCCCTAGTCATACGACATTTGAATTTTTATTAGTCATTTCTTTTCCGCAAGTCCGTACAAACGCTTCCATAAAGTTTGACTGTCCTACGATCACCCTAAGCAGCGGATGTTTAATTTTAACCACTCTGTGTCTACTCGTAAATGTGTTTCTAGGCCTCAATAGTTACACACCATCGACGCATCAAAGATGAAATTCTTGTTTGGAGGAAACAGAAAAGGCACGCTTACAAGATAAAAATCTTCCCTCTATAATTTGTTCGTATTTTCATACTATCGAACCAGTTTGCTAAAACTGAGTAATGACTGGAGCATGGGTAAATACAGGATCGCGTTTATAACAGCTGGTTCTTGCTTCTTTTGGTAAACTGTTTTCTTTGAATACCTGGAGGTTGCCATAGTCGGTACAATAATAGGAATATCGTTGAAAAGATACCAATGTTGTGGTGGTCAGTATCTCGTGTGACGAGGTATCATGTCGATGGTTGGGACTGAAGTCTCCCGTCTTCGTCACAAATCAGAGAAATTACATTAACGCCCAGAAGTATAGACATGCGCAACTTCCGAAGGTGTAGTTTGTTCAACATTCCTCTAGATGGACGGTAATAACGGGTCGCATCCAGATGCTATGGAGAATTAATTTCTCACAGTTAAAGATTTACACTACGGCAACTAGCCAGCGAGATCTTCGTGTGTGAATCCAATACAGAATACCGAAAATGCGAAGACGAGACTGTCGCCCGACAGAGAAGACTCTTCCAGACTTTTGGCTCAGCTGTTTTTCAGGAATAACATCGACCGCCAAATTATAACTATCCAGCTACCTCAGAGGTCATCTCACAAAACACCCGACAACAGACATAACCGTATGGGTTTGTTGTGACATTCCTCAATTTACGTACTTTACGTGACATTTTACCTTCGGTTCTGGAAGTTTTCTGACATCGTGTTTTGGACAATGAGTGTTACTAACTATCCTGTTATAAATCCTTCCTGCAGTCCACCAGAAACATAACCTCATTTGTTGATCATGCTTAACTTTTGGTAGCTATTGTAAAATTTTTAATTACTTACTGCAGAATGAAATAGATTATTACTCACTCCGATGTAGCACCAGGTCGTCGCCACATGACCGGTTTAAAAAGGAAGAAAAAGGGCTGTAGTTGAATACTACGAAACTAAATCTCAAGTCAAACTTCAGATCTATGCGTACTTGAATTCAAAATAACTTATCGATTGACGAGGCCAGTTCTTTTTTCTTTTTTTCTGACAAGTCCGATGCGGCACGTCATGAATTTCTGTACCAGCCTCTTCGTCTCAGTGTAGAACCTGCAACCTATGTCCTCATTTATTTGCTGGATGTATTCTAACTTCTGTTTTCCTCTATAGGTTTTACCCTCTACAGCTCCCTCTAGTACCGTGGAAGTTATCCCCTGATGTCTTAACAGATGTCCTATCACCCTGTCTCTTCTTCTTGTCAGTGTTTTCCATGTATTTCTTTCCTCGCCGACTCTGCGGAGAACCTCCGCCTTGCATACCGTATTTGTGCACCAGATTTTCATAATTTTTCTATAGCAATACATCTCAAATTCTTCGATCCTCTTTTGTTCCGGCGTTCCGACAGTGTATATTTCACTACCATAGAATGCAGCTCTCAAAACACTCATTCTCGGAAATATCTTCCTCTAATTAAGGTCTATATTTGATCCTAATTGACTACTCTTGACCAGGAATCGCATTTTTGCCATTCTGCTTTTCTGTTCTTGCTCTGTCCGTCACGGGTTACTTTGCTACCTAGGTATCAGAATTACTTAATTTAATCCTCTTCGTAATTATGATGGTCAGCTTCACGCTCTTCTCTTTGCAGTTACCTCTTATTGCTTTCGTCTCTCTTCGATTTATCTCAATCCATATTTTGTACTCATTAGGCTGTTCATTTCGTTCAGCAAAAAAAATGTTCAATTGTGAGTGAAATCTTATGGGACTTAACTGCTATGGTCATCAGTCCCTAAGCTTACACACAACTTAAACTAAATTATCCTAAGGACAAATACACACACCCATGCCCGAGGGAGGACTCGAACCTCCGCCAGGACTAGCCGCACAGTCTTCGTTCAGCAGATCATGTAATTCTTCTTCACTTTCACTGTGATAGCAATGTCATCAGCAAATCTTGTCAATGATATCCATTCACCTTGAATTTTAATTCCATTCTTGAACCTTTCTTTTATTGCCGTCATTGATTCTTCCATGTATAGACTGAACAGTAGGAGGCGGTGGGGGGGGGGGGGGGGGGGGAGAGAAACTACACCCCAGTCTTCCACCCTTTTTAATCCGAGCACTTCAGTCTTACTGTTCCCTCTAGAATCTTGTACATATGGTATATTACCCGTCGTTCCCTATAGCTTTTACCTATTTTTCTTAGAATTTCGAACACCTTTACCATTTTACACTGTCGAACGCTTTTTGCAGGTCGACATCCTTCATCATTTTCCATTGTCGAACGCTTTTTCGAGGTCGACAAATCATATGAATGTGTCTTCATTTTTCTTCAGTCTTTGTTCCATTACCAGCCGCTACGACAAAACTACCTCCTGGTGCCTATAGCTTTCCTAAAGCCAAAATGATCGTCATCTAAGGCATCCCCAGTTTTCTTTTCCTTCTTCTGTATATTATTCTTGTCGGCGACTTGGATGCAGGAGTTATTAAGCTGACTGTGCGATAACTCTAGCACTTGTCAGCTCTTGCAGTCTTCGGATTCGTGTGGATAATGTTTTTCCGAAAGTCAGATGGTCTGGCAACAGACTCATATATTCTACACAACAACGTGGAACGTGATTAGTTGTTCTGTTACCACATCCTCGAAATATTCCGATGGAATGTTTTCTATCCCTTCTGGCTTTTTCGATCTTAAGTTTTCCAAAGCTCTTTTAAATTCTGATTCTAATAATGTAATTTGACGATACATCGTAAACAACCAATCGCCATTCATGGGTCTTTGTGTCTGGTGATATCCTTCGTTGCCTCATTATAGACCATAGTGATTGTGTGTTTGTAGATTTTCTAATTGCCGAGGTATTAGTGAAGTGGTCTCATCACATCATGGTGGTCTCGGTGGCATCTTCTATATTCTTCGTATGACTAACTTTTTCAAGGGAAAAATTCGAGATTGTTCTATAATATTCTCGGGGTTTTACGAATATTCTCAAATGTTTTAGGTTGTTGTAGAATATTTTCGAACATTATAAAACACAGCTTAGAAACGACACACATCGCATTGATGCGCACTCCGGGAAAATGATCCTAACTGATGAGAATAATTATAACTACAAAAAAAGTCATGGTTCAAGAGAGAAATCAGTGAATTTTGAATAAGATGCGAGGGGAAGAAAAATCCTTACATCCATTGATACAGTTATGAATGAGGACTAAAGCGTAAACTTCCCAACATAATTCCTAAATTCATTCGACATATGTCCCCGCCGGCCGGGATGGCCGAGCGGTTCCAGGCGCTACAGAGCCATTTGAACCATATATGCCCACGAAAAAAATTCTAAACAACATCATAGAAGCACAAATATTAATCTAAAAAGAAAAAGCCAAAACAGTAATTATATCTTGAATGCCTCTAATTTTAACAACGATTGACCCTTAAAAGGGTCCTATTTCCGATATTGTTAGAGGTAGTAAAGTCTATAAATAAGACTACAAAAGACAAGGACAAAGATTTTATGTTGCGGAGTCAATTTAAAAGAGCCGTGTTTCTCGAACGAACATCTGTTGCTTGTTCGCGCATTTCTCGTTTTTGCTGTCTGAAGCATATTACCATATGTAGTTTGTAAGAGCATGCGCCCAGAAGTTACATGCCGTAGAAATAACTTGATTGTGCGCAGCTCGTGGTCGTGCGGTAGCGTTCTCGCTTCCCGCGCCCGGGTTCGATTCCCGGCGGGGTCAGGGATTTTCTCTGCCTCGTGATGACTGGGTGTTGTGTGATGTCCTTAGGTTAGTTAGGTTTAAGTAGTTCTAAGTTCTAGGGGACTGACGACCATCGATGTTAAGTCCCTTAGTGCTCAGAGCCATTTGAACCAGCCAAATAACTTGATGTTTTCCAGTTCAGAAATCAACAGTGGAAAAAAGACTAAGTGAAGCAGGTCCATTTCAGTTACTATAAGGTTAAAAATATCCGCTAAGCAAAACTGATTGCGATATAAAACCTTCTCAAAATGAAACCTACTAAAAGTTAGTTACCTACTGGTGTAGGTAAGTTAGGAGTGTACTGGGAGAGAGATATGCGACGCCTTTCGGAAGACTCGGTTCACGGGTAGTACAGCAGTAACTGGTGTACCCCAGCGTGCGCTAAACAGTCAGTATGAAAGAACTCATAAATCAAGCTACTATTTTATTGCGCAAGTGCGAACCACCAGAACGGAGCTAAGTAAAAAGACGAAAACAGGATGAAAATACATCATTAGACGTCCGAAAATACTTTGAAAAAGATTTAATAACTGTTCAGGAATAAATTTTTTAACAAGTTAGTTTTTCAAGCTCTTCAGGAATATCCACATAACGTCTCTTAGGAACACAATATTTAACGTCCGCATTTTTAAAAATGGGAACCAGTAGTAAGCTGTTTTATTTCTGCCTGTGTTATTATGTTCTCTAAACAGAACATCAAAAGCTGTGCATGTTTGGCTTATGTAAAATGTCGGCCAGGCGCCACACATTTACATAAATCTGAATTTGTGTGTTTATTATGAGTGGTCTTTCTTTACGGTGTGTTTTATGCCAAAGTGGGTTGTCAATACGGAAGGCGACACTCAGTTTAGCCTTAAGGAAAGATGAGCAATCCATCCAGATGCTTTTCCTCTTAAAGCCAATACAAGGACTCTTTTTTTTCGCGTTTGTCATCTACACTGGTCATCCACTGTCAACTCTGAATTTTTTTTATGCAAGTTAATGACGTCCTTTGCTTTACAACTGCTAGAAACAGCTATTTGTGTTGCCATATGAAGTTCGTTATGGTACTCGTCCTGATTTAGAGGTAGACAGTGTACCCTGTGCATCATGCGGGAGAATACGTTGACTTATATTGCAAAGGACGCATTGACTGATGAATAATAACTGTATCTGAACAGGTCGACTTTCGGTAGACAACTAAACTATATTCACTGCCTTGTTTTACATGTGGTAAAACCTAATAACCTGGCGCTGTTATTTAATACGCTGGAAGAGCTAATTTACCAAAATTGTAAGAAAAAGCTTTCAAAAATAGCAAAAAATATGAAAACCACCGCCATGGAGATTCAAACCTATATAGGCAACTATTCGTGCCGTAGGCCTACATGCAAAATGAAAAAAAAAAAAGGAAAACTGTCAAATTGTAGAAAATTTAGAAAAAACTCCATCACCTGGACTGAGACTCACGATCTTAAAAGCACACCGCAATCAGTCTTATTATGTGTCCCGCTTTGTTGGTAACTGATTCCTGGTCGGTGTGCGTTTAGGCTGGCGCGTGAGCTCTTGCAATCAGTTCTCAACATGCACCCAGTCAAGTCAAAGCGCACCAGAGTCACCAGCTGTTCATCCATGCCCTAGGCGCGCAGTCCGGAACCGCGCGACTGCTACGGTCGCAGGTTCGAATCCTGCCTCGGGCATGGATGTGTGTGATGTCCTTAGGTTAGTTAGGTTTAAGTACTTCTAAGTTCTAGGGGACTGATGACCACAGCTGTTAAGTCCCATAGTGCTCAGAGCCATTTGAACCATTCATGCCTTCAGCGTTTTTCTCTTCCATCGAGTTCACTATTTATCAGTATACAACATCATGATTATTGTCTCTTTTTTCCGGCCTCACCTTTTAATCGGATCGCACGACGGTAAACGTTTGAGGAAATAACGGAATGGCCATTCTGATTCAGATGCCAGACTGTGGTTTTTAGCCCAGCTTCTCTCTTGTCTTATTGAGAATATTCTGTTTCATCCACTACCTTTTCTTATTACATACTTAACCGCTAGAATAGAGCTAAAACGTATAGGAATAAATCGTGGTCTTTGGCACATCTGCTATAGTCAGCAAGGCGTCATCAAATGGTTCAAATGGCTCTGAGCACTATGGGACAACTTCTGAGGTCATCAGTCCCCTAGAACTAAGAACAACCTAAGTAACTTAAGGCAGGATTCAAACCTGCGACCGTAGCAGTCGCTCGGTTCCAGACTGTAGCGTCTAGAGCCGCTCGTCCATCCCAGCCGGCAAGGCGTCATCCCTAGTTCCACGTCTACCTGCAACCTACTGACCTTGCAACCTTCCTATAGATAACAACATCGTCCGGAGTTAGCCTCACGGAGCCACGGACGTCACCAACTAGGTCATTAACATAAAATGTAAACAGTGATCGTCCTATAACACCCCCTTGGGGTACCCCCGATATTATCTTTACATCTGTCTGTTTTATGCTGTTAAGAACGATGTTTTGTGTTCCGTATGTAAAGAAGTCCTGAACCCAGTCACAGATCTGGTCCGATTTACGGTAAGTTATTATTTCATCGAATACATAGGGAAGAGCCGCGAAAAGTGGCCAGAATAGCCATAGACGAAAACGCATAGAAATAAGTCATTATCATCTAGACAAATTGAATTATAATATCGAATAATTTAATTACCTTAGAATAAAATTAACCATTTTAAACAATTCAATTTTCACAGAGTGGCAAAATGGTCGCTTGGCCCGACATGATAGGAAAGTGGCCACTCAGTTTTAATCTAAAAAATAATAGTTAAAAACCTTTTTCGGCAAAGAACTAAATTTACTTTATTGTGAAACATGATTCGAATGAAGCATTTCACAAATAAAAGTCAAACTGTGTTCCTCATCTCGTGTACAAGTTCCGTGAGCCCAGAGTGAGCACAATTGGTACTTAAACCACTGTTCTTCTGGTCTTGAATTAGGAAGTACATATGCTCTGTGTCTTCCCTGTTGTCAGGACGCATTCATCCAGGGCTGGATTTCCTGCTCTTCACAATTTACTTTTTACTGTCTTCTTTCTTTTTGGCTGGTTTTCATTTTTCCTTCTTTTCATTCTCTTTTTCTTCTCTTTCTTTATTTACCGATTGTAGGTCACTCTTATAATGAATGGCCTTGCCGCAGTGCTAAAACCGGTTACCGTCAGATCACCCAAATTAAGCGCTGTCGGGCTGGGCTAGCAGTTGGATGGGTGACCATCTGGTCCGCCGAGCACTGTTGGCAAGCAGGGTGACCTTGTGAGAAAACTGAGGAGCTACTTGATAGAGAAGTAGCGGCTCCGGTCTCGTAAAGCGACATACGGCCGGAAGAAAGGTGTACTCACCCCATGCCCCTTCATATCCACATCCAGTGACGCCTGTGGAGTGAGTATGACACGGCGGCCGGTCGGTACCGTCGGCTCTTCTTGGCCTGTTCGGGCGGAGTTTAGCTTTTTTAGGTCACTCTTATTAGGACTTGCTGAATGTATCGTCGCGGAGCCCTTCTTTCGGTCTCTGCTTTTGCGATTTCCCCCACAAAAATTGACCAGATGTCACTACCGTGGTGGCTACTTTGCCCGCATTGACGCCTTTACACAAAAACCGCATAGCCTCTAATAGCGTGACCGAGCTTTCAGTTCCTAGCATAGTGTTGCAGAGTGAAGACGTGACAGGTTCTACACATTTTGATTAAAGAGACCTAAGTCACAGTCCCCGTCAGCAATAAATACATAAAATAACTGCTTACCTTCTAGCATGATAACTAAGATCCACAAATATTATTCTAGCTCTGAGGAATACTGAAGGAAACAGGTTAGTCTTCACGGGATCATCCATGGGGCCCACTGGCCGACTTGCCCGACATCGTCCAGGTATGAAACATTCAGCTGACAGATCGCACGAAGGCAATAAAGGCGTAACACAATCAAATATCGTATGAAAATGTTCTGGTGGATTTCCTGACACATCGTGCTGTAGACTCAAATTCATCTGCTACGTCATTTTTGGAGAGCATAGGGCGCGTGGTAAAAAGAACATTGCAAAAAAAAAAAAAAAAATGGCTCTGAGCACTATGGGACTTAACTTCTGAGGTCATCAGTCCCCTAGAACTTAGAGCTACTTAAACCTAACTAACCTAAGGACACCACACACATCCATGCCCGAGGCAGGATTCGAACCTGCGACCGTAGCGGTCGCGCGGTTCCAGACTGAAGCGCCTAGAACCGCTCGGCCACTCCGGCCGGCAGAACATTGCATGAAAGCTTTTTGTTTAGCGGCAGTTCAAGTTACGTCGCTTCACTGTTAAGTGGAACAGGTTGTACATAGATATCACAAGTGTAGAGCTAAATGACCAAGACGTTTGAAATGGTAACTCACGTCATCCGACTTGCCGATTTTGGGAAACTCTGTCCCGCTAGAATTTTGAGTAGAAAGACCTGCCGGATTAGCATTGTATGGACGAGCTGTGGTGCTGTTGTGCGGTGATGTAGCGTGTGGCCTCGTTAGGCAGGGGAGTGTGACAGTGGAGCAGTCGGCGCGGTCGCGCAGGGGCCGTTGCCCGCTGTGGCCTTGTTCCGACGCGGCTCCGACCTTTGCCGGCCGCGCCGGCCGGACGCGGCGACGCAGTAGGTAGGCGTCGGCTGACACCATGCTATACGAGATGTCCTCGCGCCTTACGCCCGCACGCGGCCCTCCATTATCCTGATCCTCATTAACAACCCGGAGTGGCGCGGAGCGGCGCTCACCCAGATCGCGGACGTCACAACACGTGCCCAACTCAGTTCGCCGTGGCCCGCGAGTCGCCAGCCGCCGGCCAGCAGCGGCGGCGGCCGCTGCCGGCGGGGTCACTGCCACGCAGCAGGTGTTGCAGACAGCGCCTAATGGCCGCCACACACGTTAACTGCGTGCTTGACGAGCACGGGTGCACAAGCACGCTTGAGCATGTGAGATAAATCTGTGCAATCATCGGAACATTACAAGCAGCTTGACGCTTGATCGAATTTCGATTCTGCATGTTTGTGCAAGCATTCGAACGTGTGCATGTTTGAGCGAGTGTACGAACAATTCGGAGGCTTGTGCGAGCATTCGTAACTGATTTGATTTAATTTTTATTTCGTCCTATTAAGTTACACTACTGGCCATTAAAATTCACCACGAAGATGACGTGCTACAGACGCGAAATTTAACCGGCAGGATGAAGATGCTGTGATACGCAAATGATTAGCTTTCCAGAGCATTCACACAAGGTTGACTCCGGTAGCGACACCTACAACGCGCTCACATACAGGGTGTTTCAAAAATGACCGGTATATTTGAAACGGCAATAAAAACTAAAAGAGCAGCGATAGAAATACACCGTTTGTTGCAATATGCTTGGGACAACAGTACATTTTCAGGCAGACAAACTTTCGAAATTACAGCAGTTACAATTTTCAACAACAGATGGCGCTGCGGTCTGGGAAACTCTATAGTACGATATTTTCCACATATCCACCATGCGTAGCAATAATATGGCGTAGTCTCTGAATGAAATTACCCGAAACCTTTGACAACGTGTCTGGCGGAATGGCTTCACATGCAGATGAGATGTACTGCTTCAGCTGTTCAATTGTTTCTGGATTCTGGCGGTACACCTGGTCTTTCAAGTGTCCCCACAGAAAGAAGTCACAGGGGTTCACGTCTGGCGAATAGGGAGGCCAATCCACGCCGCCTCCTGTATGTTTCGGATAGCCCAAAGCAATCACACGATCATCGAAATATTCATTCAGGAAATTAAAGACGTCAGCCGTGCGATGTGGCCGGGCACCATCTTGCATAAACCACGAGGTGTTCGCAGTGTCGTCTAAGGCAGTTTGTACCGCCACAAATTCACGAAGAATGTCCAGATAGCGTGATGCAGTAATCGTTTCGGATCTGAAAAATGGGCCAATGATTCCTTTGGAAGAAATGGCGTCCCAGACCAGTACTTTTTGAGGATGCAGGGACGATGGGACTGCAACATGGGGCTTTTCGGTTCCCCATATGCGCCAGTTCTGTTTATTGACGAAGCCGTCCAGGTAAAAATAAGCTTCGTCAGTAAACCAAATGCTGCCCACATGCATATCGCCGTCATCAATCCTGTGCACTATATCGTTAGCGAATGTCTCTCGTGCAGCAATGGTAGCGGCGCTGAGGGGTTGTCGCGTTTGAATTTTGCATGGATAGAGGTGTAAACTCTGGCGCATGAGACGATACGTGGACGTTGGCGCCATTTGGACCGCAGCTGCAACACGGCGAACGGAAACCCGAGGCCGCTGTTGGATCACCTGCTGCACTAGCTGCGCGTTGCCCTCTGTGGTTGCCGTACGCGGTAGCCCTACCTTTCCAGCACGTTCATCCGTCACATTCCCAGTCCGCTGAAATTTTTCAAACAGATCCTTTATTGTATCGCTTTTCGGTCCTTTGGTTACATTAAACCTCCATTGAAAACTTCGTCTTGTTGCAACAACACTGTGTTCTAGACGGTGGAATTCCAACACCAGAAAAATGCTCTGTTCTAAGGAATAAACCATGTTGTCTACAGCACACTTGCACGTTGTGAACAGCACACGCTTACAGCAGAAAGACGATGTACAGAATGGCGCACCCACAGACTGCGTTGTCTTCTATATCTTTCACATCACTTGCAGCGCCATCTGTTGTTGAAAATTGTAACTACTGTAATTTCGAAAGTTTGTCCGCCTGAAAATGTACTGTTGTCCCAAGCATATTGCAACAAACGGTGTATTTCTATCGCTGCTCGTTTAGTTTTTATTGCCGTTTCAAATATACCGGTCATTTTGAAACACCCTGTAAGTTTCAAAACCATTTCTCATACACAAACAGCAGTTAACCAGCGTTACCTGGTGAAACGTTGTTGTGATGCCTCGTGTAAGGAACAGAAATGCGTACCATCACGTTTCCGACTTTAATAAAGGTCGGATTGTAGCCTACCGCGATTGCTGTTTATCGTATCGCGACATTGCTGCTCGCGTTGGTCGAGATCCAATGACTGTTAGCAGAATATGGAATCGGTGGGTTCAGGAGGGTAATACGGAACTCCGTGCTGGATCCCAACGGTCTCGTATCACTAGCAGTCGAGATGACAGGCATCTTATCCACATCGCTGTAACGGATCGTGCAGCCACGTCTCGATCCCTGAGCCAACAGATGGGGACGTTTGCAAGACAACAACCATCTCCATGAACAGTTCGACGACGTTTGCAGCAGCATGGACTATCAGCTCGGAGACCATGGCTGCGGCTACCCTTGACGCTGCCTGCATCACGGACAGGAGCGCCTGCGATGGTGTACTCAACCACGGACCTGGGTGCACGAATGGATGAATACAGGTTCTGTTTACAGCATCGTGATGGTCGCATCCGTGTTTGGCGACATCGCGGTGAACGCACATTGGAAGCGTGTATTCTTCATCGCCAAACTGGCGTATCACCCGGCGTGATGGTATGGAGTGGCATTGGTTACACGTCTCGGTCATCTCTTGTTCGCATTGACGGCACTTTGAACAGTTGGCGTTATATGTGAGATGTGGCAAGATCGGTGGCTCTACCCCTCATTCGATCCCTGCGAAACCCTACATTTCAGCAGGATAATGCACGACCGCATGTTGCATGTCCTGTACGGGCCTTTCTGGATACAGAAAATGTTCGACTGCTGCCTTGGCCAGCACATTCTCCAGATCTCTCACCAATTGAAAACGTCTGGTCAATGGTGACCGAGCAACTGGCTCGTCACAGTACGCCAGTCACTACTCTTGATGAACTGTGGTATGGTGGTGAAGCTGCATGGGCAGCTGTACCTGTACACGCCCTCCAAGCTCTGACTCAATGCCCAGGCGTATCAAGGCCGTTATTACGGCCAGAGGTGGTTGTTCCGGGTACTGATTTCTCAGTATCTATGCACCCAAATTGAGTGAAAATGTAGTCACATGTCAGTTCTAGTATAATATGTTTGTCCAATGAATACCCGTCTATCATCTGCATTTCTTCTTGGTGTAGCAATTTTAATGGCCAGTAGTGTACGTTCCGTACAAAGGCTGAGCCATAATGTAGGACAAGTCAAATAACACATTGTTACATGCAGAAAAAAATAAGAAAAATAGCAATACTGATGGAGTCTTTCCGGAGTGTGCCTACAGCGAATATTTAAATGGGAATAGTGCACCGATCAGTCATATCAATGTGACCATCTGTCAAAGGGGCGAAAGTGCAGGAAGAGAGTCAATGACGTTCTGCGAAGAACCTACACCGACGCAGAGCCGTGCTGACTGCAATGCAGTGACCTGCTGCGCTGGTTTCCATGGTTGAGGATCCGAGGCGCAAACAGCGCGATTGAAGTGATCCCTCAGACTCTTGTTTGGGTGTAAATGCGGAGGGTTTGGTGGCCAGGGGAGTACGGTAAACACATCCTGATGCTCTTCGAACCACATACATACAGTGCGAACTGTGTGACACATTGCATTGTTGTGCTGGTAGATGCCATCATGCCGAGGAAAAACAAACTGAGTGTAGGAATGGACTTGATCCCAAAAGATAGATGCACCTTCCAGATGGACCCAGGGAACGCCACGAAAATATATCCCAGACCATAACGCTCCCTTCTCCGGACTGAGTCCTTGGTTGGCTGATAGGTTTATTCGGGAAAGAAGTGGGCCGTACCCTTTCAAAGGAACCATCCCAGAATCTGCCGGAAGCGATATAGGGAAATCACGGAAAACCTAAACCAGAAAGGCCCGACACACGTTTGAACGGTCGTCCCACCTCACTTAGTAACCTGGGCCCTTCCGACGATTGTTTCAGGGCCGTACACTCCATCAGCCACCTGTCCGATGGAGCATAAAACGTGATTCATCTGAATAGGCCACCTGTCGCCATTCGGTGGACGTCCATTTGCGGTGCTGGCGTGCTAATCCCACCTTCGTCGCCGATGATCAGCAGTCAGCATGGGTGCATGAACCAGGCACCTGCTGCGGAGGCCCATACGCACCAACGTTCGCTGAACGGTTGTTGAGGACACACTGTTGGTTGCCCCTTCGTTCATTTAGGCTGTCAGCTGCGCAGTAGTTGCACGTCTTTTCGCCCGTACACATCTCCACAGCCGTCGTAGGCACCGATATTGTGTAGCGTCAATTTGCCATGTTTGATATACTGTGACCACAGCGGCAAGCGAACAATTTACAAACTTAGCCATTTCGTAAATGCTTCCACACTTGGCCGGAAACCTTTCGGACCCCTGATAACACAGGCATACGATGGAAAAACGTTTTTACTAAAAATACCTTAATCTCATATTTTTTAGGGTGGGAAATCCAAATATGATACTTAAAAAACTGTATCACCAACCATTTCTTCACATTTCACAGTTAAATTTATTATATTAAGCGAGTTTTTAGAGAATTTAACAGCTTTTATGTAGTTAGAACAATTTGCAAAGTAGGTGTAATGAATGTAGGTGACGTTGGTAGCACCGCTGAAAAACATTTGCTGACAAGAAAAGGTCGATTCTATCTTTGTGTTAACAGATGGTGTTTTGTTTACAGTCAGCCTAACCTCACTTTCCCATTTCCTGTACATGTGCTCAGAACAATGTCTAATCGTGGTTGTAAAAACTCTTCTGACAGTTTTGGTTGTATTTGTAGTGAATTTTTGATTAAAAAACACCAAAGAAACATTACAGACTTTTTGAAAAAGGTTTATTTATCCTACTTTGGATCTAAACTTGGTGATCAAGATCAATCTTGGGCACCGCATAAGGTATGTTATGTATGTGTTGAAGATCTGGGAAAATGGTCCAAAAAGGAGAAAAAAGCCTTTAGATTTGCTGTTCCTATGATATGGATGGAGCCAAGAAATCATTCTGATGATTGCTAATTTTGCAGTGTTGATATTACTTGCCATAATTCGAAAAACAAGATGGTAATAAGCTACGATAACCTCCCGTCCGCCATCCGACCACTAGGGCATGGTGTAGATTTGCCGATTCCTGAACCACCAGATGATTTAAATTCTGTTCCAACAGAAGTAGTTTCTGATGTACAATCTGATTTAGATGAACCAGATGATGATGAATTCCATTGTAATACAAAAAGTCTAGAGCCCAAATTGTTTACTCAGACCGAGCTTAACGATTTGGTTAGGGATCTCGGCTTAACGAAAGAGAAAGCTGAATTGCCTGAATCTAGGCTAAAAGAATTTATTAGCAGTTGGAACCAGCATATACATGTATAGAAAGAGAGAGAGCAGCAATTTTCCAAGTTTTTTCAACTTTGGTATTGAATACAAGAAGGAAGACTGGAAGCCGTTTATTGATTCTTCCGAAGCTAATTTAAAGGCTGTTTTATTACACAATGATAACATGTATGCATGTATACATGCTGGACACTCTGTAGATATGAAAGAAAGCTATGAAAACCTAGAAATAGTGCTAAATAAAATAGGCTATTCTGCTCATGGTTGGATGATATGTGGCGATCTCAAAAGTAACATGCATGCTCCTTGGTCAGCAAGGTGGCTTTACAAAATTTCCATGTTTCTTGTGTGAATGGGACACTCGGGCTAGGGATCAACGCTGGTGCAGAAAGAACTGGCCTCTGAGGGAGTCTTTAAAACCTGGTAAGAAGAACAGTCTACGCAAAAACTTTGTAGATCCAAAAAACGTACTCCTACCACCTCTACATATAAAGTTAGGCCTAATGAAACAGTTTGTAAAGTCTTTGCCTAAAGATGGACCGTGTTTTAAGTATCTCTGCCGAAAGTTTCCACACCTTTCAGAAGCTAAAATAAACAAGGCGTCTTTGTCGGATCCGACATTAGAAAATTGATGTTTGATGTTAACTTTCAATCAGCAATGACCTTAAATGAGAAAGAAGCATGGGTATCATTCAAGGAAGTTGTTACGAAGTTCTTAGGACATGAAAAAGACCCAGAATATGTTTCTATTATAGCTACAGTGTTAAAGAAGTTTAAAACTTGAGGATGTTTAATGAGCCTGAAAGTTCACTTTTTGAACAGTCACCTTGATTACGTCCCGGACAATATGGGAGATATTAGTGAGGAGCAAGGAAAGCGTTTTAAACAGACCATTAAAGTGATGGAAAAACGTTACCAAGGCCGCTGGAACACCAACATGATTGGGGTCACTTCACCGAGAAGTCCAGCAAGCGACCTACGCAGAAAAAGCTATACAGGGAGCTTCAAAGAAAAAAGAGAAAGAAAATACAAACCAATTCCAGCTGAAACGTGAAACCTCTATTAACACATATCATTGTTTTCAGTAGCTTACTGTAAATACAAACCATGCTTATGTTGTAACAAAGCGTTTCATTAATTTCCCTGTTTACCGTATAGCACTGGATTTTTATACTATATAATAAAAAACATGCTGCTTGAAAACTATGGGTAATACAAAAAGCTAAGGCTACATCTGGATTCATCTCATAAAAATCTGTAAGGATCAGCTATCAAAGTAAAAAAAGTTTTTCGTTGACCTGTGTAATCGCATTACAATGCAACGTTTTCCGCGTCACCCTGACACGCTTTATGTCCTCTCCGTTGCCAGTGCTGCCTTTTTGCGATGGATCCGACTCCGGATATCAATTGTACGTCGATGTCAACGTAGGTCACATTATTGTGACTGGACCGTATATTTTCGTTTCTTGAACCGATCCTACTGTTTGGCGGTAGTTCAAGGCACTTTGCTTCACTTACGGTTGGGATATCATGTTTCCTTTTTTGTTTCTTTCGTACCACACGAAAAACTGCTGCCAAATCCAGTGCATCGTCGTCAGAGCGCGACATTTCTTGTTAAACTGATGCTTGTACAGTCATGTTTTAGTCGTATGGAAGTGCCAGGAATTTGTGCATGCTTGAGCAAATACGCTTTTCCATGCGTGGTTGTCAAGCATGAAGCTACTTTTGTGGTCGTCTCAAGGTGTAACAAAAATGCTTGAGTGACAGTAATATATTTCATTACAAGAAGATATTAAATTTTACCTAGTGCCTCTAAATACTTCGTTGAATGGACAAAACCACACCAGACAAAAAAAATTTCATCTCGCAGAGAACATACCTACAGTACCGTCACTCCTGCTCAGTTTTGTTATATACTGCGACAGCAGTTTCTCTGTTCTTTTGGGCCGTTGAAGACGCGTAGCTTTGCGTGCCGTTGTCAACAATGCCTTTTTTGCGATGGATCCGACTCCGGATATCAATTGTACGCATTTCCTTCGCAATGTTCGCCCGGAAACTGGTTCACATGGACCTGCGTTCACTGTTAACAGTGATTCATGTCAGGTTTGAAACCTGTTCATATTGACAAGGCGTTATACACGTCTCCAGTCCGTGATGGTTAGGATCTATGTACGATCCTTCATTTTACACCGTATTACAAAGCTATGAGTGGTACACCATTCCGTGTGCACAAGTTGGACATTACGCTTTGACAAACCAACGAATTGGGTAACTTTATTCGTGTGGTCGTGGCTGCATCCAGACACGATGACTTCTTTCTGTCACTTTTCCAGGTCGGTTCATGTTACAGCTCTGATTCCATACAATCAACTGACGTACACACCACTTCATTACCGCGGCTTATGCCAGCTGTGGAGAAACACGTGAGAACTTGCCTCCAGCTTTGCACCAAGTATAGTGCTCCAAAGCGACTGGTGTGCTCTTTTAAAGTGGCGACTAACATTTTGTCAGAAGAGCTTTTCGAAATGGATGTGTAAAGCGAGCATGCATGTGTAAGTGCACAGAAAGGCGGGACTAGAATAGCCACGTAACGTTGAACATACTCTGATGAAAGAAGTTTTATTGACGTGCCCAGTTAGAGGTGTAAATGTTGAGACAGGTGTCATCGTGTAGTAATGAATTAGACATCAGTATATTCTTGTTGTTAATTTTAAAAAGTCGATACTAGAAAGTATACAGAACAGGATCCTCCAGAATGGAATGCGCGATACTGAAATTTTTAACGTATTAACGTACATACCCTAAATAAGACAAGTACGTAATAAATTTCGCTGAAGCACTTTAAAGCATCAGCAGCTCTCTCTGTGTTCCTCAGTCGACACCTAGAGGAAATATATCGGATCGTACACGACAATGAACGATGCCTGTCTATTCCAAAGTGCCGCACTCGAAAATGCGGTTTTTCAGGACGTCATATCTCGGGATCTGGGTAACGTATTTTAGATAACCCTTGGACAGGCCACCATTTGGATACCTATCGAAAGAACGGGCACACTTTAGCTATCATACAGTACATGGTCAAAATTTAGACATTACACACTTCCTCTAGCCCCGGCACTACGTGCAAATCTGTTGGTTTGTTTGCGTTATCTGTGTTCTCAGATGAATCTTACGCGGCTTATAAAAGCACTATTGGCACATAGGCTTGTTCGTTTGAATTAAGTGTGGTCTGGAGTGAATCTTCGGTGACTTATAAAAACAACATTTGCACATGAGCGGGTCCTGAGAAAACCTAGCAAAACCATGATTTTTGGTCACCAAAAATATCTATTGGGGAGATAGGCAATTCTATAATTTTCATTCGTGGCAAATTGTCCAAATTTTTGCCACATATTCTTAAGAGTATGTCCTCGCCGAACACCAAAACGTTTTTGATGTAATTATCCGTTACCGAGATCGGGAGGTCAAAATTACCGTACTTACGCACGTAAAATACGCTCGTAATGTCTGAGGGGTAAATATAGTTTTAACCGACGTAATGAACACTTGGGAACGGTTCTAGGATAGTTTTGAAGGTTCTGAGGTCACGAAGCTATGTTTTGTAGTCATCATTTTTTCTCCATAAATCTTTATGACGCGCTGTGTTTGTATAATAGGCATTTACACCTATACAAATGCGTCGAAAATAGGGCTTCAGTGACAAAAATTGTGTAAAATTGGTCCTAACATGCCCTAAAAGAACTTAAAATGACTACGAAACGTTACGTATAACTGGAAAGATTGCAAATGCAGTAAAATATTTCTAATAACTTTTCTAAGACACAAATCGGTTTTGATTGATTGCGATCGATGACCAAAGATTTCAGAAAAAATGTAAAGCTACCGGTTTTAAGGTCATCTCATATTATGCATTTTTATTTGTTGTTTCTGTGTCTCAAAATATATAAATGTGTCGAAGTGTTTAAATAAACTGTCAAAACTTTACTGACCTGTACAATTCGTTTTGTATAAGCAGCACACCCTGTTACAGCAGAGAAAAGAAGAGAACCAGCGGAAAAATGCTCCTGGCGGCGAAAATGTTTCTGTTTGAAGGAATCTGACAGAAAAGAGTTCAATAAGCTGCGTCAATAGTCTTTCCATATTCCTCACCAATTTTTTTTTCATTTGAATATATTTTTACTTTTTGTACTGAAAGAGAGTAACAGAAAAGGTGTCAGTGAGAGAGGAAGAGAGAGGAGACAGTGAGCGTGGTAGAGAGAATTTCGCAGTGAAGGAGAAACAGAGGTGAACGAAGACAATAGCAGTGGGAACCTAAGAGAGGACATATTGATGGTCAGTGAGAGGCAGTGGCAGTAAAAGAGAAAGAGAGATGAATAGAGATAGAAGCAGTGGGAGCAAAAGAAAGAGGAAGTAGTGGAAATAAAAAATACATGTAAGTTGGGATCGTACATAGGCTTGGGGGATCTGGATCTTCCCAGACCCGCGAACTTTAACACATACAAATAAGTGAGGGTGCACTTGGACAGAAATTTTAAACACATGGGGACAGTAGAAAAAATAAGTTGGATTCCTCCAGAATTTGTAAGGTGCCGAGAGGTGGAGACGGTGGCAGTAGGAAAAGGAAGATAAAAAGAGACAGTGAAAGTGAGAGAGGAAACAGTGGGATTTACTGTAAATCAAAAGAAGAAAAAGGAAGTAGTGAGAGGGAGATGCTAAGTATGAAGGATTAACGATAAAGAGAGACCGCACAAGAGGATTTGGAATGTTCCGTGTTAAAAGGCAGAATTGAGAATTAACGCAGCTGGTTTCCCACTTTTCTATCACAGTGTTTTAAAGAAGAATATATTCGCCCTTTTTTTGTCTCTGACAGGTGCATTACTCCTCTGGTGCAAGTAAGTTCGATTCACTGGGAGCAGTATCGTCCGAGGACAAATGGGTGCACAGTCTTACTGTGAAATAGTAATTGACGAAAAACCAACCACATGTGATCGACGTAGGAGATTAGAGAGAAAATTTAGAGCCGAGAGCTAATAAACGAGAGATTATCATGCGCTTTACGTCCATTCACGGTATCTATGGTTCTAGAACATTTGTACCGGCTGTTCGGTCGAACCTCACAAATTTTGTGCTATAAGGGGCTCCTAAACGCAGTCATCGCTACCTTAGATTATAATGAGTAAGTGTTATGGGCTGCGAATACCGTAACCACTTCTAGCAATTAATCGATACGTTTTGCAAGAATTTCAAATACTGTGGCTAAAAGTAATGCTCTGTTATCGATACCCTCGTAACACTGCCTTGCTGGATTATTTAAACTCCATTCTGGATTTTTTATTCGTTTGGCACACGGAAAATAATCGAAGATGGCTGGTTGGATTTCTGACGTAGCAGAAGACATCACAGGGCCATCCGCGGGAGGAATGCAATATGAGGTGTCCGCTACAAGACGTACCCACGCCAGAGCCTGCAATACAATTACAAATTTTCACTGGCCCTAGTGACGAGGCTGCCTATGACAGCAACCTCTGTGGAAAATGGGCAGCAGTCACAATATGAAAACTCACATTCCAGACTATTATGCCATGGTCGAATGGATTTCACATTTAAACAAAACGATTCGTCCCCATCTGCGGAGGACATTTTGAGGACCGTAGCTTCTTTGAGTGTCCGGTTCACACAATGGCTCGCTACTGACAGCAGCAAAATTAAGTTTACACACACTTCCGCGCAAAAAAGGGTAAAAAATGTCAAGAAGAGCACAAGGGCAACTGCAAAAGAGGAGAGACTGACAGATCAGCTGTTGCAGAACATGTTTTGCAGCCAGGAGACAACCGCATTTATTTTGATAGGACTCCAGTACTGGTATCTCCAGGTTGATACCACAAAAGGCTGAACAGAGAAGCCATAGAAATTGTAGAACACACAAGAAACTTCAGTGGCAAGAAGGAGATCCCGAAATTGAATGACATCTGGATACCGGTACTGAAGATGTCTTCCACGAAGGGGTAACAGCAACAGCGGACGACGACAAACGACAACGGCCAGTTGTGTTCGGGTATTCAAAACATGTGACTTCACGTCACTGCGAGGAGGCACGCGAAAACGGAATTTCGCTGCAATCATCAGCGAACCACTCAAAGACGGTACGCTCCTCCTTGAAAACCTTCCTCCTCAGATGGAGACAAACCATTGGGTTTAAATGTGAAATCCATAGCCACTGAACCGTGCGTGGCTCGTGTTCGTGCCATATTTCATTTGATATCCTGTTTTTACTGTACTACTACCTCGTTATGTTAATTTCAGTTACTGGTGTCACTGAGCAGCCGCCTTGCCTGCCCATTATCGGCAGCAGCGGCGCTTATCGATATAAGCCCTGGCGTATTATCTTTGCTAACTGCTATTACTTCCCAGTTGTCGTGTGTTGTGAGTTATTTCGGCTTTGCCAGTCAGTTGGATCATGCTAGCAGTGGAGTTCGGACCTGGCAGTGTTTGAGTTAGGACGCGGCAGAAGTTCAGTCGGGGCGCGGCTGCAGTGAGGTCCGGACAGCCTTGGCTCGCCCGATAGTTGCTGATACATATCACTTGTGTGCGGATCACCTTGGTTGGTCGTCGGTCGGTCGTCTGGTTGGACGATGTGTGTGTTGACCGGCGATCGCTTATGGGTTGGCTGCGTGTGATGACTCGTGATTCGCCCTTGTTATTGGACTGTCACTGTCATTAGCATTGTCTAGTTCTTCGTGCAAGTGTTCGTGAAACTGTGTGTGGTTTGTGTGTTATTTCAAATGCTGTCGGCGTGCAGTTTTGTACCGAGTCGGTAGGTTGGTGTGGATCAGCCAGGAAATCTCCGCGCGGCACAGTGGGCTGGGCCGCTGGTGGTCCTACGCAGTGTCGGAGTGTGTGGGAGCTGTTCCGATTGCTACGAGGTTCGTGGTTAACCGACCCAGGACATCAAAGTTAAGTGGTAATTAAATTACCGAAGCCAGACTGTTCACATCGTGCCGTTGCCTTTTATGGTTGGCTGTTTGGGGTATTCCCGTGAGCAACAGCGAATGTTCGAGTTGGCGAAAGTTTGGCCTCCATCCAGTGGAGTTTAACTGTATTTTGGTTATTTGAAGTCCAAGTGTACCAGCGGAATTTTCTGCCTTGTGGTCGTTAGCGTTCCGGTTACCTGACATGGCCGCCGACGTAAAAATTCAGGCAGTGTCCTGTCCTCACCGTGTTGTCGCTGCCCAACACGTGTGTGTAGTTTTGACAGCTTATGAATACTTGGTTGTGGGCGCCGACTCCTTTTACGTTTTGGCTTTAGAGTTCCTTGTGCAATGGTTAGGCGGAAAGCAAGTCGTCTTGTCGATGGGTCCGTTGACTGTCTCTTGGTTGGGTTGTTGGCGGATCGGATATAGCTGGGCCGACTACCTGTCTCCCCTACGCGAAAGCTATTATTTCAAGTGCAGACCGACCCCCAGAAACTTCTGAGCGCCGCTGGCTGTGCTGCCTTTTCTTATTGGTGTTTGATTGCGTGTTATAATGGCTTATAACCGATGGTTTTAATTTGTATGCTTTTAGTTGGGTTTTAAATAATGGACCACGTGTTAGATTTGTTGGTCCTTCAGCCAAGTTATAGAACTTACTTACGTAAGGCCTTCTGCCTTCTAAATATTCTGTTTGGAGTCTGAATTTTTAGTTAACGGCTTTCAGTCGTTATTAAATTTAAGTGGTTGTGCCCTTAAGGGATAAGACAGGGTGGCCTATTCATCCGATAACTAAGTTTAAAAATTTTTGCTGTATTTTTAGGACAATTGAATAAAGTTAAATGTGTTTGAGTGTAACTGACAGCCCCCTTTTGGCCTCTTTCCACAATTCCTACTACCTGATCTGTCCTGCGAATTTAAGCAGGGCGTTTCAGCCACAACATTTAATTCACTGTGGTATTTCCAGCCGTGAAAATTTACATTTTACAGTTTTAGAGAAGCTAATATTCTCATTACTCCAGTCAGAAACGAACCAGTAATTTCGTGTTCCGCCACCGAACCAATGGGAAAATTAAGAGTTGCAGAACTCATTGCAGGCGTACTGGACAGAAACAACCGTTGGCTTTGGAAGCTAACAGGCTAGCAGTGATGATCGTTGCATCTACAGTGCACGCTATGTGTACAGCTGATAGCAGCGGTACTATTGCGGTAACAGTTGACCTTGAACTGGCAGCTCGAAGGTATTGCTGGCCGTAAGATGTGAACCAGCGTTCGACCCCAAACTGAGAAATGGTACAGTATTTTAAGCTAGTTGCGCAGTATATATACGGCTAGCAAGTCCACCTCGCAGCTCAGTGGTTAACACTTCCGACTGCCATTTGCAGGAACCTGGTTCAGTTCCCGGTACTGCCAAGGATTTTTCCTTGATCGGGGAACTGGAGGAGGTTCCGTCAGCCTCGTGATGCCAGCTACGTGAATGAGAATCAGCGGCTCCAAGGTCTGGAAAACCGACCGTTCGGCCAGAGGAGCAATGTTCTGAGCCCATTCCTGTACATGTCGCATATAGCACACGATGACGTGGTGGCTGGTTAGCGGTCTTCTGGATCTGATTGTTGAGCTTAGTTTTAGGATAGTATACGTCGCTAATGGCTGTAACTTGTGTGATTAATAATAGCTAGTGGAAGGGTATCATATTTTTCTGTTATTGTAAATAATTATCTCAACCGTACTGGGATAAAGAGGAATGAGCGCAGTGCATGAGCAGCGAATAAAATCCTTGACCCTGTGTTTAGTTTTCATCTGTGGCTGGCTTGCTTGTCAGTCAGTTGTGAAGCGCTCAGGCACTTTTATTTGAAGGATAGTAGCGAGTAGTTTAGTTTTTCAGAAGATAAGATCTGTTTTCTGTGAATGTGGGAGAAGCTTTTTGGAATACGTTATTATGGAAATGACACTCTTTTACAATACTTTCTGGCTCTTTTTATTGACAGAGAAGATTTTGGACGAATTTAAGGGCATGTTTGTAGTCTCTTTCTAATGAGAGAATTCTCTAATTGTTAGTCTTCTCATTTTGTGCAGTCTTTTTCTCAATAATCAGTGTTTTATTTCTCAAAAACGGTTTTCCTTAAAGTAAAACCCACCTCCATGAGTTATAGTAAAGTTTAGAACATTTCGTGGTGTGTGCGTTGCACCTTACGCCACACGAAGTCGCATTGCTTCTGATAAGCAAAAAGAAAGACATTGTTAGTGAGTAGTTTATTTTCCTTTAGCTACTGTATCCGCCGATTTGTACTTGCTTTCGAGAACTTCAGAACTCTAGACTCAAAAACCACGTGCTGAGCAAGAGATAACGCACTTTTATTTCAGGGCGGATATCACCTGGCACCCTTGACCAAACAGTGTGTAATTAGGCTTGTGAGGTACCGTGCTAGCAAGTACATAAATTGTCAGTGAACAGTTTTGGTAACTGCAAACAGTCATGTCTTCCGAGTACAGGTGTAATTTATTTTTGGGGATATTCTTAGTCTAACATTGTACTTCATATCACGCATCACTGTTGAAAGTTTTAATTACATAGCTTTCATTGAGCATATAGTTAGTTTCTTTTGGCATTTAATTATACTTTTCCCTTTATTTCAAATTCTGCGCTCGTGAAGTTTAAAGTTTTATTTCACGACACTGTTCACATGATCAACACAGGGCCAACCAACAGTCAAGTCTGCTCAGCAATTGAATATGTTATCCAAAGTACATGATACATGAGAAGGAAGTTTTCGAAATCGATGTATTAAGTTTTCTCTTATATAGACAATATTTCATATGAAGCTTCCACTACTTACCGGACTGCGAATGTACTTCACAAGCGGGAACGAACAGGTAGGGGAACAGTCAGCCGCAGAGAGCAGCAGTTACAGTCATGATGAACTGAATTGAAACAAACAAACAGTAGCGTCTAGCATCGACTGTGCCATCGCCAAGAGACCTATTCTGATCCATGATGGTAACCGCCATCCACATCTTGGTGCAGTCAGGTGAATCTCAGGACCATGTTAGTGTAACTTAAATGAAAAATGCGTTAACGCAGTGACGTGCTCGTATTTCAGCCACTGTCAGTAGTGTCTGAAACAGAGTTTATACAGTTATTTGCAGTTACCCTCTCGCGCCTCTTTTGTTTCAGGGAACACCAGAACGGGCAATGCAGAGCAATAAAGTCACGCCGAACCAGTTACCCCGTGCAGTAATTGGTGCACTGGTTACAGATGTGACTCTTCTGACAGCAGCCGGAACGTTGTCGTTCTTTCTCTGAGGACTTTATGAGGAGTCCGCAGCTCGTGGTCGTGCGGTAGCGATCTCGCTTCCCACGCCCGGGTTCCCGGGTTCGATTCCCGGCGGGGTCAGGGATTTTCTGTGCCTCGTGATGACTGGGTGTTGTGTGATGTCCTTAGGTTAGTTAGGTTTAAGTAGTTCTGAGTTCTAGGGGACTGATGACCATAGCTGTTAAGTCCCATAGTGCTCACAGCCATTTTTGACTTTATGAGGAGGCGCGGATGAAAGAGAGGCGGTGGCATGCATGTCAAGAAAAATGCGTTTGAAGGTCGCTTTTGTACATTTTTCTAGGATAATTCGAAAACTACGGCCTCCACCAAAAACGTATCCGAGTTCAAAATTTAGTTACATTAAATTTCCTAGAAAAAAGGTCATATTTATTTTCTCTGTAGGTAAAATAGTTTGCACATAGCGATGGACAGAATATACATAAAAGTCTTGCACATTGTATTTGAAGGCATTACGGGTTGCATAAAACTCACCTGTAGGGGCAGCTGAATCACCCTGTGTACAGTATGATCAGAAACAGTCTATAAACTTTTAAGAGTGTCGCAGGGTAGATTGTGTTGAGAAATAATTGACAGGGAAAAATTCGGTGTGTTGCACCATTTACGAGGTAATTGGCACTGAAGTGAATTCAAGCGGCACGCCAGAGACGTTGTCACCAAACAAGAGAGCCACAGGCCGAGCGGTCTCGTGCACTATCGATTATGTAATAAGAAAAAATTACACTAATTTTATCTGGTGGGTCGCTTGAATTTGCGCATGTAGCGATCTGACTGGTTAACTTCATTGATATCTAATTCGGAAACGGCGAAACGTATCCAATTTTTTTACGATTATTTCTCAGAACCCATTATTTCTGACCGCTCTGTATACATTACTACTAAAATCCTAAGCATGTGTGCACATTAAAAGTAGGAAATGGCTGCAAGATCTATTTGAGGTCAAGGAACGGGGAGGAGGGTAGACCTTCAAACCTTGACACTTCCCTCCCCCCCCCCCCCCCCACCCCCCTCCGCTTCCACCCTCTGAATTGAACTCTGGATCCGTTTCTGTCTATCACTTTATCTAGACTTTTCTATAACTCGACCACAACTTTTTAATTTGGTTCAGTGATTACTTTATCACTCTTCCGTCAATTTACTCTATAAATCATCGCCCATACGATATCAATAAACTCCGGAGTAGTCTCAGTCTCTACGACAGTGGAAATGGACATGAGCGTTTGGCGTCATTGGCTCGGTGGACCTTTGCAGGGCAAGTCCGGCCGCCTTGGTGAAGGTCTTATTACATTGGACGCCACATTTGGCGACTTGCGCGCCGGATGGGGATGAAATGATGAAGACAGCACAACACACAGTCCCTGAGCGGAATCTACGACAATGAGGAAAAGGTTCAAAGCCGCAACTTCAGCCGGTACAGTCAGGGCGACCGTCTTCTGAGACCCTGAGGGGGTTACTCTGTTTGATGTCCCTCATGGTGCAACGATCAGTTCTGATGAGTGTTGTGCTATCCTCAAAAATTGAAGAAAAGACTTCAGCATATCCGTCGCCAGAAAAATGCAAAAGAACTTCTTCCTCTCCATGACAACGCAAGGCACCACACAAGTATCCACATCCGAGGAGCTTACAAAACCTCAACGGACTGTTCTTCTTCATCCACCGTAGAGTCTGCATTCCCTCCTTCACACTTCTATCTGTTTGACTCAATGGAGGATGAACTCTGCGGGAAAGAGTACGCTGATGATGCGAAGGGCACTGACGGAGCAAGACGTTGGCCTGGACGTCGACCAGTAGACTGGTACCTTGCGGGCACACGGGCCGACCCAGTAAGTTAGCGCAAGTCTGTAGCACCGAAAGGACATTATGCTGAAAAATAGGGTTTTGTAGCCAAAAGAGAGGGGAATAATGTGGTGTATTGGAATCCTGAAGAAAACCAACTTACTTTCAGATAAAAAGGTGTTGCATTACTTACTGAACGCCCCTCGTACCATAGAGATTAACCCTATTAGGCAGAGATGCCAGTTCTCGAAACTATGGTAGGTGCAGAAGCTGGCTTGCGGGTGCCTCTTTCAGTTCTTAAAGGAGATAAATGACTTAATTGTAGAGAACTCTCATTTTGGGGCAAGTAATTCAAAGGTTGCTTTCCCCGCATTGTTCCCAGTAGCATTTTGGAGCATTTACTGTTCGAACATTACGAAATAACACGGGAGAAGCCATCTATTGATGCATAACCAGCAAGAATTCAAAAAATATCTCAACTTACTCCTTATCCGTTCTAAGCAACTCTTTCCTCACACTAAGTCACGAGTGCTGTCGACAGGGTATTTATAGTTGATTGCATATTTATGGATTTCCAGAAGGCTGTTTACAACGGTCCCCACAAGCAACTTCTAATCAAAATTTGCGTGCCTATGGAGTGTCGATTGAGTTCTGCGACGGATTTGTAGTTTCTACTCACAATGATCACAGTTCGTAACAGTTGACGGGGTATCATCAACTGAAACAGATATGTTACATGGGATTCCTGTAAGGAAGTGTTACAGGCCCTCTGCTGTACGTGGCCCCAGTGCACAGTATGTGAAACCCTCTTTGATTCTTTGCGGATGATGCTGTCATTTACCGTCCTTTAAGGCCGTCAGATGATCAGAACGAATTACAAAATGATGTAGACAAGATATGTAAATAATGTGACAAGTTGCAATTGACGCTCAATAACAGGATTGAAGTCCTCCACTTGATCACGAAAAGAAGGTTGGTTAAATTTCGGTAATACCATAAATTACACACATTTAAAGTTCGTCGATTGAACTAAATATCCAGGAATTACAATCACGAACAACTTAAATTGGAATCGTCGCAATGAAAATGTTGTGCAGAGGGTGGACCAAAGGCTGCGTTGTATTAGTTGAACAATTTGAAGTACAACTACTATAAAGAATCCCTTCTCTACGCTTGTCCGTCCTCTTCTGGAGTCCTGCTGAACGATATACTATCCTTACGAGATAGGATCAATGGAGGCCGTCGAAAAAGTTCAAATGATTTAACAGGTCAGGTCTCTATTTATTATCTCGAAATAGAGAATAGTGTGTCACGGATGTGATAAGTGAACTGGGATGGCACTCATTAAGACAAAGGCTCCTTTTTGTTGCGGTGAGATCTTTTCAAGATGTTTCAATCGGCAACTCCTCCGAATGCAAAAATTTGTTGTTGACTAGGACCTATCCAGAGAGGCCTATCGCAATGAAATAAAAGAAATCAGAGCTCGCACGGAAAAATTAACGTCTTCACTTTTGCGACATGGTATACGGGAGAGGAACGGTCATGAAGTAGACTTAAGGTGGCTCTGCTACTCACATAAGTATCAACTGCAGAGTGGTCCTGTACCTGTAGATGTACGCATCGTATGCGAAAGCGACGCTATTACATGCAACTGTCCTTCGTACGCCCATAGTAATGCTGATCGTAACCCAAAGCGTACATAAAAGATGATAAATGTTGCGATTTAAGTGAGCACTGTAGTTAAGGATTGCCAACGACACGCTGCTCCTTAAGACCCACGAACAAGCACTCTGGGAAGGAAAACGTGCACTGATCAGCCGAAAGATTATGGCCGCACCCAAAAAGTGTAATAGTCTACTTTGACAGCCAAAATCATAGCAGTTCGCAGTATCTCATATTCTTCTTGTGGCTGTCTATGTCACGTAGTACCTGTAGTTTCATTTTGTAAGTACCAGAGTCTTCAGCGAAATGCATTTAGTTGACTTTGAAATGGTACCAGAATCGACAAGAGAGTGTACAAAAGATATTTTTTGTTTATTTAAGACTGTTGCGAATTTCTATGTGCCTTCCCGCTGACTAAAAAAGAATCTAGTTATCAACTCGAACCAAGTTGTAAGTCTCAGCTGTTTTCCCAACTTTCTCTTCTGTAAGTCTGATTTAATAAAGTAGTCGGCTTGACCTGAAATACTTAAATACGTAAACACCCCAAATGTTTTTGAATATGTGGTCACAGCTTTATTTTAAGTAACGCTTGAGAGGCAATCTGATTCTCTCAAGTAGAACGACAAAATCGCTGTGCAATGGTGGTTTCCGAGCTGAAGCAGTGGATCGACTTCGCTGTTATCTCCCAAGAACGATTTGCAGCACTTAATTCGAATGTGTTCAACGGCGGTGGCTCACTCAGTAACTCTGAAGCAATAGTGCGACTTAAAGAGCGTTTTCTTTGGAAATCAAATAATTAATTATTTTAACACTTACGTGACGCTGCTGGCTAATGTCTATGGTCTATCTAAGGTTCCGTCACTGTTATCAAAGTAAAGGTACTAGAGAGATAGAGAGATATATATAATTTGCTGTCATTCCCATTTTAACGCACCGCAGTTCCCTAGGTTTTAATAATAATATCAGTAAACTATATATAAAATGTTTTAATAGAGTAATGATAATGTCCTTACATGTGTAATTCCTACGTCACTTTAGCGTAGCTTACAAGAATAACAATTTACGCTACCCGAAATCGAAGTGTGCAATTACCATTGTCGTATTTCAGCTCCCTCTAGTACCGTGGGAGTCATTCCCTGATGTCTTACTAGATGTTCTAACACTCTGCCCCTTCTCGTTGTCAGTGTTTTCCATATATTCCTTCCCGCGCCGATTCTCCTGAGTACCTGATTCCTTACGTTATCAGTCTACCTAATTTTTGACATCGTCTATAGCATCACATCTCAAATGGTTCTATCTCGTCTATTGCGATTTTGACACAGTCCATGGTTCACTACCGTACAAAGCTGTGCTGCATACGTACATTCTCAGAAATTTCTTCCTTAAGTTAACGCCTATTTTTGGTACCGGTGGAGTTCTCATGGTCAGGAATGCTCTTTTTGGCAGTGCTGGTCTGCTTTATATGTCCTCGCTCCGTCCGTCATGGGTTATTTTGGTGCCTAGGTAGCATAATTCCTTTACGTCATCTACTTCATCACCAGTCCTGATCTTAAGTTTCTCGCTTTTCTCATTTCTACTGCCATCCATTACTTTCGTCTTTCTTCGATTTGCTCTCAATCCATATTCTGTAGTCTGTAGACTGTTCATTCTATTCAGCAGATTCTGTAATTCCACTTCACTTTCACTGAGGACAGCAATGTCATCAGCGAATTGCATGATTAATAGCCTTTCACCTTGAACTGCAATTCAACTCTTGAACCTTTCTTTTATTTGCGTCATTGTTTCTTCGACGTATAGATTGAACAGCAGGAACGAAAGGCTACATCCCTATCTTAGACCCTTTTTAATCGGATCACTTCGTTCTTGTCTTCTGTTATTCTTCGTTATTGGCTGTTTTACGTAATTCCGTTTTGCTTAACCCAATTTTTGTTAAATTTTAGAAAATATTGACTGTTTTACGTTGTCGAACGCTTTTTACAAGTCCAAGGATCATATGAACCTGTCTTGATGTTTCTATAGTCTTGTTTCCATTAGCAACCTCAACGTCAGAATTGCCCCTCTGTGTGCCCTTTCCTTTCCTAAAGCCAAACTGATCGTCATCTAAAACATCCTCAGTTTTCTTTTCCATTCTTCTGTATATTACTTTTCTCAGAAACTTGAGTGCATGAACTGTTAATTTTATTGTGCAATAATTCTCGCACTTGTCGGCTTTTGCAATCTTCGGAATTGTGTAGATGGTATATTGCCAGGGCCATACATTCCTAAAACCAACTTCAATAGTCGTTTTGTTGGCACTACCCCCAATGATTTAGAAATTTTGATGGAGTGTTACCTATCCCTTCTGCCTTATTTGATGTTAAGTCTTCCAAAGCTCTTTTAAATACTATCTCTAGTACTGCATCTCCTATCTCCTCTATATTGACTCCTGCTTCTTCTAATATCACGTCCAGACGGGTCTTCCCCTCACAGAGGCCTTCAGTGTACTCTTTCCACCTTTCCGATCTCTGCTCTGCTTTTTACGGCGGATTTCCTGTTGCATTCTTAATGTTACAACCCTTGATTTATTTCACCGAAGGTTGTTTTGACCATTCTATATCCAGGGTCAGTCCTTTCGATAGTCATTTCTTCTTCCATTTCTTCGTGTTTTTCATGCAGCCATTTCGCCTCATCTTGCCTGCACTTCCTCTTTGTTTCATTCCTGAGTGACCTACTTTTCGAAAATTATCTAAGAAAATTGAAGACTGAAATTTCTAAAACTATAAACGATTACACTGAAAATGTTCTTTGGTTTGGTGATGGTTTCATAATCCGCCGCGCCTGCTAACGCATAGTTTCACATTGTAGCGTGCTGCATGAGGCGCGAAGGAAACTGTGGTGCACCCCGGGCCATACATCACGGATGAGTCATGGCTGGGTATATATAAGAACTAACACAGGTGGAGCTCTTGAGCAATTGAACGGTCAGTGTTCCAAGGGGCGACCAACAGTGTGTCCTCACCGACCGTTCAGCAAAGATTGCTGCGTATGCACCTATGCAGCAGTCACCTGATTCATGGGCTGATGCTGACTGCTGTTCATCGGCGACGAAGCCGGAACTGGCACGCCAGTACTGCAGCTGAAGTTCACTGACTGCCTACAGGTGACCTTGCCGGATGAATCACGTTTTATGCTCCATCGGAGAGATGGCCGTTGGTGTGTACGGCCCTGCTGCCGGAGCAGGTGCGAGTTTTGGTCCGGTAATTATTTCGTGGCATTCCCTATGCGATATTGTCATTCTGGAACGCACAATGTATCAACACAAGTATGCATGCATTCTTCGAGCTCATGTCCACTCCTATTTCTTCTCAGCACGATGGCACCTACCAACAGGACACTGCAACTTGTCACACAGTTCGCAATGTATGTGCGTGGTTTGGAAAGTATCAGGATGAATTTACCGTACTCCGACGGCCGACGATCTACCCGAATTTAAACCCAGTCGAGAATCTATGGGATGGATTCTTAGTCTTGGAGACCTAGTGCAGCTGGCATGTATCCATACCCTGCACAATTTCGCTGATTCCCTCCATGCACGTCTCGAAGCGGTTCGGGCTGCAAAAGGTGGTTATTCAGGCTTTTGACAAGTGGTCACACTGACATGACTGGACAATGTCTATCCTCCCTTCTCAGTTTCTAATCTATCTACGTCAGCATAACCTGATTCAGTTCGGCTACGTACCATCTCCAGTATTTATGCTATCGAACTCATCACCCAAGCCTCTTGCCGTCTCTTATACAATGACAATATCATCTGCAGATTTCAAAGATTTATATCTTTACTCTGAACTTTAATTCCCTTTGCAAAATTCTCCTTGCTTTCTCTCACTGCTTAGAGAATGTGCAGATTGGATAACGTAGGGGATAGGCTGCAACCCTACCACATGTCCCTGAGAAAAGAGTCAGATACATCGAGGATACGTGGCAGCGTACGGGTCCTTGGCGGATGTTTATTGGTGACAGCTACAGGCTAGGGACCCAGAAGGGAAGACTAATGGGGCGGCAGAAATCTGTGGAGTGAGTCAGGCGGCCATTGTCTCTGTACGGAAAACTGGGCAGCGACCGGCGCGAGTTCGAGTGGCGCGAGCGGCCGGCCACATCCGGCCAGTGATGAACGGCGGCGCGATGTGCGTGCGTGGGCGCGCGCAGGCGCAGAGGCGCAGGCGCAGGCTCAGGCGCTAGACGCGGGCTCGGGGCGCGTGGCCGAGCCGCGCGGGACACGCCCAGCCGGCCGGCGAGGACGCGACGCGGAGCGGACGCTGGCTTCCTCGAATCATCCAACACTGCAGTTAGTGAGCGACCATAACGGCGACGAGGCCTGTCACAGAATAATATTTGGTGAAAAATGTGAAACCCGGTAAAGACATAGTCGGATGTCAATGTTAACTTCCAATACATACACACCATGGGCGGGAATGTAAATGATTAAGAGTTTCAGTTCTCTACGGCAGAGAAAACGGCTCCCAGAGAGTATTAGTGTTGTTCACGTTTCGTGTTGTTACTAAGCCTATATAAGGAATCAGGGAAGATCAAAAACTTTCCGTTTGACGGCGTTGTTGCAGTGCACACTACTGGCCGTTAAAGTTGCTACACCAAGAAGAAATGCAGATGATAAACGGGTATTCATTGGACAAATATATTATACTAGAACTGACATGTAATTTCATTATCACCCATTTGGGTGCATAGATCCTGAGAAATCGGTACCCAGAACAACCACCTCTGGCCGTAATAACGGCCTTGATGGGCCTGCGCATTGAGTCAAACAGAGCTTGGATGGAGTGTACAGGTACAGCTGCCCATGCAGCTTCAACACGACACCACAGTTCATCAAGAGTAGTGACTGGCGTATTGTGACGAGCCAGTTGCTTGGCCACCATTGCCCAGACGTTTTCAATTGGTGAGAGATCTGGAGAATGTGCTGGCCAGGGCAGCAGTCGAACATTTTCTGCATCCGGAAGGGCCCGTACAGAACCTGGTCGTGCATTATCCTGCTGAAATGTAGGATCGAATGAAGTGTAGAGCCACGGGTCGTAACAGACCTCAAATGTAACGTCCACTGTTCAAAGTGCTGTCAGTGCGAACAAGAGGTGACCGAGACGTGTAACCAATGGCACCCCATACCATCACGCCGGGTGATACGCCAGTATGGCGATGACGAATACACGCTTGCAATGTGCGTTCACCACGATGTCGCCAAATACGGATGCGACCATCATGATCCTGTAAACAGAACTTGGATTCATCCGAAAAAATGACGTTTTGCCATTCGTGCACCCAGGTTTGTCGTTGAGTACGCCATCGCAAGCGCTCCTGTCTGTGATGCAGCGTCAAGGGTAACCGCAGTCGTGGTCTCCGAGCTGATAGTCCATGCTGCAAACGTCGTCGAACTGTTCGTGCAGATGGTTGTTGTCTTGCAAACTTCCCCATCTGTTGACTCAAGGATCGAGACGGGGCTGCACGATCCGTTACAGCCATGCAGATAAGATGCCTGTCGTCTCGACTGCTTGTGATACGAGGCCGTTGGGATCCAGCACGGCGTTCCGTATTACCCTCCTGAACCCACCGATTCCATATTCTGCTAACAGTCATTGGATCTCGACTAATAGCGACTAAATTTCGCGTCTGTAGCACGTCGTCTTCGTGGTGTAGCAGTTTTGATGCAGCAGTGTATATGCAACATTCCACGACTCCTATACGGGTGTATAAGCACCGACATATAGGTAAGGAATTGGTGTGGCGTTCGTGTCTTTTTGACGTGCATGCGGTAAATGTGGAAACTTGGACTATAGAGATGTTACTAGCAAATGCGTCCAGACAGATCAAACGTGCCGTTATTTTTGTTTTGGCTGCCGAAGGATAATCACTAGTAGACAGCCATTATAGAACGAAGAATAAGTATGGGGTAGCATGTCCAGAATCATTTTTAGGGAAAGATGCGCCAAGATCCGTGCTGGTCGCGATTCGACAAAATACTCCGGTCGATGTGGCAGGTCAGCCTCAAGTGGAAGACCCAAGTGGGAATCAATCGAGCATTCTCGTTACTGATCTCTCCCCGTATTATTATCACTCCTTCGCTCGCTTAGAAATACCTTGAAGGACCGGCAGTTTCCTGTTACTGACTTCTTCACGCAGCAGGACACAGTGTTTTGCCAAACGGATATTTTCAACCTGATGCACCGTGGGATGATTGCTTCAATGCTCACTGCTATTTCACCTGGTTGGCATATCGATTCTACATTGTATGGCCTTTCAACGGAAACTTATTGATCGCCGCTTATACATGGACAGCGTCAGACGTTAAGTGATAACTGTGAAGAATACGAAGATGCCGCGTACTCGGTTGAGACAGCGATATCAGCATTCGACAGAGTTCCCAGAGTTCGAAAGGGGCGTTTTTGTGGGTGTCCATTTGGCCACAAAGTCGAATCGTTCAGTGTTCAGAGTTTTAAGCCAATTCAAACATGGCAGTGCCCAATGTTGGAATGCTTGGGAACGTGACTGCCGAATTGATCATCGTCATGGCTCCGGTGAACAATGTCTGACCGTTACAAGGGAGGATCGCCGTTTTGTGGACGTAGCATATTGTAGCTCCTTCATCTATGCACCTGCCATCAGAGAACAAATAATGCACTCTGTGCCACATTCTATGTCATCCTGAACCGTTGGTCGAAGACAAGCAGCTGCCGGACTAGGCAGTTATTGCCCAACGCGTAGGCTGTATCTGGAGTGGCCGAAAAGAACGGACTGCTAATGAATGGCGTCGCATTATCTTCAGTGATGAGTTCTGCAGTACCCAGATGACCATCGTTGACGAGTGTGGCTTATGGCTAGAACCTGGTGAAAGTTACAAATCTTCGAGTGTTCAGGAGAGCATCAACTGTGTTATCCGTGCCATCACGGTGTGGGAAGCCATCGGATATGACTTCATGACACAGGCAACAGAGCTTGAGGGAACTATGACGACACTGCTAAAGTACAGTGTGTGTATTATATAAATTGACCCCATAACCTACAGCAAACCTTAGTTCCCTCGAAAATAATGAGTAAGAAATTCGTTATTTACGATATTATGCAAGAATTACCATTTATGCAAGTGGTTACTTTGTTCTTGTTGTTGTGGTCTTGATGCAGCTCTCCATGCTACTCTATCCTGTGCAAGCTTCTTCATCTCCCAGTACCTACTGCAACCTACATCCTTCTGAATCTGCTTAGTGTATTCATCTCTTGATCTCCCTCTACGATTTTTACCCTCCACGCTGCCCTCCAATACTAAATTGGTGATCCCTTGATGCCTCAGAACATGTCCTACCAACCGATCCCTTCACCTAGTCAAGTTGTGCCACGAACTCCTCTTCTCCCCAATTCTATTCAATACCTCCTCATTAGTTATGTGATCTACCCATCTAATCCTCAGCATTCTTCTGTAGCACCACATTTCGAAAGCTTCTATTCTCTTCTTGTCTAAACTATTTATCGTCAATGTTTCACTTCCGCACATGGCTACACTCCATACAAATACTTTCAGAAACGACTTCCTGACACTTAAATCTATACTCGATGTTAACAAATTTCTCTTCTTCAGAAACGCTTTCCTTGCCATTGCCAGTCTACATTTTATATCCTTTCTTCTTCGACCATCATCAGTTATTTGGTTCCCCAAATAGCAAAACTCCTTTACTACTTTAAGTGTCTCATTTCCTAATCTAATTCCATCGGCATCACCCGACTTCATTCGACTACATTCCATTATCCTCGTTTTGCTTTTGTTGATGTTCATCTTATATCCTCCCTTGAAGACACTATCCATTCCGTTCAACTGCTCTTCCAAGTCCTTTGCTGTCTCTGACAGAATTACAGTGTCATCGGCGAACCTCAAAGTTCCAAATCTTCGAGTGTTCAGGAGAGCATCAAATGTGTTATCCGTGCCATCACGGTGTGAGAAGCCATAGTATTGTTACATTAATGAATGCATTAACACATCTGACAAACGTTGACGACTTCAATCTAAGCAGAGGGTCAGGGGTCTGATTCTAATAACTGTGTCTCACTATAGAACAATAATATTCTCAAAGTCTTACCATTATTGCTGAAATGCTAATATTAAAAGTAGCGCTATAGAAGGGTATCCGTTTGCCTTCGTGGCTTGATCGTAAAAATCTGCAAGCATGTCTTCAGATCGAAGCTAGAAAATTATTGCAACTCAGTGAAAATGATTTGCCTGTCCGTACAGTTTGCCTCGCTCCAGCAGCAACACCTCACCACGTTTGTTTCCAGAAGAAGCGTGAAGTGGTGGCAGAATCAATCATTGGTTTCGCATCAACCAGCTGCATGTGTTGCTAAGTGCGACTTACCCCAAAATCTTAAGTCCCCAGCTCATCTGCTGATTTGCCCATCTGCTAAGCTGATGACGTATGAAGAAGAAGTCAGCCAGAGAAGTTGTCTGTCTGTGAAGTTGTTTGGCGATGAAGCCAGAGTAGTTTTGTTCCGTCTGTTTGCGAAAAGGAAAGCTCGTGTTTTCGATTTTTCAATCTTTACGCCATTTTACCTGACTGAAACATGGATTTCTGAGTACTGACCAGTCAAAAGATGCCTTGCAAGAAGCTCAACCCATCTCTGATTCTGATTTCCGGCAGTTGACCAGTAAAGTATTCCCTAACATTTTGTGCTGAGAATCAGCACCCTGCTCTCTCTCTCTGTCTTTTTCTATGGCCATTGACCCGCATCGTCAACAGCAGAGCCGTGTTTCTCTTTTTACCTGCTACTTTATTTGTGTTAGACAGTTCATCGTGTTAAACTTGCGTGTTTTGCTGTTTCTGGGACCTGACGGCGTCTCTCACTCAGAGAGGTAGCCTGACTATTGGTTCTCACTTCATGTTATGATCCTATCTGCTGCAGGTGGTTTATTTCGAAGAAAATCCTGTTTTCTACATTTTTCTCACAAATATGTTGTCCTTGTGCCTTGCTAAAAACGGCGTTTCCCCTCCTTCCTCTTTCGAGCTATAAAAGAGTCGCCCCACGGGAAATGCTGTTATGACTTCAGTAAGCAGCGCCTCACAAAGTCTCTTTAAAGTAAAACTTGTCAGCCTAAACGTATTGACCCGTAAGGGTACCGCTCGTCCCTTCTGGGAACTCTTCCAGGGCCTGCCTACGTGACGTGATCACACCTCCTTGCTTGCAGCTCAGCACATACGCTTCCACAGAGGCGTCTTATTTCGATGTACAATGCAGTTCTGCATAAAAATATAAATTATGTTCATTAGTTATTTGCAATCACTGGTACTGATACACATCTCATTAGTCGGTGGGGATTAATTATTCTGATATGATCAGGTTCTGTAACTTTGATCTTACGTTAGTAATTTTTTTGGAAAAAATGGTCACTTAACAACACAACGATACTTAATGTGCGTCACACGTTGTCGTGCATTATTACTACTTATAAGGCAGTGCTATGTTGCCGTTTTTCTACAGGACAATGCTCGTACACACATGGCTCGTCTGCGTGATTTTGAGGTATTCCAGTGACCAGCAAGATCCACAGATCTGTCTCTGAAAGAATGCGTGTGGGACCAGCTCGGACATCACGTCCACCTCAGTGTCAGTATCCAGCATGTTGAGGAGCAGTTACAATAGTTGTGAGTAGGTTGTCTCATGAGAGGATTCGTCGGCCTTATAGTACTCGTACACGCACCCGGGCTACAAACAGCAAGAACAGATTGTTGGAAATTGGGATGATGTCTCAAGTTGCCATGCGTTGTTTACTGCTGGCACCAGCCAGCCGCTGTGACCGAGTGGTTCTAGGCGCTTCAGTCCGGAACTGCGCTGCTGCTACGCTCGCAGGTTCTAATCCTGCCTTGAGCTTGGATGTATGTGATGTCCTTAGGTTTAGATTTAAGTAGTTCTAAGTCTAGGGGACTGATGACCTCAGGTGATCTATGTGTAGCATTTGAATCCACCTGATTTCGACAAGTAAGAGATGTACCCCTCCAAGTTATCCGCCCCTGTTAATTCTCTCGAAATCCCGTCATGCACTGTTCGATTAGTTAGAAGACAGGCTAGTCCCTCGTCCGTCACTGACTGTGTAGAGAGCTATCACAACGGGCAAAACAGGACAGTAACGTACAGGGCGTAATTCATAACCACACAGAGTATAGATGGACGGCACAAGGAAATTCAGAGGCATAATACCTACATTTAGTCGATATCCAATGAATGATTACAAATATACCTCCTGTACATGATCTAATCTCTTTTATCGTACTCCTATGATTAACACGCTACAGTACGACAGTGTAATGGTGTCAGAGTTTTCGTCGACAGTACAGTGTCTCTTTTTCTCCTCCTTATTCTTGTAACACACAACTGAATAAAACACACAACTGTAAAAACTTCCCTAAGTTCACGTGCTCGAGAACTCTATAACATTGTACCGTATTCCTCTCTCTTCTCCTATGTCGGGAAACAAACACCATCTGCGTGTTGAAATCGACCATATGTTGTGATCCCGTTAAAAATACATGTCTCGGTTCGCTGGAGGAGGCGACCAGTGATCGAAATCGCTTCCACGAACCCGTGTAAAGTTTTGTCACCTGTACTGTAGGAAGACCTTATCGACTACCAGTCACAAGGAGAGAGTTTTTGTAATATTGTTTTGTGAGCAGTCTGATACATCGATTTTTGCTGTAACACAGTGAAGCAGTATATGACGACAGCTGTGTACACAGTCAAAAATTTTGGTTTTCTACCATGACTTCGGGGTCTGTGTCAGGTGCTAAATAGTCATTATCATGTTACCATACATTGCCTCTCACAGAAAGCTGGACATCACATGATGTAAACTATGCTGCTCTCACAGGGGACAATAATGTGGAAACAGGCATTGTTGAGTGTTTCCAAACAGCTGTCCAAAGGTGATGACATCTACATTTAATTCTTCTTCCACAGTGACAGTGACTCGATGTTCCATTTAGAAGAGACCAAGAGCACTGATTCTTCATACTGCAGTCATGTATGCGATCACTATTTCAGTGTTGGTCATGTGTGGATGGTGTTGCTCCCGCGAAGACTCCGCCCATCTCAGACAAGTGGTGTGAGTCAGTCACTATGTGATTATCAACAGCGTACCAGTGGACGAATGGAATGGAAAACGCATCATCGATATGGGATGATGTATTGTAATAAGCACCACAGTAGATAGTGCAATAAATTTTAACAATTTTACCAGTTTTTCCGTAATTTCAATGCCAACCAATGACACAGCTGCGTGCTTCCCAGTTTATGTATTGTCACTAAACTACCCCTCCTTTGCTTTGCGAGTACCATGTACTAGATTGGAAATGTAGATAGGTGACCGTGCAGTACGTTCATTCATCGTTAACTCTCAGGCATACACACTAAAGTATACGAGACGACGTCCGATACTGATGCAGTTAGTTTATCTACATATTTTCAGCACTTTTATCATAGTGCGGAATTTATGATTATTAGTGGCCAACTTTCCATGGCTGTGGATGGGAGTCACAGAGCATTCTCACACCCCTAGGTTTAAACTGAATATTGGAAGATCTCCCTGTACTGTCTTTGACTAACCCTCCTTACAACACTGTCAGCGATTTAATTTGCAATTGACCAGAAGCAGTAGAGTACTGTACATACTACATTCCACGCCTTGTGAAGGAACAGAGCGAGCTGAGTCCATTACTGGTGTTCAGCGAAGACTGTTCCACACCAGTCTTATTCAAGGGCCCATCCAAATGCACAAGACTCTCCAGATGCGAGCATGTCGAGGAGGTTAGTACTCCTTGTCGATATTTAGCAGATGAAATTCAAGGATGTGGAGGGCTTTATAGAATTTTGGAGGGGTGGAGATCAAGGTGACACTGGAATAACAAAGGATGTAACGGATCAAGGATTTATAGGTATGAAGGATGGTGGAGGGGTGCAGTCCGCATGTCCAGCCAGACATGAGTTTAAGGAGGTGGGGAGTCCAGGTAAGGTGACGGTCAGAGCTGAAGCCAAGGTATTTCAAGGTGGGAGTAAGTTGGATAGGACGGTCATAGATGGTGAAGAGCCAAAGAAATCTGGCATAAGAAGTCACCGCCATTCTGCCAATGGCCTTGTCAAAGAGGGCAGAGGAGTAGACAGAGTATCAGGGCACTCTCTTGTTCTTCGGGTGGGAAACTTCACCTAAGGACGGAAGAATCGGCAATGATCAGTGGCATGAGGATGCAGAAGGCAATGGAAACCACTGCATTAAAGACACATAAGATATATTCGCAGGACATGTGTCTTGTAATTGAAAAAGTGACATGATGGTCTCTCTATCAGAAAAAGATTCCGGGATAGTCCCCCATTCACATCTCCAGGAGGGGACTGAGAAAGTGGAGGTGACTCTGAAAAAATTATTGAATAACCAACGAAAGGATTACGTTCTATGAGCGGGGTGTGGAATGTCAGAAGCTTGAAAGTGGTAGGGAATGTAGAAAATCTGAAAAGGGATATGCAATGGCTCAATGTAGATATAGTAGGGGTCAGTGAAGCGAAATGGAGAGAAGACAAGGATATATGATCAGATGAGTATAGGGTAATATCAACAGCTGCGAAAAATTGTATGACAGTAGTAGGATTCATTATCAGTAGGAAGGCAGGGCACAGTGTGTGATACTGTGAACCTTTCAGTGATAGGGTTGCTCTTACCAGAATCGACAGCAAACCAATACTGATAATGATCGTCCAGGTATTCATGCCGACGTCGCAAGGTGAAGATGAAGAGACAGAGAAAGTATATGAGGATATTCAAAGTGTAATACAGTAATTAAAGGGAGATGCCAAGCTAATAGTCAATGGAATGCCGTTGTAGGGGAAGGAGTAGAAGATAAGTTTACAGGAGAATAAGGGCCTGGGACGAGGAATGAGAGAGGACAAAGACTAATTGAGTTCTGTAGTAAATTTCAGCTAGTAATAGCGACACTCTGTTCAAGAATCACAAGAGGAGAAGGTACACTTGGAAAAGGACGGGTGATACGGGAAGATTTCAGCTAGAATACATCATGGTCAGACAGGGATTTAGAAATCAGATACTGGATTGTAAGATTCACCCATAGGAAATACAAGAAACCAAGACAAAATGGATGCATGAAAAAGGAGAAAAAATCGAAAAATAAATGATTGTCGGAAGAAGTGCCTCAGCACATAGGAAAGTCAAAACAGCCTTAGGTGACCTTAAAATCAGGGATGGTAACATTAAGAGTGCAACGGGAATTCCACTGTTAAATGCATAGGAGAGCGCGGATAGGTGGAAAGAGTACACTGAAGGCCTCTAACAGGCGGGAGACTTGTGTGATGTGAAACCAGAAGAAACAGGAGTCGATGTAGAAGAAATAGGGGAGGCAGTATTAGAATCAGAATTTAAGAGATCTTAGGGGACTTAAGATCAAATAAGGCAGAAGGAATAGATAACATTCCATCGGAATTTCTAAGATTCATGGCGGAAGTGGCAACAAAACTACTAGTAACGTTAATGTGTAGAATGTATGAGTCTGGCGACATACTATCCGACTTTTGGAAAAACATCATCCACACAATTCCGAAGCCTGAAAGAATTAACAAGTGCCAGAATTATCGCACAATCTGCTTCATATCTCATGCATCCAATCTGGTGACAAGAATAATATTCAGAAAAATGGAAAAGAAAATTGAGGCTGTGCTAAATGAAGGTCAGTTTGGCTTTAGAAAAGTAAAGCCACCAGAGAGGCAGTTCTGATGTTGCGATTGATAATGGAAACAAGACAAAAAAAAATACACTACTGGCCATTAAAACTGCTACACCAAGAAAAAATGCAGATGATAAACGGGTATTCATTGGACAAATATATTATACTGGAACTGACATAACGGCCTTGATACGCCTGGTCATTGAATCAAACAGAGCTTGGATGGCATGTACGGGTACAGCTGCCCATGCAGCTTCAACACGATACCACAGTTCATTAAGAGTAGTGACAGGCGTACTGTGACGAGCCAGTTGCTCGGCCACCATTGACCAGATGTTTTCAATTGGTGAGAGATCTGGAGAATGTGCTGGTCAGGGCAGCAGTAGAACATTTTTTGTATCCAGAAAAGCCCGTACAGGACCTGCAACATACGGTCGTGCATTATCCTGCTGAAATGTTGGGTTTCGCAGGGATCGAATGAAGGGTAGAGCCACGGGTCGTAACAGATCTCAAATGTAACGTCCACTGTTCAAAGTGCTGTCAATGCGAACAAGAGGTGACCGAGACGCGTAACCAATGGCACCCCTTACCATCACGCTGGGTGATACGCCAGTCTGGCGATGACGAATACACGCTTCCAATGTACGTTCACCGCGATGTCGCCAAACACGGATGCGACCATCACGATGCTGTAAACAGAACCTGGATTCATCCGAAAAAAAAGACGTTTTGCCATTCGCGCACCCAGGTTCGTCGTTGAGTATACCATCGCAGGCGCTCCTGTCTGTGATGCATCGTCAAGGGTAACAGCAGCCATGGTCTCCGAGCTGATAGTGCATGCTGCTGGAAACGTCGTCGAACTGTTCGTGCAGATGGTTGTTGTCTTGCAAACGTCCCCATCTGTTGAGTCAGGGATCGAGACGTAGCTGCACGATCCGTTAGAGCCATGCGGATAAGATGCCTGTCATCTCGACTGCTAGTGATACGAGACCGTTGGGATCCAGCACGGTGTTCCGTATTACCCTCCTGAACCCACCGATTCCATATTCTGCTAACAGTCATTGGATCTCGACCAACGTGAGCAGCAATGTCGCGATACGACAAACCGCAATCGCGATAGGCTACAATCGGACTTTTATCAAAGTAGGAAACGTGATGTTACGCATTTCTCCTCCTTACACGAGGCATCACAACAACGTTTCATCAGGCAACGCCGGTCAACTGCTGTTTGTGAATGAGAAATCGGTTGGAAACTTTCCTTATGCCAGCACGTTGTAGGTGTCGCCACCGGCGCCAACTTTGTGTGAATGCTCTGAAAAGCTACTCATTTGCATATCACAGCATCTTCTTCGTGTCGGTTAAATTTCGCGGCTGTAGCACGTCACCTTCGTGGTGTAGCACTTTTAATGGCCAGTAGTGTAAGACACTTTCACAGGATTTGTCCATCTGGAAAAAGCGTACTACAAAGTAAAATAGAGCAAGATGTTTGAAATTATGAGAAAAATAGGGATACGCTGTAGGGAGAAGCGGGTAACTTTCAATGTATACAAGAGCCAAAAAGGAATAATAGGAGCGGACGACCAAGAACGAAGCGTTCGGATTAGAAACGGCGGAAGACAGGTACGTGGTCTTTCACCCGTACTGCTCAATCTGTACATTGAATAAGCAATGATGGAAATGAAATTAAGGTTCAGGAGTGGAATTAAAATACAAGGTGAAGGGATATCAATGATGCAATTTCCGATGACATTGCTATCCTGAGTGATAGTGAAGAGGAATTACATGGTATGCTAAATGGAATGAACAATCTAATGGGTGCAGAATATGAACTGAGAGTAAATCGAAGAAAGACGACTGTAATGAAAAGCGGCAGAAATGAAAACAGCGAGAAACTTAACATCAGCACTGATAGTCGCGAAGTAGATGAAATTAAAGAATTCTACTTCCTAAGCAGCATAATAACCAGTGACAGACAAAGCAAGGACATCGAAAGGAGATTAACACTGGCAAAAAGGGCATTCCTGGCCAAGAGAAGACTACTAGTATCAAACATAGGCCTTAATTTGAGGAAGAAATTTCTGGGAATATATGTTTGGAGCACAGCATTATATGATAGTGAAACATGGACTGTGGGAAAACCGGAACAGAAGAGGATCGAAGCATCTGAGATGTGGTGCTGTAGACTGATGTTGAAAATTAGGTGGACTGATAAAGTGATGAATGAGGATGTTCTGCACACACCCGGAGAGGAAAAAAATATGTGGAAAACACTAACAAGGAGAAAGTAAAGGAGGACAGGACATCTGTTAAGACATCAGGTAATGATTTCCATGATACTAGAGGGAGCTGCAGAGGGCAAAAACTGTGGAGGAAGACCGTGATTGGAATACATCCAGCAAATAATTGAAGACGTAGGCTGCGTTTGCTACTTTGAGATGAAGCGGTTGTCACAATAGAGGAATTCATGGGGGGCCGCATCAAACCAGTCAGGATAACAATAAATAATATAGAAATAAAATAATATAGAAAGGTCTCTGGAGACAGTTTGCTGACCCCTATCCTCTGGTTTGCCTCAGAAAGAAAATCAATGATAGCTCTTTACTTGCAACGTATCTTACTTTCAGGCTTCATTCTGAAGACAACATGTAGTGTCGCCACGTATCGGAACTTCGTGAAACTGTAGAGGATGAAGTGGGAATATTCCATGATGTCGAACAACAAAGTACGCATCGTTTCAATTGAAATTGACCGAGAAAAAATGTACTTATTGATCGTCCCTCATATGCACAAGTATCAGTGTGGTTGTTTTTTCTCTGGGTCGACAGTTTTCCCACGAACACATCACTTAATCAACTATCTGACGTTTTCCGTGCTGTTGCAACTGCACTAGTAAGGACTACGCCAGTCGTTTTGCTTCCACACGTCTGCACTTCAACACCTGACCTGCTGCCTAGGGGAATAGAAAGCATTGATGCCTTGCTCGTGCTGAATGTACTCGAAGCCTCTAATTAACTAAAATATACTTCACATAATAGCAATAATTATTATTCTGAAAATGAAGTAAAAACTGAGTACACTCTTCTGTCACCAATGAAGATATATTTACCCCTCGCATCCTGTATGTACGAGGGTTATTCTGAAAGTAAGTTCTGATCGATCGATAAATGGAAATCATGGTGAAAATCAAAATTTTGTTTTCGTTTTTTTCGCACCAGTTTGCTACGCCTTCCAGCTTCTTCTCTGTCTAGTCCGCGCTTCAATTTAGACGTCTGTCGTCGCGTTATATCGTCTTTGCAATACCGCCGTCATAAAAGGCAACCGACTATGCTTTCCACCAGTTCTCTACGCTGATATACCACATGTTGCCTCCATAGCCAGCGGCTCACGTGCGCAGAGATGAAAATCAGAGAGCCACGTTAGGGCTGTATGGTGGACGATCAAAGTCTTCACACCTGTCTCCTGCAGAGAATTATGGTCATAAAGGAGGAACTGCATGACAGTTACATTATGTGGGCTGCATGAATTCAGGCAAAATCTCCTGGCATGCACCCGTACTTGGAGGGACACTCTGTCCTCTAGGCATCTTTGCGAGCTTACTGTGCTCTCTGAACTGAGAACAACGACATGAATCGATCGACGAGCATACTAGAGACATTGGCCAATACATTTGTGCAAAGCTTCATCGGATTTTTGGGCTATGGTCCATAGCTCATGGTAGTCAAGCCACATCTTACCATCAGGCGCAAGTTTGGGCATGAAACTTTCTGGATGCTGACTGTAACATTGAAGGGGAGCACTGCACACGTTCTTGCGCTATTGTATTCGCACTGCGCTTAGGGATTTGGTAACTCTGCTGGCAGACACCTCAAGTGTAAGGTGTTTGTACTCTAGCGCTGTGCAGAGTGCTTCTGGCGAGTCTTGTGGTCGCCTTCAGTTCTGTGAGCGTGTTGGGCCTATTCTCATGAATATGCTTTCCCACTATAGAACTGTTGACGTGTTACCACAGTGATTTTCCTTCCAGAAACAATTCCTTTCTCCGTTGAAGTGGAGCCACTTTTGCTGCCATTCAACTCAGATGCACGTGGTGTTACCTGACGGTGCACATTCTCCACACGGTACCACCAATCTTATGTGAACACCCTCGATGTTTACCCCTCCTTCCAAAGAAACCACCTCATCTAGCACTCTCACTAATAATCACACTTCATGTTGTCCGCTCAGGTAATGACAACAATAGGGAAAATGAGGTGAACAGTGCAGGGATTACACTTCTAGTGATTTTCCCGCCACAAAGCGCAACATACTTGTAACTGAAAAGATGCGTCAGAGGGTGCACCATAAATGAGAAAATAAGCCTAACAGGCTTCAGCGAGCTTGTCGTCGATTGGCTGTCGTTTTGTGGTGCACTTCCGACCTGTGGTTATTAGGCAGTTTTGCATGATTCGACGTGCCCTACCGTGTTCCGAGATTACGAGACTGTTTTCTCTACTTTGAGCATGTGAAATAGAATCTGCTTACTTTCTAGGCCACAGACAACATCAGTAAGTGAAACTAATACGTAATACATACAAGAATAAAACAAAGAGCAGTAGCTATGTCAAATATATAGCAACAAATTTTTTAAATCAACGAAATTAAAATGCAAACTAGGTGGACTAATAATATCTCTTCACCCGTAAACTTTCAAGGTGGGTCAAAGTATATGTATGCCTGTGTTAAGGACAGTAGCGTGTTCGAGAAACTCTTTGTGATTGTTTTAACCGGCAGTTCCATCAGCCCACACATTACATCAGCTCATGCAAAACAGCAAGAAAATTTGCTTAAGTCTCTAACAGAATGCAGAAAGGGTCATATTGCTGCAATTTCCGAGGCTGGTTTTCTGACGAGTTTGAAAAAGAGCAGTATCACATAAAATTTAATTACACGTTCTTGTGGGTTGCTGCGTTATACGTGTGTATAGTTCCAGATACGAGACAGCAGGTAATTGCGGTAACGTTAAAACTGAAACCTGAGGAAATTAAAAGGTTGCAGAACGCTGCTCTGCTTGTGGGAGTAAGCGCGTTGTGTCCAGCACATGAAGTACAGTCTGCATATGAAAGTGAAGGTCTTTTTCAAAAAAAAGAAAAAAAATCGGAATATTGATCCTTCACTGTGTCGCCACCTAGAGCCTAGTGTTAAGTCTCGCGGAAAACTTGCCTGTTTGGTGAGACGATTACCTCGTTCCCTCGTCATTTTACGAAAAAACTACCCATGCTATAAATAAAAAAATGGTTCAAATGGCTCTGAGCACTATGGGACTTAATATCTGAGGTCATCAGTCCCCTAGAACTTAGAACTACTTAAACCTAACTAACCTAAGGATATCACACACACCCATGCTGGAGGCTGCGACCGTAGTAGTCTATAAATAGCAATTGCAGCCCACTAAATAACTGTAACGCGCTTTTAGTTTTAGAAATGTTTGTGTAGTTACTTGGTCTTCTTCATAAATGCACAAAATCATCGAGAGCACACGCTAATGTTGGCAGCTGAGACAGATTAACCGAGTTTTCAGATCCTACGTCTTTCCACACTCGCGCTCCTCTCATTATGCCGTTGATGTAGTCTCCAAGTCATCAAGTTCGTTGGTAATAGGATTATAACAGGCCTGATTGTTCAAACATTATTCACGTGTTACGGTTGAGTTATGTGTCTGTTGGTGTATTTTGATGATTTATACCATTCGACTGCGTTAATGTTTACGTCTAATACGCAGCGTCAACGAATGGTGACCTCACATCACTCTCCGAATAGCGTTCTGGATGGTGCTACCGTGGATAATGATTCATTAGGAACTGGTAGTGGGTCTATCTGAAAATAGTATGTTATATATAATCCTGTCGTTTTGAGCCTCATGTGCACTTTGTACGAATGTGCTTATGTTTCTTCCTAACAGGCGAGATGCTCCCACATAGAAAGGCGGAGTTTCTGCGGCTATTCTGCGCTACAGTTTTTGCATCTCAAATTACGACTCTCTTCTCGTTTGTTGACAGTCACTAGTCTCTGATTTTCGGTGACGGCTGTATTCAGCATGTTACCTCGTTTCACTGTGTACACTTTACTACACTACTACACCAAGAAGAAATGCAGATGCTAAACGAGTATTCATTGGACAAATATATTATACTAGCACTGACATGTGATTACATTTTCACGCGGTTTAAGTGCATAGATGCTGAGAAATCAGTACCCAGAAAAACCACCTCTGGCCGTAATAACGGCCTTGATACGCCTGGACATGAGTCAAACAGAGCTTGGATGGTGTGTACAGGGACAGTTGCCCATGCAGCTTCAACACGATACCACAGTTCATCAGTAGTAGTGACTGGGGTATTGTGACGAGCCAGTTGCTCGGACACCATTGACTAGACGTTTTCAATTGGTGAGAGATGAGGAGAATGTGCTGGTCAGGGCAGCAGTCGAACATTTTCTGTATCCAGAAAGGCCCGTACAGGACCTGCAACATGCGGTCGTGCATTATCCTGCTGAAATGTAGGGTTTCGCAGGGATCGAATGAAGGGTAGAGCCACGGGTCGTAACACATCTGAAATGTAACGTCCACTGTTAAAAGTGCTGTCAGTGAGAACAAGAGGTGACCGAGACGTGTAACCAATGGCTCCCCATACCATCACGCCGGCTGATACGCCAGTAAGGCGATGACGAATACACGCTTCCAATGTGCGTTCACCTCGATGTCGCCAAATAGGGATGTGACTATCATGATGCTGTAAACAGAACCTGGATTCATCCGAAAAAATGACGTTTTGCCATTCGTGCACCCAGGCGTCTGTAGTACGTCATCTTCGTGGTGTAGCAATTTTAATGGCCAGTAGTGTAGTTTGAAAGATGTACACCAATTGCCATGTAGTCTTCCGACACACTCTTCAGTTTCTTCAAAGATATAGGGTATGTAAAACAATACTATCATGAAAACATACTTTTTTCACTTACTATTATAGCGATTAATCTTCATAGAGAGTTTTCCACAAAAGTGTTATAAAATAAGGGCGAAATTTTTTCTTAAGCACTGTTGAATCATTTGCGCCAAATTATTGGACAAACTGACATGGAACCCAACTAATGATCTGGTTCACCCTAAAGATATTACGGTGGTATTGAGCAGGCGAGTCCCATCCAGCCAATCTAGCCAATATTCCTCAAATCTCGATACAATTGTGGACATGCTCTAGCAGACAAGAACTATTGCCACATATTGCCACATTTTTGGGAGTCATTCAATTGCTTAAAATGGTGGCAAAATTTTCCAAAATTTGTCTAATCAAACAAGCAGACATTTGCTTGTGAGGGACTCAGGCCCACATATTATAACTGGGAGAGAAAGTCAGGTGCATCGACGAGTCCTGGGATTCAGAATTAACCAGATAGTGTCTGACGATTAATGTGGAATTAACGTATGTGTCGCACGCCACTTTTGGAGAGATTATATTTATGTTGTTACTTGAGGCTAAGAGAAGAATTTAGGTTCAGTTTTCAGTACTCCAATACAGATATGTGCTATATGAATTTATTGTTGACACAGTGTGTTCTCTGTAGTGACAGCTTGGTTGTCAAGTTGGAAATATTTGGGGTAAGGTCTTATGTGACCAAAGGGCTGAGGTCATCGGTCCCTAAGCTTAAACCCTGCTTAATCCAACTTAAACTAACTTTCGGTAAGGACGACACACACACCCATGCCCTAGGGAGGACTCGAATCTCCGACGGGGGGAAACACATGGGCAGTGAGAAGACGCCTGAGACCGCGCGATTGCCCTGCGCGGCCGTCAATTTGAACTGGGAGACAGTACAATAAAGTGTATCAAGAATATTTGGTACTCTCATATGCAGCCACTTAATAAGGTTCTCTCAGTTTTTCCACCTGTATTACATCTGGGAAAACACAAACAAGTATAGACGTTAAAGTGTTAAGGCTCATGAACCTTTAAGAATACCTCATTGAATGTCTAAAATAAGTTCAAATGAAGTGTACCTTCTACTTTCACTGTCTCCGTCATACACTCAGCTAAATATAGTTGGCCTTAGTGCTTGAGTTCTTACTCCACATTAAATCACTATCAGTACACTGGGACACGATTAAATTTTGCCCCGTCTTTTTTATAGAATGTCTGAATATCCAGGCGCTTATAATCACGCCCAATTAGAACATCAGATTTCACTGTTTACTAATTCTGAGAGAAACAGCGTGTGTGAAGTTGATGCATTTACGTCAGTACATATTGTTATTTGGAGAATTTTGGTCACGTAGTGTAGGTGGGATGATCACTGTGCTTCTTGACGCGAAAAGAAACTTCCACACTGACGTCACCTAGTTGTAGTATCCGATGGAGCAGCTAATTCAGCACCACTTTATTTGTTATTCAGTGATCCAGATTGCTGCTTCAGAGCTTGGCTGTCTCATTGTCGGCGATCATTTGAGTGTCGGCTGGTGATTGAAACGTTCCGCACAGACAGAGACAGATAATATCTTGGGGCTCTGACGGTGTGACGTCTGTGTCCGCCCCACATTACACGCCCCAGCCGTTCTTCCATCTGATAGTTAATAGCATCGGGGTACGGTCTCAATGTGGACCCCGTTTCTGTATCTGTAAGAAAAATACTGTCACGCATTAACACTATTCTTGTTTTGCTTTAATCTACCTATAACGTACAACACAATTACTGAGAAGGCCATGTTACAGACAGATGCAACAGAATGATACAATTGACTGGTGTGTCACATTGTAAACTGCCCTTTGCTACTGTATATTTCTCCTCCAATACCTTCATACAGACACATTACTGTAGCATATGGTGTGTTTAGAAAAGGTGAAGTTGGCTTTGGGAATGGGTCGAGGGGTAACAAAGGCTACTGTAGTAATTTTTCCCGTAACGATATTTAAGAGGGTTTTCAATATCACCAAACGGAAAATGTAATTACTTTGCAAAAGAAATACAGGGTGGCAATTATTGAACTAGGTGAAATAATATCTTCGTAACTTCTGAAAGGTTTGCGTTAGGGCATTCAAAATGCACGGTTGTCCGCTCGTCATGAGGGGAATTAGTATAGGAATGCATGGTTTGGTTTAGCGACGAAGCCCACTTTCATTTGGATGGGTTCGTCAATAAGCAAAACTGGCGCATTTGAGGGGACCGACAATCCACATTTCGCGATTGGGAAGTCGCTTCAGCCTCAACAGGTGACTCTGTGGTGTACAATGTCCAGTCACGGAATATTCTGTGCGATATTCCTTGATGGCACGGTGACTACCGAACTGTACGTGGAGGTTTTGGAAGATGATTTCGTCCCCATTATCCAAAGTGAGCCTGATTTGGACAAGATGTGGTTCGTTCAAGACGAAGCTCGACCACATCGAAGCAGGATGGTGTTTTATGGCCTGGAGGAACACTTTGGGAACCGTATTCTGGCTCTGGGGCCCCAGAGGCCGCTGGGATGGGCCTCGATGGCAGCCATATTCTCCGGATCTGAGCACATGAGACTCCTTTTTGTGGGGCTGTATTAAAGACAAGGTGTACAGCAATGACTCCAAAACTATTGCTGAGCTGAAAAGACCCATTCAGGAGGTCATCGACACCATCGATGTTCCGACACTTCAGCGGGTCATGCAGAATTTCGCTATTCATTTGCGCCACGTCGTCGCCAATGATGGTAGGCACATGGTAGATGTCGTAAACTAAATCCGAATATCTGTAGCGACGTTTACATGTTGAATAAAGTGTGTGCGTGCCGTAATTTGTAACTAATTTACGTTTTCCTTCATACAGTTCAATATTTATCACTCCGTAAAAGTAATGAAAAATTTAGCCAAGAGGTAGATTAAGCAAAAATGATTTTCTGGTAGAAGAGGATTACTAAAGCAAAAGCCAATTAATTTGTATTTAGCCGGCCAGGGTGGCCGAACGGTTCTAGGCGCTACAGTATGGAACCGCGCGACCGCTGCGGTCGCAGGTTCGAATCCTGCCTTGGGCATGGATGTGTTTGATGTCCTTAGGCTAGTTAGGTTCAAGAAGTTCTAAGTTCTAGGCGACTGATGACCTCAGAAGTTAAGTTGTAACAACAACAACTGTACATATAATAATTTTTTCTTCTGATTTTCGATAAATTAGGGTAAGCAATATTTTGATTTCATTTTCTTTTCTTTTCATGTCATTATGTTAAAGAAACTGTAAGCAACTTTAGATGTGATATTAATATTTATGTCAAATTTTAAGAAATGCTATAACAGAATTGAAGTGTAACACATGTTGAATCTATTGTAACATGTTTAAAATTGTAATTGTGCGCCTGGTCCATACGTAGGCAATATATTAGGATATGTGGAATGTAAAACCTTTGGTGAATACCCTATCTGTAGGGGAGAGGTAAAAGGTGGATGGCAGGCGAGCGCGGGAAAATGCACACAGGCGCGGCACGGCATAACGGGCTCAGTATTACAGTCGGAGTTGGGCATCGGTCTGAGGAACACGTTCCGGATCGAGGAGGCTATCCTGGAAAAAGTGGTTTCATTGAGCCTCGGATGTGCCGTTTCCGACGACAATACAGCATGGCTATATTTTATAGGCACTGAATTGAAAAGGATTGCGACGCTAAGAAGAAGCAAAGTGCCGATACAGCAAGAGCCATAGCTGTGATTGTATGTGTGCTGTGCGCCTCGCCATCTCGCCGCCCGCCAACCGCTGCATCGACACGAACAGGTTGAATCTTTAGAATTGTATTCGTGTGGACCAGTGTTAATTTTGTTCCTGACTGTTCAATAACAACTTAACTTTTACCAGAATTGTCCTATCAATTAATTATCCTTATCACTAACCTAGACAGGGTCCTTTCCACATGTTGTGCAATCCGAGTGCCCCGAAATGAAGATTTAAAGTTTATGTTAATAAGAATTTCCTGCAGACCTTTTTATGCTAGAATGAATTTTAAGGAGCTTTATTGTTAATGAAAATATAAACAAAGAACAAAGGTCTGACAAAGTTGGAAGTTAATTTTGGAACTGGTTTAGTAATGAAGCTTAATTAATTTGAGACAAAAATAATGGTAGTTAAATGAGGAAGTAATAAGACAAAAAGAGTAGTAACTCATATTTTGTAAATCTTGAGTGATTAATGTTCCCAATAGTTAATAGTTGCAACACTGTGATCATAACAGTGTCAGGGTCCCCCCCCCCCCCCTTCCACTCTTTTCTTTCCCATTCATTTAAATTCTGGAGTATACTGAACTGATTTGACCTGCAAAGTAAAAGTCAATATAAAACATAAATTTATCAGTGTTTTACCCTTATTAAAATTGACATTGTTTGTGAGTTTCAAAAGTGCTATTTCTAGGGTAACCTATGCCCGATTTCAGTCAGATCAATAGACAAAATGCAGTTTGTAGTAATCATTATAGTGTGATGTTGTGTATTTATAGCTTGTCCAAATTAGTACAGAAAGGGAAAATATTAGTTCAGTAGATTTTTCTGGTTCTAAAATTTACCATATAATGCAGTATTACTACGTGATGTTATGCTTGTACGTACATCCACTTGTACAAGGAAAAAACTCACTTAATGCCTAATTAGGCTGGCGACCGTATTATTAACAATTGGTAGCATCTGCTGTGTATGTTCCTTGCCCGTCCTAACGTGTAGTTGCACTTTAGACTTGCTTGACGTGTCATTGTATTTACTGAGTGAGTGTAAGTCTGATTTTGCCTCCATTCAGGTACACGCGGTCAACATATTTACCAAAATCCTTTCTTATAAGATGAGGCCCGTCAACTTACTATAGTACAGGCCTTATAAAGTTAACGTACGCCAGAGTGAGAACGTTACAAAGTCCCATAGTGTTCAGAGCCATTTGAGCCAATTTATATTTGCAGAGTTGATTTACTGAAAGCATGACGTTGAGAAACCAGCGGACATTGGGTGCGACTCTAGACGTATTGATTAGAGTTCTTCGCAGTGACGTGGTCGTGATTGATGACCACAAGCGTTGGTTGCTAGATGTGGTAGGTTTTCAGAATTTCCGATTCCCACTGTGAAAAGGTATCCCCGGGGACTAGAGGATATTTGGTTTAAGTGCCAAGAAGTGATGGGAGATATTTTTTGGCAATGAAAGAGAAAGTAACTTGTTTACATACTACTGAGTGGATGGGTTAGTAAAGGTACTTCAAAGCGGAATTTGTAACTGCTTAAAGGTAGTATTTACGAGTATTTAACGATGCGCCTTTCGTTTTGTTAAACAAGTAAATTTGTCTATTTTAAGTCAGGAAAAGTGTAGAACTGTACGAAAAAATTGCAATTGGGTCGGAAGTATCTGTAGAAGAATGGAGGAATACCTGGAAAATGTTCTCTTACCGATGTAAACGGAAATCAAACGAAAATGTTGTAAGTAAATACTACACTTCAATATCTTTTCAAACGAACTGTTTTTAGATCCAAAAACAAAGACAAGTTTTAATTGTATATCGTACCAGACCACTGACAATGTACAAAACCAATAAACGTAATTGCGTATAGTAGAAGCGCATTTCTTAGTAGCTGCAAAGACGGATTTGAAATACCTTTATTAACTGCAGAGGAACTACGTACACTACGGTAACACAAATGAAGAAGTTTTTGTGGAGTTTGGCTTTTGCAGTTGTATGTGGAGTAGAACACCTTTGTGCAGCCTTGGGGCAAAATAATATAAATTTCTCTCTAGTTTTAAGGCAAATTGCAAAGTCACTGGAAGACGATTTCGCCCCCATTATCCAAAGTGAGATGAGGTTCATGCAAGACGGAGCTCGACCACATCGAAGCAGGATGGTGTTTGACGTCCTGCAGGAGTATTTTGGGCACCGCATTCAGGCTCTGGGGCACCAGAGGCCGCTCGCATGGGCTTCGATTGGCCGCCATATTCTCCGGATCTGAGCACATGAGACTCTTTTTTGTGGGGCTGTATTAAAGAAAAGGCAGAAGAAATGCACTATATTGCGACATCTCATCCTGACGTCTTCGAATAGGGAGCACGAGAAATACAAGTACAAATGATAGTCGAACACGCTTCAGTGATAGATTTTGAATGAGATATTCTTTCAGAAAGGTAGTAAATAAAAGGGTTATCCGAATCATATTGTGGAACATCAGTGTGTTTTCAATGGCGCTTTCGAGTAACATTTTGGTTCAAAAATGGTTCAAATGGCTCTGAGCACTATGGGACTCAACATCTGAGGTCATCAGTGCCCTAACCAACCTAAGGACATCACACACATCCATGCCCGAGGCAGAGTTCGAACCAGCGACCGTAGCCGTCGCTCGGTTCCAAACTGAAGCGCCTAGAACCAGGTTCCAAACTGAAGCTCAAAAATGGTTCAAATGGTGTTACGTTAAGATTAGGGTCGTCACCGACCCTAACTATACAACTAATCAAAGGTTTGGCCGAGTCGGAAAATGAGTTAATTTGATCACAGACCAAAAACTCATAAAAATGCATACGTCGTGATTTCGCTCATAGGGGATGGGATGTAATTAATGGTTTGCCCGTGCACTGTTCACGAGAATCAAACATTTAAAGTAAAATAGAAAATGCATGAACACTGTGCATAAGATCAGCTCCCAGCAACACACCTGAAAATAAGACTTAATCTAAAGCATTTGTTTTAAAATAAAAGGGGAAACTATTCACTGGACCTGTGCGTGAGGAAACGCGTTGGATGTGTTAATGGGAAAGCTACGAGGTGAGTGGCTTAGGTGCAAAAACGTAACCTCGGAACACAAGAGAAAATTGTAGATAAAATCATTTATTCCTAAGATATGGATGTGAGACATGTACACAATTCCTGATAACATTAATTCCTAAAACATTAAAGAAAAGCATCAATACATTCACCGTTATAATCTACACCTAAAATCATTGGTGTGATCATTCATACAACTGCTGTTGCCTGATAACTGATCGCAATAACTCGTGAAACGGTACACGTTTCGCAGCACACCCGCGTGCCCACGTGGTCTGTGGGGACGCAATTTCTAGGTAGCGTGGCCAAGTTGCAACAATATCACATCACACAATCATGAACAGTTAACATTCTTTAAAACAAACATGAGATCGGACAGTTAGTGATGACGGTAGCCCAACAAACTCGAATGTTCAACCACGTGGTTGGCTCCCCACGGACGAAAGATACATGAAGCAAGGATATCTTACGAGAAGGCGAAGCTATTAATAAATAGGAAAATAAAAGCTTATACAGGCACAGCTGAAGGCAAACAGACATTCGTACAGGAGCGAGTGCTCACTTCTTATCGACACCTTTGTGTGGAGCACTTCCGGAGGATCCAAGTCTGCTATAGAAATTTTCTAAAAGAAAAATCTGCCTAAGTTTTGCATTCCTTGCTGCGGCACGGCAAAGCAATCTTAAAGAGTTGAAAAGCGAGACCAAAAGCTAACCTCTCCTCTCGCCAAGTAACAACGCGCCACGCGGTCAGTATAACTCACCCTTCTTAGACCAGAGCACAGGTGTGGATGGTTCCCGTACCGTCAGCAGACTGCCTCCCTTTTCCTTGTCCAGCCTCTTCCACGCTCCGCGTGGCCCGGGAAACCCAAAGATGCCTTTTCCGCCACCAACCTAACGCAGGTGGATTTCTCACAAGTAGCGCAAACCTCTTTGCCTACTTGACCACTACGAGAGTTGTCTACTCTGTACAACTGCTGCTGATCTGTAAGACTATCGCAGAGTTTCTGCAGCAGACTACTCCACCGTCTAGCAACGTGACACACAACCACATTCATTCAATCACAATACTATGAGAGTTATGAGAAAAGAGAAACACGGAAAAGAAAGAGGAATGCTAGTGAAAATGGGCTACCGGACTAATGATAGGTGGCTACAGGAACCTTTCAGTGGCTCTGAGCACTATGGGACTTAACATCTGAGGTCATCATTCCCCTAGAACGTAGAACCACTTAAACCTGACTAACCTAAGGACAACACACACACCCAAGCCCGAGGCAGGATTCGAACCTGCGACCGTAGCGGTCGCGCGGTTCCAGACTGAAGCGCCTAGAACCGCTCGGCCAAACCACCCGGCTTAAGATTTTGGCTCAGTTAAGAGGCACATAGCGTGTGAGTGGTTACATAAAGGTGGGAAGCTACAGCTGCAGGACTATTAAGTATTTCGCCACGTACGCCAAAGCAATGATGAAGATATTGCGACCGACCACACAAGCAGTACGAGAGTGGCCCCTTGCGAAATCCGGTCCGCGAGAGCTCGCCGGACGCCCGCGCATCGCGGCCGTCCTCTCACGCCGCCTGCTTGTGGACAGCTGTTTATCGCCTAATAAGGCCGGCGACATTAGTGCGGCGCGCGCAGCGGCCGCCGGCGGCCTTGGGCGCGACTAGTGGCACACACGCCGTCTTCCTGCCAGGCCGACGCCGCCGTCTTAATGGCACCGCTTCGCGAGGCGGCCCCTGCGATACAGACGGCTCTGCTACGCTTCTCGTGCCCTGCGCTTGTGCGGACCACCTCCTACGGAGGACAGTAGTTCACACACAAGGTCAGCAGCGCAAAACAGGGAACCACCACGACAGGTCGAAACGACGTCCCGGGCTGGGAAATGGATCTTTATCCCTTCCTAAATTATGGAAGCCGATGTTTTCTTCACGTAGAACTTCTGGCCTCTATAACTAACCAGAGTATAGCACAACTTCTGCAAATGTAATTTTTTCCTTGTTAATCTTGTAATTGGCGTAGTGTTTTAAATTTCCCAAACATGACCTGCGTATGGGATTTCTTACAATTTCCATTTTCCTTTAGTGAATAATGCTTCAGATACAATCAAACAGTTCATTGCAGGAAACAAACTATTCGTGCTTTTACACTACTGGCCAATAAAATTGCTACACCACGAAGATGACGTGCTACAGACGCGAAATTTAACCGACACGAAGAAGATGCTGTGATATGCAAATTATAATCTTTTCAGAGCATTCACACAAGTTTGGAGCCGGTGACGACACCTGCAACGTGCTGACTTCAGGAATGTTTCCAACCGATTTCTCATACACAAACAGCAGTTGACCGGCGTTGCCTGGTGAAACGTTGTTGTGATGCCTCGTGTAAGGAGGAGGAATGCGTACCATCACGTTTCGACTTTGACAAAAGTCGGATTGTCGCCTATCGCGAATGCGGTGTATCGTATCGCGACACTGCTCCTCGCATTGGTCCAGATCCAATGACTGTTAGCAGAATATGGAATCGGTGGGTTCAGGAGGGCAATACGGAACGCCGTGCTGGATAAAAACGGCCTCGTATTACTAGCAGTCGAGATGACAGGCATCTTATCCGCATGGCTCTAACGGATCGTGCAGCGACGTCTCAATCCCTGAGTCAACAGATGGGGACGTTTGCAAGACAACAACTATCTGAACGAACAGTTCGACGACGTTTGCAGCAGCGTGGACTATCAGCTCGGAGACCATGGCTGCGGTTACCCTTGACGCAGCATCTCAGACAGGAGCGCCTGCGATGGTGTACTCAACGACGAACCTGGGTGCACGAATGGCAAAACGTCATTTTTTCGGATGAATCCAGGTTCTGTTTACAGCATCGTGATGGTCGCATCTGTGTTTGGTGACATCGCGGTGAAGGAACATTGGAAGCGTGTATTCGTCATCGCCAAATTGGCGTATCACCCGGCGTGATGGTATGGGGAGCCATTGGTTACACATCTCGGTCATCTCTTGTTCGCATTGACGGCACTTTGAATAGTGGATATTACATTACAGATGTGTTACGACCCGTGGCTCTACCCTTCATTCGATCCCTGAGAAACCCTACATCTCAATAGGATAATGCACGACCGCATGTTGCAGGTCCTGTACAGGCTTTTCTGGGTACAGGAAATGTTCAACTGCTGCTCTGGCCAGCACATTCTCCAGATCTCTCACCAATTGAAAACGTCTGGTCAATGGTGGCCGAGCAACTGCGTCGTCACAATACGCCAGTCACTACTCTTGATGAATTGTGCATAGGCAGCTGTACCTGTACACGCCATCCAAGCACTGACTCGACGCCCAGGCGTATCAAGGCTGTTATTACGGCCAGAGGTGGTTGTTCTGGGTACTGATTTCTCAGGATCTATGCACCCAAACTGCGTGAAAATGTAACCACATGTCAGTTCGAGTATAATATATTTGTCCAATGAATACCCGTTTATCATCCGTATTTCTTCTTGGTGTAGCAATTCCAATCGGCAGTAGTGTAGTAGACATATTCATGATATGAATATTGTAATAAGACTGAAAGAGATGTGCAAATGTATATTATCCGAAACGTGATTATTGTTAGTGTGAAAATCTTTGTTAATACGCTGCGCGCACGAAACAGCCGAGATTGGCGTTGGACAGTAAAAAAAAAATCTAGGTTTTTTTAGATGCCATACACCTTACAGTGGCATCCTTGCTATTACGATACACCGAGCGGAATATATCGGTGCTTCAAATGCAGCAGTTGCTTTGCGCAAGTGATTGCAGATATGATTCGGGTATGTCCAAAACAAAAAGACAACAAATACTGAGAATGAAAATCTGTTCCAAGTGGGCTGTATTCTTTTTATTATCCGTGTAGTTGACGAGTTTCAACCGTGGGTCATTCTCAAGCACGTATCTTTAGCTTCCGCCTTCAGTTCACGTTCTAATACATCGCTGGTGCATGTGGAGTGGTATACATCGTATTTCTGTGCGTATGTGGTACAAACACAATACATTAGAGTGCGTGCTTATACCCAAAAGCCAGCTAATCAACATCTCGATTCCGTGAATTCGTTTTTGGAATGTTTAGTTCGAAGACTTGAGCTTAGTTATTATCAAGTCTTCGAAATAAACACGGTAAAAACGAATTCGAGGAATGCAGATGTTGATGGCTCCAGTATGCAAGTATTGATATATGAGATTGTGTGTACATGGAGTGCATAGGAGCCTGAGATGGCATTATTCAGATGCCGAAATTGGTTGCTTAAATAAAATAACTTCTCATAACATAGGACTGTTTGGCGATTTTCCTTGATAAGTAAGAAAATAGATTCGACAAGTCGATCTATCGAATAAGAAAGTATCGTCGCTTAGAATATTTGCAAAAATGTTGACAATTCATCGATTCAGTTCAATACACGGGCACCATACATCGAGTATTCTAATGTACCAGCTATATCGTCCATCTCTACTCCGATGTGAGACAGTGAGCTACACGGTCCGGTACCCATGTGATTAAAGGTGTCTTGTGGTTGAAATCGCCGTTGGCGTCCGGTAGCTTTTGAGAGGACGACGGTTCAAACGCACGCCCGGCCGACCTGATTTACGTTTTTCTTGATTTCCCTAAATCGCTTCAGGCTAATGCCGGGATGGTTCCCTTGAAAGGCACGGCCGACTTCCTTCCCTAATCCGATGAGGCCGATGACCTCGTTGTTTGGTCTGCTCCGCCCAAATCAACGCACTGTCACTGCAAATTTTTTTTTGTTTAATTTCATGTATTAAAACTATTACTTTTTCTAAATACTATATGTATATGACTATGAATGATGGGCAGCTGTGCGAATTAGGCGCACTTCATTTTCGTCAAATCTCTTTCTTTCAACTCGTGCTGAAATCCAAGTGAAGTCGACAGCATTTATTGGACATACGGCGTTGTAACCAGCATTATCATTTAAATTATATGTTTTGCGCATCTTTGCCCATGAAATATTTAACTGTTTTACCACATGTGTTTTAATATTTTATTGTGGGGGATCTAAATTAACAAATTTTCTAAAACTCTACATGACAGTCCGTGTAACTTTTATGATGAATCCAATCTGCGATCAGTTCGACAGGCTGAAATTAAAAATTATAGACTTTTTGAGCGGTAGTAATGTCGTTGAAGTGAACTGTCTGCAACAATAAGATATTTTCAGACGCATAAATAGTGACGACGACCCATACTAGAACTACTCCAAGTACTGTCTGCGTAATAATTTTACAGTTTCTTATTGTATGCCATGTTTGGCAGACAACTTTCTGTACTCTGAATTAGGTTGCATATATTCCAAAAATAGCCACTCCGTGACATTGCGACTGACACCTCATAACATGTAGCAGAATATTAGCGGCGATGAAAATGTATCACAAGATAAAATTGCGTGCCGAAGCTGCACTAAGTCAAATGGTTCAAATGGCTCTGAGCACTATGGGACTGAAATTTTTAAGGTCATCAGTCCCCTAGAACTTAGAACTACTTAAACCTAACTAAACTAAGGACATCACACACATCCATGCCTGAGGCAGGATTTGAACCTGCATTAAGTCCTGAGTACCTAGACATTCTCGCCAGTATGTATCGAAAAATATAATGTTGTTCCGAGAGTGTAGCGTCTCGCACCTACTGTTCGACAGTCCGCAGCTCGTGGTATAGTGGCAAGCGTTGGTGCCTCTGGATCACGGGGTCCCGGGTTCGATTCTCGGCCATGTTGGGGATTTTCTCTGTCCGGGGACTGGGTGTTTCTGTCGTCCTCATCATTTCATCATCATCATTCGTGACAATGGTTGGATTGGATTGTGTAAAAATTGGACTGTGCAAAAGTTAGGACTTTGTATGGGCGCTGATGACAGCGCAGTTGAGCGCCCCACAAACCAATCATCATCATCATGATTACTCTTCGACTATCTTGTGTCTCATAATTTAAGAGGTAAATCTGCTCCATTAGGGAACAGTGATCGGTACACGGCTACCTGTCGAAGTGAGCCTGCTGATGACCAGTGATGGCAGTGTCAGTGATGGTAGATGAGTCTCAGTTTATACACTGGATGAATCGCGTAAGTCATAAAATACGTTCGATTCCGTGAACGGTTCGAGGTGTCGAAATGAGGTTTCTATAAATCAAAGGAAATTTCTTTCATTATTTTTTTGTTCGTTTTCTCTCTAAATGGCACTACATGCTTTGTTTAAAGATGTTCGAAAGCTCTTGAAAAGAGTCCAGTGATCTAACGTTAATGTTCGCATTAAAAGTTTTCGCGAACGTATTTCCTCTTGGGTTTAGATTTTACGACGTAGCTATAGTATCAGCTGTAAGCTGAATTAGGGTGTATGAGGAGGGACTTTAGGAAAATTACTTTGTGTAGGTACTCATGTTTCACAAACAGCTTTTGCGGAAACATGTTAACAGTCGGAAAACCTGCTACAGCGACGGAGTTAGCCATGGTGTCACACCGGATCCAACCCTCTTCGTCTCTCAGTTTTAAGTTTAATTTCTTGTGTAATTTCATATTTTCTATTGTAATTTTTCATTTAATTTATTGATTCTGGAGTTATAGTTATATGCTATTCTGAGTAGCAACACCAAACATTTACATTTATTTAAAATTAGTAATTGAATTACGTTTGAGTTTGAAACGTCCCCTTAGAACAATAATACATGACTGTGTTTAAACTGACACACAATATTTTTAGCGCAACGCAATCTGACTTTCAAAAATCCCTACAAAAGAATGGCCCTGACTAACATTAACCTATACCTTTCACAAATCACTTGCCTCACCAAAAATCTTCGTTACTCGAACTACTGCAATACAGCGAGTGCCACTACTGCCTGCTAAATAAAAGATTCAAACTACGGAAGGCACTAACTACTGATAGGCATAGTTAGCAAATGAAAGATTTTATTAGAGAACAAACAATGTATTTACCTTAATAGTGTTGAAAAATCATAATATACATAGCAGTTCATGACATCCAGTCTTACAAATTTCAAAACTCCGCCATTTCTCTCCCCACATCCACCACTGCTGGCCGCTCACCTCCAACTGCGCAACGCTACGCGCTGTTAACATCCAGCTGCCCAACACTACAATAGCCAACAATAATGCAAACCAGCCACAGACTGCACACAGCACAGCCAGTGATTTTCATACAGAGCGCTACGTGGCGTTACCAATATAAAAACCTAGACAGCCTACTTACATAGCCCCCATGCTCCACACAAAAAATTTTACAAGTTGTTTTGGGCAGTGGCCAATACAGATTTGAAAAAAAATTTTATAATCATAATTGCAATAACAAAGAAATCAAATGCACACACTTATTGATACAATGTTGGTCAAAAGCTAAAATTTTCTCACAGTCCATAAAGACAGTTCTGATCGTTCATCACAGTAAAATAGCAATGTTTTTCTCAAAGTCTGAGCAGTAAAAGAAAACGCACACAGAAGTAGTGGATTTCCATGCAGTCTTGAAGAAGTAGTGTTGTCCTTCCAGCGGACAGACAGTGCTGACTCTTGACATGCAGACAGGTAATGGACCACAACAAAGCAAACCCACAGCAGAGTCATTCGAAGTTTTGAAGAATACTGGTAGGTAGGTCATCACAGAGCAGACCCACTGTAGTCCTGGTAGAGATTATGGTATTGGTGGGCCACCAGAGGTGCAGACCCACTGCAGTCCTTGTAGAAATAATGGTATTGGTGGGCCATCAAAGATGCAGACCCATTGTAGTCCATGTAGAGACGATCAGCAGCCATCTGTTGCGACTGTGCAGGTGCACAATCACCATCGAAGAGTCTTGCGGAGAATATAGCAAGTCCATAAACCACCACTTGTGCACTCACAAAGTTTTTGGAATTGTCTTTAGAACCAGCAATGCTGTTAACCAGTCCCTTGCTGAATTATCAACACACGTGCAAGTACTAACAGTCTTTTTTTATTTATTTTTTATTTATTTATTTAGAGAACAAACAATGTATTTACCTTACTAGTGTTCATAAGTCATATATATATATATATATATATATATATATATATATATATATATATATATATATTTATTTCCTTTTTCTGACCGACACAGTTCCAGATCGTCCGCTCTCAAAACTCCGCCATCTCTCTCCCCACATCCACCACTGCTGGCGGCTCACCTCCAACTGCACAACGCTACGCGCTGTTAACATCCAGCTGCCCAACACTACAATAGCCAACAACAATGCAAACCAGCCACAGACTGCACACAGCACAGCCAGTGATTTTCATACAGAGCGCTACGTGGCATTACCAATATAAAAACCTAGACAGCCTACTTACAAGTTAGCTGAACCAAAGTTTAACGATCAGTGAGCGTAATTTTATGCGATCCTATGCGCTCAGATACCATAAGTTTTTAAAATATAATAACTAAAGTGTTGTAAATATGATAAAATTTGTGTAATGGGTACAGAAACCTGATACTCCACTTTGAACCACAGGGAATTTCGAAAATTAGTCCAGGGACTAATGTAGAAGTAGATATTCAGCTAATAAATATTTCCCAAGAAAACTTCCCCAGAACGTGTACCTACAACACTGGTGTCTTTAAAGCGAGAGTGGTTAGGTATTTAAAGGACCGAAGCGACTCCGACGTTATCTTCACTCGCAATCGGGTGAGCCTGCCGTCAAACGTGGGTTTGCTAATTCGTCTGAAAATCGAAAATTAAATTAAAATGCATTGATGTGCTGCCCCGTCCGTTCTCGGTAGAGCATTTTGAACAAAAAAGACTACATCATTGTAAATGTGATGTAAGATTATTTGGCTACCTACCTTAGGTAACTATTTGATAACCTTACATCATATTTACAATGAAGTAGTCCCTTTTGTTTTATTCTGAATTCTAATATTAAAATTTTCATCTGTGGATTTGGAGATACTCCGTAGATGCACTAGTTTAAAATCTTTGATCCAACAAAATTTCACTGCATCTAATACTTATTTTTGTACCTGATTATGGCGTAAGAGCCTAAAATTGGTTCGTGTAAGAAATAATAGATGTTGAGGAATATTACATCAGTGATTTTATTCACAATGCAAATTAAAATGATAACTTAAGTATCAAACTTAAGCCAAATTTGTAAGTGATGACTGAAAAATGAATTAATAGCACGGCGTTGTACGTAAAAAGTTGGAGAAACCACTGTCGCTACAAGCATTAACTCTCTCAGATATTAATGTGAGTGGTAACGTTTTAGAAATGTCACTTATTATAATAAATTTGAGTTTACAAGTACTAACAAGGGAACCTCCCCATCGCACCCCCCTCACATTTAGTTATAAGATGGCACAGTGGATAGGCCTTGAAAAACTGAACACAGATCAATCGAGAAAACAGAAAGAATTTGTGTGGAACTATGAAAAAATAAGCAAAATATACAAACTGAATAGCCCATGGGCAAGATAGGCAACATCAAGGATAGTGGGAACTCAGCAGCGCCGTGGTCCCGTGGGTAGCGTGAGCAGCTGCGATACGAAAGGTCCTCGGATGAAGTCTTCTCTCGAGTGAAAATTTTACTTTCTTTATTTTCGCAAAGTTATGATCTGTCCGTTCGTTCATTGACGTCTCTGTTCACTGTAATAAGTTTAGTGTCTGTGTTTTGCGACCGCACCGCAGTACTGTGCGATTAGTAGACGAAAGGACGTGTCTCTCCAATGGGAACCGAAAACATTTGATCGCAAGGTCATAGGTCAACCGATTCCTCCACAGGAAAACACGTCTGATATATTCTATGCGACACTGGTGACGGCATGTGCGTCACACGACAGGAATACGTTGTCGACCCACCTAACTTATACACTTCGCGAATGGGTAAAAAGATTCTTCTACCTTGCCCGATTTAGGTTTTCTTGTGGATGTGGTAGTCACTCCCAAAAAAGTGATGAAAACATATGAGTTTGTCATGTAAACCGAAAATAAAAAATTAAAATTTTCACTCAAGGGAACGCTTGAACCAAGGACCTCCCGTTTCGCAGCTGCTCACGCAAACCACGGGACCACGGCGCTCCTCTGTTCACAGTTGCCTAGATATTGCCTATGTTGCGCATGGACTACTCGGTTTGTATATTTTGCTTATTTTTTCATAGTTCCACACAACTTCTTCCTGTTTTCTCGATCGATCTGTGTTCAGTTTTTCAAGGCCTATCCACTGTGCCAACTTATAACTAAATCTGAGGGGGGTGCGATGGGGAGGTTCCCTTGTAAGGACTGTCTCGTCTCACTTAGGTCTTCCCTAGTATTTTTAATATCGTAGTATTAATTTACAATGTGGAGCTATCGCCATACAGAGTTCTGTAGTGGTCAACTGTGGTAGCCACGACTATATCAAAAAGATACCAGAGAACCTGTGTTAAGTTCCGTAACTCACTTGCCACTCCAAGCTCCATTTAGCGGCATTTTGCAAAGAGGGCGGGTCAGTCTGTCCAGTACAAACTGTTCCCTGTCGGGAAATATGGAACTCCATGTGTGAGGAACTTAGCTTTGTAGGTGCTTAGAGCATATAGGTGCTCCGAGCATCCGTTAAAAGCGGATGCGCCATTGCCCCAAGTAGGCTACTTGATAGCCTGGAGACTCTGCAGCGAGTAGACGTATGTCTCTACCAACCAAGGGCTGCAGCTCGCGGACACGTTGGAAACTATTATCGAATATCACCTTGCGCGCCTCGTAAAGTAATACGGAATAAGTGTTGTATGAGTATTGTATTATACAGTATAACAAGATGTTTTCAGTCTAATTCTGAAAATGAAATGAGGGGAGTACAGTGAGTTCTCTAATACTACACATACCAAACTTAAAGGCCTGCAACTAAACTACGTGCAACTTGGAACTCAGTTACGGTATGTGGGCTGCACTCAAATCAGGCGGGACGCAATTCAGGTCTTTCAGATACTTTTGAGCGTGATTAGTACACGGAGAACAACTTGGGTCATATCGCAAGCCCCTGTAGCAGTCCTCGCTTTTCTTTTGTCTCTGATGAACGCTAGCCGTCCAGGACAATATACTGTCTTCTATTACTTGAAAACAGTAGAAGTGTTCGAGGCACTTACTTACCTGAAAATCTATTAAAGTGTGACACCGGGTCAAATGCTCTCCGGGAATCGAGGAATGTGATGATCTACCTCTTGCACTACAGTCATTTTTCACAGGAAATCGCGCCAGAAATAATGCATAATATTGTATTTTAACAAAAATATTGGATACAATTATTACAATACGCTAATTACTTTTTATCCAAAAGAAATTGAACTATGCCCTGCACAGATAACATTCAAGCCGGATAATCCGGATGCGGGTTAATCGGGAGTTTGGTGTAGGTGGCACGCATTTATACCCAACATGGTTGGAGATTTATACATCAAGACATTTGAACTTGTTTTTTTATGATACATAGAATTCTTCTTACTGATTTTATAATATTAAAATGGTACCCTTTAGAGTCCAAAAAAACCGATTTTGTAGTAGATAGTGACACGTCAGATAGCCAGATTCTTGAGTGCTTTCATTTATATAATTGTTCATTATGGTATTATATTTTTAGCCATTGCTTTTACCAGTACTTATTTTTCACTTTATAATGTCAACACCGTAATGATTCATCATTTGACTTCTCTTATGGACTGTGCGGCTGGTCCCGCGGAGGTTCGAGTCCTCCCTCGGGCATGAGTGTGTGTGTTTGTCCTTAGGATAATTTAGGTTAAGTAGTGTGTAAGCTTAGGGACTAATGACCTTAGCAGTTAAGTCCCATAAGATTTCACACACGTTTGAACATTGAACTTCGCCGGCCGCGGTAGCCGTGCGGTTATAGGCGTTGCAGTCCGGAACCGCGGGACTGCTACGGTCGCAGGTTCGAATCCTGCCTCGGGCATGGATGTGTGTGATGTCCTTAGGTTAGTTAGGTTTAAGTAGTTCAAAGTTCTAGGGGACTGATGACCTAAGATGTTAAATCCCATAGTTCTCAGAGCCATTTTTAAACATTGAACTTCTCTTATGACCATTCAACAAACGTCCTTGTGCTGGCGACAACATATTAACACACCACCGCCAATATAGTCTCGACGCCTTTCTGCTTCATCCTTGCCGGTGCATATCGGGAAACACGCGCCATCGACATAGCAATATGTGGTGTCCTGGTACAGCCATGACTACCAAAAGCCATCTTGACGATGACGTCTCTGTAGAAACAGCACTCCTAAAGCTACAAACTAATGGCACCTTACAGCCTATCACATTGGCTCTTTTAATTTGAAATATTTTTAACTTACACGATTGTTATCAACGAACTGATGTAGTTATTTAAAAGACAATTTTCGTATAATGTTATCATTTGCTTTTATATTTACTTCATATTTTATTCGTCCATTCATCTTACGTAAATCATTGCCCATTGTCTGAGGCTGACATACAGCATAGCCTCTGCCTCGTGATGACTGGGTGTTGTGTGATGTCCTTAGGTTAGTTAGGTTTAAGTAGTTCTAAGTTCTAGGGGACTGATGACCATAGATGTTAAGTCCCATAGTGCTCAGAGCCATTTGAACCATTTTGAACCACATACAGCATAAACCGAAGCCCACGTGAAAGACAGACTACGGCGCAAATGTCACACCATGTGGCACTTTATGTCTTACAAGTGCCAGCAGTCGTCTCTGGCAGGAAGCGAGTAACTATTTCAGACGAGTTTAATTCTTCACTGCGTGTTTAACTGCATACAAGCTATCGATAGAACGCGACAACGTTAAGACCTTTAGTGGATATCTTTCCATAGACATTGCTTTCCTGTGGGCCTCGTACGGAACTGAGCGTTCACGAAGTATGGCGGACAAGATGACTGGTGTGACGTCACACGTTCGTTGGGGGGGGGGGGGGGGGTGTATTTCTCATGGGTCGCGGCATAAGTGCGCGCTTACCACTATAAATAAAGTGTGGCATATTAGCCATTAGCAGCATTAAATTACTGTGATTTCACGCCTGTACCGCCAGCTGCAGCCATATCGGTAAATGCTGCGCTATTTTAACACTTGTCAGTCATTGGTTCCTTTCTTCCTTTCTCGCACGCTACGTTATTTTCAGACTTTCCTATTTAGTGTGACACTCTTTACATCTTTACGGTGCGTTGGATCTGAAGATGGCCAGCATGAAGGCCGAAACAGGTCATCCTACTTAAGTAATTTTTTATTGCTTCTTCTATGCTCTGTTATTATTAATTGATGATATGTATTTAGTTGGAAACAAAAATTGAGTTGCAAATGCCGTGAACGTTTATTCCTGTCTACGTGACACACGTTGCGTTGGTGGGCAGAGGTCGTCGAGCAAGTGGCATTCCGCGCTACCAGCTTGTGCGTGGAGCCGTGCGCGGCGCTCGGGCGCCCGATATTTGACCTCGGACACTCCACACGAAATTCGACGCTGGCAAGCCTTGGCGCCCGCATTCCTGCCATCGGGCAGCAACTCGTCGTTCCTCTTCCCCGTCCTTGAGGGGCCGCGTTGATTGACAGGGCGACTCCAGGGGGCCCGAAAACAAATTGCGGATGTCGGTGGGGATGCTACGGCGCGCAGTCGCGGTAGGGTCGCACCGCGTACGAGATAAAGGTCAAGAGCGACGTGCCTTAATTGTACAACGCCTCGAGCCTTTCACTGCGAGCGCATCACTCGAAGGAAAAGTACCTCGTGACTGATGAGGACTCATTGCCTTACTTACGCTGAAATATTATCGCCGTTGAAAACGTGGTATGCCAAGGTAACGGAGAACTTCTCTTTAAGGAGAAATGCACTTTAGATTCAATAACACGCACCGCGCACTCGTTCTGTAAATAATAAAAAGAAACTGTTCCGACAAGGACGGCTGCCGTCAACGGTTACGCTGTCCAACAAACAAAACAAAAGCGTTGAAAGCGGGGCACGCGCTTCACTCATGAGCGAATCGGGCTGCGAGATTTACGGTCTAGCAGCTCCTGGAACGTTGTACCAACAGGTACTCCGTAGCCGTGTTACCGTCGTGCGATTACAACATTTTTCCGAATGGTAGTCTGTGTGGCTGTGACAGCTCGGCCAATGTCAAACTGCAGCTTGCAGCGGGGTCATGGCAAATGTAATCGCCCATATATGTGATGCTATGCCAGGTGCTCTGCCTCTGCCCCGATTTACTACGACGTGTGTCAGGGACACATCAACTACTGCGTCATTACGATGACAGTTCTGCTGTGGTGAGCAGATCGCGTACGAGGCCATAAGCAGGAAAAGTGACTGCAGGAAAGATTCGATCGACACAGTTTATAAGTAATGCGGTTTCTTACAGAATGACTTTCTGCTCTGCAGCAGTCTGTGCGCTGTTTTGAAACTTCCAGGCAGATGGACCGTTATGGGACCGGGAATGGAACCCACGACCTGGTCTTTCGTGTTCAATGCCCCTATCAGCTCTCTTCGTGAAGGAGAAAGTTCCCCGTTTGAGATCCGGTGCAGCCAAGTACCTTAATTTTCCAGGAAGTTTAAATGGCGGCCTGATTTAACTGGTTTTGACTAAGGGCATGTGTTAATCGATCAGTGGCATATAATAATGACGGAATCTACATCTGCATCCATACTCCGCAAGCCACCTGACGGTGTCTGGCGAATGGTACCTTGAGTACCTCTATCGGTTCTCCCTTCTATTCCAGTCCTATATGGTTCGTGGAAAGAAAGATTGTAGGTATGCCTCTGTGTGGGCTCTAATCTCTCAGATTTTATCCTTATGCTCTCTTCGCGAGGTAGACGTAGGAGGGAGCAATATACTGCTTGACTCCTCGGTGAAGGTATGCTCTCGAAACTTTAACAAAAGCCCGTACTGAGCTATTGAGCGTCTCTCCTGCAGGGTCTTCCACTGGAGTTTATCTATCATCTCCGCAACGCTTTCGCGATTACTAAATGATCCTGTAACGAAGCACGCTGCTCTGTTAGATCTTCTCTATCTCTTCTATCAACCCTATCTGGTACGGATCCCACACTGGTGAGCAATATTCGAGCAGTGGGCGAACAAGTGTACTGTAACCTACTTTCTTTGTTTTCGGATTGCATTTCCGTAGGATTCTTCCAGTGAATCTCAGTCTGGTGTCTACTTTACCGACGATCAACTTTATATGATCATTTCATTTTAATCACTCCTAATGCCTACAAACAGATAATTTATGGATTTAACTGCTTCCAGTTGCTGACCTGCTATATTGTAGCTAAATGATAAAGACTCTTTCGTTCTATGTATTCGCAGCACATTACACTTGTCTACATTGAGATTCAATTGCCATTCGCTGCACCATGAGTCAATTCGTTGCAGATCCTCCTGCATTTCGGTACAATTTCTATTGTTACAACCTCTCAATATACTACAGCACCATCCACAAAAAGCCTCAGTGAACTTCCGGTGTTATTCACAAAGTCATTAATGTATATTGTGAATAGCAACGGTCCTACGACATTCCCTTGCGGCACACCTGAAATCACTCTTACTTCGGAAGACTTCTCTCCATTGAGAATGACATGCCGCGTTCTGTTATCTAGGATCTCTTCAATCCAATCACACAATTGGTCTGTTAGTCCGTATGCTCTTACTTTGTTCATTACTGTGGGGAACTGTTTCAAAGTCTTGAGGAAGTCAAGAAACACGGCATCTACCTGGGAGCCCGTGTCTATGGCCCTCTGAGTCTCGTGGACGAATAGCGCGAGCTGGGTTTCACACGATCGTCTTTTTCGAAACCCATGCTGATTCCTACAGAGTAGATTTGTAGTCTCCGGAAAAGTCATTATACTCGAACATAATACGTGTTCCAAAATTCTACAACTGATCGACGTTAGAGATATAGGTCTATAGTTCTGCACTTCTGTTCGACGTCCCTTCTTGAAAATGGGGATGACCTGTGCCATTTTCCAATCCTTTGGAACGCCACGCTCTTCTACGGTACAGCGCTGCAAGAAGGGGGGCAAGTTCCTTCGCGTACTCTGTCTTTGTAAGGAACCGGAATGACGCCGAATTTGTGGGAGACGACAAGTGTCTATACATCCATATCTACGACTGCATCTACATCTACATACATACTCCGCAATCGACTGTATGGAGTGTGGCGAAGGCTTCCTTGTACGACTACGAGTCATTTTCTTTCGTGTTCCACTCTCAAGTAGAGCGAAGGGGGAAGCGAATGTCTGTATGCCTCCGTGCGACCTTTCATTTCTGTTATTTTACCTTAGTGATCCTTAGGCGAAATGTACGTTGACGGCAGCAGAATCGCTCAGCAGTCAGCTTCAAAGGCCGGTTCTCTAAACCTTTTCAGTAGCTAAAATTAAAACCGCAGAGCAGCGACAAGTAATATGTAATGTAACTTTTCTTTGTGTTTCACTCGACCAACGGCAGCTTCTTCAGAACTGTGAAGTGAAATATGTTAAAGAAGTGAAATGTACGACTTGAGACTGTTCTGCGATTTTAATTTTGAATTCTCACTGTTCCCCTGCAGCCGATGCCTGCGCTCGCTAATCTTTGGGTAGTGCTGCGCCGCAACAACGTCGCTTCCCTCCAGGGACAGCCACTTGAGTTCACGAGGTATCACTGCAATACTCGCTCGTTGATCAAACCTACCAATATTAAACCTAGTAACCCCCCCCCCCCCCACACCCCGTCTGAATTACCTCGATGCCATATTTTAAACCGACTTGCTGGGGATCCGAAACACTCGGGTAGTAAACAAGATTGGGTCGCACTAGCGTTCTATACGTTGTCTCCTTTACAGATTGAGCGCACTTTCCTAAATTTCTCTTAAAAAACCGAAGTCGAACACTCGCCTACCCTACTTCCTTTCTTACGTGATTATTCCTTTTAATATCGCTTTGCAGCGTTGTGCCTAGAGACACTGTCGGAAGAAACTCGCAACATTAAGAAGTCGTGCTTCATAAACGAAAGTAGGTCATCTGAAAGATGATGTCTACTCATATTTCGTGCCAGTCACGTAACAGTGGCGCTAGTAGCGCCACAGTGAGGATAGAAATCAGGTCTGCTTCAAACAAACTCTGTAACGGTCGTGAGTTTTAATTACCTTTGGGACTAGATATTGAATTGATGGTTGTCAAGATTGCCTTTAAGGCGACCAAGACGCCATTATCAACACCTCACAGTTTGAACGAGGTCAAGCAGTAGGGCTACGAGAAATTGGAAGTTCCTCCTGCGAAACTGCTGAAAGATTAGGCAGGAGGAGGAGGACAACGAGGTCATTAGAGACGGAGCACAAGCACGGATTAGGGAAGGATGGGGAAGGAAATCGGCCGTGTCCTTTCGAAGGAACCATCTCGGCATTTGCCTGAAACGATTTAGGGAAATCACGGAAAACCTAAATCAGGATGGCTGGAGACGGGTTTGAACCGACGTCCTCCCGAATGCGAGTCCAGTGTGCTAACCACTGCACCACCTCGCTCGGTGATTGGGCTGGAATCTAGCTACTGTACATGACTGCTGGCAGCGGAAATCACAAGTACGTACGATAGCAAGATGACAGAGCACCAGGCGGTTCAAATGGTTCAAATGGCTCTGAGCACTATGAGACTCAACTTCTGAGGTCATTAGTCCCGTAGAACTTAGAACTAGTTATACCTAACTAACCTAAGGACATCACAAACATCCATGCCCGAGGCAGGATTCGAACCTGCGACCGTAGCGGTCTTGCGATTCCAGACTGCAGCGCCTTTAACCGCACGGCCACCACGGCCGGCTAGCACCAGGCGGCCACGTGGCACTACCGAGGGGGGAAGTCTTGTACGGCGTACGGGTCTGGCGCACCTTATTGCTACTGCCGCTGCAATTGGCACCACAATGACACAACAAACTGCTACCAGTCGGTTACTTCAAGGACAGCTCCGACCACGGTGCCCTATAGCGACCCCAAACCACTGCCATTTACGACTTCAGTGGTGTTAAGCGAGAGCTCGTTGGAGGCCAGGGCGGAAGTATGTCGAGTTTTCTGATCAAATTTGGTTCTGCTTCGGTGCCAGTGATGGCCGTGTGTTGGTTACAATGAGGCCAACTGAGGGCCTGCAACCAACCTATCTGCGTGCTAGACACATGGTCTGGGGTGCTATTTCGTATGACAGCAGGAGTACTCTCGTGGTTATCCCACGCACCCTGACTGCAAATTTGTAGATTAGTATGGTTTTGCTGCCTTTCATGAACGGCATTCCAACAGGATAACGCTCACCCGCGTACCTTTGTTGTAACCCAACATGCACTACACAGGGTCGACATGTTGCCTTGGACTGCTACATCACTATATCTGTCTTGAATCGAGAACATGTGGAACATCGTCGGACGACAACTCCAACGCCTCCCGAAAACACCATTAACCAACCATGTATTGACGAAATGCATCAGGCATGGAACTACGGCCCACAATATGACATCCGGCACCTGTGAATCAGGCACTATTTGACTGATTCACTTTTGCATTCTTACATCCAACATTCTAGTGGTTACACCAGTTATTAATGTACCAGCATTTCACATCTGCATTGCTTCATCTCCGGCTTACATTAACCTGTGGTTTTGCAATGTTAATCACTTAAATATTTTATCTAGACAAATGTATTCCAGAAATTTGATTACTCTACAAATCTGTATTAGCTTGTACAATTCAGCGTTTAGAGAAAGCTGCCATTAATCACACTAACTAAAAATTTGGTCTAAGTCATTTTCATTTATAGTCACTTAACGGCGACAACTTCCCGTACACCACAGCACCATCAGCAAACAGCCAGATTGTTGCCAGTTAGGTTATTTACGTATATAAAGAATAACAGTGGTCCTGTCACCTGCCAACGGCCTTGCCGCAGTGGTAACACCGATTCCCGTCAGATCATCGAAGTTAAGCGCTGTCAGGCTGGGTTAGCACTTGGATGGGTGACCATCCGGTCTACCACGCGCTGTTGGCAAGCGGGGTGCACTCAGCCCTTGTGAGGTAAACTACCCGGTTGTATTACTTTAGAAGTGTTCGAGCCGCTCACATATTTGGGAACCTATTCCGTACGCTCGACTTTTGTTAACAGTCTGCAGTACGGCACTGTATCATACGATGTCTCATAGAAAAACATCGATAGACTTATCAGTTCGGCAGACCTGAAAAGATGGCAGTTCGAGGCACAAATATTATAGAGTACAGTACTATATATTTTTGTAAGTGATGTGTGCTTCTCACCGGCAATAGATAGCTCCTGAAATGGGTTGTACAGTGATGCAGGCTGATTGAAGGATAGTGAGCAGTAGTTACGGAGAAGATAACTTCTGTAAAATAAGAAGTAAATTCTCCATAAACACTGATCTGTAAACGCTTAGTTTCCGCGTTGTATAATGGCAACGCATGGTGTGTTAATTGATGCAACTCTTCTTTACCAAACCTGTCATTTGTTGCATTTGGCGAATCAGTTACAATTTTTATGTGTTCAACGTACCAATTTTCCGCCTGAATACAAAATACACTTCCGATTATGTCTGGCATAGCGTTTACTTGCTGACCTGTTTCTACTAATCGCCCAAGTACTCACTGATAAGTCTTCTGTAGAACAGTTTTACATATAACCATAGATGTCTTTGAATGGTTGATTCTGGATGACAGGGAACACATCCATCTTGACGCGTCCTCTGACAGGTACTCTGAAAAAGTAGAGAAGATCCACTGTTTGCAGACCGTACCATCATCGAATCGTACTGATATGGTACCTAAGGTAGGAAGTAATTTGTTGCGAATGTTAGCAGTTTGTCCCTCTAGTACTGTTTCGCAAATGGTGCATTGCTCATAAGTGACCATTCGTAAAGTGGGATATCGTTGATCAACGAGGAATGTAATCTCTTAGAACTCTTAATCATATTCAACACACCTTAATGACGTTTGTCAAACTTATTGGTGAGAAATAAAGATAACCTGAAATGTGCTACTTTTAAAGCAGATTATTGCTAACTGGAGATGGATTTAATAATAAACAGAAAATAGTGAGGGTGTAACTGCGAGCTGCGATGTGATCGCATGATTCAGAATCCGGTTAATTACGCTTCATGGATGTGTACTAGAGATCTGCTATAAGTTGCGTGACTGTGTACAATTTGACAAGAAAGTGAAGCACCTAAAAGGGAAGGAGGAAATTAAATGAAACCTCGCCCAATTAGAGGATATCTGACGTTCCAGTGATTACAAACTCGACTCAAATTTGTAAATAACTTAGCAGTATGAGCCCATTAATGAGAATGACGTTGCACCTCATCTGCTCATCTGTTCTGGATGCATGTACTGATTCCACTGGGATGGTATTATACAGGGTGAGTCACCTAACAATACCGCTGGATATATTTCGTAAACCACATCAAATACTGACGAATCGATTCCACAGACCGAACGTGAGGAGAGGGGCTAGTGTAATTGGTTAATAAAAACCATAAACAAATGCACGGAAATATGTTTTTTAACACAAACCTACGTTTTTTTAAAATGGAACCCCGTTAGTTTTGTTAGCACATCTGAACATATAAACAAATACGTAATCAGTGCCGTTTGTTGCATTGTAAAATTTTAATTACATCCGGAGATATTGTAACCTAAAGTTGACGCTTGAGTACCACTCCTCCGCTGTTCGATCGTGTGTATCGGAGAGCACCGAATTACGTAGGGATCCAAAGGGAACGGTGATGGACCTTAGGTACAGAAGAGATTGGAACAGCACATTACGTCCACATGCTAACACCTTTTTATTGGTCTTTTTCACTGAAGCACATGTCCATTACCATGAGGGGTGACGTACACGTACACACGCGGTTTCCGTTTTCAATTACGGAGTGGAATAGAGTGTGTCCCGACATGTCAGGCCAATAGATGTTCAATGTGGTGGCCTTCATTTGCTGCACACAATTGCAATCTCTGGCGTAATTAATGTCGTACACGCCGCAGTACACCTGGCGTAATGTCGCCGCAGGGTGCCACAATTGTTTCATATCCTCTGGGGTTGTAGGCACATCACGGTAGACATTCTCCTTTAACGTACACCACAGAAAGGAGTCCAGAGGTGTAAGATCAGGAGAACGGGCTGGCCAATTTATGCGTCCTCCGCGTCCTATGAAACGCCCGTCGAACATCCTGTCAAGGGTCAGCCTAGTGTTAATTGCGGAACGTGCAGGTGCACCATCATGCTGATACCACATACGTCGACGCTTTTCCAGTGGGACATGTCCCTGCAGATGCTGCTCGCCGACCGTGGCCCGTGTTTGTTACAACAAGCAACTGAACGTCGGAGGTTTCAAGCGTCAACTTTAGGTTACAATATCTCCGGATGTAATTAACATTTTACAATGCAACAAATGGCACTGATTACGTATTTGTTTATATGTTCAGATGTGCTAACAAAACTAACGTGGTTCCATTTAAAAAAAAACGTAGGTTTGTCTTAAAAAACATACTTCCGTGCATTTTTGTATGGTTTGTATTAAACAATTACACTAGCCCCTCTCCACACATTCGGTCTGTGGAATCGGTTCGTCAGTATTTGATGTGGTTTACGAAAAATATCCAGCGGTAACGTTAGTTGTATCTGTGCTGTGCGCAGCTCATGTTCGTGCTGTCGTTGCTTGTTATCTTGTCTTGGCGGTACCCCCATCTCGTTTCTTATTCGATTTACTGGCGTCACTAAGTTGCTGGCTTGCCTGCCCGTGAGTGGCAGCAGCAGCACGTATCGATAAGAGCACTGTCGTACTATCTTTGGAGCGACCGCCAGTATTTCCAGGTCGTCGAGTGTCGGGAGATCAGTCGGGTGGGAGCTGCAGTTAGGTCCGGTCAGCCATGACTCGCCCGACCATTGCCGACACACATGACGAGTGGCGACGACCTTGGTTGGTCGTTCGGTTGGTAGTCTCATCAGACGACGTGTATTTGGTCGCTGGCCGCTTCTGGGTTCTCTGTGTGTGTCGACTTGCGATTCGTCCTTGTTGTTCCAGAGTCACTGATTTTGGTATTGTTCGAGTTGTCTGTGGAAGTGTTTCGTGGAACCGTGTGTAGCTTGTGTGCTTTTAACTGAGCATCTATTTTAATTCTGTCTGCGTGCTGCATGTAGTCAGTGAGTTGGGACGGAGCAGCGAGGAACTCTCCGCGGAGCAGTGAGAGTGACAAAGTTCGCTGCCCACCGAACGTGGACGCTGCAGTTAACCTGTTATGAAGCTTCAACTTTTGTGACATCTCTTTGTTGCAGGCTGTTGCTCTCTGCGCTGTTCAGGCTAGCAGCAACGTATGATGTATTGGGGTCGGCGAAATCTGGCAGCCGTCTTCCTATACTGTGATTAACTATTAAATTGACTCTTACTTACCAGTGAAGTGCACCAGCGAGTCCGCAGCTCGTGGTCGTGCAGTAGCATTCTCGCTTCCCACGCCCGGGTTCCCGGGTTCAGTTCCCGGCTGGATCAGGGATTTTCTCTGCCTCGTGATGACTGGGTGTTGTGTGCTGTCCTTAGGTTAGTTAGGTTTAAGTAGTTCTAAGTTCTAGAGGACTGATGACCATAGATGTTAAGTCCCATAGTGCTCAGAGCCATTTGAACCATTTTGCACCAGCGATATTTTCTGCCCTGGGGCCGTTAGCACCCCAGTTACCTGCCCTCGTCGTTAGCGCACTTTTCCAGCAGTGTGCCTTTCCTCGTCGTGTTGATGCTGTCCGACATGGCGTGTAGTTTGACAGCCTTTTAAGTTGTTTTGTTATTATTTTCTTAGAGTGGATATTGTTCCCTTGGCTCTTTTTAAACGCCAGTTCCTGAAGATGTAGTGCCGTTCGTATCCTCGTCCTCGGCCGATATTTTCCACCGTTGTGCCGTTGGTCAGACAGAAGGTAATTGGTTAAATCGTTGGTTGGTCTTTGGGCTGTCCCTAGTTTTGGTTGCCATCCGGTTACATAACTTCAACTCTTGGCTGCCTGTCTCACCTTACCTTACGTTTGAGCTACGTTAACAGGCCGACCCTTGGAACCCTTCTGAGCACCACTTGTTCTGTTTGTTTTAGATTGCGATTTTCTTTTAAGTTTGAAGTATTGTGCGAGGCCTTTGGCCGTGCATTGATTCACTTCTTTTTAAAGTTTACATAAAGGCATTCAGCCATGTTAAATTAAAATACTGAATATTCATTTTATTTTAAAAAAGAATATAAATTTTTTGTTGAAGTTGGTTCTATCTGAAATTGTTTGTAATGCCCTATGCCGTTAGTTGTTCAATTTGTTATGTGTGGCCTTCAGCCGAGGACATACGTGAACCGCTTTTAATAAGGCGTTCTGCGATGTGTATTCCTTAAAGGAAGATTTTTCAAAAGGAAGAAGGTGTTTATTTTAAATTGTTTGTCTGACTTGTTGTTCAGGCCTTCAGCTGTTGTTCTGTTGTGAGTTTAAAAAGAAATTTCTTGGTTAGAAAAATTGTTTATTAATGTGTTTTAATTATAGTTGTCCTTCAGACGTGTAGTGTAAGCCGTCAGCCGCTAATTGTTTTCAGTTACAAGTTTCCTTTTCAAAAAAAAATTTTTACCTTCTATTTTTAATTGCTTTTGATTTTTAAGCCAGGCCTTCAGCCATTCTCGTTTTTGGTGTGGTTGTGGGCCTTCAGCCAAGAAAGCATCTCAAGTTTTCTTAAACTATGCCTTCAGCCATGTTGTTTAGTTGTGATCTCTTAAAGCAATGTGCAAATAAGTGGTTATTAGAAAATAAAGTTTGTGTTTGGTTGTGCAATGTTTACAGTCACATCCACAACTCTAACTTTATCCTGTGTGCTCTCTGAGTACGTACCAACCTGGTTTCAGTATCAGCTCCACAGACAAGCTGGCCCAGAACTGCTGTAACAGGTCACTGGCATCCCGGACACCATGGTCCCAACATATTCTAGTGGAGAGAGATATGGGGGACTTCCTAAGCCCTCGAGTACCTCAACATCATGTAGACAATTCATAGAGAGACGTGGCGTTTGTAAGACAGAATTGTCGTGATAAATAAATGGCACCATGATACTGTCGCATGAGATGCAACACGTAAAAACGCAGGACGTCCGTGACGGACCTTTGTGTCGTTATGTTCCACTAATCACTACCAGCCTTGCCCTGACGTCGTACCCGATTGGCTCACCATACCGTGAGTCCAGGACTAATACCGTTGTACCTCTCAGAAACATTGGGAGCGTGGGATCATATTCCCAAGTCGCTGCCATACTCGCCGACAATTGTCATCCGGGGCTGTGCAGAACCATAACCAGCGGAAAACTGCTGCTGTCACAAAAAGGGCGAAATCTTCTTCTTCAAAACATTCTGACAGAAAAGTGGGGAAGCACCTTTTTCATTTTGTTTTCTTCACCAAAAATGTTGGCTTCCGAACGTATTCACTCTCTTTTAACACAGAATATTCTAAATCCTATTGTGCAGTCTGTCTTTGTAGTGGAGCCTTCATACTCAGCATATGCTTCTCACAGTTACTGTGCATATATCTCTCTCCTAGTGACTCCTTTTCTTCTCGCTTTGAATTACATTGAGTCGCAATGCCACTGTCTCCTCTTTAACCTACATTGTTTCCTTTTGCCTTTCTTTCCCACTGTCGCTGTCTTCACCATACCTCATAGCTCACATATTCTGGGAGGTCTAACGTACGTTTTCCCTATACATACGTGTTTAAAATTTCGGTTCATAACGTGCCCTCCCCCTTACACATGCGTGTTAAAATTCGCCGGTGTAGGAGGCTCCAGACCCTTCAAGTCTACGTATATCTCCAATCAACTGTATTTTTCATTTCCACTGCCTCCCCTCTCTTTTTCTCCCACTGGTTCTATCTCCATCCATCTCTATTTCTCTTATTGCCACAGTCTCTCATTATCCACAAATATCTCCTCTTTCTTTGGCTCCCACGAAATATTGTGTCCATCCATCTCCTTTTCTCGTTTACTGGCACATTCTTCTCCCACCGTCACTCTCTCTTTCTCTCTCGCTGGCACTGTATGCTCTCTTTTCCACCGTCATTGTCTCTGTGTTACTTTCTTTCATCACAAAAAAACGGGAATACGTTCGCACGACAAAATTCTCGGCGAGAAAAGCAGAATGATGATTGTGCCAACTGGTTCTCCACATTTCTCTCAGAGACTTTTAAGGAGGAACGTACTCACATTTTTTGCGCCCGGATAAGAACCTACTTCCGCTGGTCCCCTTCTTTACCCTGCCACAGCAGTGTGTGCTGCTTATATAAAACGATTGCTGTAGGCCAGTAAAGTTTTGACTGTTTATTTATATACTTCACACATTTATATGCTTTGAAATATAAAAACGATGAATAGGTACGCATAATGTAAGGTTAACACAAAACTGCTAGCTTCACATTTTTTTGGTTACCTTGCTCAGCGATAGTAGTTTATCGAAAACGCCCGGTTTATGATTTGTATCTTACGAGAGTAAAAATGTTATTGTAAATATTTTATTGTATTTTCAGTCTTTAAAGTTTTACATAATTTTTGCAGTCATTTTGAGTTATTTTCTGCAATGTTAAGACCCTTTTTAGCCCTTTTTATCACTGCAGTACCACTTTAGGCATATGTTTACAGGCGTGAAGTGTTAATTATAGAGAGACAGCGTTTTAAAGAGTTTTATTGATGAAATACTGCTGACCAAAAACATAATAGGTAGCATGAGAACTCTTGTGATGACCGTAGAATCCTTTCCACGTGTTTCCTACGTTAATTAAAACTGCGTGTACGCCTCAGACTGGATATTACGTGCCGAATTCCGGTTAATTTGAACCTTTGGATCTTGGTAATGGGAAATGCTATCGAGAGAAGTGTCAAGATTCCCCGAGAACATACTGTTAAGGACATATGGTAAAAATTTCGACAGCTGGCTTTGAAGAGAAATTATAGAACTGGCCATTCCCACAGTTAGTATTTTTGGCACCCAAATATCGCGATTTTCCGTATTTTCTCAGCAACTGCCTATGAATAACCGGTGCCCTAGGCCACACCTAATTAAAAGGAGCCAATAGATATAGTCAACTGAACTGGGCTTGCAGAAATGCGTAATGTTTAAATTTTGACCCTGAACTGTAGGATAACTGCAGTATGGCCACTCTTCCGATAGGTGTACAAATGGTCATTAGGTCAAGGGTTATCCAAAACACTTGACCCCTTATCTCAGTGCCAGCTGGTGTGACCGTGCGGTTCTAGGCGCTTCAGTCTGGAACCGCGTGACCGCAACGGTCGCAGGTTCGAATCCTGCCTCGGGCTTGGATGTTTGTGATGTCCTTAGGTTAGTTAGGTTTAAGTAGTTCTAAGTTATAGGGGACTGATGACCACAGCAGTTGAGTCCCATAGTGCTCTGAGCCATTTGAACCTTATCTCCGTGATCAATAGAGCTCTAGATATCACACCGTCAAAAATCGCATTTCCGCTCGCGGCTTTTTGGAATACACTCCTGGAAATGGAAAAAAGAACACATTGACACCGGTGTGTCAGACCCACCATACTTGCTCCGGACACTGCGAGAGGGCTGTACAAGCAATTATCACAAGCACGGCACAGCGGACACACCAGGAACCGCGGTGTTGGCCGTCGAATGGCGCTATCTGCGCAGCATTTGTGCACCGCCGCCGTCAGTGTCAGCCTGTTTGCCGTGGCATACGGAGCTCCATCGCAGTCTTTAACACTGGTAGCATGCCGCGACAGCGTGGACGTGAACCGTATGTGCAGTTGACGGACTTTGAGCGAGGGCGTATAGTGGGCATGCGGGAGGCCGGGTGGACGTACCGCCGAATTGCTCAACACGTGGGGCGTGAGGTCTCCACAGTACATCGATGTTGTCGCCAGTGGTCGGCGGAAGGTGCACGTGCCCGTCGACCTGGGACCGGACCGCAGCGACGCACGGATGCACGCCAAGACCGTAGGATCCTACGCAGTGCCGTAGGGGACCGCACCGCCACTTCCCAGCAAATTAGGGACACTGTTGCTCCTGGGGTATCGGCGAGGACCATTCGCAACCGTCTCCATGAAGCTGGGCTACGGTCCCGCACACCGTTAGGCCGTCTTCCGCTCACGCCCCAACATCGTGCAGCCCGCCTCCAGTAGTGTCGCGACAGGCGTGAATGGAGGGACGAATGGAGACGTGTCGTCTTCAGCGATGAGAGTCGCTTCTGCCTTGGTGCCAATGATGGTCGTATGCGTGTTTGGCGCCGTGCAGGTGAGCGCCACAATCAGGACTGCATACGACCGAGGCACACAGGGCCAACACCCGGCATCATGGTGTGGGGAGCGATCTCCTACACTGGCCGTACACCACTGGTGATCGTCGAGGGGACACTGAATAGTGCACGGTACATCCAAACCGTCATCGAACCCATCGTTCTACCATTCCTAGACCGGCAAGGGAACTTGCTGTTCCAACAGGACAATGCACGTCCGCATGTACCCCGTGCCACCCAACGTGCTCTAGAAGGTGTAAGTCAACTACCCTGGCCAGCAAGATCTCCGGATCTGTCCCCCATTGAGCATGTTTGGGACTGGATGAAGCGTCGTCTCACGCGGTCTGCACGTCCAGCACGAACGCTGGTCCAACTGAGGCGCCAGGTGGAAATGGCATGGCAAGCTGTCCCACAGGACTACATCCAGCATCTCTACGATCGTCTCCATGGGAGAATAGCAGCCTGCATTGCTGCGAAAGGTGGATATACACTGTACTAGTGCCGACATTGTGCATGCTCTGTTACCTGTGTCTATGTGCCTGTGGTTCTGTCAGTGTGATCATGTGATGTATCTGGCCCCAGGAATGTGTCAATAAAGTTTCTCCTTCCTGGGACAATGAATTCACGGTGTTCTTATTTCAATTTCCAGGAGTGTATATGGGTACTGTGTAGTGTCGCGCACGGAACGATTCATCGCCGAACTAACATCATTATAGATGAACAACACAAATACACGCTTGTGACGGATCTGCCTGTCATAGAGACTTGCAACTATAATCGTTTACATACTCGCCGATGTTTTATACTGTACGAAGTTGCACTGACATCCGACTACACCTTCTCGGTCCTTTACATTTTTGTTAAGCGGTGTATCATACGAATAAAAGTCTAATTCTGCCGGTATTTCAGTTTGTGATTTCCTATTAGTATTTCGGAGCGAAGACGCCATTTTTAGTGTGGCAAAATAACTGTCGAAAATTTACGACATGGCCTGTTTAAGCGGTCGCACATGACGGACGTAATCTTACCACAGGACTTGTCGTTTGCGTAACGAATATTACAAATTAAAGATTACTTAGACAACTCAGAGTAGCAGATAGTAGTGAAATACGATGACTACAGCATCTCGCCAAATTTCAGTGTATGATTATGGTTTACTGGATTCACAGTGATCATGTGTGAGGACTGTGATGTTACAAAATAGAAGTGATGTTGCTATTCAATGGAAAGTTGGAAATTGAGATTTAACTAACTGTTTTATCAATCACAATTGGCGTAAGAATCATGGATTGACCATTGTCATAAAATATTGCATTATGAGATGTGAATAGTTTTTACTTGCAGTTTCGCGTGGCTTGAGGCAGTCACAACTAGCGTGCTATTGATTAAGAAGTTCCGTTATCGTCTTTCTAATTACTTCATGATCGTAGATACGATCATACCCGGTTGTGAAGTTATTGTTATGACAAAAAAATTTCCTAAGGGACCAGAAAGTTCTTAAGGGCGCAAAAACAACTGTAACATCACACAAAAGAGAAATTCAATATTAAAGCTGATGCAAGAAGACGATAAAACAGTTTTCTTTTTATCAAGGTAACACGCACATTGGACTGCTGATCTTGGAGTCTGTAATATTAGCAAAATGCATAATTAAAATGAAAATAATACTGAGGAGATAATAGAAATGAGCACTGCTAAATGATTCAGTATTCCCAGAACAAATATTTATTATAACTAAAACATATATCGTACCTTAAGCTTAATACTACAATGACGGTAGATTTTTATGTCCATATCATGTCCATTGAGCGCTCTTTTATATAGCCATTGTCCTCTTGAGTCGCTCGTGCTTCGTCACGGTAAGTTACAACAGTTCTTCTTCCTACACTTCACTCAAAACTTAGACGGAACACGTTTTTATTTATTTAGTAAAAATAATTAGATCAGACCGCCACAAATCTGCGTCCGTCTTACTCGAGAAAAACAGTAAAAGTCTTCTTAGCGCTCAAGGCTTCATTTGTTCTCCCTCGAACAAAATAGTGAAGGATCGTATATCTATCCGTATTTTTCTGTTTTTATTGCCGCCCAAAGACGACGAATTACATTATCTAGAAAATTCCACCGTCGCCATGCGACGCCTTATTATACATTAATCATTATTTACAAACAAGTATTTGCCTTCTGGCTGAAAGTATTAACTACTCGTATTTGTTGTTTTAATGAAGTCAAAAATAGCGAATATCTCATTGCCTCCCATGAGGAGAGAGGGAATGCCGAAGGATTACCTCGATCCTCATGTCCTCATGAGATATTCGTGATTTTTTTGTGTGACATTTACATAATGTTACTGGCGTACTATGTACTTAAATTGAAATTACATTTATAAACATATATCAGATATTTATCATTTTTCAAAATAAAGTTTTTCATTCTTTGTTCATCAGTCACTTCATTCCATAATACCAAGACTAACATTTATGTGCATATTTAAGTTTGGTCCATATTTGCTTATAACAATAAGTGAACGTTCATTTCGCACTTCAGGGGATAGAATTCAGGAATTACTTTCTCTTGAGCTTAACAACTAATACATGAGTACAGTGAGTGCTTATTTTCACTAAACTAGAGTGGACAATGTTCGAGCATCTGTTGACTCCTTGTGGTTCAATTACAGTTTAATAACGTAGCACTACACTTCGTGATGCTTTCACTTTCTGTGTTAGCTGTCTACGGCGTTCATCATGCAGTACATCTGTCCTTTCCACTGTGGTGCCAGGAATTCAAGTGGCTTCCCGGGTTTTTATTTACAATATGAAACAGAAGAAGTGGAAAATTATTAGTATGACTTACAAGCTACTGGATACATTTATTAAGGATCGGGACTGGTCTGGAGTTTAGGGTCTTCCTATAGTGCACATTCATTTTCTTTGTCCATCAAGAGACAGGATTATAATTCATTTTAGCAGTGTTCAGGAGTGCCGGTATTAATGGCTTTAAGGTCTGAGTAATCTAACAATCTACTTCTCACTCATCTTAACTTTAACTCAAGAAAATTGCATAATTTACATATGAAAATGTAGTCACACAAGTGTACAAATGTCTTTCCTCCAGTATGTACGATGGAAGTCATGGCGGTTAGCAGTTTAAAGTTTGGATTGTTTCGTCACCCACACGTCAGCCACTCACAGCAGCTGCACAGTGTTGCGTGAGCTCCAACACTCAGTATCCGTTCGCGCTCAGGCTGTAACAGAGCTGGTGGTCGTCGAGTGCTCCTTTTTTTTTGTGAACTTCGTATCACACGAGTGCATCGATACAAACACCTCGCGCGCGTTTTCCATCGGAGGAGCCAGACACTGAAGCTGCCTCCATACTTCTCTGTCAACTGCCTCCCATGAGGCTCACAGGTAAGTGACGACGAATGTTTTAGCTGTCGCTGCACTTAGAACAACACTGAACTTTGCGTTGCACCTGTTGTCGTAGCCTTGACTTCTTTTTTACACTTGCAGTACAACACTACCACTAGTATACAGTGAACAGTTATTTTTATTATACACGTCGCACTTTAGTGTGCATCTTCACACAGCATTCGTGCTTAGTTCCTTCGCCGATGGAGTTCATTTACAAAACAATCAATTTTGCACGTTTCCTCCACTGGTATAGAAAGACTTATATTCTACTATTTACAAAATATCACTTACGAGCTAATATTTACAATTAATGGTCACTCCTTTTGTTAAGTCCAGTGAACAACTGCTTTATGAATGGACTCTTTATATCTCAAGATTTGCTTTCACTAGTGAACCTAAAAATATTCTTTCAAACTTTCTTTTAAGTGCTCATCTCCTCATTATGAAAACTACAGGTTTCGCAACACTCGTTGCATTTATTCTTTAGTGCACCCAAGATCATTTTCTACTGCCACGCAGCATATCTACTACTTAACGAGTATGCATTTAACGCTGAATCTTTTTTTTTTTGCTTGCCAAATTTGTTTTTATATTTGAGGGCAGACTGGATAACAATAGGTCTCCCTTTTTCGATAAAAATATCTTTACCCTTTATCCATTCACTGTAGTGTTCCGACAATGCCTCCGCGTGTGCTTTCACGGTGCTCTTAACCTGTTCTTCAATATTGATTGAGTCTATCTGCCTCGACAGATCCTCCACTACACCTTCAATGTCAGATACTGCATTTCTAACTGAGTTTATTTCTTTGGTAGCTGCCTGAATTTTTGTGTTTAATGTTCCAGATACTTCAGCTATTTCACTTTTCACCTGTTTCTGCATTTTCTGAATTTGATCACTGATCTTAGTTTGCACCTCACCCAAATGGGTATTTAATTCAGCCGTAATTTCTTTATGCAGATCTGTTTTGATTGTGCCTAGCTGTGTTTTTAATGATTCGCTTACAGCATCTAATCGGGCGTTAACAGTCTCATTTTGTGTTTTTATAGTCTCATTTTGTGTTTTTACTGATTCGCTTACAGCATCTAATCGGGCGTTAACAGTCTCATTTTGTGTTTTTACTGATTCGCTTACAGCATCTAATCGGGCGTTAACAGTCTCATTCTGTGTTTTTATAGTCTCATTTACTGCGTCAAACTGTTGTTTCAGCATTTCCATTAACGCACCGAGGTCATTTGTAGCTGCAGCGGGAAGAATTTGGACTTTAGGGTCACTTTCCCCTGTTACAGACATGGTTAGTTCAGTTTCCACACGGGAACCTACCGTTCGCGATCGTAAAGGGTATGGAATACTATTAACGTCTTCACTCCCGTCTCCTGTTGTCACCTGTCTCTGTTTACTATCTGCCATTTTCGTTAGTAAATCACGTGCTACGTAAGGCTTTCGTCGTTTGTCAGTGACGTGGTGAGTCCGCTAAGAGCACCACTCTCGCGTGAGCAACAAATGAAATTCTATCTGGCAAGAAGACAAGATGGAACCTAACCGTTTCAGACAAATGAATGAAGATGCTCTTCACTGCAAATTGCGCACACTATCCACCATGTTGAAAATGCAATGCAGGTATACTAAAAATGGGGAGAAATAATTTCTATTATCAGACTACGAAGAATTTTACTTTGAAAGATAAAATAAAGCAGATTTTCTATAGCGGGAAGGAGATAGAAAGGATGTGGATCGACTTGGAAAAGCAACGTTGCTACTGAAGCACTACACTGCGTATGCAAAATTCTGACTTACTTTTTGATGGCTTGAATACCGCTATGTTGTCTCAGCAAATTCACGTCTCTTTTCTTTTCTTTTCTCTCGGTAATTAAACTGCATTATTGACCGTTATTCTCACAGAGATACGATGTGTACATGAAACGACAGAACATTTATTAACACAAGCACATAGAAAATTTTCCAAGAATTTGAACTAATTTTTGGTCAAGTCCCTGTTCGGGCGCCAAGTGTGATGTTACAAAATAAGAGTGATGTTGCTATTCAATGGAAAGTTGGAAATTGAGATTTAACTAACTGTTTTATCAATCACAATTGGCGTAAGAATCATGGATTGACCATTGTCATAAAATATTGCATTATGAGATGTGAATAGTTTTTACTTGCAGTTTCGCGTGGCTTGAGGCAGTCACAACTAGCGTGCTATTGATTAAGAAGTTCCGTTATCGTCTTTCTAATTACTTCATGATCGTAGATACGATCATACCCGGTTGTGAAGTTATTGTTATGACAAAAAAATTTCCTAAGGGACCAGAAAGTTCTTAAGGGCGCAAAAACAACTGTAACATCACACAAAAGAGAAATTCAATATTAAAGCTGATGCAAGAAGACGATAAAACAGTTTTCTTTTTATCAAGGTAACACGCACATTGGACTGCTGATCTTGGAGTCTGTAATATTAGCAAAATGCATAATTAAAATGAAAATAATACTGAGGAGATAATAGAAATGAGCACTGCTAAATGATTCAGTATTCCCAGAACAAATATTTATTATAACTAAAACATATATCGTACCTTAAGCTTAATACTACAATGACGGTAGATTTTTATGTCCATATCATGTCCATTGAGCGCTCTTTTATATAGCCATTGTCCTCTTGAGTCGCTCGTGCTTCGTCACGGTAAGTTACAACAGTTCTTCTTCCTACACTTCACTCAAAACTTAGACGGAACACGTTTTTATTTATTTAGTAAAAATAATTAGATCAGACCGCCACAAATCTGCGTCCGTCTTACTCGAGAAAAACAGTAAAAGTCTTCTTAGCGCTCAAGGCTTCATTTGTTCTCCCTCGAACAAAATAGTGAAGGATCGTATATCTATCCGTATTTTTCTGTTTTTATTGCCGCCCAAAGACGACGAATTACATTATCTAGAAAATTCCACCGTCGCCATGCGACGCCTTATTATACATTAATCATTATTTACAAACAAGTATTTGCCTTCTGGCTGAAAGTATTAACTACTCGTATTTGTTGTTTTAATGAAGTCAAAAATAGCGAATATCTCATTGCCTCCCATGAGGAGAGAGGGAATGCCGAAGGATTACCTCGATCCTCATGTCCTCATGAGATATTCGTGATTTTTTTGTGTGACATTTACATAATGTTACTGGCGTACTATGTACTTAAATTGAAATTACATTTATAAACATATATCAGATATTTATCATTTTTCAAAATAAAGTTTTTCATTCTTTGTTCATCAGTCACTTCATTCCATAATACCAAGACTAACATTTATGTGCATATTTAAGTTTGGTCCATATTTGCTTATAACAATAAGTGAACGTTCATTTCGCACTTCAGGGGATAGAATTCAGGAATTACTTTCTCTTGAGCTTAACAACTAATACATGAGTACAGTGAGTGCTTATTTTCACTAAACTAGAGTGGACAATGTTCGAGCATCTGTTGACTCCTTGTGGTTCAATTACAGTTTAATAACGTAGCACTACACTTCGTGATGCTTTCACTTTCTGTGTTAGCTGTCTACGGCGTTCATCATGCAGTACATCTGTCCTTTCCACTGTGGTGCCAGGAATTCAAGTGGCTTCCCGGGTTTTTATTTACAATATGAAACAGAAGAAGTGGAAAATTATTAGTATGACTTACAAGCTACTGGATACATTTATTAAGGATCGGGACTGGTCTGGAGTTTAGGGTCTTCCTATAGTGCACATTCATTTTCTTTGTCCATCAAGAGACAGGATTATAATTCATTTTAGCAGTGTTCAGGAGTGCCGGTATTAATGGCTTTAAGGTCTGAGTAATCTAACAATCTACTTCTCACTCATCTTAACTTTAACTCAAGAAAATTGCATAATTTACATATGAAAATGTAGTCACACAAGTGTACAAATGTCTTTCCTCCAGTATGTACGATGGAAGTCATGGCGGTTAGCAGTTTAAAGTTTGGATTGTTTCGTCACCCACACGTCAGCCACTCACAGCAGCTGCACAGTGTTGCGTGAGCTCCAACACTCAGTATCCGTTCGCGCTCAGGCTGTAACAGAGCTGGTGGTCGTCGAGTGCTCCTTTTTTTTTGTGAACTTCGTATCACACGAGTGCATCGATACAAACACCTCGCGCGCGTTTTCCATCGGAGGAGCCAGACACTGAAGCTGCCTCCATACTTCTCTGTCAACTGCCTCCCATGAGGCTCACAGGTAAGTGACGACGAATGTTTTAGCTGTCGCTGCACTTAGAACAACACTGAACTTTGCGTTGCACCTGTTGTCGTAGCCTTGACTTCTTTTTTACACTTGCAGTACAACACTACCACTAGTATACAGTGAACAGTTATTTTTATTATACACGTCGCACTTTAGTGTGCATCTTCACACAGCATTCGTGCTTAGTTCCTTCGCCGATGGAGTTCATTTACAAAACAATCAATTTTGCACGTTTCCTCCACTGGTATAGAAAGACTTATATTCTACTATTTACAAAATATCACTTACGAGCTAATATTTACAATTAATGGTCACTCCTTTTGTTAAGTCCAGTGAACAACTGCTTTATGAATGGACTCTTTATATCTCAAGATTTGCTTTCACTAGTGAACCTAAAAATATTCTTTCAAACTTTCTTTTAAGTGCTCATCTCCTCATTATGAAAACTACAGGTTTCGCAACACTCGTTGCATTTATTCTTTAGTGCACCCAAGATCATTTTCTACTGCCACGCAGCATATCTACTACTTAACGAGTATGCATTTAACGCTGAATCTTTTTTTTTTTGCTTGCCAAATTTGTTTTTATATTTGAGGGCAGACTGGATAACAATAGGTCTCCCTTTTTCGATAAAAATATCTTTACCCTTTATCCATTCACTGTAGTGTTCCGACAATGCCTCCGCGTGTGCTTTCACGGTGCTCTTAACCTGTTCTTCAATATTGATTGAGTCTATCTGCCTCGACAGATCCTCCACTACACCTTCAATGTCAGATACTGCATTTCTAACTGAGTTTATTTCTTTGGTAGCTGCCTGAATTTTTGTGTTTAATGTTCCAGATACTTCAGCTATTTCACTTTTCACCTGTTTCTGCATTTTCTGAATTTGATCACTGATCTTAGTTTGCACCTCACCCAAATGGGTATTTAATTCAGCCGTAATTTCTTTATGCAGATCTGTTTTGATTGTGCCTAGCTGTGTTTTTAATGATTCGCTTACAGCATCTAATCGGGCGTTAACAGTCTCATTTTGTGTTTTTATAGTCTCATTTTGTGTTTTTACTGATTCGCTTACAGCATCTAATCGGGCGTTAACAGTCTCATTTTGTGTTTTTACTGATTCGCTTACAGCATCTAATCGGGCGTTAACAGTCTCATTCTGTGTTTTTATAGTCTCATTTACTGCGTCAAACTGTTGTTTCAGCATTTCCATTAACGCACCGAGGTCATTTGTAGCTGCAGCGGGAAGAATTTGGACTTTAGGGTCACTTTCCCCTGTTACAGACATGGTTAGTTCAGTTTCCACACGGGAACCTACCGTTCGCGATCGTAAAGGGTATGGAATACTATTAACGTCTTCACTCCCGTCTCCTGTTGTCACCTGTCTCTGTTTACTATCTGCCATTTTCGTTAGTAAATCACGTGCTACGTAAGGCTTTCGTCGTTTGTCAGTGACGTGGTGAGTCCGCTAAGAGCACCACTCTCGCGTGAGCAACAAATGAAATTCTATCTGGCAAGAAGACAAGATGGAACCTAACCGTTTCAGACAAATGAATGAAGATGCTCTTCACTGCAAATTGCGCACACTATCCACCATGTTGAAAATGCAATACAGGTATACTAAAAATGGGGAGAAATAATTTCTATTATCAGACTACGAAGAATTTTACTTTGAAAGATAAAATAAAGCAGATTTTCTATAGCGGGAAGGAGATAGAAAGGATGTGGATCGACTTGGAAAAGCAACGTTGCTACTGAAGCACTACACTGCGTATGCAAAATTCTGACTTACTTTTTGATGGCTTGAATACCGCTATGTTGTCTCAGCAAATTCACGTCTCTTTTCTTTTCTTTTCTCTCGGTAATTAAACTGCATTATTGACCGTTATTCTCACAGAGATACGATGTGTACATGAAACGACAGAACATTTATTAACACAAGCACATAGAAAATTTTCCAAGAATTTGAACTAATTTTTGGTCAAGTCCCTGTTCGGGCGCCAAGTGTGATGTTACAAAATAAGAGTGATGTTGCTATTCAATGGAAAGTTGGAAATTGAGATTTAACTAACTGTTTTATCAATCACAATTGGCGTAAGAATCATGGATTGACCATTGTCATAAAATATTGCATTATGAGATGTGAATAGTTTTTACTTGCAGTTTCGCGTGGCTTGAGGCAGTCACAACTAGCGTGCTATTGATTAAGAAGTTCCGTTATCGTCTTTCTAATTACTTCATGATCGTAGATACGATCATACCCGGTTGTGAAGTTATTGTTATGACAAAAAAATTTCCTAAGGGACCAGAAAGTTCTTAAGGGCGCAAAAACAACTGTAACATCACACAAAAGAGAAATTCAATATTAAAGCTGATGCAAGAAGACGATAAAACAGTTTTCTTTTTATCAAGGTAACACGCACATTGGACTGCTGATCTTGGAGTCTGTAATATTAGCAAAATGCATAATTAAAATGAAAATAATACTGAGGAGATAATAGAAATGAGCACTGCTAAATGATTCAGTATTCCCAGAACAAATATTTATTATAACTAAAACATATATCGTACCTTAAGCTTAATACTACAATGACGGTAGATTTTTATGTCCATATCATGTCCATTGAGCGCTCTTTTATATAGCCATTGTCCTCTTGAGTCGCTCGTGCTTCGTCACGGTAAGTTACAACAGTTCTTCTTCCTACACTTCACTCAAAACTTAGACGGAACACGTTTTTATTTATTTAGTAAAAATAATTAGATCAGACCGCCACAAATCTGCGTCCGTCTTACTCGAGAAAAACAGTAAAAGTCTTCTTAGCGCTCAAGGCTTCATTTGTTCTCCCTCGAACAAAATAGTGAAGGATCGTATATCTATCCGTATTTTTCTGTTTTTATTGCCGCCCAAAGACGACGAATTACATTATCTAGAAAATTCCACCGTCGCCATGCGACGCCTTATTATACATTAATCATTATTTACAAACAAGTATTTGCCTTCTGGCTGAAAGTATTAACTACTCGTATTTGTTGTTTTAATGAAGTCAAAAATAGCGAATATCTCAGGACGTATAACGCCCGATAGTAATGTCAGACAACGCCCGATAGTAATGTCAGTTGGCTTAGTTCCTCAGATGGACAGTTCAACATGCAGCCCGGAATGGAGGCGAGGGACCCAGCAGCATCTTACCAGCCGACGAGTCATCTGTAGGTGTCTTGGTGTGAGCGGCAGCGAAGAGTGGAACTAAGTGACCGGAAACAATCCAGGAGTCATCAGCAGGTGTCTTAAGTGTGGGGGCTGTGAAGAAGTATATTGAAACTTGCCTGAACCGAATGTAAATGAAGGAACATTATGCAATTCAGAATTACCGAATGATGTGGTGTGGCCGTTAACACACTGACCTCGTATTCGGGAGTGTTGAGTTGCTACCTCCGGACATCCTGATGTGCGTTATTTGCGGTTTTCCTAGGTCGGTAAGGTACATGGTGGGATGAATCCTTAATCCTCTCTTGTCCTTGCAGGCTACCTGTCCTATCCTCTCAAAGTATGTTATGTATGCTGTGTGTTGTGTTTTTGCCTATTGATAGGCAGTTTATTACCTTGACAAATCCTATATCATTGAGAGATGATCGTTGGATGAATAAAAACAAATAAAAAATAAATAATGAAATGTGGACTTAATCAAGATTACATTTGAAGCATATATTGTCTTTTCCATAGGGAAGGAACACACTGGCAGCTTAATTTTCTGTTTACACCGAGTATCCGACTAGAACCCTCCCTCTCACACCATAGCGCAACACTGCACAATCCCTCCCACATCTCGAGGCGTTATACGCTTTGGTTCCCAGAATGAAGTGGTGGTATGTAAGCAGCTTAATGACTGCTGTCATTGTTATGGGATGATTATATATAGTGCGTTGGAAACATTTTTCAGTGCCCAAGACAACAACAATTGGTCACGTATTACTCATAATCAATTACATTCCTACCACCACAGTTGTTTGCAGAAGCACCGCATAGTGCACCAGCGTGGGGAATATGTTGGTGAATTCGATTCGCTTCGGCTCCAAAGTCACTCGATATCATAATTATAGGCTAGGTCTTGGGTAATCTCCAGCCCTAGCTACGATTCTCACAGCGAAATCCAATTGTACATCATGTATAGATCAATTTATGTGCCATCTACCTTATGACGATAAAAGCATTCAGTACGTATTTCATGCTCCCCGAAGGTATTGGGTCATAATATTGTGGATGAGTGTTGTGTAATTTATTCGAATCTTCTGGGTATGCATTACGCAAACTCTCGGGTCCGCATTTCTATTTCGGTTGTGGGTAGTGCGAAAGATAGTATCAAGGTAGGGAGAAACTCCAACATAAATTTTTCGACGCCATTGAATGCAATAGGCGCACCTCATTAATATGTACGATGGTAGTATGTCCAGAAAGCGCTTCGTCGAGGAGGGTTTTAGTGCTGAATATCTGCCCCTCATTTAGAGGGGTTTACATTTTTCCGACGTGGCACATCCGTTAAGACAGAAATTTGAGTGAATTCTGACTTACGCATGGAAAAAAAAGAAAGTTTCCTAATTTTCTATATCAAAAGACAGTCACAGACAAACGTATATTAAACTGTAAGTAGGCTGTTTAGGTTTTTATGTTGGTAACGCCACGTAGCACTCTGTATGAAAATCACTGACTGTGCTGTGTGCAGTCTGTGGCTGGTTGGCGTTGTTGGAATTTTCGCTATTGTAGTGTTGGTTAGTTGGATGAGAACAGCGTGTAGCGTTGCGCAGTTGGAGGTGAGCCGCCAGCAGTGGTGGATCTGCGAAGAGAGATGACAGAGTTTTGAGAGCGGACGATCTGGACGTGTGTCCGTCAGAAAAACAAAATTTGTAGTACTGGATGTCATGAACTGATATATATATATATATAATGACTTTTGAACACTATTAAGGTAAATACATTGCTTGTTCTCTGTCAGAAGCTTTCACTTGCTAACTATATGCCTATCAGTAGTTAGTGCCTTCAGTAGTTTGAATCTTTTATTTAGTTGGCAGTATTGGCGCTCGCTGTATTTCAGTAGTTCGAGTAACGAAGATTTTTGCGAGGTAAGTGATTCATGAAAGGTATAGGTTATTGTTAGTCAGGGCCATTCTTTTGTAGGGGTTTTTGAAAGTCAGATTGCGTTGCGCTAAAAATATTGTGTGTCAGTTAAGTGTTGATCAGAATAAGTAAAGAGAGAAATGTCTGAGTACGTTCAGTTTTGCTCAGCTCTTTGAAAATAAATTAACTTAAGAGGTTTTTCAGCACTTTTATTCTTAATTTTTCTAAGGGGATGTTTCACATTCACATGCGTCAACGCACGAGAAAGCCTCCTTCGAAGAACACACAGTAACACAGAATTGGTGAAATGCAAGTTAAGATAGATCTGTCAGGTGCCTCCCGTACCGTTCAGATGTTTTAAACTGTTCCTTGGCTTTTGACCCTTATTAAATGTTTGGGAATATAACAAACCTCTTGGAAAGAAGTTTGCCGTTGTATTCTTCAGGTCCGCAAGTCTGATAAATGATTATCTGGGTCCTTACTCTTAACTCCTATCCTATTTCATATAATATGAAAGATAAATTTGACAACGGATCGCCGGCCGCTATGGCCGAGCGGTTCTAGGCGCTTCAGCCCGGAACCGCCCTGCTGCTACGGTCACAGGTTCGAATCTTGCCTCGGGCATGGATGTGTGTGATGTCTTAGGTTAGTTAGGTTTAAGTAGTTCTAAGTCTAGGGGACTGATGACCTCAGATGTTAACTCCCATAGTGCTTGAGCCATTTGAACCATTTTTTTGACAATGGATGGCAAACAAATTAATAAAAGGAATGCAGGAAGTTCCTGGCTACCTACAATTTGGGCGAGACGCCCGCCTGCCGTGATTAAAAGCCGGCTGAGGATTGGCTTGGTTCAAATGGCTCTGAGCACTATGGGACTTAACTTCTAAGGTCATCAGTCCCATAGACCTTAGAACTACTTAAACCTAACTAAGGACATCACACACATCCATGATCGAGGCAGGATTCGAACCTGCGACCGTAGCGGTCGCGCGGTTCCAGACAGTAACGCCTAGAACCGGTCGGCCACCCCGGCCGGCGGTTGAGGTTTATTTCCCACAGTAATTTCAGTGTCAGCATAAGCACAGTAGAAGGAATTGCGGTCGCCCTAGTAATTAGCTCTTTTTAATAGAAGCTATAGAGATAATACGATACTCCTCTTAACAATGTAGGAAATAAGCAACTCAGTTTTGTCGAAATAACATTTGTTTTCATCTGATGTAACTGTTTTACCACACGGAATTCGTAATACAGTCACGTACCTCTAAAGGTAGAGCAGCTTTTTTGTGACCTTCAGACGATGGAGAACCTCTCATATTGAATACAGAACACTCTGCCTTGGGCAGTCGCTTGCGAGTCCTTTTCAGACTCGCCAGGGGTCCGTCACATCAGAATTTTGGTGGAACGTGCTGTTGTGGACAGCATTCTGATTAACGGTGGAGTTGCGCCTCCTGCAGATACGATGGCACCAGCAACGAGGTTGATGATGTTTTACACTCACTATCGACTTCACGGGACCAGTCAAAAGTTGACAGCCTGTTGAGAGAGTAGGAAGTTACACCCTCACCCGACTTGGTGCTAGCAAGAACCGTGAGGATTGGTTAAGATGGTCTCGAAAATAGTACGAAGGGTAGTGGAAGATGCAAGCATTTGTTCATTGCTCATAGGTTGCCACCGAGACAAGATCTCTCATTTGTCGCTATTATGTGGCGTGTGTCTTTCTGAGGCTCATAAGACATGAGGAGGCGAGTCAAATTTTCTCTTCCGATAGGTCAACAAATAACCATTAGTCCTGGCTGTCTGACACGAATTTTTGGTGGAATTATTGTTGGTGAGTTGCCAGAGATAGAGGAAGGAAAAGTATGGAGGCATTCGGCGTCGCAGCTCGGTTGGGAGACATTCTGCCCTGGGCTTGGCGGAGAGGGCATTTTGCTTACGAGAACGGTGGAGAACAATGGCTTTCTGGTTCTGAGATCGATGGAGAGCAGTTGCTGTTTGTTCGAGGTCCGAGATGGCAGCAGGAATGGTAAGTGTTCTCGCTGCAGTGTTAGGATTTAATTATAATCAGCGTCGTATGAAGTTTATGAACCTTGTGATCAAGTTAGAGTCGTTTTACAACTGTCACCATGATGCTTAATTTTATTATTTCAATTGTTTTGCGATTCGGGACTCAACGTATATCACAGTGAAACTTAAGTTACCATCACTTGCTCGTTAACTTGCCCAGTGCACATATTAATACAAATGCATGCCTGTATTTCCTTAGTATCATGGGTGAAACAGTTAATTCAGCCGTATCATTTAAATTCGATTCAGCAACAAGAAGTTTTATATTTCGTTTCCTAGTACTCTGCGGACCCGCCATAGGTGAACTCCTTGTAAGTGAGACAGTTCAATACCTCAAGCGTTCCGTTTTATTTCAGATTCCTGTTGCTACCTTGTAGGTAGTTACTTATGATATAACTAGAATATAGATCACGCAAGCGCATCAGCTACTCTCAGATGTGGGGGACATTGTTTATTACGACTCGCCCGTAGTGTAAATATTTTAAATAACAGATTGCTTCCGGTCAGCCTACAGACCATGGGATATATTCCTTTATTTTTGTATTAAAAATTTCATCGCTGTCTGTCGAGCACTGTAGGCAAGCGGGGTGCACTCAGCCATTGTGAGGCCAATTGAAAAGCTACTTGATTGAGAAGTAGCGTCTACGGTGACGGAACCTAACGACTGCCGGGACAGTGGTGTGATGACCACATGCCTCTCCATATCCGCATATAGTTATGCTTATCGTCTGAGGATGAGACGACGGTCGGTCGATACCTTTGGGCCCTTGGAGGCCTGTTCGGACAAAGTTTAGTTTTTGTGTTAGTAATTGATGCTCAAGCAACTGGCGACCCTTGTACTGAATCAGTAGTAGGCTCAAGCAACCGCTATCATTGTCGCCTCTAGTAACAGACCACTTTCAACGTCACGCACCAAATGCGTCTGGGCTGTGATTCGTGGGCAGCTAGATCATCATGGTCTTCCAGCAACCATTTTTTCTTGTACTTATCAACATATTTATTATGAACTGATATTAAGACCTACCTTGTATTTGAACCTGTAATATCTTTTGAATATCAATCTTTTTACATATATTTTAACTTTGGCTTTACAATTTTTCTGTTTACTGTTCTTGTCTCGCTATCACTTCGTTTAGCTTCCTGACGGAACCTCGTCCTTCTCAATGATGATAAGACTTCTGCAGGAATACCTAAACATACTCACACTCATACTAGATACACACAGTTGTCTAACAGATGCCTGTTTCGCTAAGTGAAAACACGACTCGTAATGGACACCTTGCAGCCTGATCGTACCGCTACACTCCTGAAAATTGAAATAAGAACACCGTGAATTCATTGTCCCAGGAAGGGGAAACTTTATTGACACATTCCTGGGGTCAGATACATCACATGATCACACTGACAGAACCACAGGCACATAGACACAGGCAACAGAGCATGCACAATGTCGGCACTAGTACAGTGTATATCCACCTTTCGCAGCAATGCAGGCTGCTATTCTCCCATGGAGACGATCGTAGAGATGCTGGATGTAGTCCTGTGGAACGGCTTGCCATGCCATTTCCACCTGGCGCCTCAGTTGGACCAGCGTTCGTGCTGGACGTGCAGACCGCGTGAGACGACGCTTCATCCAGTCCCAAACATGCTCAATGGGGGACAGATCCGGAGATCTTGCTGGCCAGGTTAGTTGACTTACACCTTCTAGAGCACGTTGGGTGGCACGGAATACATGCGGACGTGCTTGTCCTGTTGGAACAGCAAGTTCCCTTGCCGGTCTAGGAATGGTAGAACGATGGGTTCGATGACGGTTTGGATGTACCGTGCACTATTCAGTGTCCCCTCGACGATCACCAGTGGTGTACGGCCAGTGTAGGAGATCGCTCCCCACACCATGATGCCGAGTGTTGGCCCTGAGTGCCTCGGTCGTATGCAGTCCTGATTGTGGCGCTCACCTGCACGGCGCCAAACACGCATACGACCATCATTGGCACCAAGGCAGAAGCGACTCTCATCGCTGAAGACGACACGTCTCCATTCGTCCCTCCATTCACGCCTGTCGCGACACTACTGGAGGCGGGCTGCACGATGTTGGGGCGTGAGCGGAAGACGGCCTAACGGTGTGCGGGACCGTAGCCCAGCTTCATGGAGACGGTTGCGAATGGTCCTCGCCGATACCCCAGGAGCAACAGTGTCCCTAATTTGCTGGGAAGTGGCGGTGCGGTCCCCTACGGCACTGCGTAGGATCCTACGGTCTTGGCGTGCATCCGTGCGTCGCTGCGGTCCGGTCCCAGGTCGACGGGCACGTGCACCTTCCGCCGACCACTGGCGACAACATCGGTGTACTGTGGAGACCTCACGCCCTCGTGTTGAGCAATTCGGCGGTACGTCCACCCGGCCTCCCGCATGCCCACTATACGCCCTCGCTCTAAGTCCGTCAACTGCACATACGGTTCACGTCCACGCTGTCGCGGCATGCTACCAGTGTTAAAGACTGCGATGGAGCTCCGTATGCCACGGCAAACTGGCTGACACTGACGGCGGCGGTGCACAAATGCTGCGCAGCTAGCGCCATTCGACGGCCAACACCGCGGTTCCTGGTGTGTCCGCTGTGCCGTGCGTGTGGTCATTGCTTGTACAGCCCTCTCGCAGTGTCCGGAGCAAGTATGGTGGGTCTGACACACCGGTGTCAATGTGTTCTTTTTTCCATTTCCAGGAGTGTATTTTCAACGTTACATTCTCTCCTGTTACAGTCTGTGAAAGTCACTAATTGTGATAAATTTCATATGGTACTCAGTAATCGACAGCAGAATTGTTCATTGAATTTGAAATTTCATCTCGTTTCGAGCCGTTCATAAATGCTCCGCTTTGTTGTATGTAGTGCAAAAGACAGAATAATCTCGTCAAAATTTGCTAAATTTCATCATCCATTACATCCGAAGGCCCGAGATTTCACAGCAATTCGACAGTTTGTAATCTCCCCACGGAAAATTGCCCTCTACCACGCAATAATTAATAATGGTCAACCAAATCATCCACATGTATTTACGTTTGAAAAGTATCTGATCAGATTTTCTAGTAATATATGCGCCGACAGCTCGTCGACGCCAAGGTATTTTTCTAGTACGTTTATTCTTTGGAACAACAGAGGTACAGAAATGTATGCTCCATGGTTATTATAGAGAGAGAGGGAGGAACAGCTTCGGGAGTATCGGTTGGAAGATTGTCGGATTGCTAAAGGAGATTTATTTACTCTTCTTCGCGCTAAAGCGAGCTAGGAAAGTTAGTGCCGCTAGCGTGATAGATAAACAGAAAACGAAACATGTACGGAAATGGATTCAATATACAATTTTCCTCAGAAATAACGTTTGTGAACATTTTTTTCTAGAGTGAATGATGAATGAGTTCTCTGTCTGAATCACTGATGATTGTCTGGGCCCTGTAATTAATTGGGAAGTTTCAGCTGTGACGAAGAGAGCCTGCAATCTCTGAGTTTTTATAAATCGTCCAAAAAGGCTTCGTCAGCATCTGAAATTTTAGATCTGTCGTAAACTGAACGAATTGTTCAAACGATCGATTTTCCCAACTGTAACAAACGTAAAGATCTTTTCCAGCAAGCCAGCCGCTGAACATTAAGACGAAGGGCTCCACCAGAGATTCTAGTAGGCTGATTTCACGTAAATAATATAGTTAAACTGTACATAGATAAAGGACAGAGAGAGAGAGAGAGAGAGAGAGAGAGAGAGAGAGAGAGAGAGAGAGCGAATGAAATTCGAGAAATTACTCAGAATCCTCCATTAGCATAATTGTTTCTCTGTCTTTTCACGGATCAGCCTAATAAGAAAACACGAGGCCCTGACTTTATTGTACCGATTTATGTGTGAGGGTGAAATAGCGATAAAGGCGACAGATACACTTCTGCACAGACAAAACATTACACCAAGTTAGCGGCAAGCTGAATTCACATAGATTTTCATCATTTACAGAGTAGGATTCATTATAAGTTGAATCACAAACTTTGAAGTGTTATCATAAGACATAAGGAAGTGAGATTCTGTAGAAATCTCTCATGATCTTCCGCGCGAAATAAAATGGAAGGAAGTAGGCTAAATATACTGCAGCATCCCAGAGAAAATTAAAGGAACAACGATTTGGGTAACTAATAGCTATTATTGAGGCAGTCAGAAGTATTAAGTGCAGAAATGTGAATAAATTAGTACGGCATAGAAATCAATGGACGGCTGTGTAGAAATCAATGGTAGAGATCGAAGAAAATTAGTTCATATGAACGTAAACTAATATTTATGATTTTAGTTTTCAGTGTGCGAAAGCTAAGCTGTATGGGGATATCATCTGGTTATAGCAAAATATTCTAGTAGTTGTCTAATTTCCAAGAACAAAATAAATGAACTAAAAACCATACACAGTGTAAAAAACGGAACATTCTCTCCTGTTACAGGCTAGCTCGGAGTTCGCCGTCGTTTATTATTATGAAGTATGTGTATTGTGTAACCTTTGCTTAAAATTGCTCTTCGCTCCGTTAGAGGATTTTCGCCGTCTGATATAGCTGCGACCGGACGACAAGAATAAACGCGTAGTTTAGAATGAAGATAAATTAGAGACGACATATAGATTTGGAAAACGAATGTAGGAAAAGCTAACGATTATAGATGATTCACGGCGCCCTTCATGTAACTGCTTGTTGGAATATAATTCTCGTCTTCCCCATTTAGCAAAAGCATACTTCCCAACCAAACAAACAGAAGAAGAAAACGATACATAACACGGCTTAGTTTTTGATGGTATACGAAATTTAGGAGATTCCGGTTCAGTCCGGGAGCAAGACGTACGTTTGGCGTCCACTGGAAACAAGTCGATTCCTTCTGAGCCAGGTTAGGCCGGATTCTCCCTTCGCAGCACTCAAGCAAAACAACAGTCCCAGAGTTGCTCCGGTAGACTTTTGTCCGGTTTCCTGAGACTGGTTTCGAGCCTGTCCCCGTAATACTGACCGATTTTAAATGTTACTACCGTAAGGCGGACGCCCTTCAAAGCTTGTGGACTTACCCTCTGACAGACGCAAAGATCAGTCATGTCACGGTGTGACTGCACGACATTTCTGAAACAGTTTTGCAGTGTTACTTTTCTTTTATTATGTGCATTGGAATCCCATCTTGATGAACATCAATTTCTTTCGGTATAACACGTATAGCGGATGGTCAGAAACAGTGTGAAAAGCTTGTAAAATGTTTCATGGTAGGGTATGGTGAGAAATAATTCTTTTAAAAAAATCGGTAAGTTGCGCCGTTTTCGACTTAAGTAGCACTGAAGTTAGCCTTTCAGGTCGTCTTGCGCGCAACTTCAAGAGGTCCACCAGATACGGTTACAATAAGTTGTTCTCATAGTGTAGATGATGGCGCAGCTGACTGCTCAGCCTTTGGGTCGGGTTCTTTCCCTGCTACCGCCCGCCCCACGTCCAGTTTTTGTGTCGGTCTCTTGTTCGGTGTTAGGAAAACAACTAAGTACGACCAACACCCATACAAGCTTTTCAGATTGTTTGTGACCCAACTGTATAGGCACATGAACTGAGGGGAGATTCTGGAAATACACTATTACCCGCTACGAATCACTCCTGTAGGAAGGAAAGTGACTACAGTGCGCTCAGAAGCGTGTAAGTAATCATTCTTCCAATACTCCATACCGGCGGAGGTTCGAGTCCTCCCACAGGCATGGTTGTGTGTGTTTGTCCTTAGGATAATTTAGGTTAACTAGTAAGTAAGCTTAGGGACTGATGACTTTAGCAGTTAAGTCCCATAAGATTTCACACACATTTGAACATTTGAATACTCCAAAAGTCAATGGAACGGAAAGGAACCTAATACGAGGTACAGTATGAAGTATTCTATACTACGCACTTCACAATCGCTTGCAGAATATAGATGTAGAGGCGATGATTCTAGTTGTTGTTATGAAACTGCTGATCTTGACGAGCAAAACCCATTTATTTTATTATAAAATTTTGTCTTTCTGTTGATCAGTGGCCACCAGGGCTGGGCGTGTTATTGAATAACGATTTTATTTTACTTTTTTCATATTTAAACTGTACAAATACAGCGTATTACTGAACAAATAAAGTGGTAGGATACCCATTAAATCGAAAGCAGCCATCGGTTACGAAGAGAATATAAAGCATAATGCGATTGAGGAAGTATGCAATAAATTGTTATTCGCATAAATTTCGCCTGCATCTCAGGCGCATAAAAGAGAGGATAATAATCTGTAGTCACATGTATACGGAGACGGAGACTAATACCTAGAAATTATTTTAACAAAAAAGATGAGCTAATCAATTAAGTGTTTTACACATACCAACTGCGAAAGGTTATCAGTATGACTGCTATACTCGTATGTAAAATTAATATTTCAAATACCTCACGAACAGCTCGAATGTATTTTTAACAAGTGAGTGGTCAACAAAAATTATCTAAAGGGTGATAATATGCCTCACTGTCCCTCAAAAAGCATCTGAAATTAGTCTTCAAACTGAACACACAGTAGTTCAGTTCTCTATGTGAACATTGGCTGTGTGTCAGTTGTCATCACTGTCTTTTGCCCCGTTGGCTAATGGTGGACTGAGTGATGGGCCAGTGGGGCCCAGTGACAGACTGGTAGTTGAGAAGAGACTTAATTGCCCTTGATTACTACATTTCCGTTTTGTCAATGAGAGACGGACACGCCTCACTCCACTGCGTCAGGCCAGTGATGGTCAGCGGGTGGTTGGTCACTGCTCCAGATGGACGGTACTTGTGTCGGCGCGCAGCGATGCTGATTTTGGATCTGGGAAGCCAGCCAGAGGTCGTCAACAGGTCAAGGCTCCGACGACAGCGGCGTTCTCCTTCTCCTCCTCACTTCGTCAGCTCTCTGATGTCAAACCCCTATGCCAAGGCAACTCAGGCATAGCTCGTGTATTCTGCGGTGACGTGGGATGAATGCCGTGCACGTGCCACGACTCTATGCTTTCTGACATGAGTCAGGTGGCAACTGGCGTAGATAGCAAGTCCGTTGGCCTGTGGCACCAGATTCCCGAGGGTCTGGCTGTTACCCCATCCCAGCCCTGAACCAGTGACTGCAGCTGACAATGACCAGTCGTCCCGTCATCCAGCGTAGCTGTAGCGCAATGCTAGTAATCCTACCACCGTTACATGGTGGAGCTTTCACAGAGCACGGCTAACCTGTCTAGAAACTCATTTTGCAAACATGTTGCCGTAATGTACGCGTCATCACATAGGCTTTACGGGACGGCGGCAGCTAACGCAGTGCTCAAAGGCAGCTTCTTAAAAATTTCACCTAAGTGGCAACACACCACTCCCTCAAAAGGAAAGACTAACACCCCCCCCCCCCCCCCGAATCTTACCACCCTGAACTATTACTACCGTCAAACTACAGAGCAAATGACACCTTCCCAAGATTATACTAGGCGATCAATTTTAAATACTACACATTTCTTATCATACATTAGATTTTATGTCTGCTTCCTTGCAACTCCTTCAGCACTCCATTATTTTCTGTACCTGTGCCCGCCGGCCGAAGTGGCCGTGCGGTTAAAGGCGCTGCAGTCTGGAACCGCAAGACCGCTACGGTCGCAGGTTTGAATCCTGCCTCGGGCATGGATGTTTGTGATGTCCTTAGGTTAGTTAGGTTTAACTAGTTCTAAGTTCTAGGGGACTAATGACCTCAGCAGTTGAGTCCCATAGTGCTCAGAGCCATTTGAACCATTTTTTTGTACCTGTGCCCACTGCACATCTTTGCTCATTACATGCCTTCCTCCATAAGTCCAATCTCCCTAAAGTCCAACATCTTCATCTTTTAGAAAATACTCTCCATCTCACATTTTGTGGGGGGGGGGGGGGGGGGCGGCAGTCCCCTGGGACCTGGAAGACCCTATGTTTCAGACTACTTAACAGCTCTCTGTCACATGCAAAATATTTTTCTTTTGTGTCATCAGTCATCTGACTGCTTTGATGCGGCCCACCACCAAGTCCTCCTATGACAATCTCTTTAGCACTTGCAACCTACGTCCTCAATTACTTGCTGAATTTATTCAAATATCTGCCTTCCTTTAAGGCTTTTACCCTCTACAGCTGCCTCTTGTGCCATGGAAGATATTCCCTGATGTCTTAACAGATGACCTACCATTCTGCCCATTCTTGTCATTGTTTTTCATAGATTCCTTTCCTCGCCAATTCTGTAGAGAACATCCTCATTCATAACCTTATCAGGCCACCTAATTTTCAACATTCTCTTGTAGCACTACATCTCAGGTGGTTAGATTCTCTTCTGTTCAGGTTTTCCCACAGTCCGTATTTCGCTACCATAGAATACTGTGCTCCAGACGTACATTCTCAGTAATTTCGCCGCGCAGGGTAGCCGTGCGGTCTGATGGGCCTTGTCACGGTTCACGCGACTGCCCCCGTCGGAGGTTCGAATCCTCCATCGGGCATGGATGTGTGTGTTGTCTTTAGTGTAAGTTAGTTTAAGTTAGATTAAGTAGTGCGTAAGTCTAGGGACCGGTGATCTCAACAGTTTGGTCCCATAGTCCTTACCACAAATTTCCAATTTAAGTAATTTCTTCCTCCCATTAAGGCCTATGTTTAATATTAGAAGAGTTCTCTTGGCCAGGAATGCCCTTTTTGCCAGTGCTAGTCTACTTTTTATGTCCTCATCGTTCCGGCCGTCACGGATTAATTAGTATCTTACATCCTTAACTTCATCTGATTCGTGATCATCAGTTGTAATGCTAAGTTTCTTGCTGTTTTCATTTCTGCTAGTTCTCATTACTTTCGTCTTTCTTCGATTTACTCTCACTCCTTATTATATACTCATTAGACTGTTCATTCCATTCAGAAGATTTTTTAATCTTTTACTTTCATTCAGGACAGCAATGTCATCAGCGAATCTTATCACTGATATCCTTTACACATTGAATTTTAATTCCACTCTTGAATCTTTATTTTATTTCCGTCAATGCTTCTTCGATGTATAGATTGAAAAGTAGGGATGAAAGACTACATCCCTGTCTTACACTCTACTTAATCCGAGCACTTCGTTCTTGGTCTTTCACTCTTATTGTTCCCTCTTGGCTCTTGGACATATTGTATATTACACGTCTTTCTCCATAGCTTACTCTAGTTTTACTCAAACGTCTTACTCCGTTTGATACTGTCGAACGTAACACATCCTCGGTTTTCTTTTCCATTCTTCTGTGTATTATTCTAATTATCATTTTGGATGAGTGTTCTATTGAGCTGACGGTGTGATAATTGTCGTATTTGTCAGCTCTTGCAGTTTTCAGAAATGTGTCGACGATGTTTCTCCGACAGTCTTATGGTATATTGGCAGTCTCATACATTTTGCATAACAACTTCAATAGATGTTTTGTTGCCACCTCCTCCCCCCCCCCCCCCTCGCAAGGTATTTTATCTATTCCTTCTGCCTGATTTTATCTCAAATCTCCCAAAGCTGTTTTAAATCTGCTAGTAGTACTGGATGCCGTATCTCTTGTATATTGACTCCTGTTCCATCGCGTTATCAGACAAGTCTTCCCCCTCTTAGACGCCTTCACTGTCCTCTTTTCACCTATTCGCTCTCTCAGCTGCATGTAACAATGAAATATCTATTGCACCGTTATGTGGGCACCCTTGACTTTTCTGTATGACTTTGACTTTTCTATATGCTGATTCATTCTTTCCAACAACAGTTTCTTTCTCGATTTCTTCACATTTTTCATGCAGCCATTTCGCCTTAGTTTTCCTGGACTTCCAATTTATTTCATACCTAAGTGACTAGTATTTCTGCATTCCTGAATTTCTGGAATATTTTTTTACTTCCTTCTTTCATCTATCAACTGAAGTATTTCCTCTGTTATTCATGGTATCTTTGCAGCTGCCTTTCTTGTACCTACTATTTCCTTTCCAACTTCTGCGATTGCGCTTTTTAGGGATATTCATCCCTCTTCAGTTGCACTGCCTACTGAGCTGTTCATTGTCACTGTATTTAGAGCCTCAGAGAATTTCAAGCGTATCTCTTCGTTCCTTATTACTTCCGCATCCCACTCCTTTGGGCACTGATTCTCGCTGACTACTGTCTTAAACTTCAGTCTGCTCTTCATAAAAGCCATGCAAAACAAAATGAGTCACTATGGCCCCAGAAATTTTGACACTCGAAGTCAGTTATCTGTCGTGTACCGTTTACATATTGTTCAAAGTGCTGCATTAGTTGCTCTGCAGTGATCCGCCGTTCCTGTGCGGTTGTCATCTAATTCCTATTGAGAGGTAGGTTTTGTGTGGGAAACATCGCGTAGAGTTCATCCAGACAATTCAGTGGTGATTGTGTTACGTTCAAGTGAGTAATTCCTGTCATTGGTTCAGTTAACTAAGAACACGGTGCATCGTAGCTCAATGTGTCTCACTCCCATCAGCTTCCGCGGTTCATAAGAACTCGCCACTGCATGTTACATCATTGTACACTGAGATACCCAAAGGAGACCCGCTCTACATCATCGTACACTGAGATACCCAAAGGAGACCCGCTCGCTGGAAATATTTCTTCGATTCCATCACCCCTTTCGATTCGTCTTCTGCTGTTAGTAACACACCATTCTCTCATCTCTACAGCCTTCCGCAATTCTTTCGGAATTTTGTGACTCTAAACGAACTAAACTACCCAACTCCTCTTACACTCGCTGTAACAGTGTCACCCTCTTCCTTCTCATTCCCCATCGCTCCAAACCTCTTACCACGCCCTCATAAATGCCCACATGACTTATTAATTTTAAATTAACTACTAATCTGCTAGTCTCAAATGCCGTATGCCTGGTTCAGCCACTATATCAAGCAAGACAACAGCTGTTAAAAATAATCCCAACACCAGTACTCTGAACTGTAATAGAAATAACATCCAAAATCTAGTTCCATAAACCTTGTAAATTACACATTAATTTGAAGCTCACTTTTTAAGACTAAGTTAATTTCGCGTTTATATTTCCTGTATGAAAGATAGAATCTTCCTCAACTCGGGGCAAAAAGATCCTTAAGCCTGTACCTTAATCACACACTTTAGTTTGCTTACAATTTATAAAACATGAAAATTGGTGTCTGTGGCAAAGTCTGTTAACTGTAGTGTGAGAAAGCCATGAGAAAACGTGAATAATGTGTCCCAAAGTGCTACGCAAAAAAATATGTATCTGCATAATCTATTACCTGTAACACCTTTAAGTAGCTCTTACATAGTAAATATTTCGTGAAACTGTACCACATGTAGTGCTTATTTTCTGTCGTTTCCTATCTTGGCACGGATATACAACAAGCCTCTCAAAGCTGCATCAAAAATTCACTGAAAGTATAAATGTACTATCTGATGATCAGGTGCTAGGCAGCTCGAAACCTGCCATGGTTTACTGAAATACATATGGTTTGATGCATCTCGTGATAGTACAAATTCATTCTAAAAATGCGGAACACCAACGCAGCACTATACGTCGTATTTCCTTCACCTGATTACATGCTACCTGACTCAAACCAAAAAAATTCGAATTTCTCAGAAACTTTGTAACACGCTCCTTCTCCTGATGTTGAATACTCGTGCCCAGGCAACCCCGGCATGATGACATCATCTGCAGCGAAGAGGGATGACTGCAACTGCCGTGCATGGCGCCTGGCAGGTTTCTAGCGGCAGCGGGCGTAGACGGCAAGCCCGCTGTGCTGCAGAGCGCGTACCTGAAGTGGACTTAGTGCAACAGGCTGCTGCCTCATCCCGGGTCTGGAACCCACGTATGCAGCTGGCGGCGCCCTGTCGTCTCGTCGTCTAGGGTAGTCCTGGCATGGTGGTAGCACTGCTGGACTCCGAATGCGTCTGTCCCAAAATTTACGGTTATTTGTAAAGTCCCATGACACGTTTGTTGCACTGTTGCCTGGCTCCCGCGGACACATAGCTCACAACATAGCTATAGCGCTAGTGGCAGCATGCTGCTCACTCTATTACTATTGTGCGGTGCCAGTTTCACAGAGCACAGCTTGCCTGTCTCAGAATCCTTTCACGTACATTTTGCCATAATCTACATGTCGCCACACTGCAGTTACCTGTCAGTGGAAACTAATGCAACGCTCCAAGGGGACTTTGCTACGGTCGCAGGTTCGAATCCTGCCTCGGGCATGGATGTGTGTGATGTCCTTAGGTTAGTTAGGTTTAAGTAGTTGTAGGTTCTAGGGGACTGTTGACCTCAGATGTTAAGTCCCATAGTGCTTGGAGTCATTTGAACCAAGGGGGCTTCTTACTAATTTCACCTAAGACTTGGTAGGGTCTCTACATCTGCAGTAGTTACTGGGAGTTACCACTGTCTTGTTTTCTTAGCATATGGTGAATTTTTGGGGCTGGTCTTGTCATCCATTTCCTTCTTTCTTTTTATGTGTTTTCACAATATTCTGTGCAGACATGTAAGCTTTAAATTTTATATTTTCAGTCAAATGTAGAAGGTACTGAATCCTGAGTTTTCGAATTTCATAAGCTACATGTCAGCAGTACTAGCGCCTTCTGAATTCTAGTAATTTCTTCTGACTTCAGTGGTGGTACCAATTGCAGAGCTCTGTGATACTGAAAGTTTTTCCTTTCCTTTTACGGCATAAAATACTGGAGGGGTGGTGGATGTGTGAGTCACTAAAATGGTTGGAGGAAGGTGAAGACATGTCACCTTCAGTGCTACCAAACCTTCGAGATTTTTTAATGATTAGGTACTGTCTGTCTGTTTAGTGAAATTGCGTGTTTTTATGGTTAGGAACGTGTTTATGTAATTTCATAGTCAAGTGATGTTTGACATTGAGTTAAAAGTAGATTTCAGTTGTAAGTATGTATCAGTGTGCTGAAAACTGTATGTGGAATACACTGCACTATGTTTTCTTATTTTATATTATTTCAAGTAGTGCTGGTATCCTTGTATTTTGTACAAGTACTGTGAACTGCAAACTGATTACGAATTAATACAATTCTGAGAGTGAGTGGCTTACTTAGTACGTTAATATTTTTGAACTGAATTTGAGTGGTTGTAGACTGGCACATAAAAAAATGAAATGTTCATTTATTGAAAACAACATTTTTAGTTTGATTTACAATGAATTATACTAGTGAAGCTCATGAAAATACTAGGAGCATTCAGAAAGTAATTCCGGTCGGCCGCGAAATGGAAACCACTGTGAAAATCAAAGATGTTTTATTTTAAACAGTCAGCTACAACTTCCAGCTACTTATCTACATTGTCGCTGCTACAACTTAGACATCTCTCGTGGCATTGTACCAAGTTTCAAATATCCTGGTTATAGTAGGGAGCCACCTGTCCTTCCCACCAATTCTCTACAGTGGTCTACAGCTCGTCGTCTGTGCCAAAATGTTGTCTTCATAGCCAGCGGTTTATGTGAGCAGAGATGAAACACAGACGGAGCCAATTACGGGCTGTATTGTGGGTGACTAAACACTTCCCACTGAAAACACTGCAGGAATGTCTTCATTGCCCGTGCAGGGTGCAATTTAGAATTGTCTCGAAGAAAACGCATGGTAGTTATGTGGGCTGCACAACTTCAGGCGAAATTTCTCATCAGCCCCTCGTACTTGGCAGGAGAAACTATTTTCTAGGTGTGTTTACGTACTCGCTGTGCGTTCATAACTGGACAGAGCGACGTCATCCTATCGACGGGCATGCTAGACACACTGCCCAGCCGCGCGGAGTGACCGTGTAGAAATTCACACACATTTGACACTGCCCAACACATCTCTGCAGAGCTTCATCGGATTTTCACTGTGGTTTCCAGATCACGACCTATCGGAACTTACTTTCCGAAGAGCCCTCGTATTAGCTTCCCTCGTACCACAAAGTAAAAATTAACAATGGCAAAGAACACTATGGACAGGGGTGCCTGAAACACAAACAAAATAAAAAAATTTTATTAACTCAGTGGTTAATACAAAACCCGGTTTAAAAGAAAACCCACCCTATCTCAAAACTAAAAGTGACTTTAAACCAGCAAAGTCACTTTAACGTGATGAACATAGATTGTCCAGATGTGCAGAGACTTGCACGACCTTAAAAAGAAATATCTGTAAAACAAACGAAACTTTAACCCAAGCTCGCGAGTAGAGCAATTAAAAATAACATTTCAGATCTAAGATTTTAAACAGTTCTTTTCTGAAACAGATAAAAGTAGGCACAGTTGTGAACTAAACGTCAGAATATGCTTTAAATTTACAACAGACATCTAATTTATAAATAAAAATATTTAATTACATAAAATCCTTGCGTATTCTCTTATTTGAGAGGAGTAATATTGCTTATTGATAGCTGTAGAGTATAAATTCGCGGAGTCGTTAGTCAGTTGTTTGTTTTGGACACCCAGTGCCTTCTGTTTATTTCGTAGAAAAAAATGGTTCAAATGGCTCTGAGCACTATGGGACTCAACTGCTGAGGTCATTAGTCCCCTAGAACTTAGAACTAGTTAAACCTAACTAACCTAAGGACATCACAAACATCCATGCCCGAGGCAGGATTCGAACCTGCGACCGTAGCGGTCTTGCGGTTCCAGACTGCAGCGCCTTTAACCGCACGGCCACTTCGGCCGGCTATTTCGTAGAGTCAGTTAGCAGCAGACAGCAGGCAGTTTCATCTGTGCTTGCAGAGTGACGTGTGCGAGCAGCGGTAGCAGAAACTAGTCGTATATTCAGCTTTTCGTATTAGTTCCGCAGGTTTAATTCAAATTACTTTGTGTGTTTGTGTGCTTGCATGGTGAAATTTTTCGGATCTTTGCGTACTTTAGAATTAGAAAGGGGTAGTATCAAATTATAATAACGGTAGAGTGTAACATCGCGTAGGCGGTTGTCATTTGTACTAAGACAGGGGTAGGATCGCATTGTAATATCTGTATAGTGGCGTAGTCATGGTCATTTGATTGCTTGGTTCGTAAGTAATTGTTCATATATCGCAGCTCAATCTGGCGCTGGTGACGCAACTGTGCAGTCGCATATTGCTGTTTTATTTGTCGCAACTCTATACGTCCAGATATTAGCAGTAGGATGGATAGGAAGTGTGTGTGCTGTGTGCGGGCACAGGAGGAATTGGCCGCAGTTTGTGAGCAGCTGAGCATGCTGTTGGCCACGGTCAGAAGCCTTCAGGCTGCTGCCTCGAGGTGCAGCGACGGCGGAGGTCTGGTGCGTCGCTTGAGACACCCCAAGTGTCGCTTGCTGCGTCCGTTGACTCCGCCGCCGAGGCACCTTCTAGTGTACCCGGCGCGATGGGGCCGCCCTCACCTCAGGGTGAGTGGCGGACTGCAACGCGTTCGCGTCGCTCGACGCGGAGGGCCAATGTGGAGCCTGGCCGGCTGGCCTCGGCCGTTCATCCTGTCAGTGGGCAGGTGGACGCTTCTTCAGCAGGGCCCGAGCAGGCAAACGGGGGCAAAGGTTTGCTGGTTATTGGGAGCTCCAACGTTAGGCGGGTGATGGAGCCCCTTAGGGAAATAGCGTACAGGGCTGGAAAGAAGTCCAACGTACACTCGGTTTGTTGCCAGGGGGGCCTCATCCAAGATGTGGAGGCGGCCTTGCCTGCGGCTATTGAGCGTACGGGGTGCAGTCGTCTGCAAGTAGTTGCTCACGTCGGCACCAATGATGCCTGTCGCTTGGGTTCTGACGCGATCCTCAGTTCGTACAGATGGCTGGCGGATTTGGTGAAGACCGCTGGCCTCGCACGCTGGGTGCAAGCAGAGCTCTCTATTTGCAGCATCGTTCCCAGAGTGGATCGGGGTCCTTTGCTTTGGAGCCGAGTGGAGGGTCTCAACCAGAGGCTCCGTCGACTCTGTGACGGTCTTGGCTGCAGATTTCTAGACTTGCGCTATTGGGTGGGGAATTGTAGGACGCCCCTAGATGGGTCAGGGGTGCACTACACAAAGGAAGCGGCTACTCGGGTAGCAGAGTACTCGTGGCGTGCACATGGGGGTGTTTTAGGCTAGGCAGTAGTGCGAGGTGTCCTGATGAACACTCACCAGTCGACGTGCAGGCAGGGAAATCAGGACGCGCTCAGTGAAAAGACACTTCAGCTGTCAAGATATTAGCAGTAAATTTTCAGAGTGTTCGCAATAAAGTTCCTGAGTTTACTGCCCTCCAGGAAGCGTGTGGTGCGCAAATTACTCTCGGGAGTGAGACCTGGCTGAACCCTGAGATAGGAAGTTGTGAAACATTTAGTGAGGGTTGGAACGTATATCGGAAAGACAGATTAGACACCGTAGGACGTGATGTCTTCATTGCAGTTGACAAAAATATTATGTCTACTGAGGTCGAAGTAGAGCGTGATTGTGAAGTTATCTGGACACGTTTAACAGGGCTAGGAGAAATAAAGTTAATTGTTGGGTGTTATTACCGGCCACCAGGTTCCACCGTGACAGTTCGAGAATCATTCAAAGGGAGTCCACACTCTGTATCGCAGAAGTACCCGGATCATGCTATATTAGTCGGAGGCGACTGAGATGTCTATGGATTCATTACAGGTGGTTTAGACAAGCCGTCGTGTGAATTACTTTTGAACACATTATACGAAAACTGTCTTGAGCAGCTAAATCGACAGCCAAAGCGTAATGGAAATATTTTGGATCTGGTAGCCACGAACAAACGAGACCTCATCGACGGTGTCAGTGTTGAGATAGGGATTAGTGAGCATGATGTTGTCGTTACGACTATGGTTACGAAAGTTAAAAAGTCGTTCAAGAAGGCTAGGAGAGTATTCTTACTAGAAAGAGCAGATAAGCAGTTGTTAGCATCCCACTTAGTAAATGAATCGACTTCATTTAATTCCGGTACGATGGACGTCGAAGAATTATGGGAAAATTTTAAACACATTGTAAATCACGCATTGGACAAGTATGTGCCAAAAAAGTGGGTTACGGACGGAAAAGACCCACCGTGGTTTAACAGCGAAATTCGGAGAATGCTCAGGAAACAAAGACAGTTGCACTCGCGGTACAAGAAAGATCGGGAGAATGAGGACAGGCAAAAGTTGGTAGAGATTCGTGCTGCTGTAAAAAGATCGATGCGCGAAGCATACAACCACTATCACCGTCATACCATAGCAAAAGATCTTGCTGAAAACTCAAGGAAATTCTGGTCTTATGTAAAATCGGTAAGCGGGTCGAAGGCTTCCATCCAGTCACTCACTGATCAGTCTGGCCTGGCAACGGAAGACAGCAAAACGAAAGATGAAATTTTAAATTTAGGATTTGAGAAGTCTTTCATGCAGAAGGATCGGTTCTGAATTGCCCGTTTGAGTTTTTTCAGAGTCTCACAGTAACTGTCAGCGTTAATTGTGGTCCCAGCTATTCAGCTCCGACGACATGTTTAAAGAAGAGGTTCATTCCTTTCTGAACAGAATGGCGGCGAGCCGGTATGACATGGGCAGACAAAAGCTGCATCGACAGAAATGGTGATTATGTCTAAAAATATCTAAATGTTCAAGCTGTAAACTGAAGTAAACCACTGTAGAAATAAACAGGTCTATGTACTTACAAAAAAATAGGAGACCTTACTTTTGGGATTACCCTCGTATTTGATCTTCTCTCATATTTTCCTCTCGTAGCCAGAAAGACCCATTATGATGATTACACGATTACAGAGAACAATAGATGGAACCAATAATAGCAACTCAATGTCTAGAAGTAGGTATGCTGAGTTACTTGAAATGAAAACACCACATAAAAGTAATCTCTGGCTAAGCAGGCAGAGAATGGGATTCATTGGTAGAGTACTCATCTATAAATAAGGTAGCTACGAAACCGCACTACATATATTTGTATACTGCTCGTCAGTCTGGTATCCGTAACAGGTAAGACTGAAAGGGGGGAATAGAGAAGAACAAGAGCGAGGCGTTCCGTTAGAGGCTCGTTTAGTAAGCGCGAAAGCGCTACGGAGATGATCAGCCAAATGCAGTGCAAGGCGCTGCAAGTATGGCGTCCTGCACCTCGATGAGATTTAATGTTACAGTTGCGAGAGCGTAGGTTTCTAGAAGAGATAATCAAGCGGTAAAAACGACGAAAATCCTACGCAGCTTCTCGAAAAACTACAGCACAAATGATTTGAGACGTGCAAGAAACGAACACAGACGTTTGTCACTACAATGTTTCCTATGTTGATGGCCTTACATGAACATCCATAGAACAATAAAAGTCGTTATCTACATCTACACTTAACATCAATACTCCGAAATTCAGCTGACGGAATTTGGCGGATGGTACTTCTGGTACCACTAACTGGATCTCCTGCCCCTGAGCCAGTCACGAATGGCGCGGAGAAAGAAGGATTTTCGTTAAAACTCTACATTATCTCTAGTTTCTCTAATTTTCTCGCACTGGTCATTTCGCGAGATCTATTTTGTTTATTTCAGATCTGGGAAAGTATCATGGTTAGAGTCATTTTATGTAACGCGGTGTTCTACTGTCATCTGTCTTTTCTTCAGAACCTTTTATCTTCTTTTTGACTTCAATAAATTTCAGGACTATCTGTACTCAGTCCATATATATCTTAGGTCGTCTAGTTTCTTCGGAGATTTTAAGTGCAGCAGCAACAGGGACTTCCTCTCTCTCATTTCTTTTTTCTGTGTTGAAATGAATTTGCTTCGAACTCAAAATCTATGAGTATTTAGATAATAACACTGTGGTGTACTGAGATATCACACAAGAAGTGTTTACGACAGTTGGTACCAGAAGTACCGTGGACGTCCGTCCTCAGCAGGAACATGGCTGCCCGCAAACCAGTCACGCTGCCCACGGGAATCACGCTTCCTGGAGCGGCAACGTCACAAGGAAGAGAGACGCGCGTTAAGTAGACGTGCACGAGCAGACGTTGTGAGTTGTAAGTTGTAAGTCAGACCGAGTTTTGCTAGTGAGCTCCTGCAGAACGTCCGTCGTGTCTTGAAGTCCACAAGTTGTCGAATGGGATAGAAACAGTCGCCGTTAGGTATACAGTGGTTAGCCTTCAGTGGAAACAGAACAGTGAATATACACTCCTGGAAATTGAAATAAGAACACCGTGAATTCATTGTCCCAGGAAGGGGAAACTTTATTGACACATCCCTGGGGTCAGATACATCACATGATCACACTGACAGAACCACAGACACATAGACACAGGCAACAGAGCATGCACAATGTCGGCACTAGTACAGTGTACATCCACCTTTCGCAGCAATGCAGGCTGCTATTCTCCCATGGAGACGATCGTAGAGATGCTGGATGTAGTCCTGTGGAACGGATTGCCATGCCATTTCCACCTGGCGCCTCAGTTGGACCAGGGTTCGTGCTGGACGTGCAGACCGCGTGAGACGACGCTTCATCCAGTCACAAACATGCTCAATGGGGGACAGATCCGGAGATCTTGCTGGCCAGGGTAGTTGACTTACACCTTCTAGAGCACGGTGGGTGGCACGGGATACATGCGGACGTGCATTGTCCTGTTGGAACAGCAAGTTCCCTTGCCGGTCTAGGAATGGTAGAACGATGGGTTCGATGACGGTTTGGATGTACCGTGCACTATTCAGTGTCCCCTCGACGATCACCAGTGGTGTACGGCCAGTGTAGGAGAACGCTCCCCACACCATGATGCCGGGTGTTGGCCCTGTGTGCCTCGGTCGTATGCAGTCCTGATTGTGGCGCTCACCTGCACGGCGCCAAACACGCATACGACCATCAATGGCACCAAGGCAGAAGCGACTCTCATCGCTGAAGACGACACGTCTCAATTCGTCCCTCCATTCACGCCTGTCGCGACACCACTGGAGGCGGGCTGCACGATGTTGGGGCGTGAGCGGATGACGGCCTAACGGTGTGCGGGACCGTAGCCCAGCTTCATGGAGACAGTTGCGAATGGTCCTCGCCGATACCCCAGGAGCAACAGTATCCCTAATTTGCTGGGAAGTGGCGGTGCGGTCCCCTACGGCACTGCGTAGGATCCTACGGTCTTGGCGTGCATCCGTGCGTCGCTGCGGTCCGGTCCCAGGTCGACGGGCACGTGCACCTTCCGCCGACCACTGGCGACAACATCGATGTACTGTGGAGACCTCACGCCCCACGTGCTGAGCAATTAAGCGGTACGTCCACCCGGCCTCCCGCATGCCCACTATACGCCCTCGCTCAAAGTCCGTCAACTGCAGATACGGTTCACGTCCTCGCTGTCGCGGCATGCTACCAGTGTTAAAGACTGCGATGGAACTCCGTATGCCACGGCAAACTGGCTGACACTGACGGCGGCGGTGCACAAATGCTGCGCAGCTAGCGCCATTCGACGGCCAACACCGCGGTTCCTGGTGTGTCCGCTGTGCCGTGCGTGTGATCACTGCTTGTACAGCCCTCTCGCAGTGACCGGAGCAAGTATGGTGGGTCTGACACACCGGTGTCAATGTGTTCTTTTTCCCATTTCCAGGAGTGTAATTAGGCCTGTCTTATATGGACAGAGACCGCCTGAACAGATATCACACAAGATATGTTTACGACAGTTGGTACCAGAAGTACCGTGGACGTCCGTCCTCAGCAGGAAGATGGCTGCCCGCAAACCAATCACGCTGCCCACGGGAATCACGCTCCCTGGAGCGGCAACGTCACAAGGAAGAGAGACGCGCGTTAAGTAGACGTGCACGAGCAGACGTTGTGAGTTGTAAGTTGTAAGTCAGACCGAGTTTTGCTAGTGAGCTCCCGCAGAACGTCCGTCGTGTCTTGAAGTCCACAAGTTGTTGAATGGGATAGAAACTGTCGCCGTTAGGTAGACAGTGGTTAGCCTTCAGTGGAAACAGAACAGTGAATATAATTAGGCCTGTCTTATATGGACAGAGACCGCCTGAACAGATATCACACAAGAAGTGTTTACGACAGTTGGTATCAGAAGTACCGTCGACGTCCGTCCTCAGCAGGAACATGGCTGCCCGCAAACCAATCACGCTGCCCACGGGAATCACGCTTCCTGGAGCGGCAACGTCACAAGGAAGAGAGACGCGCGTTAAGTAGACTTCCACGAGCAGACGTCGTGAGTTGTAAGTTGTAAGTCAGACCGAGTTTTGCTAGTGAGGTCCTGCAGAACGTCCGTCGTGTCTTGAAATCCACAAGTTGTCGAATGGGATAGAAACTGTCGCCGTTAGGTAGACAGTGGTTAGCCTTCAGTGGAAACAGAACAGTAAATATAATTAGGCCTGTCTTATATGGACAGAGACCGCCTGAACAGATATCACACAAGAAGTGTTTACGACAGTTGGTACCAGAAGTACCGTGGACGTCCGTCCTCAGCAGGAACATGGCTGCCCGCAAACCAATCACGCTGCCCACGGGAATCACGCTTCCTGGAGCGGCAACGTCACAAGGAAGAGAGACGCGCGTTAAGTAGACGAGCACGAGCAGACGTTGTGAGTTGTAAGTTGTAAGTCAGACCGAGTTTTGCTAGTGAGCTCCTGCAGAACGTCCGTCGTGTCTTGAAGTCCACAAGTTGTCGAATGGGATAGAAACTGTCGCCGTTAGGTAGACAGTGGTTAGCCTTCAGTGGAAACAGAACAGTGAATATAATTAGGCCTGTCTTATATGGACAGAGACCGCCTGAACAGATATCACACAAGAAGTGTTTACGACAGTTGGTACCAGAAGTACCGTGGACTTCCGTCCTCAGCAGGAACATGGCTGCCCGCAAACCAATCACGCTGCCCACGGGAATCACGCTTCCTGGAGCGGCAACGTCACAAGGAAGAGAGACGCGCGTTAAGTAGACGAGCACGAGCAGACGTTGTGAGTTGTAAGTTGTAAGTCAGACCGAGTTTTGCTAGTGAGCTCCTGCAGAACGTCCGTCGTGTCTTGAAGTCCACAAGTTGTCGAATGGGATAGAAACTGTCGCCGTTAGGTAGACAGTGGTTAGCCTTCAGTGGAAACAGAACAGTGAATATAATTAGGCCTGTCTTATATGGACAGAGACCGCCTGAACAGATATCACACAAGAAGTGTTTACGACAGTTGGTACCAGAAGTACCGTGGACGTCCGTCCTCAGCAGGAACATGGCTGCCCGCAAACCAATCACGCTGCCCACGGGAATCACGCTTCCTGGAGCGGCAACGTCACAAGGAAGAGAGACGCGCGTTAAGTAGACGTGCACGAGCAGACGTTGTGAGTTGTAAGTTGTAAGTCAGACCGAGTTTTGCTAGTGAGCTCCTGCAGAACGTCCGTCGTGTCTTGAAGTCCACAAGTTGTCGAATGGGATAGAAACTGTCGCCGTTAGGTAGACAGTGGTTAGCCTTCAGTGGAAACAGAACAGTGAATATAATTAGGCCTGTCTTATATAGACAGAGCCCGCTGAACAGATATCACACAAGAAGTGTTTACGACAGTTGGTACCAGAAGTACCGTGGACGTCCGTCCTCAGCAGGAACATGGCTGCCCGCAAACCAATCACGCTGCCCACGGGAATCACGCTTCCTGGAGCGGCAACGTCACAAGGAAGAGAGACGCGCGTTAAGTAGACGTGCACGAGCAGACGTTGTGAGTTGTAAGTTGTAAGTCAGACCGAGTTTTGCTAGTGAGCTCCTGCAGAACGTCCGTCGTGTCTTGAAGTCCACAAGTTGTCGAATGGGATAGAAACTGTCGCCGTTAGGTAGACAGTGGTTAGCCTTCAGTGGAAACAGAACAGTAAATATAATTAGGCCTGTCTTATATGGACAGAGACCGCCTGAACAGATATCAGACAAGAAGTGTTTACGACAGTTGGTACCAGAAGTACCGTGGACGTCCGTCCTCAGCAGGAACATGGCTGCCCGCAAACCAATCACGCTGCCCACGGGAATCACGCTTCCTGGAGCGGCAACGTTACAAGGAAGAGAGACGCGCGTTAAGTAGACGAGCACGAGCAGACGTTGTGAGTTGTAAGTTGTAAGTCAGACCGAGTTTTGCTAGTGAGCTCCTGCAGAGCGTCCGTCGTGTCTTGAAGTCCACAAGTTGTCGAATGGGATAGAAACTGTCGCCGTTAGGTAGACAGTGGTTAGCCTTCAGTGGAAACAGAACAGTGAATATAATTAGGCCTGTCTTATATGGACAGAGACCGCCTGAACAGATATCACACAAGAAGTGTTTACGACAGTTGGTACCAGAAGTACCGTGGACGTCCGTCCTCAGCAGGAACATGGCTGCCCGCAAACCAATCACGCTGCCCACGGGAATCACGCTTCCTGGAGCGGCAACGTCACAAGGAAGAGAGACGCGCGTTAAGTAGACGAGCACGAGCAGACGTTGTGAGTTGTAAGTTGTAAGTCAGACCGAGTTTTGCTAGTGAGCTCCTGCAGAACGTCCGTCGTGTCTTGAAGTCCACAAGTTGTCGAATGGGATAGAAACTGTCGCCGTTAGGTAGACAGTGGTTAGCCTTCAGTGGAAACAGAACAGTGAATATAATTAGGCATGTCTTATATGGACAGAGACCGCCTGAACAGATATCACACAAGAAGTGTTTACGACAGTTGGTACCAGAAATACCGTGGACGTCCGTCCTCAGCAGGAACATGGCTGCCCGCAAACCAATCACGCTGCCCACGGGAATCACGCTTCCTGGAGCGGCAACGTCACAAGGAAGAGAGACGCGCGTTAAGTAGACGTGCACGAGCAGACGTTGTGAGTTGTAAGTTGTAAGTCAGACCGAGTTTTGCTAGTGAGCTCCTGCAGAACGTCCGTCGTGTCTTGAAGTCCACAAGTTGTCGAATGGGATAGAAACTGTCGCTGTTAGGTAGACAGTGGTTAGCCTTCAGTGGAAACAGAACAGTGAATATAATTAGGCCTGTCTTATATGGACAGAGCCCGCTGAACAGATATCACACAAGAAGTGTTTACGACAGTTGGTACCAGAAGAACCGTGGACGTCCGTCCTCAGCAGGAACATGGCTGCCCGCAAACCAATCACGGTGCCCACGGGAATCACGCTTCCTGGAGCGGCAACGTCACAAGGAAGAGAGACGCGCGTTAAGTAGACGTGCACGAGCAGACGTTGTGAGTTGTAAGTTGTAAGTCAGACCGAGTTTTGCTAGTGAGCTCCTGCAGAACGTCCGTCGTGTCTTGAAGTCCACAAGTTGTCGAATGGGATAGAAACTGTCGCCGTTAGGTAGACAGTGGTTAGCCTTCAGTGGAAACAGAACAGTGAATATATTGAGGCCTGTCTTATATGGACAGAGACCGCCTGAACAGATATCACACAAGAAGTGTTTACGACAGTTGGTACCAGAAGTACCGTGGACGTCCGTCCTCAGCAGGAACATGGCTGCCCGCAAACCAATCACGCTGCCCACGGGAATCACGCTTCCTGGAGCGGCAACGTCACAAGGAAGAGAGACGCGCGTTAAGTAGACGAGCACGAGCAGACGTTGTGAGTTGTAAGTTGTAAGTCAGACCGAGTGTTGCTAGTGAGCTCCTGCAGAACGTCCGTCGTGTCTTGAAGTCCACAAGTTGTCGAATGGGATAGAAACTGTCGCTGTTAGGTAGACAGTGGTTAGCCTTCAGTGGAAACAGAACAGTAAATATAATTAGGCCTGTCTTATATGGACAGAGACCGCCTGAACAGATATCACACAAGAAGTGTTTACGACAGTTGGTACCAGAAGTACCGTGGACGTCCGTCCTCAGCAGGAACATGGCTGCCCGCAAACCAATCACGCTGCCCACGGGAATCACGCTTCCTGGAGCGGCAACGTCACAAGGAAGAGAGACGCGCGTTAAGTAGACGTGCACGAGCAGACGTTGTGAGTTGTAAGTTGTAAGTCAGACCGAGTTTTGCTAGTGAGCTCCTGCAGAACGTCCGTCGTGTCTTGAAGTCCACAAGTTGTCGAATGGGATAGAAACTGTCGCCGTTAGGTAGACAGTGGTTAGCCTTCAGTGGAAACAGAACAGTAAATATAATTAGGCCTGTCTTATATGGACAGAGACCGCCTGAACAGATATCACACAAGAAGTGTTTACGACAGTTGGTACCAGAAGTACCGTGGACGCCCGTCCTCAGCAGGAACATGGCTGCCCGCAAACCAATCACGCTGCCCACGGGAATCACGCTTCCTGGAGCGGCAACGTCACAAGGAAGAGAGACGCGCGTTAAGTAGACGTGCACGAGCAGACGTTGTGAGTTGTAAGTTGTAAGTCAGACCGAGTTTTGCTAGTGAGCTCCTGCAGAACGTCCGTCGTGTCTTGAAGTCCACAAGTTGTCGAATGGGATAGAAACTGTCGCCGTTAGGTAGACAGTGGTTAGCCTTCAGTGGAAACGGAACAGTAAATATAATTAGGCCTGTCTTATATGGACAGAGACCGCCTGAACAGATATCACACAAGAAGTGTTTACGACAGTTGGTACCAGAAGTACCGTGGACGTCCGTCCTCAGCAGGAACATGGCTGCCCGCAAACCAATCACGCTGCCCACGGGAATCACGCTTCCTGGAGCGGCAACGTCACAAGGAAGAGAGACGCGCGTTAAGTAGACGAGCACGAGCAGACGTTGTGAGTTGTAAGTTGTAAGTCAGACCGAGTTTTGCTAGTGAGCTCCTGCAGAACGTCCGTCGTGTCTTGAAGTCCACAAGTTGTCGAATGGGATAGAAACTGTCGCCGTTAGGTAGACAGTGGTTAGCCTTCAGTGGAAACAGAACAGTGTATATAATTAGGCCTGTCTTATATGGACAGAGACCGCCTGAACAGATATCACACAAGAAGTGTTTACGACAGTTGGTACCAGAAGTACCGTGGACGTCCGTCCTCAGCAGGAACATGGCTGCCCGCAAACCAATCACGCTGCCCACGGGAATCACGCTTCCTGGAGCGGCAACGTCACAAGGAAGAGAGACGCGCGTTAAGTAGACGTGCACGAGCAGACGTTGTGAGTTGTAAGTTGTAAGTCAGACCGAGTTTTGCTAGTGAGCTCCTGCAGAACGTCCGTCGTGTCTTGAAGTCCACAAGTTGTCGAATGGGATAGAAACTGTCGCCGTTAGGTAGACAGTGGTTAGCCTTCAGTGGAAACAGAACAGTGAATATAATTAGGCCTGTCTTATATAGACAGAGCCCGCTGAACAGATATCACACAAGAAGTGTTTACGACAGTTGGTACCAGAAGTACCGTGGACGTCCGTCCTCAGCAGGAACATGGCTGCCCGCAAACCAATCACGCTGCCCACGGGAATCACGCTTCCTGGAGCGGCAACGTCACAAGGAAGAGAGACGCGCGTTAAGTAGACGTGCACGAGCAGACGTTGTGAGTTGTAAGTTGTAAGTCAGACCGAGTTTTGCTAGTGAGCTCCTGCAGAACGTCCGTCGTGTCTTGAAGTCCACAAGTTGTCGAATGGGATAGAAACTGTCGCCGTTAGGTAGACAGTGGTTAGCCTTCAGTGGAAACAGAACAGTAAATATAATTAGGCCTGTCTTATATGGACAGAGACCGCCTGAACAGATATCACACAAGAAGTGTTTACGACAGTTGGTACCAGAAGTACCGTGGACGCCCGTCCTCAGCAGGAACATGGCTGCCCGCAAACCAATCACGCTGCCCACGGGAATCACGCTTCCTGGAGCGGCAACGTCACAAGGAAGAGAGACGCGCGTTAAGTAGACGTGCACGAGCAGACGTTGTGAGTTGTAAGTTGTAAGTCAGACCGAGTTTTGCTAGTGAGCTCCTGCAGAACGTCCGTCGTGTCTTGAAGTCCACAAGTTGTCGAATGGGATAGAAACTGTCGCCGTTAGGTAGACAGTGGTTAGCCTTCAGTGGAAACGGAACAGTAAATATAATTAGGCCTGTCTTATATGGACAGAGACCGCCTGAACAGATATCACACAAGAAGTGTTTACGACAGTTGGTACCAGAAGTACCGTGGACGTCCGTCCTCAGCAGGAACATGGCTGCCCGCAAACCAATCACGCTGCCCACGGGAATCACGCTTCCTGGAGCGGCAACGTCACAAGGAAGAGAGACGCGCGTTAAGTAGACGAGCACGAGCAGACGTTGTGAGTTGTAAGTTGTAAGTCAGACCGAGTTTTGCTAGTGAGCTCCTGCAGAACGTCCGTCGTGTCTTGAAGTCCACAAGTTGTCGAATGGGATAGAAACTGTCGCCGTTAGGTAGACAGTGGTTAGCCTTCAGTGGAAACAGAACAGTGTATATAATTAGGCCTGTCTTATATGGACAGAGACCGCCTGAACAGATATCACACAAGAAGTGTTTACGACAGTTGGTACCAGAAGTACCGTGGACGTCCGTCCTCAGCAGGAACATGGCTGCCCGCAAACCAATCACGCTGCCCACGGGAATCACGCTTCCTGGAGCGGCAACGCCACAAGGAAGAGAGACGCGCGTTAAGTAGACGTGCACGAGCAGACGTTGTGAGTTGTAAGTTGTAAGTCAGACCGAGTTTTGCTAGTGAGCTCCTGCAGAACGTCCGTCGTGTCTTGAAGTCCACAAGTTGTCGAATGGGATAGAAACTGTCGCCGTTAGGTAGACAGTGGTTAGCCTTCAGTGGAAACAGAACAGTGAATATAATTAGGCCTGTCTTATATAGACAGAGCCCGCTGAACAGATATCACACAAGAAGTGTTTACGACAGTTGGTACCAGAAGTACCGTGGACGTCCGTCCTCAGCAGGAACATGGCTGCCCGCAAACCAATCACGCTGCCCACGGGAATCACGCTTCCTGGAGCGGCAACGTCACAAGGAAGAGAGACGCGCGTTAAGTAGACGTGCACGAGCAGACGTTGTGAGTTGTAAGTTGTAAGTCAGACCGAGTTTTGCTAGTGAGCTCCTGCAGAACGTCCGTCGTGTCTTGAAGTCCACAAGTTGTCGAATGGGATAGAAACTGTCGCCGTTAGGTAGACAGTGGTTAGCCTTCAGTGGAAACAGAACAGTAAATATAATTAGGCCTGTCTTATATGGACAGAGACCGCCTGAACAGATATCACACAAGAAGTGTTTACGACAGTTGGTACCAGAAGTACCGTGGACGCCCGTCCTCAGCAGGAACACGGCTGCCCGCAAACCAATCACGCTGCCCACGGGAATCACGCTTCCTGGAGCGGCAACGTCACAAGGAAGAGAGACGCGCGTTAAGTAGACGTGCACGAGCAGACGTTGTGAGTTGTAAGTTGTAAGTCAGACCGAGTTTTGCTAGTGAGCTCCTCCAGAACGTCCGTCGTGTCTTGAAGTCCACAAGTTGTCGAATGGGATAGAAACTGTCGCCGTTAGGTAGACAGTGGTTAGCCTTCAGTGGAAACAGAACAGTAAATATAATTAGGCCTGTCTTATATGGACAGAGACCGCCTGAACAGATATCACACAAGAAGTGTTTACGACAGTTGGTACCAGAAGTACCGTGGACGTCCGTCCTCAGCAGGAACATGGCTGCCCGCAAATCAATCACGCTGCCCACGGGAATCACGCTTCCTGGAGCGGCAACGTTACAAGGAAGAGAGACGCGCGTTAAGTAGACGAGCACGAGCAGACGTTGTGAGTTGTAAGTTGTAAGTCAGACCGAGTTTTGCTAGTGAGCTCCTGCAGAACGTCCGTCGTGTCTTGAAGTCCACAAGTTGTCGAATGGGATAGAAACTGTCGCCGTTAGGTAGACAGTGGTTAGCCTTCAGTGGAAACAGAACAGTGAATATAATTAGGCCTGTCTTATATGGACAGAGACCGCCTGAACAGATATCACACAAGAAGTGTTTACGACAGTTGGTACCAGAAGTACCGTGGACGTCCGTCCTCAGCAGGAACATGGCTGCCCGCAAACCAATCACGCTGCCCACGGGAATCACGCTTCCTGGAGCGGCAACGTCACAAGGAAGAGAGACGCGCGTTAAGTAGACGAGCACGAGCAGACGTTGTGAGTTGTAAGTTGTAAGTCAGACCGAGTTTTGCTAGTGAGCTCCTGCAGAACGTCCGTCGTGTCTTGAAGTCCACAAGTTGTCGAATGGGATAGAAACTGTCGCCGTTAGGTAGACAGTGGTTAGCCTTCAGTGGAAACAGAACAGTGAATATAATTAGGCCTGTCTTATATAGACAGAGCCCGCTGAACAGATATCACACAAGAAGTGTTTACGACAGTTGGTACCAGAAGTACCGTGGACGTCCGTCCTCAGCAGGAACATGGCTGCCCGCAAACCAATCACGCTGCCCACGGGAATCACGCTTCCTGGAGCGGCAACGTCACAAGGAAGAGAGACGCGCGTTAAGTAGACGTGCACGAGCAGACGTTGTGAGTTGTAAGTTGTAAGTCAGACCGAGTTTTGCTAGTGAGCTCCTGCAGAACGTCCGTCGTGTCTTGAAGTCCACAAGTTGTCGAATGGGATAGAAACTGTCGCCGTTAGGTAGACAGTGGTTAGCCTTCAGTGGAAACAGAACAGTAAATATAATTAGGCCTGTCTTATATGGACAGAGACCGCCTGAACAGATATCACACAAGAAGTGTTTACGACAGTTGGTACCAGAAGTACCGTGGACGCCCGTCCTCAGCAGGAACATGGCTGCCCGCAAACCAATCACGCTGCCCACGGGAATCACGCTTCCTGGAGCGGCAACGTCACAAGGAAGAGAGACGCGCGTTAAGTAGACGTGCACGAGCAGACGTTGTGAGTTGTAAGTAGTAAGTCAGACCGAGTTTTGCTAGTGAGCTCCTGCAGAACGTCCGTCGTGTCTTGAAGTCCACAAGTTGTCGAATGGGATAGAAACTGTCGCCGTTAGGTAGACAGTGGTTAGCCTTCAGTGGAAACAGAACAGTAAATATAATTAGGCCTGTCTTATATGGACAGAGACCGCCTGAACAGATATCACACAAGAAGTGTTTACGACAGTTGGTACCAGAAGTACCGTGGACGCCCGTCCTCAGCAGGAACATGGCTGCCCGCAAACCAATCACGCTGCCCACGGGAATCACGCTTCCTGGAGCGGCAACGTCACAAGGAAGAGAGACGCGCGTTAAGTAGACGTGCACGAGCAGACGTTGTGAGTTGTAAGTTGTAAGTCAGACCAAGTTTTGCTAGTGAGCTCCTGCAGAACGTCCGTCGTGTCTTGAAGTCCACAAGTTGTCGAATGGGATAGAAACTGTCGCCGTTAGGTAGACAGTGGTTAGCCTTCAGTGGAAACAGAACAGTAAATATAATTAGGCCTGTCTTATATGGACAGAGACCGCCTGAACAGATATCACACAAGAAGTGTTTACGACAGTTGGTACCAGAAGTACCGTGGACGCCCGTCCTCAGCAGGAACATGGCTGCCCGCAAACCAATCACGCTGCCCACGGGAATCACGCTTCCTGGAGCGGCAACGTCACAAGGAAGAGAGACGCGCGTTAAGTAGACGTGCACGAGCAGACGTTGTGAGTTGTAAGTTGTAAGTCAGACCGAGTTTTGCTAGTGAGCTCCTGCAGAACGTCCGTCGTGTCTTGAAGTCCACAAGTTGTCGAATGGGATAGAAACTGTCGCCGTTAGGTAGACAGTGGTTAGCCTTCAGTGGAAACAGAACAGTAAATATAATTAGGCCTGTCTTATATGGACAGAGACCGCCTGAACAGATATCAGACAAGAAGTGTTTACGACAGTTGGTACCAGAAGTACCGTGGACGTCCGTCCTCAGCAGGAACATGGCTGCCCGCAAACCAATCACGCTGCCCACGGGAATCACGCTTCCTGGAGCGGCAACGTTACAAGGAAGAGAGACGCGCGTTAAGTAGACGAGCACGAGCAGACGTTGTGAGTTGTAAGTTGTAAGTCAGACCGAGTTTTGCTAGTGAGCTCCTGCAGAACGTCCGTTGTGTCTTGAAGTCCACAAGTTGTCGAATGGGATAGAAACTGTCGCCGTTAGGTAGACAGTGGTTAGCCTTCAGTGGAAACAGAACAGTGAATATAATTAGGCCTGTCTTATATGGACAGAGACCGCGTGAACAGATATCACACAAGAAGTGTTAACGACAGTTGGTACCAGAAGTACCGTGGACGTCCGTCCTCAGCAGGAACATGGCTGCCCGCAAACCAATCACGCTGCCCACGGGAATCACGCTTCCTGGAGCGGCAACGTCACAAGGAAGAGAGACGCGCGTTAAGTAGACGAGCACGAGCAGACGTTGTGAGTTGTAAGTTGTAAGTCAGACCGAGTTTTGCTAGTGAGCTCCTGCAGAACGTCCGTCGTGTCTTGAAGTCCACAAGTTGTCGAATGGGATAGAAACTGTCGCCGTTAGGTAGACAGTGGTTAGCCTTCAGTGGAAACAGAACAGTGAATATAATTAGGCCTGTCTTATATGGACAGAGACCGCCTGAACAGATATCACACAAGAAGTGTTTACGAAAGTTGGTACCAGAAGTACCGTGGACGTCCGTCCTCAGCAGGAACATGGCTGCCCGCAAACCAATCACGCTGCCCACGGGAATCACGCTTCCTGGAGCGGCAACGTCACAAGGAAGAGAGACGCGCGTTAAGTAGACGTGCACGAGCAGACGTTGTGAGTTGTAAGTTGTAAGTCAGACCGAGTTTTGCTAGTGAGCTCCTGCAGAACGTCCGTCGTGTCTTGAAGTCCACAAGTTGTCGAATGGGATAGAAACTGTCGCCGTTAGGTAGACAGTGGTTAGCCTTCAGTGGAAACAGAACAGTGAATATAATTAGGCCTGTCTTATATGGACAGAGACCGCTTGAACAGATATCACACAAGAAGTGTTTACGACAGTTGGTACCAGAAGTACCGTGGACGTCCGTCCTCAGCAGGAACATGGCTGCCCGCAAACCAATCACGCTGCCCACGGGAATCACGCTTCCTGGAGCGGCAACGTCACAAGGAAGAGAGACGCGCGTTAAGTAGACGAGCACGAGCAGACGTTGTGAGTTGTAAGTTGTAAGTCAGACCGAGTTTTGCTAGTGAGCTCCTGCAGAACGTCCGTCGTGTCTTGAAGTCCACAAGTTGTCGAATGGGATAGAAACTGTCGCCGTTAGGTAGACAGTGGTTAGCCTTCAGTGGAAACAGAACAGTGAATATAATTAGGCCTGTCTTATATGGACAGAGACCGCCTGAACAGATATCACACAAGAAGTGTTTACGACAGTTGGTACCAGAAGTACCGTGGACGTCCGTCCTCAGCAGGAACATGGCTGCCCGCAAACCAATCACGCTGCCCACGGGAATTACGCTTCCTGGAGCGGCAACGTCACAAGGAAGAGAGACGCGCGTTAAGTAGACGTGCACGAGCAGACGTTGTGAGTTGTAAGTTGTAAGTCAGACCGAGTTTTGCTAGTGAGCTCCTGCAGAACGTCCGTCGTGTCTTGAAGTCCACAAGTTGTCGAATGGGATAGAAACTGTCGCCGTTAGGTAGACAGTGGTTAGCCTTCAGTGGAAACAGAACAGTGAATATAATTAGGCCTGTCTTATATGGACAGAGCCCGCTGAACAGATATCACACAAGAAGTGTTTACGACAGTTGGTACCAGAAGTACCGTGGACGTCCGTCCTCAGCAGGAACATGGCTGCCCGCAAACCAATCACGCTGCCCACGGGAATCACGCTTCCTGGAGCGGCAACGTCGCAAGGAAGAGAGACGCGCGTTAAGTAGACGTGCACGAGCAGACGTTGTGAGTTGTAAGTTGTAAGTCAGACCGAGTTTTGCTAGTGAGCTCCTGCAGAACGTCCGTCGTGTCTTGAAGTCCACAAGTTGCGAATGGGATAGAAACTGTCGCCGTTAGGTAGACAGTGGTTAGCCTTCAGTGGAAACAGAACAGTGAATATAATTAGGCCTGTCTTATATGGACAGAGACCGCCTGAACAGAGATTTAACTGAGTACTGTTAGCTGGGAACTGTCCTTCAAAGAGTACATCAAGACAGAAGATTAGTTTTCTCCCGACTTCACTTAGTGGAACTATAGTCAACGTAAGGCAGATAGGCTAAACCTGCACTCTTCAACTAATGCAACCAGCATCACCAAAGTTTAGTAACGCATTTTACTATTCACTATTCTGTGTTACTTACCCAATGTGTGTGCTGCCCTAGAACCCACGCATTTGTCCTACCAGGACACCTTTGGTTCAAATGGCTCTGAGCACTATGGGACTCAACATCTGTGGTCATCAGTCCCCTAGAACTTAGAACTACTTAAACCTAACTAACCTAAGGACATCACACACATCCATGCCCGAGGCAGGATTCGAACCTGCGACCGTAGTAGTCGCGCGGTTCCGGACTGAGCGCCTGAACCGCTAGACCACCGCCAGGACACCTTTATTAGTCTTTGTCAGTGGCAGCAAGATTTTCGTCAAAGTGGACGCCATCAGTCCACAACAAACAGTAACCTACAGAACACATGTTGACGAAAAGAACTAAAGCGGAACGGCGCATTTACTCCTATTCTGTTACGAAACAACTTTGTGAAATTGTTGGTCTCACGATTCTGATTAGAACTTTTACTTTTCCCGCAAGTTGAATTTAGCTATTCCAGCACCGAAAATACTGAACGTTCAATATTCCATCCAGTGCGGTAGAACACCATTCGTAATGATGTTACGTAAACAAAACACAAAGAACCCTTCTCTTGCCAGTGGCTTATACAGCCCATTTTACTTCTAATTTAGCGTTGCAGTTGTAGCAGGTGTAACAAGGAGAAAGAGGCACAGTGTGGGCTTAAAACGTTTGATATATCTATCAATGCAATAAGTTTCCAAAGATAAACTTCTCAGGCAACAGAATAGTGCAAATTGACTTTCTTGGAAATCTACAGTATTTTCTTTCGAGTACATCCGTATACCGCTTGCGAGGACGAGGAGAAGAATTTCCCCACAGTTTTCTCATGCATTCTGCTGCCGTTGCTCTAACTGAAAAACACCAGAGTTACTTGGCTGCCAAGCGGATACGGAACCAACATCCAATATGTTCGCCTGCCTGTAGTACACATAGAGACAATTTTACGATCGCACGGCAGTTGATGGCAATAGCATGCGATTACGCCATCGTTCTTCACGCAGGTCTTGTCCTTAGGGGTACAGTAGTTGTCATGTGACTCAGGATCACTTCATGCTGCCACAAGGACGAACTTTTGATGGCCTGTGCTATTCTTGTGTATTGCATATACACAGGCTGCACGAAGGGCATCTCAGAACCGCAGAGGATGGGCTTTGGAGTTACTGCTATTATACGGGCATTTCTTCTTTCCCTTGAAAGTAGCATAGGAAAATAAGCATAGAATGCTCTAATTTGTGGAGATTTAATGAATCTCCTACTTATCATTTGCCACCCTAAAATTTATTCCTATCTACTGCGTTGTCATTTCGAGTTTTTACCTTTGTTTCTGGAATGTCAGATTGTAGATTAACATGCAACTCACCCACACGGAATATGTTGTGGTACTAGTGCTTTGCCATCACCTAATGTACCATTCCATTTCGTTGCACCTTCAAACGGAAACTATTCTTCTCTTGCAGTGCCACAAATATGTTTGTAACACACAATTTCGCAATCGCCGAAGTAATGTATGTTCGACACACTTTATTCAAATTCTTAATATCTTTTGAATTATATGTCTGTATCTTATGTAACTACAGAAATTTTTTATTTTAATGTGACGGCTGATCACTGTATGACGCCTCTGAATATGGACAGCACTCTCGTAAGCAATAACGTGATGAAGACCACCGTCCCTCAGAGCAACGGTCACGTATAGTCCCCGTTTTTTTTTCTGTGAGGCTTTTATCCCGAATTCGTAACTTTATTTTAAAGGAATTGGATAATGTTGGCTCAGTTATTATGGAGACTCCGTTGAAAATTTATCAGTTTAACTTGGAATATAATAGGGGTTCAAACTGAGCGAAAATTCGTGATGTTTTTGTCATGTCATGTTATCTACATTCAACAGAAAAACTGAGAGACGAGATTAACATATTAGCTACTAGCTGGACGTGAGTCTTTTTCCAAAAGTCTTCCCGCGCACTCGTATTGCCTGCTCCCGGTATGGTAAATTTCGACGCCGCCAGGCGATTATCATCAGTCGCGCTTTGCAGCAGTGACAGCAGCAGCTACCACCACCTGATGATGTCGAGCAGTCGCACCGATGAAATGTTGTGCGTGTTACACAATGCAATCCGGCGGCAAACCTGAGAAGTGTATTTGCAACAGACCCGTCGGGAAAACATGCAAAGTCATGGAAAGTGAGTTGTTTTGGAAGAGTATGTTTTGCGTGAGAGAAGAAAAAAATGGTTCAAATGGCTCTGAGCACTATGGGACTCAACTGCTGTGGTCATAAGTCCCCTAGAACTTAGAACTACTTAAACCTAACTAACCGAAGGACATCACACACATCCATGCCCGAGGCAGGATTCGAACTTGCGACCGTAGCGGTTGTGCGGTTCCAGACTGTAGCGCCTTTAACCGCTCGGCCACTCCGGCCGGCCGTGAGAGAAGAGCTTGATTTATTATTCCAGAATCGTATACAGAAATTCTGTGCCACTCAGCGGTGATATAATGAATGCCATTGACGACAGACATACTCTTAGTTTATCACAGTCGCCATTCATGTCTTACGTATCCGTTATCTTTTCCTTCTCACTCTGTAGAAAACCGAACTTGCAAACGAATGGTAACTAATTTTATCAGTCAATGGAGACTTTTCGTACACACCAGAGCAGAATGTGTTTGATTGAGATTCTTTGCTATCTAAATAGTTGTTTTGTGTTCAACAAAGCCGGCCGGTGTGGCCGAGCGGTTCTAGGCGCTTCAGTCTGGAACCGCGCGACAGGTTCGAATCCTGCCTCGGGCATGGATGTGTGTGATGTCCTTAGGTTAGTTAGGTTTAAGTAGTTCTACGTTCTAGGGGACTGATGACCTCAGATATTAAGTCCCATAGTGCTCAGAGCCATTTGAACAATTTGTTCAACAAATTTGAAGGGGATAAAATGCTATGAGTAAAAATTACGACGCGGTCGCCGATGATGACACACCACACTCCACAGCTGATCCCATACGAAAGAGTGCAGGTGACTCCAACTTACAAAGAAGGTTAAGGAATGGATGCACTGAACTATAGAACAATAGCGCTGACGTTAGTCTGCTGAAAAGTTCTAGAGCTTATTATAAGCTCAAGAGTATGATTTTATTGGAAGAAAAAAACTTCTCTGAAAGAATCAATCCTGCGAAATACAGCTCACTTTATTCGTGATATCTTGGAAACAGTAGATGGAGGTGAACAAATATATATTCCGTTTTATAAGATTTATGTACTATATTTTCGACAACTAATCAAAATGCGATCATATGGAGCAGTTATACGTTTGGCTCAATGAATGTTTGAATACGAATAACAGTAACCCGTATGATGTACTGAAAGCCGAATGCTAGGCAGAACCGAATGTAACAACGGTTGCATCCCGAGTGAGGTGAATGGAACCTGTAATGTTCTCAATTAACATAACGATTTCTCTGAGTGTTCGCTGATGATGCTGTTGTCCATAGGAAAGTATCGTCGTTGCACGATCGTGAGGAAATACAGAGATACTTGGAGAAAGTTTCCACTTAGTGTAATGAACTTCAACTCGTTTTACATAAGGAAAAATGCCACACAATGTTGTAACAAAGAGGCAGAACCCGGTAGTATCCAATCTTAAGATTAATGGTGAGCATCTTGGATGACCGAGCGAGGTGGCGCAGAGGTTAGCACACTGGACTCGCATTCGGGAGGACGACGGTTCAATCCCGTCTCCGGCCATCCTGATTTAGGTTTTCCGTGATTTTCCTAAATCGTTTCAGGCAAATGCCGGGATGGTTCCTTTGAAAGGGCACGGCCGATTTCCTTCCCAATCCTTCCCTAACCCGAGCTTGCGCTCCGTCTCTAATGACCTCGTTGTCGACGGGACGTTAAACACTAACCACCACCACCACCACCGCATCTTGGATGTGTCACGTCAAGTACACATTCAGTGGTGATAATAAGAAATGATAAGGAATGGAACGGTCAGATAGGCTATTTATTTGTCAAGCGAACTGAAGACTTAGAATTCTTGGAAGTGTTCTGTAAATGTGCACTCCCTTTGTATAACAAACCGATTAAAAGGTACTGTGACTGCTGTGTATGACTTCATACACAACGGTAAGGAGAGTTGGGCTATACAGGGGTGCAGCAACTGTCGCTGTAGGAAAGCTGCACAGGAGCATAAATAATTAGTGAAAAAGTTAACACAACAAACAGAAGATGTAATTAACTTGTAATCGTGCGAGCGCAAATTTTGCTGCAAGTATTAGACTCTAGCTCATACAATAACAAGGACGAGGCTCACTGTAGTAACCACGATTGTTGCTGTCATAGCGAAAAGACTCCAAGCACAAGTGGGATGAATGGCTACTGCTGTCTGTTCTACATCGTGGCATCAGAGGGTGCTCGTAGGCCAGAGCCACTGGAGGCATGACTCAGCAGGCACGCACCATTGGGTCCATCAGGTCCAGCACAACTACTATCAGTGTCAGATCACAACCTGCAATTCCGTTGCCAACTGTGAAGCCCGTGGAGTTGTAACGACATGTGATACCACAGCGATGACCAATCCTCAGAAGAATGATGTTCCTGTAAAACCCTCTTCAGTACATTTACTGAAGGAAGAGTGTGACCATTCTGCAGTCGCCATGGTTTGCCTCACGTGCTGATCACGTAAATTTTGTAAGAGAGATTATGGCAACTGCAAAAACAAATTGACAGTTATTTTTCCCTCGTTCAGCATGCAATGGAAAAGGAAAGAAAATCGATAATATTGGTAAAAAGAACTCTCCACCATGCACTATGTAATGGCTTGTAGAGTACGCAAGGTGTACCAGGGCTCCGACAACGAAAGTTGGTATATTTTCTTATAAGGGACTCGTGGTGTCAGCTTAAATTTCTTTTTTTTCAAGGTTGGAGGTGTGGAAATTGGGTCCTATATCTGCCATACGTTAATTAAATATCCTCCAAAATAATGAATTAGAAATTAAATGATTACTGAGTGAAACGCCATTAATTCGGTTTATTCCATTAACCTTCAGCCGGAGGTTTCAGTCCTCCCTCGGCCTTGGGTGTGAGTGTTGTCCTTAGCGTTAGCCGGCCGCGGTGGCCGAGCGGTTCTAGGCACTTCAGTCCGGAACGGCGCTACTGCTACGGTCGCAGGTTCGAATCCTGCATCGGGCATGGATGTCTGTGATGTCCTTAGGTTAGTTAGGTTTAAGTAGTTCTAAGTTCTAGGGGACTGATGAACTCAGCAGTTAAGTCCCATAGTGCTCAGAGCCATTTGAAGCATTTTTGACAGTTCCACGAAACTCTTGCACCAAGAACTCCGACGATTCTAAAACCAATCACCGTGGAACAACAAGGAGAAATAAAAAGTCGACACACACAGAGTTTCCATAAGCGGTCGGCGACCAAATACACGTCGTCCGATGAGACGACCGACCGAACGACCAACAAAGGTCGTCCCCACTCACGTTACGTGTGACGGCAACGGTCGAGCGAGTCTTGGCTGTCTGGAGCTCACAGCAGCTGCAACCCGACTCAACCAGATGTCGGTTCGGAACTCGAAGACACGGCGACCCGGGCACACTGGCTCGGACCCAACCATGGAGAGGTAACTCTTGCCCATTGGCGACGACATCTCTGCATAAGGAAGGAACCGACCCACGTCCGACAAGATGACCAACTGACGAGGCCCAGGAACCCAGGAACGGTCAAAAGACCAAATACACGTCGTCCAATGAGAAGACTTACCGAACGACCAACCAGGGGTAGCTTCCGCTCCAATTTCCTTCCGTCGGATAGTTCATGTGTGTGGCCAGTGGTCGGCAAGTACTGACTGTCCGCACCTCATTGGCGTTCCGTCCCTGACTGAACCCCCGATACACGACGAGTCTGAAATACTAGCGGTCGCTTCAAAGATAATAGACAGTGCTCTTACCGATACGCACTGCTGCTGCCATTCACGGGCAGGCAAGCCAGCAACTTAGTGACACCAATAAATCGAATAAGAAACAAGGCGAAAGTTCCGTAAAGACAGGCTGTCAAGCAAGAAACAGCATGAACAGGAGCCACGCACGACTCACAGGGTTAAAATTTCGAGACACGATTTTTCTCCACTCTGTATTTATAAGGCGAAGACAGCCAATGATCTCTTCATAGCGGATGCACGCCAGAATCGAACTCTTAAGGGAATCAGTGAAATGCAGCGAACAATCAAGGGGCACTAAATTAGTAGTGTGTGAATGAGTTGAGAATTTGGGTGTTGATGGTCTGTATGTACGTATATTCTGGGGATTTTATTAACACTGTGTTGCTTGTGAAGTTTGTATTTTGACGTGAAGGTGGTCTTACTTGTAGATTTATTTGTACATTTTAAGTTCTATGCCGTAATTTTGAGCTCCTTCCATCATAGACAAATTTAAAAAAAGTTTTTCATCACATCGATTCCTAGAGTTCGGGAACCGTAAAGAAAATTGGAATAGAGATCCTTTTTTTTGCTTATTATTGATTTTTATAGCTTTATTGAGACCATTTTTATTGCTCATGGAAACCACGTATTGCATGTTGTACCACCATACAGCGAGATCTTCAGAGCTGGTGGTCCAGATTGCTGTACACACCGGTACCTCTAACACCCAGTAGCACGTCCTCTTGCATTGATGCATGCCTCTATTCGTCCTGGCATACTATCCACAAGTTCATCACGTTACTGTTGGTCCACATTGTCCCACTCCTCAACGGCGATTCGGCATAGATACCTCAGAGTAGTTGTTGGGTCATGTCGTCCATAAACAGTCCTTTTCATTCTCTCCCCCGCACGTACGATAGGGTTCATGTCTGGAGAACATGCTGCCCACTCTAGTCGACCGATGCCGTTATATTGAAGGGAGTCATTCACAAGATGTGCGTGATGGGGCGCTAATGGTCGTCCATGAAGTCGAATACCTCGCCAAGGTGCTGCTGATATGGTCACACTATCGGTCGGAGGAAGGCACTCAAGTATCGTACAGCCGTTACGGCGCCTTCCGGCCCCTCATAATATCACCCCAAACGAGCAGGGAACCTCCAACTTGCTGCACTCGCTGGGCAGTGTGTCTAAGGCGTTCAGTTTGACCGGGTTGCCCCCAAACACATCTCCGACGATTGTATGGTTGAAGGCATATGCGACTCTCATCGGTGAAGAGAACGTGATGCCAATCCTGAGCAGTACATACAGCATGTTGTTGGGCACATGTGTACCGTGCTGCATGCTGTCGGGGTTGCAAAGATGAATCTCGTCATGGACGTCGGGAGTGAAGTTGCGCATCATGCAGCCTATTGCGCACAGTTTGAGTAGTAACACGACGTCCTGTGGCTGCACGAAAAGCATTATTCTACATGATGGCGTTGCTGTCAGGGTTCCTCCGAGCCATAGTCCGTCATCCACTGCCGTAGTAGCCCTTGGGCGGTCTGAGCGATACAGGTCATCGACAGTTCCTGTCTCTCTGTATCTCCTCCATGGCTGAACAACATCGCTTTGGTTCACACCGAGACGCCTGGACATTCCCGTTGTTGAGAGCCCTTCCTGGCACAAAGTAACAATGCGGACGCGATCGAACCGCGGTATTGACCGTCTAGGCATGGTTGAACTACAGACAACACTACCGTGTACCTCCCTCCCGGTGGACTTATAACACCCCCTGCTTCCCGGGATTTGCGATATTACTAATTGACAATGACCGTGAATTGTGAATTTTGACCCGCGTCGGGATAAGGCATCGGAATCCGAAGTAAATAATGATTATTCCGCGGGAAACAGGAGACGTTATAACTTGATCGTTATTGAATGAGTAATTTCATTCAATAACGATCGGTAAATGATATAACGGAAATAATTTGGAAATAAATTTTGCCAGTGGAAATTTTGCCGAAAGAAATGATTAAGTTGTAAAAGCAATTAAAAAGTCGGTCGCCAGCTCAACTGATGAGCGACAGTACTGTTAGGTACATGAATAATTGTGTCGAAAATAAAGTTTACTTGTTTGTAGCGCAGCAGGTGGAACGGGAATTTTTTACGTAAGTGCTGTGTCAGGCTCAGTAGTCATATAAAACAATGTCATAACAATCTAACTACACTTAAACATTAATGGTTAACTTTCAATAAGTATTTTGATAATTATATTGTTAACAATTTGTCAGCGAAGTGCAATGGTGACAACACAGATAATTATCTATCGAGATTTTGAATAATGGACTGTCATTCTGTCTTTAAAATTAGGTACTTTGCACAGCTTAATCTACTGATAATGAAATATATTGCCAATAATTGATTAACTATGTTTTGAATGATAAAAATTCATTAATTGGGGAGTTGCCAGGTGGAATAAGCTATATAGTTTCATGAAATATCCTTGAACTAACTTCAGCTGAATATGCATTGAAATAAATCTTAGTATTCTTAATCCGCTCCCAAGCACCATGGACCTTGCCGTTGGTGGGGAGGCTTGCGTGCCTCAGCGATACAGATAGCCGTACCGTAGGTGCAACCACAACGGAGGGGTATCTGTTGAGAGGCCAGACAAACGTGTGATTCCTGAAGAGGGGCAGCAGCCCTTTCAGTAGTTGCAGGGGCAACAGTCCGGATGATTGACTGATCTGGCCTTGTAACACTAGCCAAAACGGCCTTGCTGTGCTGGTACTGCGAACGGCTGAAAGCAAGTGGAAACTACAGCTGTAATTTTTCCCGAGGGCATGCAGCTTTACTGTATGGTTTAATGATGATGGAGTCCTCTTGGGTAAAATATTCCGGAGGTAAAATGGTCCCCCATTCGGATCCCCGGGCGGGGACTACTCAGGAGGACGTCGTTATCAGGAGAAAGAAAATTGGCGTTCTATAAATCGGACATTCCAATGTCAGATCCCTTAATCGAGCAGATAGGTTAGAAAAGTTAAAAAGGGAAATGGATAGGTTAAAGTTAGATATAGTAGGAATTAGTGAAGTTCGCTGGCAGGAGGAACAAGAGTTTTGGTCAGGCGAATACAGGGTTATAAATCCAGAATCAAAAAGGGGTAATGCAGGAGTCGGTTTAATAATGAGTAAAAAAATAGGAGTGCGGGTAAGCTACTACAAACAGCATAGTGAACGCATTATTGTGGCCAAGATAGACACGAAGCCCACGCCTACTACAGTAGTACAAGTTTATATGCCAACTAGCTCTGAAGATGACGAAGAAATTGAAGAAATGTATGATGAAATAAAAGAAATTATTCAAATAGTGAAGGGAGATGAAAATTTAATAGTCATGGGTGACTGGAATTCGGTAGTAGGAAAAGGGAGAGAAGGAAACGTAGTAGGTGAATATGGATTGGGGCTAAGAAATGAAAGATGAAGCCGCCTGGTAGAATTTTGCACAGAGCACAACTTAATCATAGCTAACACTTGGTTCAAGAATCATAAAAGAAGGTTGTATACATGGAAGAATCCTGGAGATACTGACAGGTTTCAGATAGATTATATAATGGTAAGACAGAGACTTAGGAACCAGGTTTTAAATTGTAAGACATTTCCAGGGGCAGATGTGGACTCTGACCACAATCTATTGGTTATGAACTGTAGATTAAAACTGAAGAAACTGCAAAAAGGTGGGAATTTAAGGAGATGGGACCTGGATAAACTGAAAGAACCAGAGGTGTACAGAGTTTCAGGGAGAGCGTAAGGGAACAATTGACAGGAATGGGGGAAAGAAATAGAGTAGAAAAAGAATGGGTAGCTTTGAGAGATGAAGTAGTGAAGGCACCAGAGGTTCAAATAGGTAAAGAGACAAGGGCTAGTAGGAATCCTTGGGTAACAGAAGAAATATTGAATTTAATTGATGAAAGGAGAAAATACAAAAATGCAGTAAATGAAGCAGGCAAAAAGGAATACAAACGTCTCGTAAATGAGATCGACAGGAAGTGCAAAATGGCTAGGCAGAGATGGCTAGAGGACAAATGGATGTAGAGGCTTATGTCACTGGGGGTAAAATAGATACTGCCTACAGAATAATTAAAGAGACCTTTGGAGAAAAGAGAACCACTTGTATGAATATCAAGGGCTCAGATGGAAACCCAGTTCTAAGCAAAGAAGGGAAAGCAGAAAGGTGGAAGGAGTATATAGTGGGTCTATACAAGGGTGATGTACTTCAGGACAATATTATGGAAATGGAAGAGGATGTAGATGAAGATGAAATGGGAGATATGATACTGCGTGAAGAGTTTGACAGAGCACTGAAAGACCTGAGTCGAAACAAGGCCCCGGGAGTAGACAACATTCCATTAGAACTACTGACGGCCTTGGGAGAGGCAGTCCTGACAAAACTCTACCATCTGATGAGCAAGATGTATGAGACAGGCGAAATACCCTCAGACTTCAAGAAGAATATAATAATTCCAATCTCAAAGAAAGCACGTGTTGACAGATGTGAAAATTACCGAACAATCAGTTTAATAATTCACGGATGCAGAATACTAACGCGAATTCTTTACAGGCGAATGGAAAAACTGGTAGAAGCCGACCTCGTGGAAGATCAGTTTGGATTCCGTAGAAACACTGGAACACGTGAGGCAATACTGACCCTACGACTTATCTTAGAAGCTAGATTAAGGAAAGGCAAATCTACGTTTCTAGCATTTGTAGACTTAGAGAAAGCTTTTGACAATGTCGACTGAAATACTCTTTCTCAAATTCTGAAGGTGGCTGGGGTAAAACACAGGGAGCGAAAGGCTATTTACAATTTGTACAGAAACCAGATGGCAGTTACAAGAGTCGAGCGACATGAAAGGGAAGCAGTGGTTGGGAAGGGATTGAGACAGGGTTGTAGCCTCTCCCCAATGTTATTCAATCTGTATATTGAGCAAGCATTGAAGGAAACAAAAGAAAACTTCGGAGTAGCTATTAAAATCCATGGAGAAGAAATAAAAACTTTGAGGTTCGCCGATGACATTGTAATTCTGTCAGAGACACCAAAGGACTTACAAGGGCAGTTGAACGGAATTGATAGTGTCTTGAAAGGAGGATATAAGATGAACATCAACAAAAGCAAAACGAGGATAATGGAATGTAGTCGAATTAAGTCGGGTGATGCTGAGGGAATTAGAATAGGAAATGAGACACTTAACGTAGTAAATGAGTTTTGCTATTTGGAGAGCAAAATAAGTGATGACGGTCGAAGTAGAGAGGATATACACTCCTGGAAATTGAAATAAGAACACCGTGAATTCATTGTCCCAGGAAGGGGAAACTTTATTGACACATTCCTGGGGTCAGATACATCACATGATCACACTGACAGAACCACAGGCACATAGACACAGGCAACAGAGCATGCACAATGTCGGCACTAGTACAGTGTATATCCACCTTTCGCAGCAATGCAGGCTGCTATTCTCCCATGGAGACGATCGTAGAGATGCTGGATGTAGTCCTGTGGAACGGCTTGCCATGCCATTTCCACCTGGCGCCTCAGTTGGACCAGCGTTCGTGCTGGACGTGCAAACCGCGTGAGACGACGCTTCATCCAGTCCCAAACATGCTCAATGGGGGACAGATCCGGAGATCTTGCTGGCCAGGGTAGTTGACTTACACCTTCTAGAGCACGTTGGGTGGCACGGGATACATGCGGACGTGCATTGTCCTGTTGGAACAGCAAGTTCCCTTGCCGGTCTAGGAATGGTAGAACGATGGGTTCGATGACGGTTTGAATGTACCGTGCACTATTCAGTGTCCCCTCGACGATCACCAGTGGTGTACGGCCAGTGTAGGAGATCGCTCCCCACACCATGATGCCGGGTGTTGGCCGTGTGTGCCTCGGTCGTATGCAGTCCTGATTGTGGCGCTCACCTGCACGGCGCCAAACACGCATACGACCATCATTGGCACCAAGGCAGAAGCGACTCTCATCGCTGAAGACGACACGTCTCCATTCGTCCCTCCATTCACGCCTGTCGCGACACCACTGGAGGCGGGCTGCACGATGTTGGGGCGTGAGCGGAAGACGGCCTAACGGTGTGCGGGACCGTAGCCCAGCTTCGTGGAGACGGTTGCGAATGGTCCTCGCCGATACCCCAGGAGCAACAGTGTCCCTAATTTGCTGGGAAGTGGCGGTGCGGTCCCCTACGGCACTGCGTAGGATCCTACGGTCTTGGCGTGCATCCGTGCGTCGCTGCGGTCCGGTCCCAGGTCGACGGGCACGTGCACCTTCCGCCGACCACTGGCGACAACATCGATGTACTGTGGAGACCTCACGCCCCACGTGTTGAGCAATTCGGCGGTACGTCCACCCGGCCTCCCGCATGCCCACTATACGCCCTCGCTCGAAGTCCGTCAACTGCACATACGGTTCACGTCCACGCTGTCGCGGCATGCTACCAGTGTTAAAGACTGCGATGGAGCTCCGTATGCCACGGCAAACTGGCTGACACTGACGGCGGCGGTGCACAAATGCTGCGCAGCTAGCGCCATTCGACGGCCAACACCGCGGTTCCTGGTGTGTCCGCTGTGCCGTGCGTGTGATCATTGCTTGTACAGCCCTCTCGCAGTGTCCGGAGCAAGTATGGTGGGTCTGACACACCGGTGTCAATGTGTTCTTTTTTCCATTTCCAGGAGTGTAAAATGTAGACTAGCAATGTCAAGGAAAGCGTTTCTGAAGAAGAGAAATTTGTTAACATCGAGTATAGATTTAATTGTCAGGAAGTCGTTTATGAAAGTATTTGTATGGAGTGTAGCCATGTATGGAAGTGAAACATGGACGATAACTAGTTTGGACAAGAAAAGGATAGAAGCTTTCGAAATGTGGTGCTGCAGAAGAAGGCTGAAGATTAGATGGGTAGATCATATAACGAATGAGGAGGTATTGAATAGGATTGGGGAGAAGAGAAATTTGTGGCACAACTTGACTAGAAGAAGGGATCGGTTGGTAGGACATATTCTGAGGCATCAAGGGATGACCAATTTAGAATTGGAGGGCAGCGTGGAGGGTAAAAATCGTAGAGGGAGACCAAGAGATGATACACTAAGCAGATTCAGAAGGGTGTAGGTCGCAGTAGGTACTGGGAGATGAAGAAGGTTGCACAGGATAGAGTAGCATGGAGAGCTGCATCAAAACAGTCTCAGGACTGAAGAGCACAACAACAACAGTCAAATTTATTACTTGCGTCTATTATTAAGTTACTACGGTTGGCGTAAGCTTATTAAGTGCAACAATTAACTACGATAATCGGTCTGAAATTTACTCTTCACCGTCTATGCAAATAATTTGATAATTAACATTTTTTCTCTTGATAATGGCGTGACATATTCGGTTCAATAAGGTTAGGATCGGAAGGAACGTACTTGGTGTTACTGTCGGGTGGAATGTAACTGCAACACTTCGGTTATAAAGTGCTTGTTATTAATTGTTCAACTTCAGAGAGAAGCACAGTCCACTGGCAAACCTTCTACAATTTTATCCTACGAAAATTACGTACATCTTACTTCCCTCGTTGTCGGCGGATCGACGGAAGTCCACGGCAGCGACACAACGTGGCAGCTGGCTTTTACTGTTGCGACTTGAGCCCACAGTGCGCTTCACATTTAAGTCCTCGTTTCTTCAACACTATGTCCATTACTCCATAATAACTTGCCCGGCCATGCTTCCAGGTATGCCGACCATTACTTTCCCGTCGTACTTAGATCCACACACTAGCCGTTAGATGTAACACAGCTAGGACTAGCAGCACTCGACTGTACGTCTTACTCCGAGCACTGCTACTACTGCCTGCTGGCGCGCTCCCGCGCCCAGCGGCACGACAAAACCATCTCTCTGACTACAACGTTAACTAAATATGCCTTGACTTGCCAGTGTTAAATATTAAATAATTTAAACATAGTATTTACAGTACATACACTCCTGGAAATGGAAAAAAGAACACATTGACACCGGTGTGTCAGACCCACCATACTTGCTCCGGACACTGCGAGAGGGCTGTACAAGCAATGATCACACGCACGGCACAGCGGACACACCAGGAACCGCGGTGTTGGCCGTCGAATGGCGCTAGCTGCGCAGCATTTGTGCACTGCCGCCGTCAGTGTCAGCCAGTTTGCCGTGGCATACGGAGCTCCATCGCAGTCTTTAACACTGGTAGCATGCCGCGACAGCGTGGACGTGAACCGTATGTGCAGTTGACGGACTTTGAGCGAGGGCGTATAGTGGGCATGCGGGAGGCCGGGTGGACGTACCGACGAATTGCTCAACACGTGGGGCGTGAGGTCTCCACAGCACATCGATGTTGTCGCCAGTGGTCGGCGGAAGGTGCACGTGCCCGTCGACCTGGGACCGGACCGCAGCGACGCACGGATGCACGCCAACACCGTAGGATCCTACGCAGTGCCGTAGTGGACCGCACCGCCACTTCCCAGCAAATAAGGGACACTGTTGCTCCTGGGGTATCGGCGAGGACCATTCGCAACCGTCTCCATGAAGCTGGGCTACGGTCCCGCACACCGTTAGGCCGTCTTCCGCTCACGCCCCAACATCGTGCAGCCCGCCTCCAGTGGTGTCGCGACAGGCGTGAATGGAGGGACGAATGGAGACGTGTCGTCTTCTGCCTTGGTGCCAATGATGGTCGTATGCGTGTTTGGCGCCGTGCAGGTGAACGCCACAATCAGGACTGCATACGACCGAGGCACACACGGCCAACACCCGGCATCATGGTGTGGGGAGCGATCTCCTACACTGGCCGTACACCACTGGTGATCGTCGAGGGGACACTGAATAGTGCACGGTACATCCAAACCGTCATCGAACCCATCGTTCTACCATTCCTAGACCGGCAAGGGAACTTGCTGTTCCAACAGGACAATGCACGTCCACATGTATCACGTGCCACCCAACGTGCTCTAGAAGGTGTAAGTCAACTACCCTGGCCAGCAAGATCTCCGGATCTGTCCCCCATTGAGCATGTTTGGGACTGGATGAAGCGTCGTTTCACGCGGTCTGCACGTCCAGCACGAACGCTGGTCCAACTGAGGCGCCAGGTGGAAATGGCATGGCAAGCCGTTCCACAGGACTACATCCAGCATCTCTACGATCGTCTCCATGGGAGAATAGCAGCCTGCATTGCTGCGAAAGGTGGATATACACTGTACTAGTGCCGACATTGTGCATGCTCTGTTGCCTGTGTCTATGTGCCTGTGGTTCTGTCAGTGTGATCATGTGATGTATCTGACCCCAGGAATGTGTCAATAAAGTTTCCCCTTCCTGGGACAATGAATTCACGGTGTTCTTATTTCAATTTCCAGGAGTGTATTTACGCTAGACAATACATCGTATACAAACAGTTGCCTCTACATCTACATCTACATTTATACTCCGCAAGCCACCCAACGGTGTGTGTGTATAAATGGTTTCTGCAGTTTCAGATGCCGTAGGCTCCTCCAGGATCTATACTCCTTTAGAAAGCGAGTGTGTGTTAAGTAAGCGAAAAATTCATAGCAAGGACTGCGTTGTAGCGTCACAGACTGACTGGAACTGATCGGCTGTCGGACCCCCTCCTTCTAATAGGCGCTGTTCATGCATGGTTGTTCACATCTTTGTGGGGCTTTAGTAACATCTCTGAACAGCCGAAGGGACTGTGTCTGTGATACAATATCCATAGTCAACGTCTATCTTCAAGAGTTTTGGTAAACAGGGTGATGCATAACTAGTCGTGCCCAGTTTAGAGTAAAAAAAAAAAAAAAAAAAAAAAGAAAGAAACTAGACGAGAGAATTTAATAGATCGAGAATAACTCATGCCAGTACTTTCTGAGCGGGAGGGTTAAAATAGCGGTTACGTTCTCTATAACCCTGAAAGCCGTAGCGCCAACGAAACTAGCGACATTTGCGAAACGAAACCGGCAGTAGCACAGAGCACTTCAAAATCTGGAAACACGGGATTATTTCATTGTGGGCAAAGCAGATGCTAGAAAACAGACTGTAAAAGAGCAGAGGCAGACGAAGAAATGGTAAACATAGAGATGCCAAGGAAGTTAGGAAACGATTAGAAGGAGATAGAAAAGAAGTGCAGGACGGCAGAAAGCGGTTTAGGGAAGAGACGGCTACGTTGCGAGGGGTGTTCCATTTTGTATTAAGTCAGTAAAGATGAGAATTCTGAGACAGTCGAAAGCAACGTGACCAGGCTAGTCCAGGCTGAGACAAATCTAAAAATAGTGGAGGAGGAGAAGTACTCGCTTTCTAAAAGAGTATAGATCCTGGAGGAGCCTATGGCATCTGAAACTGCAGAAACCATTCAGTTCTCGGAAAGGGGGAGTTTGCCTCATATAAACTTTATCTTGGAAACCTCAGAAAGAAGACTGAGAAATACGAGTTGAGGAGATAGTAGGACTAGAGCTAACAATGAGCGACATGTTTGGTGACAATTCGATGTCTAGTGGCGCGCCGTCAGCGACGCAGATAAGGTCATTGTGAGGAGTATATGTTCATCATCGTGGTCTGTGTCCGTCAACGGCAGGACATCGATAGTAAGCTTGTCTGTAATATACCCAATTATTTAACTTATACCCAATTGTTTAACTTTACTGTGCACACCTTGTCACAGTAGCCGAACACGAGAATAATTTATAAGGGGAGATCGAAAAGTTTCCGTTAGAAGGTCTTGCTGTCCAGAATCTGCCATAATCGCCATAAGCATGAGGCAATCATCCTATCGATGCACCAAGTTGAAGATACCCGTGTCCTGCTGCGTGAGGAAGACCGTAATCGTCTGCTGCACATCATCGTCCGACAGGAGTCGTCGAACCTCCAAGGTCTTTTTAAGGGACTGATATTGTGATAATCGCATGGGGAGGGATCAGGACAATAGGGCTAGTGGTCGAGGGTCTTCCACTTCAGTTGGCGTAACTTCCGCACTACGACATTAGCGATATGGGGACCAACGTTATCAGAATCCAGCGGAATACCTTTTTACGCCCCATTTCAAAACAATAGTTTTCGACAGACATACTGCACCATACACATTCTTAATTTTAATAAATGAAAAGCATCAGTTTGCTTTTGTTCTACAATATTACTTTTATTTGTAACCGGTTTTCGGCTTACAAGGCCATCTTCAGACATTTACTGAGCATTATCACCAAAGAAGTTAAATGTTAGCAAACAACATTGGTAGAGAAGTAACACATCAAGACTGAAGTAGAAACATACAGTAAGTTACATCTTTGCAATGAAAAAGTAAAAACTGAACAGTACATAAATAACAATGGATTAGACAGGAGCTGGCCGGTGTGGCCGTGCGGTTAAAGGCGCTTCAGTCTGGAACCGCATGACCGCTACGGTCGCAAGTTCGAATCCTGCCTCGGGCATGGATGTGTGTGATGTCCTTAGGTTAGTTAGGTTTTATTAGTTCTAAGTTCTAGGCGACTGATGACTTCAGAAGTTAAGTCGCATAGTGCTCAGAGCCATTTGATTAGACAGGAAAACCTTTAGCACAAAATAGGAAGAGCATGCCTACATAACAGTTTCTATTAATAAACAAAACTAATAAAATAAAATGAAATTAGTACTAAACAAGGCTACATCAGGTGGTATGAATCATGGAGAGTGATACACAACCAATTAAAAGAAGAGACAGTTATCAATGTAAATACAGAACACATAAGGAACTTAAGCAATATCAATAAGATAAACAGAAATACATAAATACTGGAAAATGAAGGTGTTTGAGGGAACCTACAGTTTGAGAGTGTGGTGGTACTGCATTTCAACATTAACATTATAATCAAAGCAGTGGCTGTGTAACAGTTTTCATTAAATAAATGAACAAAGTAAAATATGAACAGTATTTGATGAGACAACTACAAGGGGTGTTAAACATGGACAGTAATACAATTACCAGTTAAACGAAAGCCTTAACTATTGAAACTACAGTCTATGTGAAATACAAAGACAACTTCAACAGAACAAAACAACTTAATGAATACAGGAAAATGGGAATATGTAGGAAGAGAGAGTGTGGGAAGTAATGAACAACAAAGATGATTATATGAAGTTTAGGAGAGGGGAAGTGTTGTGCTGTGTCTGGTCATTTAGGATGAGATCTGGACTGTGAGCAAGATGTTCGTTAATTTCCAGGGCTTCCAGCAGGTTGAGTTTATGGCCTTTGTTTGCTAAGTGATGTACATGGGACACTGGTTGGTAGTTGTGACCCTCACTCAGTACACGCTCAGCAAATGCAGAGTCTGAACTCTGCAATCTCCAGCTGCGTTTATGTTCAGCCAGCCTAGTTGATATGTCTCTGCCTGACTGACCAATGTAAAATTTGTCACAATCAGAACAGGTGATTTTGTATACCCCACTGTTGGCTAATAACTGGATCTTGTCTTTGCTATTAAAAACACACTGGGCTGTCGTGTCCCTGACATAGTAGGAAAGCCTATACTTGCAGGATTTCAGTGCTTTGGCTACAATCTGTGATACCTGACCTAGAAATGCTAGTGTACACCATTTCTTGCAGACAGTGGATGGGGAAGCAGGTGGGGCATAGAGGAGGGGCATAATTTTCCGTTTTTGTTTCCTGTGCAAGATGTGGTCAATAAGAACTGGATTGTAGCCATTGGCTGTGGCAATAAATTATATTGTATCTAACTCTGCTTTAAAATCATCTCTGGACATGGGGATGGATATGAGACAGTGTACCATTGAGTGGAAAGCTGCATGTTTGTGAGCTATGGGATGTTGTGAGCAAGAAGGTATTACTGTGTCTGTAGTTGTTGTTTTTCTGTAAATTTTGAAACAATGCGTGGGTGTACTGATGTCAATGGTGAGATCTAAGAAGTTTATAGATTTGTTGCCATTCTCCATAGTGAACTGGATATTTTTATGTTGACTGTTTAGGTTTTTCAAGAATGTGTTGAGTTGTCTTGTAGTACCAGTCCACATACACAGGACATCATCTACATATCTAAACCAGTATTTGATGTTTGCACTCAAAGGTTCTGTTTTTAGAAAATTCAACAGTGGACTAAGAGGGTAACCCATAGCTAAGCCATCTAATTGCTTATAAAGAGTCCCTTGGAACTGAAAATAGTTCTGTGCGAGGCATGTCTGTGTGGTCAGTCTCAAGTCATTCAATTCCACAGGATTGACATTAGACTTGTGCATCAGCTCTGTCAGAATATCAATGCATTCTACTACTGGTATGTTAGAAAACAAACTGCTGACATCAAATTTCCATTCAATTCTACAGGATTGACATTAGACTTGTGCATCAGCTCTGTCAGAATATCAATGCATTCTACTACTGGTGTGTTAGAAAACAAACTGCTGACATCAAATTTCCAGATGGATATATGCCGCTCCTTGTCCTTCAGCAGCCAAGAAACGAATAACAGCACGTTGGTCCTGTTAGGACGCAACTGGTAATAAAGTCGCCATTAACCACGTTTCCGCATTTACCACAAGCTCGTCGGACGCACATGAATGTCACACTAAGCCTTATCTACATGTCGGTGGTTGTAGACTGCCATCTGTGTCGCACTACGTTACATATATGCTGCAGTAACGCCCTCAATGGGATACTTTTCGATCGCTCCTTATATTTTGTTATTTTCTGCAAGCAATGAACAGTGCACTCACTCGTCTTGTGTCAGTAAGATTTGTTTCGATCAACTAAGAGGAGTAGACATTTTTAAAGTAGCTACCAAATAAAACACATTAATACAAATGGCGTTAGCAGACAGTCATGACAGCTCTGGTAATACACATAAACTTTGTTTGTTTCTGATTGATATCTATGCCTGGAGGTGAGAGAGATGTTAGTTTACTGATTAAGTTGAGGAAACGTGAAGTCACGCAAAATAACATTTACTAACAAGAATGAGGCAGGGATTCACTCTTAAGATCTCTTCGTATTTCTGCCTTTTATTTCAATCGTTTTGGTCACTACTTTGAAGGTGTTGGTTCATCTTGCTTAATCTAAACGAATCGTACTGATAAAAGACAAGCGAGTGCAATCCCGGTTGCTTTCAAAAATTAATGAAATAAATTAAATTATCCGCTGGGAATAAAGACAGCGCTTTCACAGTGAATCTAACCTATCGGGAACACAACGGGTTAAATTTTTACTCTTAATATGTCGCCTGACAAGGAAATGTTTTTGTATTAGTTAAGAGTTTCTGAAATTACGTCAAGTTTGCGTATAATATGACTTTATTTGCCTTGTGTGTTTCGTGAAATTGATTAGAGATAGACAGAGAGCAAAGTTTGCTCGGTATTCAATTAAATTCACCAACGGTTGTACACTCTCATTCATATTACGTTTCAGTGACATGAGTTTGGACCAAAATTTCGCTATTTCGGACGCTACACTCGCCATTAACCGTTTAGTCTGATGGTACGTGCACTTATTGCTTACGATGTCAAGGGGACACGTGTGTTGCATGCTCCAGTCGGGAGCGACCGCACAGTGAGGATATGTGACCTCATTCCACCGTCTAAGCTCAGAACAGTGCGCTGTCGTGAGAGTATAGAGGACGGCTGTTTGTTCCGAAGCACTGCTCCCTCTGTAAAACTGATCAACTCTCTCTCTCTCTCTCTCTCTCTCTCTCTCTATCTCTCCCTCTCTCTCTCTCTCTCTCTGTGTGTGTGTGTGTGTGTGTGTGTGTGTTGTGTGTGTCTTAGTCTTCATAATTAATATTTTATTTTAAACAGATGCACCGTTAGACGGCTGTAATTGGTCTGTTGTACACGGTTCTGGTATACTTGTTTGTCCACTAAATGCATTCGCTATTAAATTTCCAAATTAATAGTTTTATGTGCATATAAGTGTTGGTGGTATATTTATTTAAAGGGGGTTATCAAATGGCTCTGAGCACTATGGGACTCAACTGCTGAGGTCATTAGTCCCCTAGAACTTAGAACTAGTTAAACCTAACTAACCTAAGGACATCACAAACATCCATGCCCGAGGCAGGATTCGAACCTGCGACCGTAGCGGTCTTGCGGTTCCAGACTGCAGCGCCTTTAACCGCACGGCCACTTCGGCCGGCGGGGTTATCACTTATAAGCACGGTAGCAAAATAATTACCATTACCAGATGCAGAGAATAAGTAATAAATGCCTGCAAATAGGAGATGGAGTTGCAATAGCTGGTACAAGTAGAATGTGAAATATCTTGAGGGTGTTAACTAAACTAGCATATTGTAATATTACGAAGAAGTCTCCTCTCTCGGTCATTCGTTTAAACAACTCTCTCACTATAATTGTTACAAATACAAGCCTAAATCTGTAAGTGGCTGATATCTGTAGCCATCTCGTGGACTGTATCAGGGAGTGCTGAAAATTAATGCCGCCGCATTTTTCATGCGAAAACTCTTAAAGCTTTTGAAATAAAACAAACGTCTTTAATTTTCTAGATCTTTATCCTTCATGTCTACATATTTATTTCTCAACATAGTTACCCAGGCGACGAACGCATTACTCCCAATGGCTTTGTTGACGGAGCCAGAACTTCTCCTGTGCTTGCAACGCTTCGTCACTATTAATGTGAAGTCCTCGAAGGTTTTTTTTAAAGTTTTGAATCACCTTAAAATAGGATGGGACCATATCAGATCTGTATAGAGGATGATCTATGACAGTGAACCCAAGGCGTCAGGTTGTTGTAAATGTCGCAGCGCGCGTGCCGCGTAGCATTTTCTTGCTGAAGGAGACGGTGCTTCATGCGTGGACGAAGTTTTCCGCGAATATAAACTCGATTACGGTACGCTGTTTCTCAGGCACCGACAAAGCTACTCTACACATCGCGATGTTACACTTTACCATCCAGAGGCTCTTGCGGCAGAGGGTTGAAACTTGTGTCATCGAAGCGGTAAAGTCGATTAAGTAATGTACCAGACATGTAATACTTCAACCGATACTCAGAAAATAATAAAAAAATTTTGAAGCGTTACATTTGAACACACCCTTGCGTGTCTAGTTCCAAGCACCAACACAAACAGTGTAATTTCACGTGCAACATGCTGTGCGCCGTTCTTCGAAAGGATAGCCGTAGTTTCACAGTAGGGTTTTGTTGAAATTCGGTTATGAGTATGAAACGTACATGATATTCCTCTCTTACATGGCTACATTGCTTACTCCTCTGATACGGTGTTCTAAACGGTTGACACACACTTAGCAGGTCAAATACAGTTGTGTACTTAGCAGGTCAAATACAGTTGTGAGGTCAGTGGTTTCCCCATCAGTACACGTTTCGCACTCCGTCCACAGCAGGAAGATCTGCAGAGCGCCGTGCACGGTTGACAGTTCACCTGTAACACAAATAAATTCGCTGACGGAAACAAAATAACCAACACAAGAAATAATTAATATAAAGTAATGGAGATTTCTCGAATACATTTGTCTACATAACATATTTAATTGATTAACATTGTAAAATCTTAGGTTACTGCAAGCGCGAAATAAGTCATTGTAATAGTGAAATACTGGTACATTAATAATCGGTGTAACTACCAGATTGTTGAATGCAAGCACGCCAACCTGCATGCAGTGTTATAGAGGTGCCGGGTGTCAATTGCGAGGGGAGTTCCATGCCTGTTGCGGTTGGTCGCTCAGTAGAGGGATGGTTAATGCTGTATGTGGATGATGCTGGAGTTGTCGTCCGATGACGTCTCATATGAACTCGATTGAAGACAGATCTTGTGATCGAGCAAGATAAGGCAACACGTCGACACTCTGTAGAGCGTGTTCGGTTACAACTGCGGCATATGGGCGGGCTGAACTAACTGGACATCACCCCGAGGCGTGCTGTTCATGAATAGCAGCACTGCAAATCGAATCACCTGACTGACGTACAGTTTTGCAGTCAGGATGCGTGGGACAACCACGAGAGTACCCCTGTTGTCATACGAAATTGCACCCCAACACCATAACTCAATGTAATTGATGAATAACTGAAACCCTCAGCTGCCGACAGGTGTTGATGATATACCTCGATGTGGACAGCTGAAAATGTGTGCCCCGACCGGGACTCGAACCCGGGATCTCCTCCTTACATGCAGGTATATCAACATCACCTATCGGCAGCTGAGAGTTTCAGTTAGTCATCATTTATTCCAGGTGTCATCAACAGTATTCTGTTCTTTCGAGAACAGTTACTGTCTTCATATATACATAACTCGATGTGTCTAACACTCAGACAGATTGGTTGGAGGCCCCCTGCTGGCCTCTTTGTAATCAACACACAACCATCACTGGCTCCGAAGCTGAGCTAGCTATCATCCGAAAACACGACGTCCACTCTGCACTCCAATGAACTCTCGCTTGACAGCAGTGAAGTCACAAATGGCGATGGTTTGGAGTCAGTGGAACACACGCTATAGAGCACCTGGTTCGGAGCTATCCTTGAAGTAACCAATCTGTGACAGTTCATTGTCTCACTCTGACTTCTGCTGCAGCTGCAGTACTATGTGCCACATTCATACGACGAACACAATGGTCTTCCCCCTCGGTAGTGCCTCGTGACCGTCCGTAACCCAGTATTCTTGCTATTGTACGTTCTCGTCAGCTCCGCTGCGAGAAGTAATGTACAGTGGCTACAATCCTATCAAGTCTTTGTGCCGTATCGCACAAGTAACTTACAGTTTCTCATAGCCCTGTTACACGACCTCGTTCAAACTGACTGAGGTGTTGAGAAAGATGTCTTTGTCGTGTTAAAGGTTTTCTTGACTAACACCAACTCACAATGTCCAACCTCTAAGGTAACTATCGCTCACGACCGTTAAACCGTATATTTAAAACAAACCTGATTGGCATCCCCAGTTTAAATGTAACGTGCATAAAAAGGGAAAAATTTAGAGCGGAAAGCTCTAATCAAACTAACCACAACAGACTTACATACCAGTCTGAGATTCGTTGGAAGAATCCTCAGAGTAGCCCTACAAGACAGCATTAGTAGATGAAATGGATAAGACCCAAAGCAGAGCAGTGAATTTCGTCAAAGTTTCGTTTAGTAAGCGCGAAAGCGCCTCGGAGATGATCACTGAACTCCAGTGGCAGATGTTACGAGAGAGGCGTTGTTATAATTCCTAGAGCCTTCATTACTGGAAGAGTCAACCAATATCTTATTTCCTCCCATGCGTGTTTCGCGAACAGACTATGAAGGAAAGGCGAGAGAGAGATTCAATGTTGCAAGGAGACTTAACCGACAATCGTTTCGCACAACAATCGCGGGTGGAACAAGAAATGTGGGGAAAGTGGTACACAAATTATCTTCTGTTCTACACCATAAGGTGCATTGTGAAGTATAGATGCAGATGTAGCGTAGCACATTTTAACACTACCGTCTGCTACTACTATACCATAACGTCAAAGCTGAAGGCAGTTCATATAGTGAAATTATTCTTATTCAAATAATTATACTATGAAGAAGCAGAGCAGTGTTACCCTCTGAGAGGAATTTTGTTATGTTGACCGTGTTGTACCTAACGGAGGTGGCTTATCGGAAGTGAAAGTCAGAATTACGTAAATATTTGAACAGTAACAAATAATATTTTACCTAGCTACACTGTCTGAAGAATAAAGAAAACGGTCGCCAGCATAATTAGGCAAGAGAACGATTAACATTCTCGTTTAAGAAAATAGATATGAGTAACTTCAACGGACAAACACAACCTATACTTTGCCACACGCGAGTGCAATGAACTCTGGCACTTGAATACAGTCTGTTCAGGATAAGGTTGGAGCTGACAGAGCAGAACAAACTATTTGCATAAATATAACAGATAACAATACACACTATTACTTTCAGGGCTTATCAAACTGAATGGTCTTTATAACACTACTATTAATATTCACTACAGAATCATAAACTGGACATAGGTTCAGTATTACTTTCCACACATTTTCCTAGCCGACATAAAATTGTAAATGTAGTTCACTACAAAATTATGAACTGATCACAGGTTAAGTCTCTCTCAACTAAATACTTTTCTATTAAGAATGAAGGTTAAATGGAATTCATTAACAGATTACTTATCACTGTCTTTTGAATAAAGAAATTATTCTTTTAATAAATAATGGTCTTTCTATTAATTGTTATTTATCATGAGCATAAAGGATAACCTGTGGATCCTACTACTCTATTAATATGCACTTTCAATACACAAAAGAAACAAGTGATTAGCAAGCATGAGTCTATAACTTTCCACGATTGCAGTTTTCCACTTTTACTACAGTGAGACACAAAATTAACATATTTGTAAGATACTGACTCACCTTTTGCTATTTACAACAGGCAGCAATGTGATCTTTTACTAAACAAAACTTTATAAGCCTCAGTCTGAAGAACTTTTACTTTTGAAGTTGGCAGCAACATATTCATAAGCGGTTTTAATAGAAAAATTATTCTCTGCAAACATCATTTACTTTAACTCGCTCTCTTGCCACATTAACTTTAACTTTCTTTTTACTATGTTCAAGAGGCATTAATTAGCAAAACAGTGGGCTTTAATCTTCTTCCAGTAAGGACACTCGGTAATCACTTTAGTTCAAACGGAGAGGAACCTGAGAGGTGTTATGATAAGGAAAAAAAAGTCAAGGTAGGTACATAAATTCACTTATAAATTACCTGATATTTGAACACACTAACACCTCCAATAAGCTGATTCTTCACTGTACATTATTATAGTGTTCCGTTACAGAGATTGCGGAATGTGGTGGCGATTGCATGTTGGTAGGTCGAATTGCTGGACTCTGTCATTTCTTGGTGGCGATGATAGATACCAATTTCAGAATAATCCCAGTTCTTTGTCCATCCATTGGGAAACGTCAGTAATAGCCTCTCTTGGAACCAGCATAATATACAACTTTTACACGGGCAGTTCACACTTTGGTAGCTCGTCCCCGACTGACTTTTGTTCCACCTTTTCTACCTAGGTCAACCACAATTCGCGCGCGCTACACAGTTCTGTTCCCTCGGGAACAGAACTAAGAACTAAGAACCCTAAGTGAAGGTCAGTAGTTTACATAACAGAGAACAAACATTTTAAATAAAACAGAACCTTTGCACATATTGACATTTCTAAAAAAGATTGTTTAAACAAATTCCAAATACATACAGTAAGTTTTGTCTCCCTCCAATTGGGACAAAGAATTTAAATGATAGATACACTACATTGCATAGAATCAAATCATGACATCAAAGTTTTAACACAGAAAAGAATAAACACTCTCATGATATCGATTCAATCTAACAACCTTTACAGATACTCAATGTTATAACATTAAACCAAAACAAAAGGCAAAACAAGTTCGTACAGCATTAGAGCTATGGTGTTACAACATCTTTGAGAGTGTACTTCTCCTAAATTTTCCACTAGTTATTTTTCAAATAACGAAGCTTTACAGTAATGACGTAAAATGCTCTCGACAAGTAACAGTAAACAGAGATTTCGCGCGCAGAAAGTGCAGGTAATACGCGTGTCCTGTCCTGGGAAACTTGTGTAACACAGTCGTTACCTAACAGCCTCTAGGAAACCAGGCTAGCAGTACAGACGCACGGTCGGTCAGCTGTGAGGTACCGTTCCAGCTGCAGCAGCAGCTGCAGCTTCCTGGAAGGAGCGTCCAGTGGTTGGCAGCTTATTTATAGCGGCAGCATCGTAATTAGCGTGGGAGTAGGGGCCGGCTCGGCTTGTTGACATTTTCCGCGACCGGGGCACGAACCCTGACCCGCGCCCAGACGCCCCCGCGTCCCGAGGTCGGCAGGCGACCTGTAGCGGCGCCCGGAAGAGTTCCAGCGTGTGGAGCCGCTGGCCGATGCCGCCGTCGCCGCGGTTGGACGGCCTGGCTCTGCGCCCAGTCTTACGGCGAGTCTCAAGGCGACAGTGACGTCCACAAGGAAGGTGCCTCGCGGATGAATTTTGTGGTGTAGTAGGTCCACTACAGGAGGAGAACTACTCAGACAAGCACTCGACAGGATATTGGCTGCCGTGATGTCAACTAACCTTGCGCTTATTTATCTTAAGTGATTTAGGCGCGACATACATACATATTATAAAAATGTACACTACTGGCTATTAAAAGTGCTACACCAATAAGAAATGCAGATGATAAACGGGTATTCATCGGGTAAATATATTATGCTACAACTGACATGTGATTACTATTTCCGCAGTGTGGGTGCGTAGATCCTGAGAGATCAGTACCCAGAACAACCACCTCTGGCCGGAATAACGGCCTTCATATATCTGGGCATTGAGTCAAACAGAGCTTGGATGGCGTTTACAGGTACAGTTGCCCATGCAGTTTCAACACGGTACCACAGTTCATCAAGAGTAGTGACTGGCGTATTGTGACGAGCCAGTTGCTCGGCCACCATTGACCAGGCGTTTTCAATTGCTGAGAGATCTAGAGAATGTGCTGGTCAGGGCAGCAGTCGAACATTTTCTGTATCGAGAATGGCCCGTACAGGACCTGCAACATGCGGTCGTGCATTATCCTGTTGAAATGTAGGGTTTCGCAAGGATCTAATAAAGGGTAGAGCCAAGGGTTGTAACACATCTGAAAAGTAACGTCCATTGTTCAAAGTGCCGTCAATGCAAACAAGAGGTGACCGAGATGTGTAACCAATGGCGCCCCATACCATCACGCCGTGTGATACGCCAGCATGGCGATGACGAATACACGCTTCCAATGTGCGTTCACCGCGATGTCACCAAACACGGATGCGACCATCATGATGCTGTAAAAGAACCTGGATTCATTAGAAAAAATGACGTTTTGCCATTCGTGCACCCAGGTTCGTCGTTGACTACACCATCGCAGGCTCTCCTGTCTGTGATGCAGCGTCAAGGGTAACTGCAGCCATGGTCGCCGAGCTGCAAATGTCGTCGAACTGTTCGTGCAGCTGGTTGTTGTCTTGCAAACGTCCCCATCTGTTGACTCAGGGATTGAGACGTCAGCACGTTGTGTGAATGCTCTGAAAAGCTAATCATTTGCATATCACAGCATCTTCTTCCTGTCGGTTAAATTTCGCGTCTGTAGCACGTCATCTTCGTGGTGTAGCAATTTTAATGGCCAGTAGTGTATGTACGTATTCTTGAGTGAGTGTGTTTCGCATCCCCTTCTAAACCACTGATCCGATTTCAAACACACTAGGTACACAAATCGCTTAGTGTCTGGAAAGAATCGCTGCTGAGGTAAGAACCACCTACCTACAAAAGGGTGGGCGTGGGCGTGAAAAATAAGTGTACCACAAGACGAGTGAATACCCAGACTTCACTCATCCAGTATTTGAGAATGAGAGCACTTAGTGACTTTCAGCAAACCTTACACATACTTTCAAATTTGTAAGAAACTTTGATTTTCTGCCAAACCCAACAAAATGCTGAAGGTAAATCTGTTTATCGCTTACAACATTTTCACTGTTCATGCAGTAAAACTGCCGCACCAGGCATGACATTTTAATTGTAACTGTATTAATTCTAATTTTATTCGACATTCACTTTGCAGACAGTACCCACTTGTATCACTAATGCACCTGCAAAATTATATCGTTGTGCGGCATATAGTTCAGGAGATAAATGGTCACAAGCATTCAGCTGTACGAAAAGAAAACTGCAGGGCGAAATGCACTAAAGATACAGGTGAAACATTATACAAAAATGAGTGAAAGATTTTAAATCTAAATGACATGAGCATAGGTGGACAATGCCACAGAAAAAGAAAACTCCTAAACCTATCCACCAAATTCAACCAAACTGAGTAAGCAAGTTAATTAATATCTCGAAAGATATACTGTGAGGTGAGGTGATAACCTGTAGGGAGCACAGGGGAAGAGATGGATGGACAAAGAGGATGAAGGAGGATAGGACACAGATAGGAGGAGGAGATGGACAGAGGGAGGGGGAGAATGAAAGAGGAGGGACAAGGAGATGGACAAACAGATGGTAAGGAGGAACTGGGCAGAGATGGAGAGCAGGAAATGGAGAAAGGGAAGAGGAAATGGACCGAGAGAGAAGGGAAAAGATATGGGCAGAGAGGGAGAAGAAGAGATGGAGAAAGCTGAAGGAGGGGATGGGCTGAGAGGGGGGGAATAGAGGAGGTGAGGAGGAGATAGTGGGCAGGAGGAAATAGAGGGGGAGTAGGAAATGGGCGTAGGTGATAGGAGCAGATGGACAGTATGGGAGGAGTAGATGGATAGAGAGATTGGGAGGAGCAGATGGACAAAGAGAGGGAAGAGTAAGAAAAAGGGGCAGGAGGAGGTACACAGAGAATGAGTGTTGGAGGAGATGGGGAGAGAGAGACGGGATGAGGACATGGGTAGAGAGGAACTGCAGAGGAAACTGACTGAGAGAGGAGGAAGGAGAAGATGGATTAACAGATCTGCAGTAAATATGCACCTGAACAAAGCCTGGTACTAAGCCAGTGGAATAACTAAATCAGGACGTCTGTGTGTCCTTCATTATCAATAGTGATGAAAGGATACCAGTGTTCAGATTTGCTGATGATATTGCTAGCTTTAGTGAAAGTGGAGAATAATTACAGGACCGACTGAATGGAACAAACAGTCTAATATGTGCAGATTATGGATTGAGAGTAAATCGAAGAATGCGAAGAAAACGACAAGTAGCAGCAATGAGAACAGCGAGAAACTTAACATCGTAGTTGGTGAATATGAGTAGAAGATGTTATAAAATTCTGCTGCCTAGGCAGCGAAGAGCAGGGAGTACATAAAATGCAGAATAGCACTAGCAGAAAGAGTGGTCGTGAGAAGTCTATTAGTATCAAACATAGGTCTTAGTTTGAGGAAGAAATGCTTGAGAATGTACGTTTGGTGGACAGCATTGTATGGCAGTGAGACTTGGACTGTGTAAAAACCGGAACAGAAGAGAATAAAAGCATTTGAGATGCGGTGCTACAGAATAATACTGAAAATTAGGTGACTGACAAGGTGAGAAATGAGGAGGTTCTCCGCAGAACGGCGAGGAAGGAATACAAGGCAGACACTGACAAAAAGAAGGGACAGGGTCATAGCACATCTGTTAAGACGTCAGGGAACGACTTCCGTGGTACTAGAGGGAGCTGTAGAAGGCAAAAACTGTAGCGGAAGACAGAGATTGGAATACATCCATCAAATAATTTGAGAGACGTTGGTTGCAAGCGCTACTCAGCGATGAAAAGGTTGACACAAGACAGTATTCGAGGCGCGCCGCAGTCAGAAACTGATGACTCAAAAGGAGAAAGAGAAAAAAAGAAGGAAAAAGCGATTTCTGCTCCTAACTATGATTACAGTATAAAACTTATTACATTATTTACGTATTATATCAAGTCACACGCACGTAGTAATGTTGTTAATACAGCACCATGCTGATACTAGAATATATGTAGGTAATATACAGGGTATAACCGTAGGCTTCCGCGGCCATTGTCACATTCAATAAATTTTTCTGGGTTTGCGACCGCATTGTCAATATGTATAAAACTACCGACGTTTCGGTCCCTGTTGCAAGTGAACTTCTTCAGGAAGAATAAAATTTTTCTGGGATTGTGACCTCACAAACCCGGAAAATTTTTATACAGGGTTTTTCCGTAAGAGGGTGCAAAAATGTAACAGGTCATAGAGATTGCTCCACTGAACATTTGAGGTAGAGAACATGGGGTCGGAGAAGCCAGCTGAAGGAGATATGGCAGTAGAACTGTTTTGTTTTATAGCCCATTTACAGCTAACATACGTACAAGTTTACAAGTCCTGTGCTGTTTATTTACATGTACATTCCTTATTTCCTGCAATGAAAGAAGGAAGACGAGCCTGATTACTATGAAATCATGATGCAGATTTTCTTTTTACTTTAATTGTCCGTAAGTGGTTCTGTTGAACCGTATTTACCTTGTCCCTGACAGAACGTGTTATGAGTCAACGACAGACCCATTCATTACTCAGTGCTTTTCATAGATGTAGAGTACAATACGATAAAGCAGTACCGGTACAGTTTTGCAGAACTCACTGACATGCACCTTGTGTGTGGGGAAGTACGTTGTAATGCTCTTGCCGCTGAAAGGCTTCGAAGGGAATGATTTCCTACCAGGTGTCATCCGTCACGACGATTGTTTATTTCTCTCGATCGACAAATTCGGGAGACTGATTGATTGGAAAGATGAAACGAGGGACCTGGAAACCTGAGGACCATTCGCACACCTGACTCTGAAGAGGAGGTGCTGGAACGTGTTCCAGCGGACCCCATAACAAGTACTCGTCGTATCGCACGTGAAACGGGCGCTTTACTCACTAGCGTTTGGGGAACACGAACATCAATTACACCCATATTCCCCAAAACGAATCCGTACAATGCTTGTTACTGACTGTGCACAAAGGGCCGCATGGTTCAGTGGTTGCTCAAATGCTCAAACAATGGATTGATTTCCTACACATCGTGCTGTTTACTGAGGGGGCCTCATTTGATCCATTTCACTGTAGTAGAGTCACACCATCAGTACGCTTTGCTGCGAATATCTGGGCCGGCACTGTAAGCGACAATCGCATTGGGATATTTCTTCTTCCTGGCCATCTGAAGGGCCACATGTTCTTGAGATTTGTTCAAAGAGTTCTACCTAGGTTGTTGGAGAACGTATCCCAGGATGTTCGCGAGAGGATGAGGATACAACATGATGCAACATTGTCTCATTTCAATGTGGATATCCGTTACCATCTCAGTGCTATATTTCCTGGTCGCTAGACTGAAATCGGATGTCCTAATCCATGGTCTGTGAGATCACCTTGAAACGTCCCCTTGGAACAATTTTACAAGACTGTGCTTAAACTGACGTACAATATTTTTAGCGCAACGCAATCTGACTTTCAGAAATTCCTACAAAAGAATGGCCCTGACTAACATTAACCTATGCGTTTCACAAATCGCTTACCTCACAAAAATCTTGGTTACTCGAACTACTGCAATAGAGAGAGCGCCACTACTGCCAGCTAAATAAAAGATTCAAACTACGGAAGGCACTAACTACTGATAGGCATAGATAGCAAATGAAAGATTTTAATAGAGAACAAACAATGTATTTACCTTAATATCCATAATATATATAGCAGTTCATGACAAATTACAAAATTCCGCCATCTCTCTCCCCACATCCACCACTGCTGGCGGCTCACCTCCAACTGCCAACGCTACGCGCTGTTCACATCCAGCTGCCGCTGCCCAACACTACAATGGCGAGTATTACAACAATGCAAAGCAGCCACAGACTGCACACAGCACAGCCAGTGATTTTCATACAGAGGTGGCGTTACCAATAAAAAAACCTAAACAGCCTACTTACATAGCCCCCATGCTCCCCACAAAAAATTTTACAAATTGTTTTGGGCAGTGGCCAATAATGATTTGATAAAATTTTTCATAATTACAATAACAAAGAAATCAAATGCACACACTTATTGATACAATGTTGGTCAAAAGCTAAAATTTTCTCACAGTCCATAAAGACAGTCCTGATCGTTCATCACAGTAAAATAGCAGTGTTTTTCTCAAAGTCTGAGCAGTAAAAGAAAATGCACACGGAAGTAATGGATTTCCATGCAGTCTTGAAGAAGTAGTGTTGTCCTTCCAACGGAAAGACAGTGCTGACTCTTGACATGCAGACAGGTAATGGGCCACAACAGAGCAAACCCACAGCAGAGTCAGTCGAAATTTTGAAGAATATTGGTAGGTAGGTCATCACAGAGCATACCCATTGTAGTCCTGGTAGAGATTACGATATTGGTGGGCCACCAGAGGTGCAGACCCACTGTAGTCCTTGCAGAAATAATGGTATTGGTGGGTCATCAAAGATGCAGACCCACTGTAGTCCTTGTAGAGATGGCCAGTAGCCATCTGTTGTGACTGTGCAGGTGCACAATCACCATTGAAGAGTCTTGCGGAGAATATAGCAAGTCCATAAACCACCACTTGTGCACTCACAAAGTGTTTGGAATTGTCCTTAGAACCAGCAATGCTGTTATCCAGTCCCTTGCTGAATTATTAACACATGTGCAAACACTAACAGTCCCTACTTCTCACTTATTGTCCATATACTATGACCAACAGAAACGTGTGCAGTGAAATGTAACTTAATTTGAAGAACTGGTGTCTATACAATTATAAATTTACAACAATCCTGGCAGGGTCGCCATATGAAACGTCCCCTTAGAACAATTATACAAGACTGTGCTTAAAGTGACATATAATACTTTTAGCGCAACGCAATCTGACTTTCAGAAATCCCTACAAAAGAATGGCCCTGACTAACATTAACCTATACGTTTCACAAATCGCTTACCTCACAAAAATCTTGGTTACTCGAACTACTGCAATACAGCAAGCGCCACTACTGCCAGCTAAATAAAAGATTCAAACTACAGAAGGCACTAACTATTGATAGGCATAGTTAGCAAATGAAAGATTTTAATAGAGAACAAACAATGTATTTACCTTAATAATCATAATATATATAGCAGTTCATGACAAATTACAAAATTCCGCCATCTCTCTCCCCACATCCACCACTGCTGGCGGCTCACCTCCAACTGCCAACGCTACGCGCTGTTCACATCCAGCTGCCGCTGCCCAACACTACAATGGCGAATATTACAACAATGCAAAGCAGCCACAGACTGCACACAGCACAGCCAGTGATTTTCATACAGAGGTGGCGTTACCAATAAAAAAACCTAAACAGCCTACTTTCAACCTGACCTGAAACGCCTTGATTATTGCCTATGGAACTATGTAAAATCACTTGTGTATGAGCTCGCAGTGGATACGAAGATGGTACTAGTTGCCAGAAATGTAGCTGCCTGTGATGTGATTCGAAACTCACCAGGGATATTTGCCAGGGTGCATCAGAATCTTGTTCGCCGAAGTCTTACTTGCATTGAGGTAGATGGCCGTCAGTTCCAGCACATTTTGTAGGATACAGTACAAATGCTACGTTCATTGTGTCAATGATGATATTGGCAGTTAACTGTAACTAAAGTAAATAAGAAAGAACGCAGTAATGTGATTTTATTCCTATTATCTTCTTAAGCTGGCTTCTCTGACATCAGGTTCCCTGCCTGAAATTGTTCAGTGGAGCATACCCTACGTCCTGCTAAAGTTTTGCACGCTCTTATGGAAACACGCAGTATGAAATTTTATATCGTGATGGTAGTCAATAACCGAAACCGATAGTGATAATAATGGACATACAGACAGCTGCCATGAGTTCCATGAAACACTTAACAGTTTTTGAGCATCGCCTTCAAAAAATGTAACATAGGAATGGCCACATATCATTTTGGATCTCTGTTCATCTGTATACAGTTTCAGATTGATCAGTGCACTATCTAACTGTTCCCAAACGACGGGATATCCTATTCTAATTTGATATTACATTAACGTAAGGTCAAAACCGGTTCATTTTTTGTATCAAAATTAGAAATTGCTTTTCTTTAATTCTGATGCCACAGGTGCTATAAATTTTTCAGTGATACGTGATGCTCGCAAGTTTTAATTTTTATTTTATTTTCCTAATATTGTTCAAATTCCGCTTAGACCAGTTTCGTAGTCTTTTATTTCCGCCCCGAGAGCTGAATGGTCAGCGTGACGGACTGCCGTCCTAAGGGGCCCGGGTTCGATTCCCGGCTGGGTCGGGGATTTTCTCCGCTCAGGGACTGGGCGTTGTGTTGCCTTCATCATCATTTCATCCCCATCCGCCGCCAGGTCGCCCAATGTGGCGTCGAATTTAATAAGACCTGCACCAAGGCGGCTGGACCTGCCCCGTAAGGGGCCTCCCGGCCAATAACGCCAAACGCTCGTTTCATTTCCATGGTCTTTTATCAAATCGTATTAGATCCTTAGCACATAATTTATTAATTGAGGTTAAAATCAACGACCAAACAAAATAGAATTGTGGTATTAATATGGAGATATAAAAAAGATCCGCCAGGGTAGCCGAGAGAGTCAGTTGGCCTTTGGCTGTGCTGCGGTGAGGACGCGCTGTTAGTGTTCCTGCCGCGGAGCGAGCGCTTGTGTTGTTTACATCGTACTCGGCCGTTTCGCGCGTGCCGTACTCAGCACATAGATCACCATGGCGCACGCACCAATACAGACAATCGACGCTCAAATTTACGTTCCGCAACGAATTTGCACGGCCCCGAGCACTCGAAGTCGAACGATTTCTACGAGAAGAAGTTAAAATCCCGGCGACCGACATTCTCGGCATTCACTTGTCCGTTGTGAGTAGTATCGTATATGTCAAGATCATCAACGACACAACATGTGAACGGATCCTTCGGGACACGAAACAGGGCCTCCGTTTCTGCCATGCTGATGGCAATGTGGGGACTGTACACGTCGATTATTCTGGCATGGGACTTCGCACGATCAGAATTTTCGAACTTCCTTTCGAATTACCGGCGGAGGACGTCGTGACAGCGCTGCGCCCCTACGGCACGGTCCATGATCATATTGCGGAAAAATGGACGCAATTCCAGACATATCCTGTGCTGAATGGAGTCCGGCAGGTCCGAGTAGAACTTAAAAGACATGTACCTTCATATCTGACTATCGGTGGCTGCCGTGCCATCGTCATCTACGATGGGCAACCAAAGACCTGCTCTGGTTGTGGGAAGGAGGGACACCTTAGATCAGAATGTCTCCAACGTCGAATCACGCAACTGCCGCCGGCTGACGGAGACCCGCCATCGCAGCCGACGCTGCTTCCCGTGACTTATGCAGCAGCCCTCACGACAGCTACCACTTCACCACGACAGCCGACATCCACTGTTGGGTCGCGGCTCCATCCTCCAATACAGGGCGATGACGACACACCCGTACCACAAGCTGCGGATTCAATTCCGATGCCGCCGCCCCCGTCGACGGATAACAACATACATGACGATAGCATGGCCGTAGACTCGCTTATTGTGCCTACAGCTGCCTTTGTGCCGGAACGTCGGGAATCTTTGCCGTCGTCTGACACAGAAGGACACACCAGGAAGCAACGCTCCCCGAAGCGACGGAAGCGGAGGCGTAGAGCAACTTCCGAACGGGATGCGACGCAGCCTCCAGAGGACGAAGACTCCACCTTCAATGACGACGCTACCACAGAGGCAGCCGTCATTTGCTGCAATGTGGCACCACCGAACGGAACTGAGGACAAACCACATATACCTACAGTGGCAACATCGGATGCCGATATGCAGGACAGATGCTGCCTACCACCTTCTGGAGTGCAAGCACCCATGCCGAGTCCTGAGGATGCTAGGGAAGCCGATCTTGCTTTGAGTTCCCCGACGTGGGCGGATGACCACAACGACGACGGAACCATGCAAGTTACGCCAACAGGGCCCACGCCATTGGCGCCGACTCTCTAGAAAGGACGGCAGGTGAGGTTTGTGGGGATGTGGAGGTGTCAATAGAGTCAGAAGCGCCATAGGCAATTCCAGTCTTAATGGATAACTTAACACCTGCGGTTCGGCAACAAGCTTATCGTATCGCCACGCTTAACCTAAACACGATACGAACGGCAGTGAAGATCCAGTTGCTGCGTGAGATGCTTCGTTCTTCGGATGTTGACATTGCCCTGTTGCAAGAAGTGTATATAGCGGCCCTCCCCGTTTTCTACGGTTATGTGACACATATGTCACCGGCGGACCGGAATGGCAGCGGTACGGCAATACTAGTGCGCGACGGAATTGCCATCGAAGAAGTGACTTACCTTCCGTCAGGAAGGGGGCTGGCGATCACAGCACTAGGCACACGCATCATTAACATTTACGCTCCATCAGGAACTGACCAACGCCGCGAACGATCGCTGTTCTACTCGGAGGACATCGCCCCCCTCTTTATCAGCCGCTACGATCAATATATCTTCGGCGGCGACTTTAACTGTGTGCTCCACCCCAAAGACCAAGTCCCACACTTCTCGACTTGTCAAGAACTTCGGTTCCTGGTTCGTGATCTGCTTCACACTGACACGTGGGAGACAGTGCATGGTGACCGTCCCGGGCCGACATACCTTACTAGTCACTCAGCCAGTCGCCTTGACCACATTTATGTCTCACGAGCTCTAGCACCGGGAGTATTGGACGCCGAACGTTGGCCGCTTGCGTTCTCCGATCATAGCGCTTTCATATGCACACTCACTCTACAACAGCAGCGGATGTGGCGCAGCCGAGGACCCTGGAAGCTGAATGTGGCACATCTTCAAGACCTGGAATGCCAACACATGGCTGGATTGCGAACGTCGTCTTCCCCGATATCCTTCGACTCTAGCATGGTGGGTGGACTGTGCAAAACCAGCGTTTCGGCGTGTGCTAACTCAATTCGGTAAAGATATCGCAGCTTGGCATCGTCACACATTGGACTTTTATTACACGATGCTTCGCGAACTCGACAGCCAACCACCATCTCCAAACCGACAAATGGAAAGCCGCCGAACTAAAGGTCAAATATTGTCTCTTACGAGGAAACGTTTGGAGGGGGTCGTCGTGCGATCGCGACGTCAAGACCGAGCGGAAGGAGAAAACCCGTCTATGCATCACATCGTGCTCGACAGCCGCCGACGCCGACAGCAGCTGATCACGGACCTCGTATTGCCAGGTGGTAGGGTCGTACTGACTCAGGCCGCGGTTACAGAAGCCTTTGCAGCTCACTATCGCCGGTTTTACGACGAGGTGAATACAGAGGAAGAGAAAGCGGACGATCACGACATACTGCAGCACGTGTCGCACACCCTCAACAATGCAGCAGCAGCGACGCTGTTAGGTGGAATTACACGGGACGACATCGAGGACGCGCTTAACAAGGGAGCACTCAACAAATCTCCCGGGCCAGACGGACTGCCGCTCGAGTTTTATCGGACTTTCTGCGATCTAATGATGCCCCGATGGATCAGCATGTACCAAGAACTGATGACCCCCGGTCCCACGTGCCACCTGCATTCGTGGAAGGTCTCCTTATACCGATACACAAGCCTTCCAGAGGTCGGACGGTCGAGGACTACAGGCCCATTACAATGATCAACTCGGACTATAAAATCTTCGCCCGAATACTCGCCAGCCGCATAAAGAAGGTTCTGCCCCTACTCCTCTCAATGGAGCAAACGACACAGGGCGGAGTGACCAACATGCAAACGGCAACCAGCGAATGCAGGGATTTAATAGCCATCGCCACATGCTGTCGCCTTCGAGCTGCTCTGATCTCCATTGATTTCGACCACGCCTTTGACAGAGTTCACCACAAGTTCCTTCTGTCCTTTATGGCCCGCATAGGCTTCCCGCCTGACTTTCTGGACATATTTCAGCGCCTTTTCCGTGGGGCTGCATCCCGTGTACTGGTGAATGGACGGATTGCGGGTCCCTTTCCGATCCGACGGTCAGTTCGCCAAGGATGCCCACTCTCCATGAACCTTTACGCGATCGCACTCGAACCACTTGTCGGAGGGTTGAAAAACAGGCTCTCGGGAATGTCATTGAGGGATCACACCTTTCACTGCAGGATATATGCTGATGACCTTCTATTACTTGTCCGATCTGGTGACGAGTTACGATCGGTGATACAATGGATCAATCGCTATGGATTGGCAGCGGGCAGCCTCATGAATGTGGCCAAGTCGGCAGCGATGCCGATTGGGAGAGGTCCACAGGAGGACGCTTTAGCCCCACTCCCACTAGTTAACAAGATCCGGTTCTTGGGCATAACATTTACACAGGATGTGCGCCGCACGGCAGCCATGAACTATGCACGATTACTACAGACCATACGCACAGAAGTTCGCCGGAACTTGCTTCGACGGATGGACCTCCTACAGCGTGTGGAATACCTCAACCTTCACGTGGCGACTAAGATGATCCACAAGGCCCAGGTCCTACCGATATCGACAGCGATGGCATACAGATTGCAAGCAGCGTTTGGATATTACCTTACCGCCGGACACCTATTCAAAGTCCGCTACGAAACACTCACCCTCCCTCCGCGTGATGGCGGACTGGGACTTATAAATGTACGAGCAAGAGCTACAGCGTTATCCTTGTGCACAATGATGAAATTGTGGACCCACGAAGATGCTTCCCTTACGGGACGTCTGTTAGAGGAATTGCTGCCGGCGTCTCTTCTGCCACCTGTCACGGTTGCGCACATTACACCTTCACTCTCGCACCTCTCGGCATTTATTCTTGAGTACAGTTACGTGTACCCAGACCTCCCCAACACTCGCACTCCCAAGGCGAGAGACGTTTACAGACTGCTGCTAAGGTCCATACCTCGGAATGTGATTGAGAGGAAGAGCCCTACGACCCTATGGCCGGCAGTGTGGAGAGCGGTCCAGAAGCCGTTCCTCCCCACGCGGGTACGAGCCGCGTGGTACCAGGTGGTGAACGGGAAGGTTGTAACACGACAAAGGCTGCACGCTATTGGGATGACGGATTCCCCCCTTTGCCCACGTTGCCACCTCGTGGATACTGACGAACACCGCTTAACATGTGGATCGGCGTTAGATGTATGGCTGCTGGTGCAGAAGATCCTCGCCTGCTACCTACGTATCGCGCCTCGCACAATTGAGCCACGGCTCCTCCTTTGTCCAGAGGATACTTATTTCCCACCTGCGAAGACTCACGCTCTCACATGGTTTAAAGGCATGTCCATATACTACCTCTTTCGAGATAATGAGAAGATGGTGCTTGATTACTGGCAATTTCTCCAGGACAGTCATAGCACACTTGAGTGTACACCCCGATACCGACAACTATTTGCGAACTATTTGCGCAGTGTCTTCGACAACCCCCCTCACAGTTGGGGAGTACCGGGCAGAGGATGACCGCCGACATGGGGCTCCACACGTCGCAAAATGTTGTACCAATTTGGAACATGGAATCTGTACGCAGAGGGGCCATGCACATGGAATGGCGTGCGGGATTTGGTTACATTTTTCTTTCTTTATTATCTATCATCACACTATTAGTTTCAAATTCTTTTTCATAGTTTAGAAGGAACTCTTGTTCGTTTGTTGCTACGGCTGTAATTTTCTAATTTTGTTTGTAGTAACTGAAAGACACCTTTTGTCCATATATATATAAGGTTGGCAGCGAAAATAATTTCCAATTTAAAAAAAAAAATTAAAAAAAAGAACAAAAAAAAAAAGAAAAAAAAGGGGTTGGTGGTCTCTTGGAATGATGATAGTTTCACATGGTGATGGTCTCGGTTCGATTCCAACTTCTACCGATTTTTTTTTGATAGGGAGAGGCAGACTCTATTCTCTTCTGGCTACGCCAAGTGAAGAAGGTATAATGGCATTGTGGAAAAAAAGTGGTTCTAGGCGGAAAAAAAGAGCGCTAACGCGCTGCTTCCTGGACTCGGGTAGGCGCGCCGTCCCCGGATCGAATCCGCCCGACGGATTAACGATGAGGGCCGGTGTGCCTGTCAGCCTGGATGTGGTTTTAAGGCGGTTTTCCACATCCCGTTAGGTGACTACTGGGCTGGTCCCCACGTTCTTCCACAGTTACACGTGTCGCCGACATGTGAAACACGTCCGCACTATTTCACGATTTACACTTGACGCAGACAGTTGGGGTACACTGATTCCGTCCTGGGGGGTACGGGGTGGTGGCAGGAAGGGCATCCGGCCATCCCTAAAACTAACATTGCCACATCCGTTGTAAACACGCCGACCCTGTGATCGCTGCGGGACTATGGCGTAAGTGAAAGAAAGAAGAGTAATACGGAGATATAAAATACACTCCTGGAAATGGAAAAAAGAACACATTGACACCGGTGTGTCAGACCCACCATACTTGCTCCGGACACTGCGAGAGGGCTGTACAAGCAATGATCACACGCACGGCACAGCGGACACACCAGGAACCGCGGTGTTGGCCGTCGAATGGCGCTAGCTGCGCAGCATTTGTGCACCGCCGCCGTCAGTGTCAGCCAGTTTGCCGTGGCATACGGAGCCCCATCGCAGTCTTTAACACTGGTAGCATGCCGCGACAGCGTGGACGTGAACCGTATGTGCAGTGACGGACTTTGAGCGAGGGCGTATAGTGGGCATGCGGGAGGCCGGGTGGACGTACCGCCGAATTGCTCAACACGTGGGGCGTGAGGTCTCCACAGTACATCGATGTTGTCGCCAGTGGTCGGCGGAAGGTGCACGTGCCCGTCGACCTGGGACCGGACCGCAGCGACGCACGGATGCACGCCAAGACCGTAGGATCCTACGCAGTGCCGTAGGGGACCGCACCGCCACTTCCCAGCAAATTAGGGACACTGTTGCTCCTGGGGTATCGGCGAGGACCATTCGCAACCGTCTCCATGAAGCTGGGCTACGGTCCCGTACACCGTTAGGCCTTCTTCCGCTCACGCCCCAACATCGTGCAGCCCGCCTCCAGTGGTGTCGCGACAGGCGTGAATGGAGGGACGAATGGAGACGTGTCGTTTTCAGCGATGAGAGTCGCTTCTGCCTTGGTGCCAATGATGGTCGTATGCGTGTTTGGCGCCGTGCAGGTGAGCGCCACAATCAGGACTGCATACGACCGAGGCACACAGGGCCAACACCCGGCATCATGGTGTGGGGAGCTATCTCCTACACTGGCCGTACACCACTGGTGATCGTCGAGGGGACACTGAATAGTGCACGGTACATCCAAACAGTCATCGAACCCATCGTTCTACCATTCCTAGGCCGGCAAGGGAACTTGCTGTTCCAACAGGACAATGCACGTCCGCATGTATCCCGTGCCACCCAACGTGCTCTAGAAGGTGTAAGTCAACTACCCTGGCCAGCAAGATCTCCGGATCTGTCCCCCATTGAGCATGTTTGGGACTGGATGAAGCGTCGTCTCACGCGGTCTGCACGTCCAGCACGAACGCTGGTCCAACTGAGGCGCCAGGTGGAAATGGCATGGCAAGCCGTTCCACAGGACTACATCCAGCATCTCTACGATCGTCTCCATGGGAGAATAGCAGCCTGCATTGCTGCGAAAGGTGGATATACACTGTACTAGTGCCGACATTGTGCATGCTCTGTTGCCTGTGTCTATGTGCCTGTGGTTCTGTCAGTGTGATCATATGATGTATCTGACCCCAGGAATGTGTCAATAAAGTTTCCCCTTCCTGGGACAATGAATTCACGGTGTTCTTATTTCAATTCCCAGGAGTGTATTACTAGGTATTATTATGTTATTGTAGTTGTCATTCAAATTAACCACTGCTCCTTATTAATATTCACGCTATCACGCAGATATAGTTCGCCTATCACACTTGTATATATTAATGCTGTTAATATTTTATTGCGTGCTGTCCTTAGGTTAGTTAGGTTTAAGTAGTTCTAAGTTCTAGGGGACTGATGACCATAGATGTTAAGTCCCATAGTGCTCAGAGCCATTTGAACCATTTGTTAATATTTAGTGTATGAGATCTATGCAGTTTATTCCTTAGAGACTATGAGCTATGTTTTTTTTCCTTTTCTTGTGAGTGGTTAACCTGTGAGATGGACTGTGAATGGCTAATCAGCAGACAGCACAGCCCCCACCCTGGGGGACCGTGTTTAAATAACAGTGCCTTCTGCTGAGTACATTTTTGAGCGGGCTGTCGACCAGGACTTAAGAGATCTACGTCCTCTCTTCTTCTTTGTTAATTAAACCCCAACATAGAGAGTTGAAGCTTCCGCTCTTCGAGTTGTTTTACTCAGCGCCTAGTTCCACGTTACCTCGTCAACCGTTCCAGTCTTCACCGTAACCGTTGAAGGGATCCTTTCAAGGTATTATCATCCTGGCCAGATGGCAAAGATATTGAAAAGAAGATTAATAAATTTCAAGCTATCTGCAGAACAATTGGAAGAACTTTGGGAAGAAAACCAAGAAAAGAAACACATGGCTGTACCTACTCGTGTATATGGTTCCGAATCATGGGCAGAAAAAAAAGTCACGTATACAGGCAGCAAAGGTGAAGTACATGAGATATTTAAGAGCTTGTAATAGAATGGATAAAATAAGGAATTAAACAAGAGATAAGATTTAAAAATCTTTTCAGTTATTGACAAGATAGAAGAAGGAAGGATCATGTTGACATAATGACAGAAAAGAGATCAAACAGATTGCCAGAGAAGATCATGTATTTTCAGCCTAATGGAAAGAGAGAACTAGGCTCACCTCGTAAGAGATGGATGGATGGATGGTAGAGACTGGAATATGTAACAGCAGCATCTAATTCTTGAAATGAGATGACGAATATTTAGTGTACCTGTTGCATAAGTAATAATATTTACCGCTAAATTGGTAATATTTGTCGTGGAAACTGTTTTATGATCGAATAAATATAGCTATTAGTTATTGCATCTAACATATCTTGCAAGCCACCGTGTAGTGCTTGGCGGAGGGCGCTTCATACTAACATTAATGAATTCCTGTCCTATTCCATTTGCATTCTGAGCGATAGAAAAATGACTTCAACCGTCTGTGCGAGCCCTTATCCCTCTTAAATTATCTTCATGACTCCTGCGCAAGTTAAACCATGCTGGCTGCAGAATAGTTGACAGGTTTCTCCTCTAAATCTATCCACAAGGATTTCCTGAGAACTACATAGCTCTTCATCTAAGGATTCCCTTTTAATTTCGTCGAACATTTCTGCTACACTTTCGCATGAGCCGTACAGGACTGTTACGAACTTTCCAGCATGTCTCTAAATATTTTCGATGTCTGCTATCTCGCCTACTTGACAGGGATTCGTAATGCGGCAACCTATATTGAAGAACTGGTCTCCCTAGCCTCTTGTGCTCTTTTGTTGTATTTTAAAAGGACCTGTCATGCTGTCGATCTCATTATAATGCCTAAGAAAATCCCGAAATATTATGGAACACTGGTGTGTACGCCAAAAAAGAATACAAAATCATTTATCGCGCACTGAAGAACTTTCAAAATCCACTAACGCTTCGAGTTAGAGAAATCGAAACATATCTAGTGACGCCACAAAGATAAACAGCGATGCAAGATACAGCTCGAAAGCATTCTCTTCTCAATCACAGAAAGTCACCTTCTCAATGACAGAATATTTAAAACTCCTAAAAAAATTTGAAAAAAATGGAATAATTTCCTGTTGCATAAGTTCATGCGTAGAAGGCTCGGAAACGACATGTTGCGTCGTAACTCTTTCTCACAGTCAGCTTAGGTTGAATACTTCAGTTTAATATTATTTGTGTATCAGGTGAATAAATATCGCTTAAAGTTTTCTCTCACTGACTGCTTCACAACCTGAAGATTACAATACACGATTATATCAAATAACGTTTTTCCTTGCCATCTTGTACCAAAATCAAACACGAATGAAAATCGAGAACATATCATAAATATGCGACCTCAAAGAAAGAATTGAAAGAAGCTGTTTCCAGAAATTTTGTAAGGAAAATTCAAGTGGTCTTTTTTATTTAGTTACAAAATTCTCTTTAAATTTATCCTCTCAGTTGGAAAGGAAATTATGGTTAATTTTACCTCAGTTATTCAAGATAACGGATAAATGACACCGAGACAAAATGGTTCAAATGTCTCTGAGCACTATGGGACTTAACATCTGAGGCCATCAGTTCGCTAGACTTAGAACTACTTAAACCTAACTAACCTAAGGACATCACGCATATCCATGCCCGAGACAGGATTCGAACCTGTGACCGTAGCAGCGGCGCGGTTCCGGACTGAAGCGCCTAGAACCTTTCGGACACAGCGGCCGACACACCGAGGCACAAATGACGAACTTGTATTTGACTTCACTGTGTGCAGCTAGTAACGCCATTGTTTTCTTTTATCCGAAATACAGTAGTGTGAACTGCAATTAGTAATTCCAGTACTTAAGGCTTCGATTACAATTCCTCGATATCATTTACTTGTGAACTGTAGGTCGTGGACTGAAACAAGTAAAAGTAATACAGTCATGTCTAGTAATTGTGTTGTACAGGTACGATTATTCTAAATCTTCTTTGTCTTTTCTTTCTTCTGCCAGAGTCATAAGAGTTGCTGATTTACATTCATAGTAAAACATCTAAAGTGTGGGCGCTGTGATGCAGTGACAGCTTAAAAATATAAAGAATGGTAAAGGAGCTTAGAGCTCTTGACAGTTCTCGCAGACACCGAGAACACACGCTTTACTAACAATTTATCTGTTAACGAGAAGCATTGCCTGGCTGGCTTATGTTTTTTTTTGAGCACCTCCCGCCAGTAGCACCTTGACGCTAAACGTATCGTGCGAGGTGAAAGTTTGCAGCACGCATATTGTCGTAACAGCTGAGAACAGGAAAGCGCAAGCCCATTATTTCCACAGCTGCATCCGAGGTAGGATCCTGTTTGCTGTTGAATAATCGCTGTCTGCTGCAGTTTCCACACTCATGCAAATATTTCGAGCTGAGGTGAAATATTATTATGCCGCACTTTATCTACGGAACTTGCATGGTATTTATGGAAAGAAGAAAATAAAGAACAATCTAACAATGATGCCTTACTTTGACAGAACTTTTAAAAGTCCATCACAAACGAACTGCATAATAGACAGTCAGAGACTCCGACATCCCTCCGCCCTAAGGTCCACATGCAACAGGTTTCGGCGAACTGTTCTGGTAGAGACGACTGCGGCTGTTGACTATCTACATTTATATTCTACTGAAGCCTGTCTGACTCTAATATGGCTTATCAGAAGCGTTGGGGTGTTGTGTACCTAGCTGGTGATTTAGATTGTGGATGTCGAAGTATTCTCATAAAGTTTTTCTGACCTTTGAATCTATCTGCTTCGCGAAGGTAAGTCGTTTACTTAGCACAGGGCCGAGATTGTAGCTAGGTTGCTCCATTCTATTTCCTTGCTGGCTGCAGAAATCAGTCTGTTTGGGAGCGTCAACTTTCTCGTCAACATAACTGTTACGGATTTCTCTGTATTTGTCCTGCTTTTCAATATGTTGCACCATTTCACAATTTTGTTGAGGTGCTCCTGTAGCTTTCGTTCTATGAAGTCGAGATTGTCGCTGCCGTCGGTGCCCGTTCTGGTCGTCCTCAACGGATGTGGTTATCATCTGAGGTGTGTCAGACCCGGTCTGAGATGTTGGGTACTCTATCTCCTGACTGTTACTATGATTTCCACTTCTGTTTCGTGCTGGGCGCTCCCTAGTTGGGGCTATGCTGGGGAATGTAAAAGATGACCTGGGGCTACGCAAGCCAGGTATTTACAACATACCATGCCAGTGTGGGATGTCATACATTGGCCAGATCACCAGAACAGTGAACATCAGGTGTAAAGAACACCAGAGACATACCAGACTCAGGCAGGCAACTAAATCAGTCATAGCAGAGCATTGTCTGGAACTTGGTCATTCAATGGATTACAATGACACCAAGATTGTGACACAGACCTCAAGATTTTGGGACAGTGTCATTAAAGAAGCCATTGAGATTAAGGTCACAGACAATCTAATCAACCGTGACTCGGGATACCAAATCAGCACTGCCTGGAATCCAGCGCTTGAGCTTTTGAAAACTCAACGCAGGACACTCCGGGATTCTACAAGAAATAGAAGTGGAGACCGAGAGAACAGCCGTGAGACAAGGTGTCTGACATTGACGACCAGATCTGACACACCCCAGATCATGAACTCGACTTCAGAAGACGGCCAGGCCGGGCGCGGACGGCGGAGGGAACACCAGCGACCAGAGAGGGACAATGTAGCCGCGTCTGGCGGGCGCGGACCTCAGACGGAACACACGACGCGGCGCGGACCGATTAGGGAGCGCCCAGCACGAAACAGAAGTGGAAATCATAGCAACAGTCAGGAGATAGAGTACCCAACATCTCAGACCGGGTCTGACACACCTCAGATGATAACCACATCCGTTGAGGACGGCCAGAACGGGCGCCGACGGCAGTCGGAACATGTGCGACTGGAGGGGTCCGTTGAAGCACATTGGCACATTCCAGGGTAACCGGATTGTGGTTTGAGTTCAGCTCGTAATGGACTGTTGGCGCAGCCTTCGAAGGCAAGCCATTGCATAAGAAGGCATCTAGGATGTCTGGTGAGTGGTCAGAGTTGTAGGGGATGTGAGTAGGATACCCGGGAGCAATAATCCCCATTTGGGGATTGCGCTCGATAAAACTCCTCAGTCTCCAACCGCTGCCATTTGTAGTGTCTCTCGACCAGTCCACACTTTTGTCGTTAAATTCCCCTGCTATTATAACTCTTCCGGCGATGCCGATCAAGTTCTGAATGTCCTGTGGGCCGCAGTTTTTGATTGGATTTTTGGATGCCGAGACTATCTTAATAATTTAATTGCCGATTTTTAGCTCTACTATGGGACTTAACGTCTGAGGTCATCAGTCCCCTACAAACTCAGAACTACTTAAACCTAACTAACCTAAGGACATCACACACATCCATGCCCGAGGCAGGACTCGAACCTTTGACCGTAGCGGTCGCGCGGTTCCGGACTGAATCACCGAGAACCGCGAGGCCACAACGGCCGGCGATATATGCGTCTCCTGAATGCACGTGACATGTATGTATGTTTTGCTGATCTATGCGAGATTTTGGAAGATTATGTCTGTCTGCATTCCACGTTAATAGTTTAAACGCTCTTGTTCTGTTACGGTGATTAAAGAAGAGTATCATAGCTGCTTGTGCAATTATTAGCATTTCCAGAATCTATCTTTAGCGGCTCGGACCGCCGCTATGGTCTTTCTCACTTTCTGGATTACTGCGCCGACGCTAAGCCCCGCAAACAGCGTCCCGTGTCTCTGAGTTCCTTCAGAGAACTTCCGAGAACGTTGTCCGCGCCTGAGGCGGCTCCTGCGCTCGGACTGCACTTACATTAGTTGTTACTGTTGTCTCCTCTGGAACTAGTGGTGCTGATGGTACTTGTGGCGCGGGTGCGACAGGTGTTGGTGAGGGTGGTCGGAGGGTCGTCCCCTGCACAATCGCAGCGGGCACCGCGGTTGTAGAGGGGACGGTGGGGACGGGCATAGCTGCCCTGTTTGCACGCGTATCCGGGAATTTTTGTCGTCGCAGTTCACAATTCGACTACTGGCGAGTTTGAAAACTTGAAGCGGCTGTTATTGTAGGGGCAGATTTCCGCTCCCACACTTCACAGCCGCGGTAGTTAGCTGGGTGGGGCCTTTACAGTTGACACAGATAGGGTTGCCTCTCTCTGCTGTTTTCATAGCTTGGTGAGGTGGGGCCCGCACAAGTAAAGCATCTCGGCTGTAAGTTACAGTTGTTACGAGGCCTACGAGAAAGACAGGCCGCGGCGTGTCGGCCACGAGGGTAGGCCTCAGCTAGCTAGCTCGCTCAGCTCAGCATACGAAATGTGTTTCTCATCGTGTTAACTCGTAACTGCTGTGTCCACCTCTCCTTCGTTCCACATTTTACGTACTAACGAGAATTGCGTATTCTACTGAAATCTGCTTTTAGATAGTTTTACTGATCTCTATTACTTCAACAAAATACATCAGTGTGCAGTGGCGCTAATTTAATATCTATGCTCTGCATAAATGGTATAACAGTTTGTTTATAGCATTTAGTGTCTACTGCTTAGCAGTCCTCATTTCATACAAGATGTCTTGCCTCATCCAACTGATAAAATTTTATTATACCCAGTACAACCGTAACAAATTATTAGTAGGCATATGGACTTTCGATTGTTGTGTGTGTGTGAAACCTTATGGGTCTTAACTGCTAAGGTCATCAGTCCCTAAGCTTACACACTACTTAACCTAAATTATCCTAAGGACAAACACGCACACCCATTCCCGAGGGAGGACTCGAACCTCCGCCGGGAACAGCCGCACAGTCGATCGTTGTAGTTCTAATAAACAATAAGACTCCAAAACAGCGGATTCACAGCAGAAGATGCAACTCCTATTTGTAGATAAACGTGCAATTGCGAGTTAACACATGCAGAAGCATAGTTTGTCTGCAGAGCTGAACAAGCGAGAGAGTCAGCCTTACCTTCGTGACTTACACGCCGCGGCCTGTCTTTCTCGTGGGCCTTGCAGTTATTACTAGAGTTCTGACATCTGCGGGATTGGCCGGGACGTTCAGGCTTGATGTACCGCTTGTAACATCATAGATTAAGGGTCGACCTGCGACAGCAATCGCACAACTTGCGTACGAGCCGCTAGACGCCGCCGCGAGCGCTAAGAGTGCATTGCGGTCGCAGGCGCGCGTGTTGCGGACGGGCCGCGAGGTGCCGCCACGAGCGCAAACGTATATAAGTGCCAACGGAGTTCGGCCAGCTCTCATTTTGTTGGCATCTCATTTTTGCCTGTTTTCATATTTGCTTAGTTGCTTAGCTCTTACTTGTTTATTGCTCATGTTATTGTGCTCTCTTTCAGCCATTCTGATTGTTTCGATTGACTCCCCATTGAGAAAGGCTCATTTTGACATTTCACTTTTGCATATTTCTCATTTTGCTAATAATATGCTCTTTAGCTTTTTACAGTTGAATTGATTAACATAGTCTCATGTACTGTTTGTTCATTTCAGCCTGTTCATATTTTGATGTTCTTTAAATACTGTAATAATTATCGGAAGCATTTCTTCCCTTAAACTTGTGTAAAGTATTCTCGATGTAGGATTTGTTCTGTGACACAGGTGTAAGGTTTTGAATATAAATTATATACGAAACTGTGCTTTGAAAGTAATTTATTTTTTCAGTTTGTACTACATCAGACGACAATTTTGTGATATGAGGGAGAAATTTGAGGGACGAACCCATGGAAATAGTTTTAAGTGATCCCCTTTAAGAAAGACGTGACACTGTAGGCACCGAAAATTTATATATATAAAATTATACGTCACACGCTGTACTGTTATCCGGAAGCTCAGTGGGTATCGCAGTTGAAATACACTTTGTGTCTCCTCGTTCTTTTCTAACACCGCCGAGAACCTCGGCTCCTTCTTGCAACCGTGATTTCCCACTCCTGTCGAGAACACCACGAACCCTTCCTCTGTTAACTCTTTCTTTACGTCCTCCTGCTTTGCATCGATGGGTAGATGCTTTAGCGTTACTCTCAGAACTTGTTTGGAATCTATCGAGTTAGTGTGGAACTCGAATTATTTCTTTTCGTGTTCGGATTTATCTCTATTATAATCCACAACGGTCCCTGCCTGTACCTTGTTTTGTGTCCCGCCTGGGACGCGGCGCGTGGGTAGGAACGGGAAAAGGAAAATTACGTCGGTACTGCCGATATATGTATGCAAATATATTACACAACTTGCAATGTGGTGCGAAGTTGAAGCGAAGTGTCCTGGCTGTCTGCACCTGATGAAATGGGCTGAAGAAGTCGCGGAGATCGTAGACCTCGACAGCACCGGCTAGAGGGCGCTGTCGTGGGTGTCTCTCGTAGTGCCAACTTGAGAAACTATTCCGTGGTATCGTTGCTATCGATACCACACCTTGGTTGTCATAGGGCGGTAGACCGCCGTCAGTAGAGACAACTCTGGTGTCGTCGGTTTATTTATACGGCAAGCCCTTCCAGTGTTGCATGTACGTTAACCTTCACCCGAGGCAGTAGTCAGGTTAATTCTGGATGCGGAGCTTACCAGTTTCCATGACTGTTGATTACAACACAAATCCCCGTTGCCTATACGCTGTCACCTCGAGACAAACAAACAATTCATGATCTTAGATGTTCCAGAAATTGTCTTCCGTTTTCTGCCTTCCCTCCTCATCGGTCACAAAGCCGACGATATTCTTGCATGGCAGCACAGATACCGCAGTCCATGACACAATATCCTCTCGATAAATCGTAAAGGGAAGTGGCGTCCATGACAGATCACAGCAAATACAGATGAAAAATTACCTGACACACAAATCTTATACTGGTTTATTTATATAACCGCCGTCATTCCCCTTGCACTTTAACGCTGCATGGCATTTCAGTTAGACCAGAACCGAGGATTAAATAATTCCCTTTGTTAACGTCGAAAAGTGAACACTTTACGTGTGACATACCAAAAGAAGACATTCAGTCTTCACGTAATCAGGCTGTAAGACTGTTGCTTGAAAATTTTCTGTGGGAATTAGCGGATTATATGAACAACGTAGGCGGCGCTGCAGTTACGTCGGGAGTTCAATATAAATTAAAGCACACTTATTTCTCGGCCAATCTCGGTTGAAAGAGTGCGGAATTTGTGCGACATCATGGAATATTCCCGCTTCAGCCTCAATAGTTTCATGAATTTCCAATAGATGTCGGCGCTACACGTAGTCTTCAAAATGGCATTTGCAACGGAGGTGCATTCCAAGCAGAGAGCAGTTATTGAATTTCTTTTGGTGGAAGACAAGAGTATCGCAGAATACTCCTAGGCGCTTGCAGAACGTCCACACAGACCTGACACTGAACAAAAGTACTGTGATTCGTTGAGCGAGGCGTCCGTCATAATCGCAAACGTGTCCGATCTCCTACGTGTAGGCCGCCCACACACAGCTGTGACTCGTGCAATGTTGGAAAGTGCGGACACTTTCATTCGTGCTGATCTACGGTATACAATCAAACACTCCTCCTCCATGAAGACACGAGGCCTCACACAAGTCTGCGCACCCAAGAGGAGCTCACAAAACTTCGTTGGACTGGTCTTCCTTATCCATCCTACAGCCCGGTTCTCGCACCTTCCGACTTCCATCTGTTTGACCCAATGAAAGATCCACACGGCGAGAAGTAATTCTTGGATGATAGGGAGGATACTGACAATAGCAAGAGCTTGGCTACGATCGACATTGACCAGTGGAGTGGTACCACGCGGGAATATAGGCTCTCCGAGTAAGGTGGCGTGACGCCATCGAATTGAACAGAGATTATGTTGAAAAAGGGGTTTTTCTAGCCAAAAGAGTGGGCAATAAAATGGTGTATTGGAATCCTGAATAAAACCAACCTGCTGTAGGAATAAAAATGTGTTGTATTACTCACTGAACGCCCGTCATAGATCGCGAGAGTGATCGTGAAATAAGACAAATATCAGCTACCCATATCTTTGGTTCTTAATTGACATTTCAGTTAGTACTCCACAGATGTTTATGTTCTCAGTACTACGAAACTCGTCAAAACAGGTCGCATTTTTGGCTTTCACGAACTTGAATAATGGCTCGGTACAAACTGATGTTTCGACTGGAGATTTCGTCTACAGTCACGGTATTCCGTTTTGCTTTAAGATACTGAATTACTGGAGGTAGTACCACCGTAAAGAGATTGTTTGGTTCCGCATCCATTTTAAATCGCCAATACACAAAGAAAAAGAAATATCAACATTACTTCCTAACCAATCAAGTTCGGAGAATCTGAATACACTGTCGGGGAAGCGCAAGACGATCACCACAACTAGTAACATTTCGTAGCTAATCGGCAATTACTTTTGAGACACACCTCGTGTTAACTCAAGCAAGAAGAGCACTTGTCAGCAACGTTTTTTTTTTGTACTCACGTTTGACAAAAGTGCACCACCAGAAAAAATATGAGTAACTGAAATTAACTTCAGAATCCGGATTAATTCCATGAATGTAAAACGAAGACAATATTGCTAAAGAGCACTTTCAAGTGCACAAAACACATAATAATTTTTGAAGCATTCTGATCCATAAAAGACACAATGTGGTCACGTGCTCACAACAGCGATCAGACAGGGGTGGGGCTTGTGCAAAATACTGAAGTAGGTACAAAATACAAGAACCGAGTTGGAGCCAATGCTTAGCCCTGACCAAGCACTTGGTCAGCAGCGTGAACAAGGTACAGTGGGCATAAATTTGTAGCAAAAGAACGTAAAGCCTGTGTAGATTTTATTCTTGGATTCAGGATACCAGACACATTTTTTCTGTCTATAACACAATGAAACCTTTGATGGTAGATCGATGCTAACAAAGGCTAGCCCCTTGGAAAAAGACGAAACAGAATCTAAATACGCATCAGAAACGTTATTTAAGAACTTCACACATGTATATATGACAAAAAATAATTGTTGTATAAAACTGTGAAGTCTTTCGCTCTCAATTCGTGACGTGTTGCTTGTTCTCGTTAGTTTCACAAGGAAACATCACCAACGCGACTGCGTATTTTAAAGAAGAAAAATGAACGCTTGCAGGATAGCAACGGCGAAAATCAAATGGTTCAACTGGCTCTAAGCACTATGGGACTTAACATCTGAGGTCATCAGTCCCCTAGAACATAGAACTACTTAAACGTAACTAACCTAAGGACATCTCACACATCCATGCCCGAGGCAGCATTCGAACCTGCGACCGTAGCGGTCGTGCGGTTCCAGACTGAAGCACCTAGAACCGCTTGGTTACAGAAGCCGGCCGCCAAAAACCAATCCCGCGCAAAAACCTGGGCCATAACTCTAATAGTACGCAGTTGTGACTTTTTGAAAGTACAGCTTTGGATGTTTCTCGCACCCCGGTTGCTTTTCACTCGCTCCACCCTATTGGATCCGCCTAATGCCTGATAACAAAGTCCTACGCAGTGGAGCAACTAAGAGGGTTGCGAATTACTGTTTCGACTTTGGTAAATGAAAAAAACGAGTTAGTGTGTCGTTAAAGAAGTAATGCTATTTAATTATTAACATCGCTGCTGTGCGTTGCAGTTAAGCACATTTGCAAGTGATTCACTACTTCAAATGGTTCAAATGGCTCTAAGCACTATCGGACTTAACATCTGAGGTCATCAGTGCCGTCGACTTAGAACTACTTATGCCTAACTAACCTAAGGACACCACACACATCCAAGCCCGAGGCAGGACTCGAGCCTGCGACCGCAGCAGCAGCGCGGTACCGGACTGAAGCGCCTAGAACCGCTCGGCCATAACGGCAGACGATTCAGTAGTCTTCGAAGTAATTGGCATGATTAAATTGTAAATCTAAAATCGTTAACTTCACTTCGTGAGAATAGTTCAGCTGCTTAGGTTTATTCATTTTGATTTTGAGGCGTATATATATAACTGCAGAACATCATCAAAAAGTGAATATACTTAAAATAATATATCTTTGTCAGGTAGACATATTGTGTAACCACGCCGGATAGCCACGTAGTCTAGGGCGCCTTGTCACGGTATGCGCGACTCACCCCGTCGGAGGTTCGAGTCTGCCCTTGTCCTTAGCATACGTTAGTTTTAAGTTAGATTAAGTATTGTGTAGGACTAGGGACCTATGACCTCAGCAATACTATCCCCTAGGAACTTACCATAAATTTCCAATTTTCTCCATATTGTGTACTCACATTACTTAATACTTTTTGCGTAGTGTATCGTGTTCTCTAGAAAGCGCTTCGCACCCGAGTGTTAGGCGTCTACGATGGGACGGAGCGAGTGACAAACAGTCGATGCTATAGTTTAATAGGTATTCTTTGTGAAGGATATAACCGCGTACAATTACAATTAAGAACCTAATTTTCGCGTGGAAATTGTTGCTGTGGCTGATCTCTTGCAAGTGTGATTTTTCTTTGCAAAATGTGAGGTCAAGATAAAATATGACATCCAGTGGGTGATGTTTCCCTGTCGGAAAGGTCTGTGGTTTTTCTGACTTTTAGCCAACACGGATGACTGACAGTGCCCGAGGTTCACCCTGTATTGTTGGTGGCGGACTGTTCACTACTGACAGTGGACGGTGAATGTTTGACTCCACCATTCACTCGCGCTGACGAAACATCGGGAAACAAAACACAAAACAGTTTTCTTCCGACGATACCGAGTCGATCACCAACAGGGGATGTGAATATTGCTTCATTTTCACAACGTCTAATCCCAGGGAATATCATCGATCAATATTTCACAGATACTAGCAAACATAACAGAGATTAGTCCTCTTCGATAAGCGAACAATGCACAGAAATAGATAAATGGACAACTACATTGGTACTGTACCGGACGGAGCACCACCATAAGAGTTCGACCCTCCATGTGCGGTAGGTCGAATAATAACCTTGGTATATGTTGGTTTCCGCCTTAAAATTTTTCCCGCGATCACAGTCGATACTAGCTGAAAACGATATACCTCAGGAAGAGAGTGAGTGAGTGAGAGAGAGAGAGAGAGAGAGACAGAAAGAGAGGGGGGAGGGGGGGGGGCGGAGGGAGGAAGAACAAGCTTATTAACCTTTTACGTGGGAATTTTTCATCCACTCCTCTGCCTCTGCGGTCACTTCCCTGAGCACGCGCCTTGCTCTCTCATTAAAATATATTTTTGTTGATTTTATTTTATGTAAAAACTAATGTGGTTTATGCTTGACTATAAGAAATTAAAGAAGAGAATTAAATATTATTTGACATAATTAGAGGTCGTTTTAAGTGTGGAAAATTTTAAACGTGGTGATGCACAGAGACATTCTCCACATTCTGCACACCAACAAGATATCGCGATTACGTGATTTATACTTTGTGCTAATTTTCATGTTCTATGAATTTACTTGTGAAGCGACGTGCTTGCGTACATTAACTGATTTTGACAATATTCTATTAATGAACAGGGTTGTTACTTGTGTATACTATGCATCGTTTGGCTGCTATGCTTTTTCGCTGATGTCACATTTTCTTTTTTTTTATTATGTGTCTGCTGTGCTTATTTATTTAAATTATAATTGTCACCTGATTAATTGTGCTGACTGTGGTTATGTATGTAAGTTATACTTTGTGATTTATCTGCTTGCGCCTTCATGTTTACTTATTAAGATTACATATGGACATTTATTTGCTTATGCTGATATGATGTTAATGACCTGTTTATTATGTAAGATACATTTTTGCTGCTTTGCGTATGGATTGCATATTTATACATTTCTGTTTTGTTGTCATAAATACACTTTAATTTGGTATATAGAAATGCTGATATAAGGTGTACGAACATGGAGTTTAGGTCACACTATGGTATTAATTATAGATTGTTTGCTTGGCAGAGCCTCGTTGTAGGGATTGTGCTTGACATTCTGTTCTGTACTGGTATATTTACTCGCTATTGCAGGTTTTGCTTACGGTCAGTGCCTTATATTTTAAGATAAGAAAATGAACTGCTGTAATTCGACGGACGACATTAGTACAAGAAACTTTATAGAAGTCACATGAGCTGGAGGTTTTATGGAAGCTGCATAAATTAATGCTAAAGGAAGGAAGCTAACGACATGAAATACCAACGCTAGGTTTAGACCATTGACAGTAATTATACTGCATTTTTTGTGAGCAATTGAAATAGTAAGTGACACTTGACACAAGAAATACTCCACATGTTTGATTCTGTTTTGCCATGATTCTTGAAGTAGTGTACACACTGTGAAATATTACGATCATTAACACTCCGTACTCGTACTTACTTACTGAGAGTTATTCAAACTGAAGGCTGTTAGAGGTCATGTATGCATTTCTTTTATTTTATGATGGACAAGGTAACCAAAATGTATTTTATAATTCATAATGAGTAGAAGATTTGGCTCAGATGAATTACACAGAGGTTGTGTGTGGACATTGTGTCTTCGGATTGTATGGGATGATGAATTGAAGTTTGCACTAGGATTTTGTCTGTACTTGTTCGAGGAGACTGACTAGAGGAAAGATTTGTTATGGAAGTGAAATGATATTGGTAATAAGGTTTATATGTATCGACGTATTGAAGAGGTATTATTGAGGTATTGAGATTGTGTGAGTTGATGATTATCGGAGATTTGGTGGACAAGCGGTAAGGTAAATGATATTGATGATAAGCTTTATATGTATCGACGTAAGAGGTATTATTGAAGTGTTAAGATTATGTGATGCTGATGATTATTGGAGTTTTGGTGGATAAGAGGTAAAGTAAGTGAGGAGCATATTTTTTTTTGTTGGTTTATATGGAACAAGGAGGATGAAGATGGCAGACTAGAACACTCAAGTGGAAAGAAGATTGTCTACACACACACTTTGTTAAATCAATAAGCAGTATATACTTTTTTTTGGAGAGAGGAAGCATTTGCATATCTTGGCACACTGACAGTTGTTCAGAAACCGTACATTTTGATTTGGCTTGGCAAACATTGGTCTTGACATGATGACTATGACGTTGACTAACTATTATTGACTGTTATACATTGCTGCCACTACTACTTGATACACATGTCGAACATCAAATTTTGACAGAGTTGCATTTACACAGTTAACACTATTCAATTACACAGTATTACTTAATGTGGATGAAAGATGAGTGAGTATGTTTTGTGTGTTTCCCCTTCCTAATCCCAAATAATTGGTACCGACCTATCTCCTAAATATTATTTTACTTGTTTGTTGTGGCTTACACTGACACCCACAAATATTATAGGTTTACTGGTATTTGTGTATTTGTAATAGTTAATATGACAATTATCTGATATCAATTGTGTGGTTATTATATTTTGTATGTTTAGTGTAAGAGCATTGATATAATTTTGTAAAAGCAATTGTGTGTGCCTTCAAACTGTTGTTCGTGCTTGCACCTGTTCAACATTGCTGGGTGCCACTGATGGAACTGCTTCTACTGAAATGAAGTCACTTGTTGCTGTCTGCACCTGCTCAACATTACTGGGTGCCACTGATGGACTGCTTCTGCTGAAATGATGTCACTTGTTGGTGTCTGCACCTGTTCAACATTGCTGGGTGCCACTGATGGACTGCTTCTACTGAAATGATGTTACTTGTTGGTGTCTGCACCTGTTCAACATTACTGGGTGCCACTGATGGACTGCTTCTGCTGAAATTATGTCACTTGTTGGTGTCTGCACCTGTTCAACATTACTGGGTGCCACTAATGGACTGCTTCTACTGACATAATGTCACTTGTTGGTGTCTGCACCTGTCAACATTACTGGGTGCCACTGATGGACTGCTTCTACTGAGATAATGTCACTTGTTGGTGTCTGCACCTGCTCAACATTACTGGGTGCCACTGATGGACTGCTTCTACTGAAATAATGTCACTTGTTGGTGTCTGCACCTGTTCAACATTGCTGGGTGCCACTGATGGACTGCTTCTACTGAAATAATGTCACTTATTGATGTCTGCACCTGCTCAACATTGCTGGGTGCCACTGATGGAACTGCTTCTACTGAAATGATGTCACTTATTGGTGTCTGCACCTGTTCAACAATGCTGGGTGCCATTGATGGACTGCTTCTACTGAAATAATGTCACTTGTTGGTGTCTGCACCTGCTCAGCATTGCTGGGTGCCACTGATGGAACTGCTTCTACTGACATAATGTCACTTGTTGGTGTCTGCACCTGTTCAACATTGCTGGGTGCCACTGATGGAACAGCTTCTACTGACGTAATGTCACTTGTTGGTGTCTGCACCTGCTCAACATTGCTGAGTGCCACTGATGGAACTGCTTCTATTAAAATGATGTCACTTGTTGGTGTCTGCACCTGCTCAACATTGCTGGGTGCCCCTGATGGAACTGCTTCTACTGAAATGATGTCACTTGTTGGTGTCTGCACCTGTTCAACATTGCTGGGTGCCACTGATGGAACTGCTTCTACTGAAATAAGGTCACTTGTTGGTGTCTGCATCTGCTCGCCATTTCTGGGTGCCACTGTTGAAGCTGTTTAAATACTGCTGATGAAATGTTATGAGACTGCTATGTGCACCTGTTGATCATTGCGGGTGCTATTGTTGGAACTCTCAACTACTCTGTCCTACTTGTTTATTAAACTAGTGAAAGGATTTTATGTGAATATTTGTATAAACTGATTTTTTTTGTGTGTCTACTGTTTATTAGAAGTTATGAGACTCTTACCTGCACCTATTCGTCATTGCTGACGATATTGATTGAATTGTTTAACCACATGATACTTGTGTAAACTATTGTGTAAAATCACATGTATGAAAGAATTTGTATTCCTTACTGTATTTTGTATATTAGGTTATTGAAGGGTCAGTGCAAAGCCAAAATTTATTTAGTTATGTGATATTTAATTATTAATATTATCTTTTATTTTTGTCTGTATTTTTTTTGGACGAATTTGGTGGTATTTTCACCACCAATGCTGGCAAAAATACCATCAAATTCTGGCCCGTGGAGGAGGGGCATATGAAAGGTGGCTACACTGAGCCACAGCGCCAGAGATTGCGCCAAAGAGTATTATTCAGCCGCCTCCACTGGCAGTGCTTGCTGAGAAGTCGTAGTGGACAGTGTTTGTTGAGATGTGGTAGTGGAGAGTGCTTATTGAGAAGTAGCAGTAGGCAGTGCTTGTTGAGATGTAGCAGTGGTGAGTCGTTGTTGAGAAGTTGCGGTAGTGAGTGCTTGTTCAGAACTTGTAGTATTGTTTTGATGGGCTAGACACCAGATGTTGTTGGATTGGGGATGCTGTATTGATCAGAGTGTGCTTTTCGTCAATATATATGAAGGTAAAAAAATTCCTTTTTTTTGTATTATTTCAATGTCTTAAACAATAATGCCTCTTGGTCACAGGTTCAGTCAACAAAGCATCTGGCTCGTGTCCTTATATTAGACTGTATTTCTGGTCTATGTGCAATTATAGTATTTCTGTTTATTTTTTTAAATTACTTCAGTATAAAGGGTATTTAAAATATCTTGTCGTATTGAAGTAGAACCGTGCCAGATGTGTACGTTGAATCACACTTCCACATACAGAACAGCGACACTTGTGCCTTGTTGTTTCGTAGGCTTTATAGTTGCTGGGGACTTAATTAATTAATTGTGTTAACGGAAGTTTTCTTTCATTCTTTGTTGTTATTCTATGCAGTCAGATTGCGTACTATACCAGACAGGGCCAACCGGTTACGAGACTTCGTAATCGGACAGATAGCTACTAAAATTAAAAAGTATTTGCATTCATTATAAATAATTAAGCCCCCTTGCACTGTTTTGGAAGACCGCTTTTAGTGCATGTTCCACACTTTTTTGTCAGTACTTTCGTCACTTTGCTTGACAAAAACTGTACAAAATGCGTGCCTATAAGACGAAACTCTTTTGGTGCCATGGTTGGGCATCCATTTGATGACCCTTGCTGTGAATAGGATACGGCTACTTGTTCGTAGAGACTAATCATGAACTCCAATTTGCTTTTTTTTTTAACCGCAACGTTTTTCATGCAGAACGTATGTATGAAAGTATGCGACGTTCAATATACGGTGAAAAATCTTCTGATAATATTTGTCCAGCCTAATCCTTGTCATCTGGTAGTTTTGCAATAGGGAATCACAGTTATCCATACCTCCTATAATTTTGTAATTTGTGGTAGCACATGGCTTTTACGCGATGGCGATTTCCAGAATTTACTTCTTGAAATATATCGTCATGGAACCAACCAACATAATGTGTCTCACTCGTCCTAAATCAAGATCTGCTTGTTTCTGTACGGTGTTACGTATTCGATCACCTTTTCACTTTTCATAAAGTCTGCGAACTCCTTTCTGTTTTAGCACATTCTAACAACAATATCGATGTTGATACTAATTTGTTTGTGAACTATTCATTAGTTTGTGAACAAATCTGGACTAATCTACCAGTTGTCGAGGTAAGTACAGTAACCCTTTCTGAACAAATAATGAGCTAATTCCGAAACAGTTTGAAATGTTATTTTCTTTTTACGATAAGGACTGCCCTAATTTTTGTAGTACCAACATAAATAATAGAGTGCCATAATTAGACGAGAATGTATTATCTTGACTGACTACTGGTACGGCTGAAACTTGCTTGTGACAAATCTCAAGTTTCATTCTAGTATTCTTTGCTTTCTGTAAGAAGGGACCACACTGATAACATATTCGGTGCCTAGCAATCGATGTGTGACATGCAGACAGTCTTTGGTCAGTACGAACATCGAAAGATCAGTAGGAGCTCAGCGCGGCGTCGTGTTGGTAACACGCATTGTTGGAATGGGATAAAGGAGAACTGGATGAGAGAGAGACTGGCTTGGTTGTGCTTCCTGTTCAACGCTGCAAGGTTCTTCTGTGTGCAGCGCTGTGATGATACGTTTTTAGTGGAGGAGATAATCCGCAAACTGCCCTGAGTTTGCTTTCTGTTACTGCTGTTGCGAGCTACGAGTTATAGTGAGATTAACCCCACAGTTGGGCAGCTTAGCGTATTAATTCAGTGTAACCATTGCAGGTTTATAATGGGTCGTTACAAACGATAGGATTAACGTTTCTGTGACCAGTGGGACATAAATGTCCCACATACAGATTAATTTCCCTGAGTTCACAGGGATATGAGCGTTCCACATCTGATGGTGCTGCGATATAGTGTTAATGTATCAACTGTCCGGAGACCACAGTCTCCTTGTTTGGCACATAATGCGCGAGAAATCGCTTAATTATGTCAGTTATGCATTGTGTGCCCTGTGTTTTGGTGGTTTTACGTGTTTTTTACTATCCGCAATAATTAAGTTCGGTAAAGGTATCTGTTGTCTTTTTTATATTTTTTGCTTGAAATATGCAGATTTGCGCGCATATTTATTGATAAAACATTTATAAATTCAGTTAATGATTTTGCCTTATAGGCAGTATGTGTCGAGATTTTCTTTTTATTTCTTTTGTTCATATTTGTTTCTAAATTTTTACGTTTATGTATTTTATTCGTATTTTATATCCCTTGATATGAAACGGAAAACTCTACTAACTCCAGACTCTTTTTTTTTTTTTTTTTTTTTTTTTGGAATGACTGCATTCTCCTTCTTTTTATACTTCTCCCAGTTGAAAGCTGTCTCGTAAGAGAAATGTGAAAGGAAATTTTGGCGCATTTTTCTCCGTTATTACAGTCCCTGGTGGTGAAACTGTTTACTATTGAAGCGTACAAAAGAAAATAAAAAAGACTATGCCACCATCTGATTGACCTACTGACCTACTGCCAATATCAGCTCTCATTACAACTGTGTACTCTATCACGGATGGAGGGCAAGATATAGACGAGATTATACCACCTCTGTTTTTTCGTGTGGCGAATTTTATATCTTCCGAGGGATGAGCAGTTAACAGGACTGTAACTGACTTGTTATCTAACCATTCATAACCTTTTGTACGGATGATAATGTGCGCTTATATGCAGTTGGAAAATATTTTCCAGGAAGGAGCACAAGGAGGCGATGCAGACAAAGCAGCAAATGGAAGCCAGAGATAAAAGCTAATTTCACATGTAGCCTCTTAAAAGTACGGTTAAGTATGCAGCCATGTTCTGAGAAATTTCATAAAAATGTTAAAATGTGAATAAATAATTTTGTTTAATATAACAATGGCACTTACTTCCTCCATTACACAGATCCTAATCCCTAGCAAAGAATTTATTTTAAATGGAACGTATGCAAAGTGATCAGGAGGAATGTCACATAAGTTGTGAACTGATTCCACTCGTGAAAATAAACGGCAAAAGTCCGATGAACGAGTGTCCGATTTTCGAACATTATGGAACTAGCGCAGGTTGAAGATTACACACATTCATGAATGAATATGGAGACAAGTGTGAGTATTACTTCCCGAAATGGTTTGTAGGAACTGTGAACTGTGGTGGGTAGAATAATAGTGGAACAGATGATTGACCTATCCTACAAGAAGTATGGGGGTTCTTCGACAGATGGCAGCACTGTGACGTCGCACCGAGGCAACAGCTGCAAGCGTACTCAGTGTGCAATCGTGGCTTGGATCAGTGAACAGTCGTGAGGCCGAGAGCGTGTCGTGCTTTACTGTTGTTTAAATGAACAAGTCCTTATGCTGTTAATACCAACACGCTGCGTTAAGTCCACCCTTGTTGAATATGCAGACATGTTGTTTGTATGTGGGTACTGTAATAGCAGTACCCATGCGGCTGTCATAGAATACAACAGAGTTAACATCAGGCGATCCAGTCAGTTGAGGAGAAGGAAGAAATTATTGCAATGGTACAGTGGAGTCCCCCCTCCAGTACACAAGGCTCAGCCATGAGCTTGATATTCTAAAAATGCGAGTGTGTGATGCATTGTATTCTGACGGCTTGTATCCATTCCATGTGCAGCCTGTGTAACACCTGCTGTCGGGTCACTCAGTAAGCGCACACACATTTTGTGAATGGTTGGCTGTAAGCAGAGACTTCGTGCAGTACACTCTATTTCGAGATGAAGCTTCATTTACTTGCAGTAGCATCATGAACACCTGCAATTCTCGTACAAGGGCGATGGAGAACCCACATGACACTAGGGAAACAATATTCCAAGTTAGGTTCTCAGTGAACGTCTGGTGTGGTACAGTTGATAACCTGTTGATAAGGCCTGTGTTCCTGCCAAACTGCATGACATTAGTAGCATCCGCACATTTTCTGATGTAAGGCCTATCTGGACCTTCGTAAGAGTGGACATTAGACCAACAACAGCAAATATACCTCCAAAATGAAGGATCACTAAATCGTTGTACCAGACAAGTATCCCAGTATCTGAATAGCACATTTCATCAACGGTGGATTGGTTGTGGGGGATGAATTCACTGATCCATGAGAAATCGCAATTCTTGTACACAAGCTGTGGAGAACCACATGACACAAGGGAAACGAGATTCCAAGTTAGGTTCTCAGAGAACGTCTAGTGTGGTATAGTTAATAACCTGGTGATAGGGCCTGTGTCCCTACCAACTTGCATGACATTATTAGCATCCGCACATTTCCTGATATAAGACCTACCTGCACTTTTGGAAGATTTGACATTAAATCAACAACAGCAAATGTACCTCCAACTTGATGGTTCACCCATTCACTGTACCAGACAAGTATCCCAGTATTTGAATAACACATTCCTCATCGGTGGATTGACCGTGGCAGATCCATTCATTGCCTGCTAGATCAATCGACCTAACCCCATTAGACTTCTTTAATAGGGCTGGTTAAAGTGGGATGTGTACGCTACGAAGACGGATACACATGAAGAACTTCTCGCTCGCATCACCGATACTGTTGCCCGCTTTAAGGTCCAGCGAGATGATGTTGGACGAGCAGCACATGACACCCTCCAATTCATTGACAAAAGCACTGAGATGGCTGGGGGGGTCTTTCGAATACCTCATGTTCGATAGGTCAGACATCTGTCCTACCATCAATCTGTCCACCTCAGGGCTTACATAGCATTTCGGTAAGTAACGTTCACGCTTATCTTCATAATCATTCATGGATTTGTGTAGTCTTCAACCTCTTCTGTTCCATAACGATAGAAAATCGGACACGTATTCATAGAACTTTTGTGGTTTATTTTCACATGTTAAATCACCTCACAAATTATGTAATTTTCCTCGTGAATCACCCCTTGGACTCCACGAGGATTTTTTTTTTTGGGGGGGCGGGGGAGGGGGGCATTTATTCCTTCTCGAGTGCAGCGGGACACCTGCGACCCACTTAAAGTAGTTATTAAACTGTAAACAAATTTAGAAATGTGGCCTGATCTATGTATCCATTCCAAAACCAGGAAACCAATTTTTACAATAACAGCAGAAACGCTAGTTAATTTAGCCACGGAAGAGTTAATTTGTTAAATGTAACTGCAAATTTTAGTCAGATGACGAAATAAATGAAACAGTATCCTTTCATACTCTTATACATGTACTCCTAGTTCGGAAGCATTAGGGGCCATTCACTCTGAGAGTTGACAACTTGCACGGAGGTTAGTGTAGGCGACGCCCGCTAGCAGTGTGAAGTGAGTGTGTGCAGAGCGCGGTGGTGGACTCCCGCCTCCCACGCAAGCCGGCAGCGCCAGTTGACAGCAGTGGTTCCCACGGCCCGGTCTGTGCTAGCCACATAAGACGCGCAACCCAGCTGCGTAGCCAGGGTCAGCCGGCTCACTTTGCCGCTCTTCGGAGCGTCACCGGCTTGGCTGGCTGGTTGGTTCGTTGGCACAACTTGCCCGCGCGTCTGGCAGGTAGTGCCGATCCGTGTCCCCTATCGAAGTTCTCCGTCTGGCACGGCAGAAGCAGCGTAAATTTGGAGTCACTCGTTGGCGGGACTGGTTTTTGGAGCCCCCTTCCGAGGTCATCGGTGTCACCAACACGGCTTTAATTCTTTCTGCTAACGAACTTAATGGCTGATTTAAATGCCCGAGTGTGTTGTCATTAACGCGTTTACATTGCGAGTAGCTTAGGAACATTTCTTAGCCCGGTTGTTTCTTTGTAAGCATGGCACGATTTATTTCATTGCCATTTATACGAACTTCGTTACGTAAGCGAATCACACACGACCTTCATACTTATAGAGAGGGTATCTATAAGCCTTCAACAGTACTGTATCGTGTCCCAAGTTTGTCAAACGTATTTTTAGGTGATGTTAAGTTGGAGGAAGAAGCCTTTCTTCGTTAATAATTGTAGTTGAGTTCTGTGTTTATGGATGTAATTACTTGAGGAAATACAGCAACCTGACATTTCTATACACTTTTATCTGTGCCAGACACGTTTTGGGTTTTCGCCCATTTGCAGGTGATATAATACATTTACATCTCCATTAGCTGTAAATTTGTATCCACTGCATTTTGAACACTGTTACTGCCCTGAGCAAAATAAAAATTCCTGTACGTACCATGTTTCCACCGAGCGAGGTGGCGCAGTGGTTAGCACACTGGACCCGCATTCGGAAGGACAACGATTCAGTCCCGCGTCCGGCCATCCTGACTGAGGTTTTCCGTGATTTCCCTAAATCGCTCCAGCCAAATGCCGGGATGGTTCCTCTGACAGGGCACGGCTGACTTCCATCCCCATCCTTCCGTAATCCAATGAGACTGATGACCTTGCTGTTTTTCTCCTCTTCCCCCAAATCAATCCACCATGTTTCCATAACTGATAGTTACTTTTAGTTAACAGTGGTACTTACATTTACTGCTGTTCTGTAACCTGTAGTGCCTTATTTCGCATTTATATGCAGGACACACACGTTCAGCTTCATTGGTGTCTCGATGCAGCGCAGCATTCGCCATGTGGCTGACTTACCTGTTTGTTTCAGTAATTACATCTCAAAGTCAAGCTCCCATTTTGTTATACACTAAGGTATCATGGGATACCTCCTAATATAGTGTCGGACCTCCTTTTTCCCTGTGTAGTGCTGCAAATCGACGTGATGTGGACTCAACAAGTCTTTGAACGTCCCCTGCAGAAATATTGAGCCATGCTGCCTCTATAGCGAAGTGAAAGTGTTGACGGTGCAGGAATTTGTGAACGAACTGATCTCTAGACTATGTCCAATAAATGTTCGATGACATTCTTGTCGGATAATCTTGGTGCCCAAACCATTCGATCGAATTGTCCATAATGGTCTTAAAATCGATCACAAACAACTGTGACCCGGTCGCATGGAGCATTGTCATCCATAAAAATTCCATCGTTCTTTGGGAACGTGACATTCGTGGACAACGGCAAATGGTGTCCAAGTAGCCAAAGGAAACCGAGGACCCAGTCCATTCTATGCACATGCAGCCCACACTATTATGGAGCCACCACCAGGTTGCATAGCGCCTTGTTGACAACTTGGGTCTATGGTTTCGTGGGGTCTGCGCCACACTCAAGGCAAACAATCAGCTCTTACCAACTGAAATCGGAACTCATCTGACGAGGTTACGGTTTTCCATTCGTCAAGCGTCAATTTGGTATGCCCACGAGCCCAGGAGAGGCGCTGCAGGCACTCGCGTCGGTCGTCTGCTGCCGTAGTTTATTAACGCAAAATTTCGCCACACTGTCCTAACTGTCCTTCATCGAACGTCCCATATTGAATTCTGCGGCTATTTCACGCAGTGTTGCTTGTCTTTTAGCAATTACACCTCCACGCAGACGCCACTACTCTCGGTCGTTCAGTAAAGGCAGCCGCCCACTATGATGTCCGTGGTGAGAGGTAATGCGCTTTTATTCCGTGTGTACGCGGCATCTGCATATGTACATATCGCTATCTCATGACTTCGTCACCATCGTGTGTATTCAGAAATTGACAACTGGCGACTTAAAAACCTAATACATGCCTGAGTATTAGTGGAGAAATGCCGTTCAAATGGTTCAAATGGCTTTAAGCACCGTGGGACTTAACATCTGAGGCCATCGATCCCCTAGACCTGGACCTACTTAAACTTAATTAACCTAAGGACATCACACACATCCATGCCCGAGGCAGGACTCGAACCTGCGACCGCAGCAGCAGCGCGATTCCGGACTGAAGCGCCTAGTATCGCTCGGCTACCGCGGCCGAATGCTGTTGTATCTTTTGCTTCACATACAATGAGCTGCTGTAACGACAACACTAGCGCAATTTACAGATAGAAGTTCTTGGGAATTTATGATACAAAATTGACTGTATTACAAATTAATATAAATAGCCACCTAAATAGCGCCACAATCACTGCCTAGCATTAACATACTACATGAATTTTTGTCCTGCAGATACTGAAACTGTCACAGCTGGTGGACTAGCAGTGCTATGTAAGTGAAAACAGTTTGCTCTCTAAGGAATGATACGCACTCTCAGTTGAAGAAGCTTACGAGAGCTACAATAAATTTACGTCGGCATCATTAAGCTACAAACCTGAGGTATTTCGTACAAAAGGTGGACTATTATTTGGGAGAATTAGCCTCAACATCTTCCTCAGTCCATCCTCATTGAGGTGTTCCGTGGGGTTCAATGAATCACCTCTGCCGATGGCTCGGAGACAACAGAGCCTTACTTCCCCAATCATAATCAATCCAGTTAATTATCTACAAGTCAACGGGAGATACACTCTACTGTCTTTTCATTGCTGTCTTAGGGTATGAACGCCCTTCATCGGAACGGATTCGTGTGTTACAAAACTGCCGCAACATTGCCCAGAAACGAAAAAAAAATTGGGTAAAATGATAATGCAAAAGAATATATTGTTGTGCTAATAGTACTTAAAATTCTTTCCGTAAATTGTGTGTACATTGACATTAAACTATCAAGACTTTTCGGATCTCTTCAGCACTGCGTAACTGGCAGAGAATAAGTCTCCAGCAGTCAGTAATAAATGTCATCAAATTCTAAACTAACTCTTTTTGCTCTAGCGCGTTTCCTTTTGTCTCTAGACCAGTTATTTTCCAACAGCCTTATTACATCACCTGTTCTTTCTGCCACTTTTCCACTTTGCTTTTTATATGAGGACTTACCCATGAGTTATAGTCCTGTGATTTATTAGAAGTTACTGAATACTCTTTTGGAGTCCTTAGTGAGAACTAAAGGTTTGGTGTTCAAAAGGGAAACATTATCAAAAGAATCGAGAATGGGTTAACAATTCAGTCAAAAACGTATTTACAGGCATTCTATTTACCATTTTAAAACCTTCGCATCTTACTAAAGTGACAACAATTAAAAATTTCACTAGTAATTTCAGTAATAACAATAATAATAATAATAATAATAATAATAATAACAGTAACAGTAATGATGATATGATGGAAAGAGCTTACGATCTGGCAAAAAAAAGCAACAAAACGTACGTAGCTAGAGAAAGAAAACTAAAACACTATACCACAGTGGTAAGACCAAAATGCTTATGTGCATGTGAATGGTTAACGATGAACTATAAGTTGGAAAGAATAAAGGTACTTGAAAGATGGATTATTAGAAAAACTGTGAGTGCAATAAAACTAAAAATGTTCGGAAATTGAGAAGTAACGAGATATACGAAAGTATTGAGAAAATAAATCAGCTTTGGACATCTCTACCGAATGAATGAGAACAGGTTCACGAAGCAAATATTCCAGTATTTCTGGAAAAAAAGTGATCCACAGTAGCATGGATTAGAGATATAATCTAGAAGAAAACAATATCAAAGATTCGGAAGTAATGAAAATAAAGTTTTTTTAAGAATAAATTACAAAATTTAGAAAGCTTTGAAGTTGAAGAAATAAGAAATCGAGAACAACATGGGCAGAAGAAAGGAAAAGAAAACAGGAAGAAAAATGGAGTAAATAATAATTTTTAAAATTTCTTTCTTTTGTTTTTTCCGTTTTTTCCTTTTAATAATAATAATAACTTCAGTAACTATAAAGCAATAAAACTTTCTGTTAGTACGGGATCATTTTATGACAATTTTATTTGTTTACGACATTTTCATTGCAGGGTTCGTCGCATATTTGCTATCTTCTGGTCTCTTAATTTTCTAACTAAAATTTATCTTTTCAGAAATTATGAATACCAAATGATTGAGTAAGTACTGTCAATGGACTGATAAATCCACCCGTGACTTGCCAAAGCCTTCCGAATGCGCATCGTATGCGGAGAATCATGACGAAATTATGTGTAGTAAAATTAAGGTAATCATAACCCGAAACCGATAGTTAAAAGAGTACTAGAAAGTACTAGTAGTAAGCTTCATGACTGTCATCGTATTTGTTGTAATTCCAGTGAACGTAACCACTGAGGAGGCGAACGTACGTCGCTTTTGTCCGAAGGAGCCGTCGTGGCAAAATTTCATGTGATACCCGACAACTTCTCAAAATACCAAGGATATAAGAAAGTTGGGAAGGAATATATGTATAGACTGTTGTGTTCCTTTCGTTCTATTGTTATCTGTTTCTTGAGATTTTTCTGCTTTACCGTACATGGTATTGTGCCATTCAGAATTTACAAATTATATCTAGGATGCCGTTTCAATCGCCACACCGTCGTGGCGTTGCAAGAACAACAGACAATTCAAAAATTAAAATTTCAGTTGTAATTCGTGAAATATTGTCAGATCTACAAAAATCAGTGTATTTCTCTGGTGAACACCTTCCATTTTGGAACAAGGAACTAAAGAGGAACAGATTCATTTCAAGAAACAAAATAGATATCTTTATTTTTGTGGTTGATCAGGAAACTATTCAGAGATCATTTTATGATTCTCCTGAAACTGTTATTTTAACTGACCAAAATCATTGACGTTTATGTGATACCGACATCTAGTTCCATACTCTGTAAATTACTGGCAGAGGGAAAATCAGTAGAGAAAAACAGATATCGGAAAGTATCCAACACAAAATCGACGAGGTGGGAGGAAAACGTACTCGAAGATAAGTTTAGCACAGAAAAGGAAGTCGTGGCCGGCTGCATGATACCAATCTGGAGACTGATGAAAAACCATAATTCCATTAATAAGGCTCTATTAATAGTGAGTTAAATGCTTTTCGGAAGTAAAGAAATACTCCATCTATCTCTTAGTTCGATCCATTGGTTTCAGGCAGTCTGCAGCAGAAGCGCGAGGTTGGTTGAACATGACCGACTGTTTCGGACTCCACGTTGGTTGGCATGGAGGACATTTTGTTCGAGATATCTCATCTGAGATGAATAATTATTAGAAGATACAAACCATCAAAACTTGAAAGTAACCACAAAAATAGAAAAACGAATGCCTTTAAGTTGTAAGACATTAGTAACTTTATCGGTCAAAATTATGGTGTCATCTTTATTTAGTTTCATTTTGATTACTTTTAATTATAATATTTTAGTGTGATTTCCTGTGTATGCTATTTTGACGGCACATTGAGACACGGAGGAAGTGACAGAAGTATTAAAAGTCGGAATGGAATGCAAAAAACATTCAACAATTTATTTTTACGAGGTTTGCTGAAAGTCCATGTCAAACGTTTTGAAATTTGTGTATTCAGAACAGAGTATCTGTCCTAATGGCTGTAGCGCTTTTCGTTCTTATTGACCCTGGGTGCACGTAACACATATTAAAATAAATGAGATGTTCTGGAAATTACTTCGTCAGCGGAGAGATTAAATGACTATTCCCGTTCGTGTTGCAGGTGGAGCCCGACGCGTGCCGCCTGCGCCTGCTGTGCCATCTGGCGGCTGACCCGCAATACTACTTCCCCGTCGCTGATATATTCCGCGAACAGATGAGGTAAATCGATAGAGTGTTCCATTCAGTTAAAAGATACAAGACGATTTATGTGAACATACGTCCGTAGTAAATTAATTTAAGAAGCGAAATTAAGCATTTCCACACTTAAGTACGAAATCCCTTACGAAGTCTGTAACAGGGTACTTCGTTCTACAGAAATACTAATTTCTCTCACGTGAAACGATGTGCCTTTAGAAGACACGGATCACGTTTCTCATTCAGATACGTGAACCAGCTAATAACAGCGAATGATTCGAACCGGAACGTTAATAATACGAGATAATATGAAATTTAACGTAAGCACACGAACTGCCCCTGTCCTTGAACGGAAGAAACTACGGAACAAACCCCTAGTAAAGCTGAATCCCATATTTTAACTTGTTTGTACTGACCTCACTTTTTTCTAAGTTTCTCGATTATGACGATAATCATTAGAAGACAACCGGACATTCCCACTGGAAGAAAAAAATTGTAGTGGGAATAATCGCAGTACCAAGACAGGTATCAATTTGTATATGGGTATCTATTTTAAACTTTTTGATCTGCCAACTCTGTGAGGTTCGATTCTTATCGAATTACTTCCACATTCCGTGCTACGCTGCCGACGGTCGCTGTAAATCCATCGTCTTGAAGCATGGACGTTGCTGATCAGTGACAGAATCTATCATCAGTGACGAAGCTCTGACAGCAGAGACTTAGAAAGGACGCGTTAATCTTCGTTCGCGTTGTTGGCAGAGAACGTCAATGTTCACATTAGTGTAACCTATAAAGTTTATTTCAATCGATAAACTGTATAATAGCTATACCAGTTTAGAGTGACTAGTAATTATTAACAGCCTGTAAATATTTCTTGGCATATAGCTGCGTCAAGGCGTGGTGAAGGTCAAAATTTCCATGAGACTTCACTCGTTTAGGGGGAGTCCATTGGAAATCTTGACTACTTAATAAGCTATTATAATGACTACTCAGTCGAACCCGGTAAGTCGATTAACTCAGTGGCTCGTGCAGCCTGTTCGCAGAGGGTCACAGATTTCAAGAACGTTTTTACACTGCCGCTTGTGAGACGAACTGAGCAGCTATAACTTCTGCTTAGTATTTCCTCCTCTCTTTTAATAGACAGAATGACATGTTATATGCCGTTGGAAAGCTGAGAAATCGATATATTTAGTTGTGTAAAACATAAACTATATCTTTCGATATTTTGCGAGTTATAAGCAATCGTTTTCAGATTTTGCTAGGTTTATCCTCTCCAGTTGCATCAAGAAAACACCCTCCTGATACTGTGTAGTGTGCAAAGAAGAAAGATAAAAAGTGATATACCGTTTGAGTGTGAGAAATGTCCAGTGACGTTGCCCATGTCTGTCATTTTTCAGGAATGCTACACCAACTAAAACTTCGAAACAGTATTATCTTTGGCCGAGCGGTTCTAGGCGCTTCAGTCTGGAACCGCGCGACCGCTACGGTCGCAGGTTCGAATCTTGCCTCGAGCATGGATGTGTGTGATGTCCTTAGGTTAGTTAGGTTTAATTAGTTCTAAGTTCTAGGGGACTGATGACCTCAGCAGGTAAGTCCCATAGTGCTCAGAGACATTTGAACCATTTTGAGTATTATCTTTACTCCCTTGGTAAATAGTAAAGATAGATTTATAAATAATTCCTATCACAAAAATTATATAACCTTGAGAAAATTGTGTAAGACAAAATATGCTGACTTTCGTAAATTTAAACGTAAATATAGGGTCAACTATGAGGTTAAACTACACTGCGCAAAAGAATTGCAAGGTCATTTTTGAGATCCCGACTTTTTCCCCTGTTGTGAGGCAGAAGTTTGCAATTTGGCCCACAGGTGCCTACAGACTTTCTGTGTAATGGTGTGAAAGCATGGCACCCTGTGACGTCATCCACGCACTCAGCGAGGCTTCAGATAGCAAGGTATCGACAAAAGCGAGAAAAAAGGCGAGAACGCAGAAGTTCATGTGGTAAGGTGTAAGGTGAGCTAATGATGTCACATTTGAACTAAACTCCACCACAATTCTGCCCAGTGCCACTGTAGGCGTGTCGCATGATGAGATAGTTGTCCAACCTCCCTTCGCCATACCTCACCTTCTATTCACACTTCTGCGATGAAGATCAGAACAATGACGTCGACCGTTAACAACCCGATGTGTCCTTATTGGTGGCCGAAGAAAACATTTTAGACCCACCACAGCTCAGAATCGACCGAAAAGGCCTCGGGAGGTGACGTAAAAGGCGCCCATGAACCCACCTCTTCCCTTGGAGCGTTTATTTGCACACATATCATGGTCTAAAACGACAGTCTGCAGTGTGATGTTGCACGGAACGAAACGACGATCTTAACAATCTTTGAGACTTTGAGACTGATGACCCTTTTCCCTCCCCCCCGGACGCTTCATTCTTAGGATACTGTAGGGCTGCAACACCCGCCACATGATGGAGCGTAGCGCGACCGCGGTTTTTGTTGTATTATACATAGTGGAACCACCGGGGACTGGTCAAAACCATTCGATAAAATTTAAACGTAGTGGGAAGCGTTGACACGTACATGAATAAAATCGCAAAAGGGTCCTCTAAGACCTCCATCCCTAGTTGGGCAACACCCATGGTGCCAGCTGACCACCTTTGTTGAGCATTTAAAAAATGTACATGTATAGAAACGATCCTTGACCGATTACTAGGCGCATGCGATCAGGAAATCCCTTCGACACCCCTCAAACTCCGCAAACAGGCGTTAGAGCAGCGCTATAGCGCCACCGCCACTCAGTTCTAGTGTGCTGTGGTGGTGAACGCACCGAGGGACACGGTAGTTTCATTGGGGCTGTTGTGGCTCTCCTGAGGACTTTTCGGGTCGATTCTGAGCGGTGGTTGTCTGAAGTAGTTTCCTCAACCACCCACGAGAAAATCGCGAAATTTAATCACTGGGCGTCGTGGTTCTGACCTTCATTGCAGAGGTGTCGTGAGAAAGAGTGAGATGCGGTGAAAGGCTGGGGGGCGAAACGACCTTACCATCGTGTGACACGTCCACTTGGCGTTGGGCAAAACTGTAGTGAAATTGGTGCCAATGTGACGTCAGTAACCCACTTAGTCCTCATAGGAACTTCTGGGCTTTGGCGCCGTTTTCGCACCTTGCTGACTAAAGCGTCACCGAACGCGATGTTGGCGTCTCGTGGCGCCACGCTTTTTCAGTATGAAGTTACAGAGGAAGGTTGTAGGCACCTTATAGATAAATTTCACACTCCTATGTCGCAACAGGGGAAAATGACGGGGTTTAAAAATGAGCAGTGTATTTGTGTGAAGATTGACTGCTGGACGGGCAGTGTCCCTTCCGACTGCACATAACGCTTCATGAGCGCCGCTATGTAGGAAGCCGAGTAAGATAACTGCAGATCGGCTGCCTGCGAGCGTTACTCTAGCTCCGTATTCTCCTTCACTCGCCGCGAGACTGTTCGGCGGCGTCATGTATAAAGACAGAGGTCGCTGCGAATGACCGCGCCCACAACGCAGCAGTTAGTATACTTCCGGACCTCTATATGAGAGGGCACGTGCAGAGACCCAGCAGAAGACAGGGGAAAGATACGCCGATGGTTCGACGAACCTGGAGGGCCAGGGCTACTATCATCAGATACTAGAAGCGACCATTCAGAACCGAGGACAATATTCCCTGAGACTAACTTAAAGTAAATCCAACAGAACAGCTTTGACTACATCTAAACATTGTAAAAATTAATAAATTTTCCCCTTGCAACTCTAAGTCTTTGTACTTGTAGTACAAATATCCAGCAGGAATCCGACGCCGGCCGGTGTGACTGACCGGTTCTTGGCGCTTCAGTCTGGAACCGCGCGACCGCTACGGTCGCAGGTTCGAATCCTGCCTCGGGAATGGATGTGTGTTATGTCCTTAGGTTAGTAGTTCTAAGTTCTAGGGGACTGATGACCTCAGCTGTTAAGTCCCATAGTGCTCAGAGCCATTTGAGCCATTTCTGAGGAATCCGCCGCCTACAACTACAGATGCAACACTGAGTGAAATAAATTTTATAGTTACGAACAGTTAATGTCTTTTTCACTTCCCAGCCGTAATTGTTTCGAGTTGGCTGTTAAACATGTTTTTTCCTTTATTGTAATTTCCATTCCACATCAGGGGGGGGCTGGCAGCAGAATAAGCGCTGCCCTTCAGCTGAGAGACGTAAATAGACTGGAGGACATGTAAAACAATATAAAGAAGAAAACATGGCGGAATATAGAAGCAAAAAAGGCGGAACAGAAGAAACGAAAGCAAACAAAGCAGTGTCTGAAAACCTAAAAAAAGTTATGTTACATAAAAAACACACACTAGATTAAAAGGCACCAGGCAAAGTACGGCCGGAGCATGAAAGTCGTAGAACGATGAAAACAGCCACGTGATGGACGGCGTAGAATGGTACAGTCATGGACGAAAAACAGGTCGAGCCCACAATGAAAACCACGTCACTAGATGACACTGTATAATGTCACCGAAACACAACACTAACGCTTCACACTGATAACGAATAATAGCCTGAGAGGACCTGCCAGAGGGGGGGGGGGGAGAAGGGAAAAAAGGAGGATAGGGGGAGGGTAAAGAAAGGGAGATGAGGTGGGTGGGGGGGGGGGCCCTCTGAAGGGGGGCTGGGGAGGGAAGGGACGGGCGAGGAAAACAGCCGAGGAGGGGCTGCAGGAATTCAGGGAGGGAAGGAGGAAAATACTCTGTGGCAGAAGGAGAGGAGCTGTTAAACAGGAGACCGTAGTTCTAAATCCTGCTTCAGGGACAGTAACGTTGTGGTTTTGAGTGTGTCGTTGTTGTGTGTGCACCCTTTAGATGTGGGGTATAAACGTATTTATGAAGATTCAGAAAAGTGCAATATAAATCCAACGATACAGATGTATCTCTCTTTCCTATCATTTTTCCCGTCGTGGGGGTTGCGTTGTTGTCAAGATTTGGTAAAACTGTTTCATTATAACTTTAAGACCTGATACTCCTCCTGTCGTCACATTAATCAATCGATGCTCTGCGCCGCCTGTCTTTGATTCGCGTAAATTTGTGTTGTTTGTATTATCTTTTCTTAAGTGTTCGTGTAACGTATCTTCTGAAGTGGAAATTTGGGACCAGCCCACCATTGATCTAACAGAGCATGGAAGACTGAATGAAAACCACACTCATCCTGCCCGGTGTACCAGACAAAAGGTCGTTAACCCGTTGCGAGGTCCCGCTTCCGATTTGTCTCTTCTATTTCTGTCGTAAACGAGCGCGGCTCGTTGAGCTATACGGACAAGTCATCAGCACCATGTTACATTGGCGTGAGAAGTGAGCTAGGACTTCAAAACCGGTCTTTCTGAATGTGGTTACACATTGCACAAATACATTTCCATATTTCTGAGTAAATTCATCGTGGTCCGTCTTTGTTGCCTTCTATGCTTTGAGTCCCAAGTTATCAAACGCCTTATATACACTAAAGTGCCAAAGAAACTGGAATATGGATGCGAATTCAATACAGAGATATTTAAACAGGCAGAATACGGCACTGCAGTCGGCAATACCCATATCAGACAACAAGTGTTTGGCGCAGTTGTTAGGTCAGTTACTGCTGTTACAATAGCACGTTATCAAAATTTAAGTGAGTCTGAACGTCGTGTTATAGTAGGTGCACGAGCGATGGGACACAGCATCTCCGAGGTAGCGATGAAGAGGGAATTTTCCCATACGACCATTTCACATGTGTACCGTGAATATCAGGAATCCGGTAAACCATCCAATCTCCTACATCGCTGCAGCCGGAAAAACATCCTGCAAGAACGGGACTAACGACGACTGAAGAGAATCAATAGTTCAACATGACGGAAGTACAACCCTTCCGCAAATTGGTGCAGATTTCAATGCTGGGCCAACAACAAGTGTCAGCGTGAGAACCATTCAATGAAACATCATCAGTATGGGCTTTTGGAGCCGAAGGACCACTCGTGTGCCCCTGGTGGCTGGCCGGCTGAATCTCGATTCAGATTGCATCGAGCTGATGAACTTGTACGGATATGGAGACAACCTCATGAATCCTGGACCCTAATATCAGCAGGGGACTGTTCAAGCTGTTGGAGGCTCTGTAATGGTGTGGGGCGTGTGCAGTTGGAGTGATATTGGACCGCTGATAAGTCTAGATACGGCTCTTACAAGAATCCTGTCTGATCATCTGCATCTATTGATATCCATTGTGCATTCCGACGGACTTAGCCAATTCCAGCAGGACAGTGCGACACCCCACACGCCCAGAATTGCTACAGAAAGGGTCCAGGAACACACTTCTGTGTTTAAACGCTTCCGCTGGCCATGAAACTCCCCAGACATGAACATTATTGACCATATTTGTGATGCCTTGCAACGTGCTGTTCAGAAGAGCACTGTTACAGATTTATGGACAGCCTGCAGGATTCATGGTGTCATTTCCCTCCAGCACTACTTCAGACGTTAGTCGAGTCCATGCCACGTCGTACTGCAGCACTTCTGCATGCTTGCGGGTGCCCTGCACAATATTAAGCAAGTGTACCAGTTTCTTTGGCTCTTCAGTGTATCAGTGATCAGTTTTTACCGACTGAAACATGGAACACTAAAGAAAAAGAACGTGACGTTTATTTGTCATTCTCAGTTCAATGAAAATGAAAGGCTGGGCTCATGCTGGTAAACGGACAGAAAACAAGTAATGTTTTATTATATGTCATATTTGTCCTTCTTGTACATCTCTTCAATTGATCCCATATATTTAATAGACTCGAGGAAAATATATTGTCTGAGAAATGTCGCGGTATCTCTGGCCAACTAAAGATGGTCTCCTGTCTCTGTCTGCAACTCTTGCCAAAGCACAGCAATGAAAAGAGCGAATAAAGCTTGTTGAATTAAATTGAAGGTATTATGGAGAAGTATTCATTACCCGTTAACACGTTTGGCCTTATAGAGAATGACATTTTTAGGCCAATGTCGACAAATATGTATCAGAGTGACGATCGTTTCCATCAACTGGGAGACGTCAACGGCTGGCGTAAGGGTATCCCCGTGTGTGCCATTCTACAGTTTATGCCGTTCAAGACCAAGACTCAGTAACATAGTGCATTCTGCAGTAAAATACGATTAGAGAAACAAGTTTGCGTGAAACTGAATATATTTCGGGAAAGTGGAAGATGGAGATATTTGAGGCATGGTTACGTAGAACGGGGTATGTAATTCTTGGAGAAGCAGTGTCGGCTGCACAGTGGGAAAGAAGACGACGGGCGGGACATGCCCCTCGTCTGCCTTGACATTACGCTTTATGTATATAAGCCAGTGCCGTAATATTCTGGCATTTCAGAAGTCGCGCACACTGCTTCAATTAAGTCGATGGTTCCGCCGCGGCGTGTCTGTTTTCTTCAGCCCGGTGCGCTTGCGGCGGGCGTGAGGTCAGAGATCTTATTTTCACCATCCGCCGTCACTGTAGTTACAACACAACTTCGAAGCACCCGCTGCGCTTTCCCTGCGATACTTCGCAGCCACAGAAACCAGTAAACCCTGCACGTGTTTGCGACGCACCTCGTTTTGTTTCAGGATAACCATTTGGCCCACTTTTGAATGGAATGGCCTGCCGCAAATCTCCGGAGGGGACGTCGTTATTCTTGTTGTGGTATTTCCCAATAAGGCTGGTTTGATGCAACTCAACACGCTAGTCTATCACGTGCGGATCTATTTATCTCTGAATAACTACTGCAACCTACATCAACTTGAACCACAGTTCCTTCCGTCATATACGTTAGCCTTTTCTCCCTAGTTCAGAACACTGCTTCCTTATTAGCTATCTGCTCTGCGCATACAATAATCAGCTCTCTCCTGTAGTACCATGTTTCAAAAGTTTCTATTGTGGTCTTGTTTATACTGCTTATCGTTCGCGTTTCACTGTCATACAATTCTACATTCTGGACAGATCTTCTCGGAAGGGACTTTCTAACACTTAAATTTACATTACATGCTATCAAAATTTGCTAGTTCATTAAAACTGTGTGCCAGATCGGGAGCAAAAGCTTTAACCTTGCCTTTTGTGGGCAACGCCTTTTCTTTTATTCCAGAACCTCATTTATTACGATCTGGACTCATCATCCTCATAAATTTTCATTGTCTTAATTATAGTATAATGCAATAATGACTAGATAATCATCGGTTTCGGTTGATTGGCAACAATCTCCAGATTAACTTAAGTAAACTGAAAAATAACCTTCCAGGTAAGTTGAAAATATCGTAAAAATACTTCAAAAACGTACGTTTTTATAAAAAAATATTAATAAACCTGCTTTCTTTACGCTATAACTACACCTAAGTGCAGTGTTAACGACGACAACATCGATGTAGGGGTAGTTTGTCATCATCCAAAAGCTGCTCAAAGCATGACTTTTAGCCCGTGAAACCAGTAGGGGACAATTGCTGCACGTGCGTGTTCGCGACCGCCGCTATCTGGTACTTATAACTGACAGGTGGCTCTTGAGGACACACAGTTAACAGTTTTCATAAAAAGAAAAAGAAAAAAAAACTGAAGTTGCGATAGCACTTATAAAATTACGGAGACATGAACAAAAACGTACATGAACTTGTTAATTCAAATATAAGTACAAAATCACAAAACCGTGCCAAAATAAATACAATCAGCAAACTATTGAAGGCCTTGGTACAATAACGGGGCAAGGCACGTTTGCATAATTTAGTGTAAAACTCAAGAAACTGTCCATAGATTAGAAAAAGGTTTTAATTGTTCTTATCTTTTCCCCATCTTTATTTGGATGACTAACACACCGTAGTATCCTATGACATGAGCGGGAAAAGATGTATTACATTAATTATTGAATCTCATATACGTGGACTTGTCTCGCTCTTGCACCAAACAACTTTGTTTTTTTTGAATATGGTAACAACTAAAGAATATGGTAATAACTAAAGAAATAACAATTAGTAGCACTTACAGATTACTGAATTCTTATCAGCCGTCTGACAATTAAAAAAAAAATAAGGATATCCTGATAACAGTCATAACCATTATAAAATTCCATGTTTAAGGCTCGCACATATTTCTTGGGAAGTCTCAGAGCATCTTTACATTTTCAAGCTATAACTGACAGATGCACTTTATTAAGTTTCCCCACAGAAAAATTCAATGTATTTGAGGATTTCTGAGTGACGAATTCATGATAAATAAATTGTGATAATGACGCACTACAGCGAACTACATGCTTCTACGCGTTGGGGTATTCAGAGAACCTGCACTGTGAACCAGTAAACTTCTGAACATCGGCACCATTAATATTAGATCGAAACAGCCTTTTAGGCGGTATGAGAAGTCTAAATATAGATCTTTTGTAACATCAACCGTAGTGAAGTTCTTGGACGTATTTTGCATACCATAATCTGACTACGCTTTGGTGCAATGAGTAGGCAAGCCCTGGACATATCCGTTTCTTGCCTCAAACACCCCACATTGACAAGTCCATTCCCTATGTTATTCGAATTCGTATTACGGACAGGTCTTTTTTTTGCGCCAGACTTCCGACGAAATTTCAGACTCCACAATGGATGTAAAATCTTATTTCCGGTCAGAACTAGACATACCTGGTTATTGCACTAATGCCTTCAATTCTCGGGAAACGAAAGGAAGTGAAAATCCCTCCACCAGGCCCTAAAGAAAACGCGATAGTTGACCGACCGCCGTGTCATCCTCATTCGTCATCGGAAAAAGTGTAAAGGGTCAAGGGATTAGCACACCGCACTCCCGTCCGTTGCCGACGTTCCTACCTTGGAGCCGCTACCTCTCAATCTAGTAGCTGGTCAGTTGACACAACAAGGCTGAATGCTCTCCGCTCCATTCCTCTTTCCAAGGTAATCAGTTATCAGACGGTAGTTATTTAAAACGAAGGGTAAGCTAAGAAATCTAATTTCTACATTTTCAAGAAATGAGAAATACGAACAATATTTCATCATGGCTGAACTTTTGTAGTTTCGTTGTCGATTGTGTATAATATCACGGTAAATGTAAACCAAACAGTATAAAAAAAAATATTCCATTGAAGATGTCTTCCAAAGAATAAAGGAGAAAAGAGTATGGCACAAAAATTGTGTTTCACTGAGTTGTGATTAGACGGTCCCTATGTAAAAATGAGCAACATACCGTAGCCGTGCTTCAATGTAATACGGTCACTTTTTCCCCCAAATCTCAAACAAGTCTACTGCTTTGAATATTTTATTTTTCCTTGTCTACTTTCCTGAGCATCACCTGATTTAATTCGACTACACTACATCACCATTGTTTCACTTTTGTTCGTATTCGTACTTTAGCCCTTTTGAGAAACTATCGATTCCGTTCAACTGATCTTCCGGGTCCTTTCCCACCTGACAGAATTACAATGACGACGAAAGACGATAATTTTTTTATCTCGTCTCCCTGAACCTCAATTCTCTTTCCAAATTTCTCAATGGTATTTTTTACTGCTTGCTCGTCATACAGACTGACTAACTTGAGGGATAGATTACAGCCCTGTTCCCGCTTCTTTCTTATCTCCCGCATATCTTTAGACGCTTACGACTGGATTCTGTTTTCCGTACAAGCACAAGATGACGTTTGATTTTCTGTGTGTTATGCGAGCTATCCTACTTCTCCGAGTAATCTTTAGAAAAGTCGTGACACCATTGCATCTACAATACCCAGCTGTCTCTGCTGACAACGTTTTCCCATTCATGCTGATTGCAAATACGGTGCAGATCACTTGAATGCGCCGTATGTTATGACTCCTCCAAACGTGAGAGGGAAATTTCTAAAAAAGACAGTGTACAACAAATTGAAACTTATTATTGTATGTTTTACAAATTGACATTGTATTATTATTTCACCTAAATCAGCACAATACTTTCTATTATAGACGTTTTGTATTTCCACATGAAAGTGGCACGACGTGTTTCAGCAGTACGTTATACTATATAAGTTCTCCACAGAAGAACATTAACGACTCAGTAATTGTGCTTCGTTCGATCAGAGACGTCATTGCAAGGTAACGCAGTTTAAGGTACCGCATAATGAAGATGCAAATGTGCAAATTGAGACCTGATGAAGAAAGCTCCATGTTGTATAGTTAAATAAAACTGTGTCAAATCATTGTCATTTAACTAAGCATTGTTTCACATGTACTTGGGGTCGGGTTATTAAACAATATTAAGATTTATATGAGCAGTTTCAAATAAATTGTTCTGTGACCTAAGGGCTGGTCTTACTGAATTTCCCGTAACACAAAGCATAATGTTTCAAATGTGACTCCTTTCAGTTGCATTTTGGTTGCTCTTTAGAGTACCCCTGTTGTGGCTCTTTCTGTTACTAATCTCTGGTTTTCGAAAAGAACAGCCAACAGCCAAAGAGCTTTGAGGCGTAGCGAATGGAAGCGCAGAAGAGGGTCTCGAGAGACGAGGAAGGACTAGAGATATCAGTTATAGCGTAAACAAGCGATTTTCTGTAATACCGTTTATTCGTCTCCGTTTTAACCCAAATGTTAAAAGCGTTCAAAATAATCCGTTTCTGAAATAACCGACTTTCGGTGTTTTATTGCTATTGTTTCCAGTAGTAAAGATAGACTTCGAGCAGAGGCTGAAAAAATTCTAGTGTAGGTGAAGAAGTAGGAGATCTCGATTGATATGGGCTGTGGCAGAAATCGATCTCATAGTCTACAGAAACGCTGGCGAACGTGAAGGAGGCCGGCGTGGAGACATCGGGAGAGAAATGTCACAGGTAGATGACTTTTGGATACTGTTAGTTTCTCATCGCCGGCCGGTGTGGCCGAGCGGTTCTAGGCACTACAGTCTGGAAACGCGCGACCGCTACGGTAGCAGGTTCGAATCCTTCCTCGGGCATGGATGTGTGTGATGTCCTTAGGTTAGTTATGTTTGAGAAGTTCTAAGTTCAACGGGACTGATGACCTTAGATGCTAAGTCCCGTAGTGCTCAGAGCCATTTGAACCATCTGCAACAGCTGGGGGTAAGTTTTGCACAATGCACGTACTCGCATAGCGGAACTGTCCAACAGGTCACGCCACACGGCAACAGGTACAATACTGTCTTTAGCAATTCCATAACGATTATATCACGTGTTTGTTGCTAGTCTCCAACAGTCGGCGTTTTTACTAAAAGAGTGCTGACCGCTTTTCGTGTGTCCTATAATAACACAATATTTGAAAGCAATGGAAATTTTACCAGTAAGCTTTACTCGTTTTTTTTTAAAAAAATGGTTCATTCATTTAAAAACCAGAAATATTAGTACTGCTGCTATAGAAAATTGTTATGTCGGTTTTTTCTCTGGTCATTAGCAAAGAAAAAAGAAAAAAAAATCATAACCGAGACCAAACAAATACCCAAAAACATCGGTTAGTCGGAACTAAATACCGGCATCGGTTTTAATCGTTTGGTTTTTCCCATCTCTAGGAAGGACCACGGTAAGTGTCAGACGCGTTGTCTTTTGACTGACACGTTGTTGAGAAACACGTAAAGACTTATGGCATCGTTGGATCGAAGACCCCGAGGGGAAAGTTCAGCAATCAAATAGGAAACGTTTCTCTTTTCGAGAGTGTGAGTTTATTGTTTCTGTTGAATGTAGTTGACTGTAATTTGCGTCCGTGTGTGTGTGTGCTTGTGTGTGTGTGTGTGTGTGTGTGTGTGTGTGAGTGTGTGATCTTGATGAGATTTCAAGGTGCTGCAAAGATTGGCAACTTGCTTTAAATGTTCAGAAACGTAGTATCCCATAACTACAACAACAGTGAGTCACAAATGGGATCGGCCAGCTCCTACAAATACCGTTTAACAATTTGTAGGGATATGAACTGAAATGATCACCTAAGCACAGTCTCGGATAAAGCAGGTGGTAGACTTCGATTTATTGGTAGAATACTAGGAAAGTGCAGTCTGTCTACAAAGGAGACTGCTTACAAATAACACGTGTGACCCTATCTGGAATATTGCTAAGCGTGTGGTACCCTCATCAGATAGGACTATCAGGAAATATTGAACATATGTAAAGATGAATAGCACGAATGGCCGTAAGTTTGTTTGACCCGTGGAAATGTGTCACAGAGATGTTGAAGGAATAGAAATAGAAGACTCTTGGAGATAGAGGTAAACTTTCCCGAGAAAATCTACTTGCAAAGTTTCAAGAATCCACTTTAAACCATGATTTAGGAATCTACTACAACCCCCATATATCGCTCATAGGGATCGTGAGGGCAGGATGAGTTAGATTAATTACTTGGAAATAAAAGAATCATTAAGAGTGGAATTAGAATTCAAGGCGAAAATACATCAATGATAAAATTCGCTGATGACATTCCTACCCTCAGTCAAAGTGAAGAAGAATTACAGGATCTGTTGAACGGAATGAACACTCCAAAGGGTACAGAATATGGATTGAGAGTAGTCGAAGAAAGACGGAAGTAATAAGAAATATCAGACATGAGAAGAGCGAGAAACGTAACATCAGGATTGATGGTCACGAATTAGATGATGTTAAGGAATTGTGCTACCTAGGCAGCAACATAACCCGTGACGAATGAGGCAAGGAGGACATCAAAAGCAGACTAGCACTGGAAAATAGGGGATTCATGGGCAAGAGAAGTCTACTACCATCAAACGTAGGGCTTAATTTGAGGAAGAAATTTCTGAGAATGTACGTTTGCAGCACAGCACTGTATAATAGTGAAACACTGACTGTGCAAAAACCGGAAAAGAAGAGAATCGAGGTATTTGAGATGTGGTGCTGCAAATGGGTGTTGAAAATTAGGTGGTCTGATAACGTAAGGAGTGTGGGTTCTGCACAGAATCGGAAAGGAAAGGATATGTGGAAAACACTGACAAGAAGAAGAGACAGGATGTCCTCTGTTAAGACAAAAGGGAATAACTTCCATGGTACTACAGGGAGCTTTAGAGGGTAAAATCTGTATAGGAAAACAGAGGTTGGAAAACATCCTGGAAATAACTGAAAATGTAGGTTGCGAGTTCTTCCCACATTCAATACGTGAATGGAATGGGAAGAAGTCCTAATAACTGGTAGAATGGGACATACCCTCTGCCATGCGCTTCACACTGGTTTGCAGAGTATAGGTTTTCATGTATATGTGGATGTCTATGCAACAGTAGCTCGTCATCCAACATGCTCTAGAAAACATCTTCTTGGTAACAGAAGCGTAATTTGTAGTAATCCATAATACGCCTCGTTGCCATACAAAAATGTCAATTTCAGCTGAGCCTCAGTTAATAAACTTTACGTTAAATGTCGCCTCACTCTCCAGTTGCATCCATCTGAGACTAGTACTCGTCCTAGTGCTGGAGGACTAATTTCACACCCCTCCGCTTTTACCATTGGAGCGTCCACCTCCTACACACTGGAACTTCTCTTACCTTCTCCTACTAGTTGCAATTTTAAGATCCCGTTCCATGTAACAGCGTAGTTGCGTACGAAAGAAAATAAATTTCGTAACTAACATACACAAATATGAATGCATACAAAATTCTTTTAAAAAACAGAAATATTTACACATATGATTTGAAGTGTCAGTAACATTACATCATAGTTATGTTATGTAGGTGTTACAAGTTGGTTTGTTCACTTGCGGCTTGTTCTACAAGAATCAGCTTCATACGAGAACTAAATCTCCATGAACCAAGAAAGAATAAACATGCAACTCAAAACAGCACTTTTTACCAAGGAATAAAACTGTATAATAAATTTTGCAACTAGATTAAAAAGATCATTGCAACGAACTTATGAAGAAGACTTTAGAAAAGTAGCTTTTATATATTGTTGTTATTCTAATTATTTATTTCACTCACTGTGCCTCAGTCGTCCAGCCCTTTGGGATCACCAGATAAACAAGTTCCTTGTCTTCGGGTAAGACGCTCAAAAAATTTTTTTTTCACATTTACAACCTTGCGTTTTCATAGTTTTAAAAGAAACTAATGTTGAGTTTGGACTAAGAATTCCAGAATCCGTGTCCGAAGCCAGAAATGTCCTTGTAACACCATCGACCACGACGAAAGATACTTGCAAAATATTTTCTTTCTCAGTGAGGGAGAAAAATCTGTGTTATAATTCGAGTGTTCAGTGAGGAAGTACCGTTCAGAGCATCGCACCTGAGGACGTTGAACTTCTCTGTCTGGGGATCTCAAAGGCCTCGAGGGCACAGCTACCACTGTGGGGCGTATATATATACGATTTTCGGTGTTGGCAGAGCTTTATGAGAAGATTTTTCAAATCTAGTTCTTTTGAATGATTATGTGTCAATCTCCGCTTGAGAAACAATATAATCGATTTGCAGTCACTACTACATAATCAGTTCTCTTCTCTAAGGCTTACTATCGTGCTGAAGCCTGCCTGATAAAAATCACGACATTTAGAGGATTAGCAGCGACAATTTTCATTCCTGCTGAATTGTAGTTTATATTGAATTCTCCGTCACGTACAGTATGTGATCAAAGGTATCCGGACACCCCCCAAAACATACGTTTTTCATTTTAGGTGCATTGTGCTGTCACCTACTGCCAGGTACTCCGTATCAGCGACCTCAGTAGTCATTAGACATAGTGAGAGAGCAGAATGGGGCGCTCCGCGGAACTCACGGACTACCAACGTGGTGAGGTGATTGGGTATCACTTGTGTCATACATCCGAATGCTCGATTTCCACACTCCTAAACATCCCTAGGTCCAGTGTTTCCGGTGTGATGGTGAAGTGGAAACGTGAAGGGACACGTACAGCACTAAAGTGTACAGTCCGACATCTTCTACTGACTGACAGAGACCGCCTACAGTTAAAGAGGGTGTTGTACGCAAACATCTATCCAGACCATCACATAGGAATTCCAACTGCATCAGGATCCACTGCAATTACTATGACAGTTAGGCGGGAGTGAGAAAACTTGGATTTCATGGTCGAGTGGATGCTCATAAGCCACACATCACGCCGGTAAATGCCAAATGTCGCCTCGCTTGTGTAAGGAGCGTAAATATTGGACGACTGAACAGTGGAAAAACGTGGTGTGGTGTGGGTATAGCGAATGCCTTGCGAACGTCATCTGCAAGGGTGTGTAGTGCCAACAGTAAAATTCGGAGGCGGTGGTATTATGGTATGGTCGAGTTTTTATAAAGGGGCCTGGCGCCCCTCGTTGTTTTGCGTACACTATCACAGCATAGGCCTACGCTGATGTCTTAAGCCGCTCTTGTTCCCCACTGTTGAAGATCAATTCAGGGATGGCGATTGCATCTTTCAACACTATCAAGCACCTGTTGGCCGGTCGGTGTGACCGAGCGGTTCTAGGCGCTTCAGTCTGGAACCGCGCGACTGCTACGGTTGGGGGTTCGAATCCTGCTTCGGGAATGGATGTGTGTGATGTCCTTAGGTTAGTTAGGTTTAAGTAGTTCTAAGTTATAGGGGACTGATGACCTCAGATGATAAGTCCCATAGTGCTCAGAGCCATTTGAACCACTTGAGCCAAGCACCTGTTCATAATGCACGTCCTATGGTGGAGTGGTTACATGACAATAACATCCCTGTAATGGACTGACCTGCACAGAGTCCTGACCTGAATCCTATAGAACACCTTTGCGATGTTTTGGAACGTCGACTTCGTGCCAGGCCTCACCGACCGACATCAATACCTCCTCCTCAGTGCAGCACTTCGTGAAGAACGGGCTGCAATTCCCGACGAAAGCTTCCAGCACCTGATTGAATGTATGCCTGCGAGAGTGGAAGCTGTCATCAAGAGCGGGGGTCGGCCAACACCATCCTGAATTCCAGCATTACTGATGGAGGGGGCCACGAACTTGTAAGTCATTTTCAGGCAGGTGTCCGAATACTTTTGGTGACATTGTGTATATTATTTGAAGAAATTTCTTTCATTTTACGTGCGTGATGTAAGAGAAAGTGATGCCTTAAGCATCTCTTTAGAGATTCTCATTATTGTAATTATTTTGTATCACATAGTGAGTTACTTACTATTTTCAATAAACAAAGTACACGTAGCCTATTTGAAACGGTAAAAAAGCATGTTGTAAATCGTAAAACCAATTTAGAACATAAAACAAATATAAGTGAAATTAATAATTACAAAAATAATGAATGTTTAGGTATTTTAATTACGTATGCTGAAAATACTCTGACAGCACATTGTGCACGTATTATTTTCAAAAAATTGTGTTTCAGAAACCAGCTTTACTATACATCGCTGTATGCATAATGAAATCTTCTTTAATTTGCCTTGCAACAAATGTTTTCATTTTTTTAAAATTAATTAATTGTGATGGGGTGTTCTGTAAAATTTCTAATAACTGCCTAAAGTGATTACACAGTTATCGAGAAGGTTAATTACGTATGAACTTTCATATGAAAAACGTTTTGTAGGTATCATCGGTTCGAAGGTATTCCCTCTGAACCTAGGATGCCAATTACCTTTACAAGTGTGGTTTACCCCTTAAAAGTGAAATTCGGCACAAACAAAAAAATATATATATGGCATTGTTTTGCCCCCTCTACACACGCGCCAAGTTTCATCACGATCATTCTTCTACACTTGGGAAAGTTCTCTTGCCAGCTGGACGCACGCAACAGTGCCACTATCTTTATTTCTTTACACTGACTTTTTAAGACGAATATCCCAGGGTTCCCTATAACAGAGCTAGCGCCGCCATTTTCAGCAGTCGTTTACTTCCCTTTGCAGTCCGTACCGGAAGCGGAAGTCGAGACCAGCGCTTGGGCTGACAATGCGCTAGGCGGACCTGGTGAGCCCTCTCGTTTTTACGGAAGCTGCACGGTCCGCGGCGGCCGTTGCGCCATCTGTGGCATTGTGTGCGGCGCTACAAGCAGCAGCAGTCACCAGTTGTGGGTGGATGACATCACTCCCGGACTCTGCGTATTAGAAAGTCGTTCTCAACCTGTAATTTCGGATGAGTTCTTCATTATTAAGTCTACTGCACCGCGTAGTCCGGTAAATTCATTTCTGCGTGGGTCCCCAGCTGCCTTGCCGCATTTCGTACTGCCGATCTCTCAACAGTTGTAATGTGGTACAAAGTATAAGCAGACCTCTCGATTTTGTGAATTTTCGTGATTAATTTGGAGCTCAATTAAATACAGGGTGAAGCTGAACTCTGACATATTTTCTGTGGTTGTGCAAGGTTATTTTCAGAATATTTTGGTAGACCGGACGCACAGTCTCCAGTGGATCCCAATGGAGTGGTTGCATTTCGTTTGATTCCTTATCCCAGTTTATCTTTATAAATGTATTTCACTGAAAATGTCTGAGCAACATTGCAAATTTCTACGGTATTACCTGTGTCTGTCTGTTGTTTGGAAACAAACTACCATTCACTCGCGATACTTGCTTTTGACAACAGTAGGCCTAATACCTACTTTACTTGTCGCTCTCAACAATCGATTCAATACAGTGGTATCGCAGGTCGATATCACCTCCAACGGCGTCTCACAGTTGACAACAGAAACACACGTTTCCCACCAAAGATAGCGGTCGCCTGGGGACCCGGTGGATCCAATGATGCGTGCCCCCTGGCCACGCCTTCTGCGCCTCCAACTGTGAGCGCTCGCTGCCGCTGCGATACAGGATGGTCGCAGTTTTTGACAGTCTTCAGTCTTAGTCGCCTTCAACATTTCGATCGTGCTTTAGTAGCGGGAGCCTCACACTGCTCGATGCTCTTCAATTTGCTTCTTGTAATAGCCGCACTTTATTGCTGTTTGTTCTTTTGTAAAGTTTCCTCACAACGCTTGGAGAAAGATACAAGTTAAGCAAAACTTCTGCTTACTGCATTTACGTGTTCACTAATCACTTCTTCTCCTGTCCAACTTCCTTATCGTGAATTACAAGTCTTTCTTTCTTTCGCTTACGCCATAGTCCCGCAGCGATGGCAGGGTCGGCGTGGTTACAACGGATGTGGCAATGTTAGTTTTTTAAGGGTGACTGGATGCCCTTACCGCCGCCACCCCGTACCCCCCAGGACAGAATCAGTGTACCCCAACTGTCTGCGTGGAGTGTAAATCGTGAAATAGGGCGGACGTGTTGCAAATGTCTGCGACGTGTGTAACTGAGGCGGAACGTGAGGACCAGCCTGGTATTCACCTAGTGGGATGTGGAAAACCGCCTGAAAACCACATTCAGGCTGGCCAGCACACCGGCCCTCGTCTTTAATCCGCCGGGAAGATTCGATCCGGGGCCGGTGCGACTACCTGAGTCAAGGAAGCAGCGCGTTAGCGCGCTCGGCTACCCTGGCGGGTCGTGAAATACACTCCTGGAAATGGAAAAAAGAACACATTGACACCGGTGTGTCAGACCCACCATACTTGCTCCGGACACTGCGAGAGGGCTGTACAAGCAATGATCACACGCACGGCACAGCGGACACACCAGGAACCGCGGTGTTGGCCGTCGAATGGCGCTAGCTGCGCAGCATTTGTGCACCGCCGCCGTCAGTGTCAGCCAGTTTGCCGTGGCATACGCAGCTCCATCGCAGTCTTTAACACTGGTAGCATGCCGCGACAGCGTGGACGTGAACCGTATGTGCAGTTGACGGACTTTGAGCGAGGGCGTATAGTGGGCATGCGGGAGGCCGGGTGGACGTACCGCCGAATTGCTCAACACGTGGGGCGTGAGGTCTCCACAGTACATCGATGTTGTCGCCAGTGGTCGGCGGAAGGTGCACGTGCCCGTCAACCTGGGACCGGACCGCAGCGACGCACGGATGCACGCCAAGACCGTAGGATCCTACGCAGTGCCGTAGGGGACCGCACCGCCACTTCCCAGCAAATTAGGGACACTGTTGCTCCTGGGGTATCGGCGAGGACCATTCGCAACCGTCTCCATGAAGCTGGGCTACAGTCCCGCACACCGTTAGGCCGTCTTCCGCTCACGCCCCAACATCGTGCAGCCCGCCTCCAGTGGTGTCGCGACAGGCGTGAATGGAGGGACGAATGGAGACGTGTCGTCTTCAGCGATGAGAGTCGCTTCTGCCTTGGTGCCAATGATGGTCGTATGCGTGTTTGGCGCCGTGCAGGTGAGCGCCACAATCAGGACTGCATACGACCGAGGCACACAGGGCCAACACCCAGCATCATGGTGTGGGGAGCGATCTCCTACACTGGCCGTACACCACTGGTGATCGTCGAGGGGACACTGAATAGTGCACGGTACATCCAAACCGTCATCGAACCCATCGTTCTACCATTCCTAGACCGGCAAGGGAACTTGCTGTTCCAACAGGACAATGCACGTCCGCATGTATCCCGTGCCACCCAACGTGCTCTAGAAGGTGTAAGTCAACTACCCTGGCCAGCAAGATCTCCGGATCTGTCCCCCATTGAGCATGTTTGGGACTGGATGAAGCGTCGTCTCACGCGGTCTGCACGTCCAGCACGAACGCTGGTCCAACTGAGGCGCCAGGTGGAAATGGCATGGCAAGCCGTTCCACAGGACTACATCCAGCATCTCTACGATCGTCTCCATGGGAGAATAGCAGCCTGCATTGCTGCGAAAGGTGGATATACACTGTACTAGTGCCGACATTGTGCATGCTCTGTTGCCTGTGTCTATGTGCCTGTGGTTCTGTCAGTGTGATCATGTGATGTATCTGACCCCAGGAATGTGTCAATAAAGTTTCCCCTTCCTGGGACAATGAATTCACGGTGTTCTTATTTCAATTTCCAGGAGTGTACGAGTAGTACACAACAAATACTGCTCGGTTCGGTCTCGCATTTGTCTTACGACAATGTTAGTGATAGCGAGCATTATGGATAGGTTTATTGATGCAGAGTTGACCGATATGCACGTAGCGTATGGTGAAACTGCCTCTTTAATTGTTTCTTTTTATTAAGCATTGACCTACAGAATTTTCCCTGACAAAGACAACTTAAACTTAACCTATTCATTTATTACCCACAATATACGAGCCCAACGCAATCTAACTGCTATAAATTGACGACGCGACTTCCAATATTTAACACAAAAGGATGGCCCTGAATTGCAAGAAATTCTAACAATAATACAAATCCAAAACACATTAAGTTAATGAAATATGAAACTACTTCCAACTGTGCTAATTGCCTAAACTCACTTCAGTCACGAATCTCGATAGTGGAAAGGCCATTCTTTTTCACAAGTCACTTACCTCTACCAAAATCTTCATAACACGGACTACAACAATTACAGCAAGTAGCAACAGCAGCCAGCAGCCAGGAACCTAAAGTTGGTCGCTGACGTTCATCGTATACCGAATACACGCTAACAAAGGTCACGTCTCCCTTAGAGAGGCTGCGTACCCTCAGAATCGCCTAATCCACGTTGAGGTTACAGATTTTCATAAATCTGATTTCACCAGCAGGGAGACGAGGCACTTGCAAAAAGGAAGGCGGCGGCATACGTCTCTTAAGCGCCACATAGTGATAATGTTGAGTTATAGGCAGTAAGTCCCAGTTGCGTTACGGCTGTGGCTATGAAATATATAAGTCGTCAATTATGTTCACAAAACCAGTATGTTTATTCAAAGTAGTCTCCTCCTGAATCAATAAACAGCTGAAATAGCTATAAAAGTGCCTTGAAACACTCACCCTAGTCGCATTGTGGAATTGCATTTACTGCTGCAGTACTACTTTCCTGGATGTTCTTAAATGCGTCTAAACGGTATCTTTTCGTTGCCAACATCAATTTGGGGAGCAGACAGAAGTCCACCGGAGCCAAATCCGAGGAATGCGGCGGGTGATCCAGGACTGTGATCCCCTTGCTGGCCAAAACCTCGAGCAAGATCTTCACTCTGTGGGCTGCGGTGCTGTCGTGGAGGACGATCAGGAACGTGTCTCTCGGTATTTGGGTTAAACTTAACGAATTCTCGCTCTCAAACACAAAACTTGATGTTGCCTCGCTGGCTGCTCCACCACCGTTTCACGACGAGTGTCAGACGCGTAGTGTTATATTCGCGACCAGGATGCCTGCTGTAGCGATGCTAGGCGCTTTGATCTTCCACACAGCTGTTGTTGATACTTCAAGGATCGCAATCGCAACGCCACAACGCTCCGCGAGACAACATTCCAATTTAGAATTTCACAAAAGCAGTTATAACGGAACTGTAAATCTCAAGGTTCCCGCATGTGGTAAAGAATTGAAACACAACATCAAACGGAGTATATACAGCAACCCGCGATTCAGTTACCGTTTTATCCTCAAATCGTGCAAGACACAGGGTAGCATCTTTAGGTTATCGCACTGCATTTCAATTTTTATGAGCTATTTAATGGCGATAAAAGCCATATATTGCTATATTAAAAAAAAGATTATCAACATCTTTAGTATCTCCATAGATAACAAGAAGCTTCAGAGGAGAGCTATATAATAAAATACCCAGCCATTTTAGTATTATCAGTTGTCCAAGTCCGCAGCTCGTGGTCGTGCGGTAGCGTTCTCGCTTCCCGCGCCCGGGTTCCCGGGTTCGATTCCCGACGGGGTCAGGGATTTTCTCTGCCGCGTGATGACTGGGTGTTGTGTGATGTCCTTAGGTTAGTTAGGTTTAAGTAGTTCTAAGTTCTAGGGGACTGATGACCATAGATGTTAAGTCCCATGGTGTTCAGAGCCATCAGTTGTCCAAGGCCTTGCTCTAGCATGTTGGCATGTCTGATTCTGTATCATAATATGATAGATGTTCACGTTACGCGGGAAACACTGCAACGAGATAAGACTTCGCTGAGTCATCTCAAGCTATTATGGACTGCTACTTCAGTGTTCACGGCCTTGCTTCCACAAGCTGGCGTGTCTGAATAGCATACTCAAGGACGGAAGAGAAACTATCTTCTGCTGTATCCCACGGAGCGAGGTTAATCGACACTGTTCTTACTGATTCATCTGTTAGAGACACCTATGCTCAGAGATCTCTTTTAAAAGGTTCTTTACTCGCTTAAGTTTGTCTGAGCAGACCATATTCGCAACGACCGTCCGCAACTCTGGTTTGTAGCGACCACTTCGCATTTACACCTTCCTAACGCAATGCAGCTTTAATATTCCAAGAGTAGAGAATATTTTCCCACCATGGTGCAGCTAATTAAAATTGCTTACAATTGTTCTGTTACGGCCGTGGAAGTTACGAATAGAAAGACATCATTATGGAGAAGATGGACACAAGGTGACTTCTAAAACACGTAACGTTTTCTCATGTTAATCTTTTAATGGACCTAAATATTGCAAAATAGGACTGGTTTAACTTGCTGGGACGAAAAGGCATTCTTTCTGTTTCTGCGGTATGTTACACCGTATATAAGGAGAAATGACACGTAAATGAGCAAATCAGTAAGTGCTTATGGAAGACTTACAGTAACATTGAGGTACTTGGCAAATGGTAGAAGTTTTGCTTATCTGAAATTTTCTGCTGTTCTTTCACGTTCATCTTTGAATCACAGCATTCCGGAAACATGCCGTGCCATTCATAAAGTAGTAAAGGACTTCATCTGGTCTGCACGTCTGGCCGGCTTCAATTCAAGCGCCGCCAGCCTTCGCACAGGCCGAACACATAGTAACGCATTCGATCTTTTCACTCGAGGCTCCATTCACACGCAACGACTCGTGTGTTCGAGCTCTGTGCCGGTAAGTCAGTGGAAGCATCTGAGGGTGTAAAGGGCTGTTAACGAGCTATTCGAGAGGACAAAGCTAGCAGAGGGCATTGGCTTAACCTTCTCCTTTCTTTCCTCTGTTATACCTTGATCGCTTCAGTAGCTGTAAGCGTGCATTGTTTCTCGAGTATTAAGCAAGTCACTCTTCAAAAATCGTATTGACGAACAAGGAATGGAAAACAAATTAACGTTTCCTTGAATGCATATAAAGCTGTTAATTTTATTGTAGAAAAATTGGAGGTGGGGACAATGTATCCATAAAAATCAGAGGAAATTACTTGATCTTGCGGGTTTAGACTAAGTTCTGTGTTTTAAACGTGGTACGAAATTAATAGTAAGAAAGAAGGAAAACAAAGCTCTATTTACTCTGCATTTTATTCTTGATCACGTCTCCACTTTCCATTTTTTGTTCTTGCTTTCTACGTTTCTCTTTTATATTTTAATTTGGATTGCATTATCCTCTCTTGATTTCCTTTGTCCCTTTATTTTTTTTCCTTTACATTGATTATCGCAAGAATCTACGACAAGTAAGTTATTTCGTTCACTTACCATGAATTGAAATTTCCTACCAGTCTTCTGACTTTGTCTACCGTGTATGTGTCAGCCTTTTAACTACTTCCGTGTTCCGTCAGCGAACACTAGCTTACGGCGTCATAAAATAGCATACATTAAGTGTAGACGATGCTTATCTTCCTTTTACAACAGTATTTAAGTATTCACTGCCACTGACAATCAAGTAGGCGTTGCGTTCCAGTTTTCCATCCCTAGGTCGCACTCATTGACGCTGTCAGACACGGTGGACGTTTCCCGGATAACTCATGCGTGGAAAAACAAATGAATAGTTTGGTATGAAACCATAATTAAGGTGTTCTTTCGCATGCACTCCTTTCGTTTCTCCATCCTTCTCTTGCTCCGTACTTTCGCCAACTTCCTCTCACACTCCCCCCCCCCCCCCTCCGTCCATCCCTCTCCCTCTCTTTCTCTTTCTCTTTCTCTCTCTCTCTCTCTCTCTCTCTCTTTCACAGACACA